>NC_140125.1:87232322-88432322 GCF_964035555.1 Netta rufina | reverse complement strand
ATTGAGAAAGAGAGCAGAAAAAGACAAAATAATGGAAGTTGCATGGGAGTATTTCTATGAGAGAAATCTGGATACAAAAATCTATGCTAAAATAAGTTGAAATGGCGAAGAAGAGATTCATTATTGGAAATAAGGAGGAAAGAAAGAAAGAATGGCTATAACAAAAGGAGGAAAGTAAGTTTACAAGAACAGAATGAATTGTTTTCAGAAAACACAGTAAACCTTAAACAGAAGAACAAGAGAAATTGAAGCAAAGGTTAGCATTCTAAAAATTTACAGTAAATATGGTGATATATCCTGCAGTGACTGCACAGGATTAAATACCAGACCATATATGACTAAAACAAAAGGACGATCTAGTGCTTAATCAAAGCAGGCAAATCACTTAATTAGACCACTACCATTATATTCATCAAAGTTATGCAAGTGAATTTCCTACATATCTATGAAAACACAAGACCTTCACAAGTCTCCAACAAAGAAACAAAGGTCTGACATTTCAGTGAATCTAATATGCAGTGGATGGAAGAACATTTAAGGCAACAGAAAAGTTTTAAGTGGTTTTATGTACCTTACATACTGCATATATTTTATAGACAATATTGTAACATCTATGTAATTATTTAAACATCAACATCTTAGGACGAGCAATCAAAAAAAATCCTTGAAGTATGTATTTATGTTTTAAGGCTTCTGTTATCACCATATATAACCTTTCAGAAACATATTGCTATTTGATGACTGCTTGAAAAAATTGGCTTAAATTGGAAACAGAGATTCCCTTAAATGTCTTGAGTCAACAAGAGCCTGAACAATCTCCTGAGAATTTGTTCTTTTTTCCATACTAAATATTTTCCCATGTGTAGTTGTCTCCAAGGCATCAGCATAGCTTATCTAAAACTCTCTAAATATTGTGTACTTATGCTCCATATAGTTGGAATTAAGACTTTTCAAACTACCCTATTTTTTTGTCATCTGAAATTCAGTTGCTGTCACAGTTTAATTCTCAGCACTGTGCATATGAGTGTTTTTTTAATTAACATTCCCAATGTTTTTCACTGACCAAATAAAAAACAGAGTCCAAAGTATATTTTGGTACTAAAAACTAAACTTTCCACACAATGAAATAAACACCATGCCTAAACTTTAAATTCATTATCACTTATACATAATTTCCTCAGTCATTTGATCATATAATTAAATTTTACAGATTAATGACTGCATCCAACTGTTTAACATCACCACAAATGCAATTTACTAATTCTGAAAGGCACTTAATGTGCAAGTCATTCTACTGGAACATTAACTATTTGTTACAAGTTAAATAATGCAAATTACTTCTGCAGTGAATACATTTTACTGCATCTTCGTTTGCACACAAAACTTGTGTGAACCTACAACATATTGCTGAATCGGACCAACAGTTTGAAAATGACAGCAATCACTATCTGAACATTATCTATCCGTCCAAAGAAGCAGCAACTTTAGCAGTCAAAAATAAGTAGAGCTCCCCCAAGTTATTGACTCAGACAGTTTGCTGCTGATTTAATGCCAGTTTTGAATTCCAGCCTGAATTTTATGGCCCAGACACAAATATAATAAAAATCTAGCATTGACAGTAAATATAACATCTCTGTATTCAATCCCATTCGATTTTATTTTCAACAAAATATTAGAAACACTCTACTTGATTTCTAACACACTAACATAAAGTTCATCACTTCTGACCATTTACAGTGCCAGAAAGCACTGAGGTTTTAAGAAAAAAAATACACTTTATCCCTCTGCAGAGCCTTTCTAAGATCAAGTTTGATGGTGTTCTGATCTACTGCTAAATGAACCACATCAATAAGCTAAGCAAAGTACTATCCCATATGTACACCAGAAGAAAGACATAAACCCATTATCAAATTTCCTGTGGCTAACTACTGCAAAACTCCAATCAAAAAGGAAGTCTAGCATAGTAAGAATAAGCAAGTAGAAGAAGTCTGTCTCTCCAAAACATTCAGTTATAAGTTTAATGACTGCCTCAGGCAGTAAGGATTTTTCCTATGGGACTTGCCAGATTCAACAGCTTTCACCATAACCATGCTACACAGAGCATTCAAGTATGCCAAAGTAAATTTCCCTGCACAGTTAGGTGTAGTTAACTGTGTTTCACTGAACGAGCCAGTAAGTCATCTAATGAAAACCACAAAAATGTTTGACATTTTGGAAAACATCTTCTTGTATTTTTAAGACTTGTCATTTCTTTGAAACTAGATGGTAGGAGAAATTGCAAAAGTACCTTCTGAAATGTGTTAATCTTACTTTCCTTCCTTCATCCAGTTGAAACTACTGCTATCCTTTGTTAAGAGCTAATCAACATGGTTGATACATAAGGCTTTCCCAGCACATGAGCTGGGGAGTCCCATGATACTATCATTAACAACATGACTCATATAGCAATCTCAGTAATCATCCTGGAGAAAGTCCAGAGAAGTCTGCTCAGTTACATCGTGAAATCCTGAATACAGCTATTTAAATCAAGGCTACTCCAGTTACTTCAAATACTATCAAAATATGACCTTTTTATTCATTTCTGGGAAAAGAAGGAGGGGGATCAGCACCCCACATTAAATAACAGATATACAGTTCATTTCTGCTTAAGAAACAGTCTCATAAGCCAGAATTCATAGTTTCAGAGCTTTAACATGATTTGCAGACAGCTGCTACTCCTGAACATTGTTCAGCACCTTAGGATAATTTTCTGCTCATATGTGTGAGGGTTATAGGAATTAAAATAATGCAAAAATCTGGATTTTTATTTTCTCTGTAATTGTTTTTCACCAATAAGTATAGTAAATGGCTACAGATGATTGCCAGTGTTGTTGAAGTTGCAGGTTGTTCCCTATTTGCTCTGATTTATAGCAGAACTTCAGTGTAAATGGTATCAGAGAATCCTCCTCAGCTCTATCACACTTAGAGAAACTACAAGAAAAAAATATGATTCTGAATGTCAATGAAATTAGCAGTTGGTACTTAAAAATGACTGCTGGTAATACAGCATGTTGTTACTTTCATACCCCTTACCTAAAGAAGTGAAGTCTCAACTCTCACACTGATATCTAGAATGAGATATCATTCTAGATACTATTCTATTCTAAATACTATTCATTCTAAATACTATTCTAGGTTTTAACAGTACTTCTAGGTGATAAGATGGCTCAACTTTTAAACCAAAACAATATCTGTCCTAGCCTATACTGACAGTTCTTCTCAATACTCATTGGAAAAGAGCCAAATGCCAAAGACAGCACAAAGGTTGCCTGATTAAAATGCGATCCAAGCCTAAATTGGAGTAACAAAGTTAATGAAACAAACATTTCTTTATATATAGAAAAATAATTGACCATTAGGTAACTTATAAATACATGAAAAATTGGACATGATACACAAACAGTTTGCGTAATTACCCACTGTCAAATTCTGAATAAAACAACAGCTTTTATAGCACTGTCTGACTTTTTTGGTCATCTTTGTTTCAAACAGATCAAGTCCCAACACATGAGAATGCTGGCACCAGCTAGCTCTCCCTGCAGTCAGCTGTAGCAAAGCTTGGTTCACAACATATCCTCTAGTATCAGCAAGTCAACAGAGGCAACCCCTTATCAGTATCCTCAAAGGAATGCTGGTAGTGACTAGTCACGCCGGAGAGGGTATCATAAAGAAAACAAATGTTATACTGCAGCCATATTTAGTCATCAGAGGAAAGCTAAGCTAAACAGAGATAGATAACATCAGAACATGCATTTCAGTCACTGAAAATGTTGCAATTGCAGCTCACTTTCTTGCCTTAAACATATATGTTTAACAGCAGGAAAACGTTTTAAAATTTGTGGTTTTAGACATACATATAGCCTTTTCCATGCCTAGAGGCAAGCAAGTCTGTCAGGATCAAGTTTTCATAATTAGGTACACAAAACTTTAAAGGCAAGCACAAAATTTTCACAATTGTAGGCAAATGCAGATTTTGCCAGCCATTTTGGCAATTCAAAAACCTGAGTTCCATTCTAAATTGCAAATACATTATATAACTTATTATGTGCTCTCTCTCCTTATTGTTGCTCCCTCATTTAAAATACTTAAAGAATAATTTGGAATATTTTAGGTCCAGTGAACCTAAAGATGAAAATATACCAATACACACGCATACACAGAAAATATGTAAGTATACATGTGTTACGTTTGTTAAACATACAAATCTCATTCAATATTCTATTCATATCCCAGAACTGTCTCCTTGCCTTCTTCTATAAACCAGTAACTATTAACTTTCTGTGGCTATATCTTCATCTTCCCTCAATGGTTCCAAATCATTACACTCTCCTTCCCCAAAGAACTTCTCATCACAGCTTTCTTTTCTTTATTTCCAGTTTATCTTTTACCCGTTTTCTTTCATATGCCAGGCAAACTATTATGCCGTTTTCAGATATATCTCTCCACTTACACAATCTTGGCAAATTCATCTTTTACACTGGTTCAAAGTAGGCTTTTAACTCCAAAAACAAATAACTACAACTTCAGAGATCTTGCATCATGCAATCTATAAACCCTTGTGTCAACTATAGCATTATAGAAAAACTGGATATAACTGAAAACTTCTGCTTGCTCATCTTCTATTTCAAAGAGCTGCACCTCAGAAAGCAACATTCATAATTTCAATCCTTTACCTTGTGGAAGCTTCCATAAAAGATTTTCTTGACTTCATCGTTGTCAAAAGATACAGTTTGAACCTCTCCCCTTGTATCTTTGTTAAAGAATGACAACACTTTGCTGGCAGCTGCAAGAAATTAAAATAATACACTTCATTTTAGATGTACAGATGAAATCCATTCTAAGATATACTCACAGATAAAATGTAATGCATTACTCCATTGGGTAAACATAGACTGGTATGGTGTCACTAACCCATAACTATGTAGATGCACATTCTTTTGGTTTGAGAGGTAATAACAAAGTTAAAATGCATCTTAGCTGAATTACTCTGTTGAAAAACTAATTGATGTGCAAAGTAAAAAAAAAAAAAAAACTTTTATAACTGAAAATATATAATCCTTTTACTATGTAAAAGATTTAATCCTTTTACTATGTAAAAGATTATATATGGTTTTGGAAAGATTTTAGAAGAATACATGCAAAGTAATGTAATGTATAAATTCTCTGATCAATAAGCATAATCATCCTTACGATCAAGGACAACTCCAACTTGTGGTTTGTAATCTCTGTCTGTAATCTGCCAAATTGCAAAAGGCTCGTTGGGGGATTCTGGTAGAAGACGGAATAACATAATGATAGTGTACGACTGTGGCAATCCCTCTGGGTGAATCTCCCTGTTAAGACAATATGAGGATATTTTTTCACATAGAAACACATGAGGAAAATAAGGTCTTCATCATTTGTCCTTTTTCAAAGAAACAAGATTAATGGGAAAATAACAGTGTTTAACAGAACTAAGTATTTTAACTACTCTAGAAAAGAACTGTGTGGTAAAAATTACTTTGTGCTTTGTTAAAATGAACTCACAGCCTGTTTTCAGTTGGTCCAGACATAGTTATGGGGGCAGCCAGAATGCAACCAAGAACTCTTGGATATTTATTCTTGTGGCAAGATTCTGCGTAAACTGCACATATTTTGAATTCCTTGAAGATAAGTTTATAAAAAAGGACCGTCACATTAATATTCTTTCACTTGGCTCATTTTAGATAAGCAACAGAAAATACTGCTTTAACTATCATTGGCCTTCAGGAACAGATGTAATGAGGGAGATATTTAATGTACTCCCTGCAACGAGTGGTGTATTTGGGGTCTGCCTCATTCACCAGTGGCTGCTGAGGTTTAGATTTGTGATATTCAGACTGTAAGACATTAAAAAGACAGAAAGCTGGAGGTAAATAAAAATATGCATTAAATGGCCTCTGGAATTTTCTGAAGGAAAGGTAGGGAATGCAGGAAGTTAGCTGTAAGAAGGGCAGTAGCTTATGCTTCTCCTTAGCCAATGTACTGGGATTTAGAGAGGGATTTGACCTCATGAGCATTAACAGAAAAACCTTGAAATAAATAGAAAAGCTCTTCTGTATTTTTGGCAAAGGTTATGTATCCACACCATTAGAGACACTTTCCAACTATAGTTATATCAATACGTCAACAACAACACACAACACAGTGCAAGAAAGAAAATAAAGTAGATATAGCAACAGTATTTATAACTGTTAGCAAATTGTCTCAGGTACAAAACAACTATGCCACCATGATCAGGATGCTTTTATTGCCTTGCTGACTCAGTCTAAAGTGAGTTTTATATTCTGGTATCTTATGAAAACTAAGTGTCCAGAATACTGTGGTAAGTCTACTCCACCTCCTACAAAAGACAGACAATAGACTGAATCACAACATTCTAAAAAACCTGAAATAAGCAAAAAGTCTGCCTATTATCTTATTATCATCCTATTCTGCTGAATGTAAGATATATCTTAATGTAACAGAATTGCAAAACAAGATCCTACTGACTAGGATTATCTGTACTTCCCTAGATTGTAAAAATCCAGGCCGTAAGGGATCTTTCACTCACATAACTATAATGGCATATCAGTGAATTCAAAAAGTCTTTAAATTCTCCACTTTTAAAGTTGTGAGTTGAGAAGGCCAGCAAAGAGAAATTGCTTCTTCATACACCTCAGTGCCTGTACACACAACCTGACAGGAAGGCAGATTTCAAAGGCTTTTACAAAAAGAACTTTCCTTAAATTAAATTAGGAGTAGTGGTCTATCTTTAGGTGTCTGCTCTGTCTCAGGATGACTTTTCTGAAACTTACTCTAAGTATTAGATTCCTTAGATGTAGAGCTTAGGGATATGGTTTAGTGGGGACTGTTAGTGTTAGGTCAGAGGTTGGACTCGATGATCTTGAGGTCTCTTCCAACCTAGAAATTCTGTGATTCTGTGATTCTGTGATTCTAGTAAAACTAATTGCTGTCTTTTTTTTGTGTGTTTGTGACAGTAGGAAAGAATAATCATAAACAAGATCTAGGACCACAGGCCATTTAAAACTCCACTTCATTAGTCATAGAATCACAGAATATCCTGAGTTGGAAGGGACCCATAAGGATCATCGAGTCCAACTCCTGGCACTGCGCAGGTCTACCCAAAAGTTTAGACCATGTGACTAAGTGCACAGTCCAATCGCTTCTTAAATTCAGACAGACTTGGTGCAGTGACTACTTCACTGGGGAGCCTGTTCCAGTGTGTGACCACCCTCTCGGTGAAGAACCTTTTCCTGATATCTAGCCTAAACTTGCCCTGCCTCAGCTTAACACCATTCCCGTGGGTCCTATCACTGGTGTTTACATCAGTCAAATACAACAACTCAGATACTGGAGAAAATAACCTAAGTCGATGGCATCAGTTTGCTGCCTATCATAATACAAATGATGCCCCTGTAAATAGTAGTGCATATACTTCCATATCGAAACCATTTCCCTCTGTCAGTGTAGAGGTCTTTGTACTAAGGAGGCTGTTGCTCATCTGCCTAAGGCCAAATTGTATAATATAAGCAGGGTGAGTTGTTAAGAAGCACAGTCTCAAATAAAAGAACAATAAGCAGCTGGATTAACAGTGAACAGATCACAAAGGAAGAAAGAGATTAGCATTTTATGAGAACAATGGTAGATGTTCTTTGGAGTATATTTCCTGGAGTTCAGTAAAAAGAATATCAAATAAATGCATCTTCCATAAGATACTAATGCCATTAGCTGTAAACTCTATTAACCCTTCCCTACCTTTTTGCTCTAAATATGAGTCTTCTAGGTTTACTTACCGTATTGGCTGGCTGACAAAAGCATTTTTGTGTAGTCTATATGCTATATAGCTTGGGAAAGAGCCTGATTCCAGTGATACACCTTGTACGGAAGCAAAATGCTTCTCTGTTAGATTATATGACTCCAACATCTTGAAACCTTTAAATCAGGAAAGGAAAATGGTAAAAAAAAATGTAGGGTTGTAAAGAACACAACTGAACCTGTACAAAATATAATAGACAGTTTCTTACCAGGTGAAGTGTATCCCTCCAAGTAAATAAGTGGACAAGCTAAAAGAGAGGAAACATTTAAGTTCAAAACTGTGAAATCTACCAGGATATGAAGAGGTACATACTTAGTAAGTTTTGTTACTAAGAAATCTGTGCTAATATTAATTATCAGCCAACTTTTGCTACATTTGTCATGCTTTAGAAGGACTGCATTAGAAGGACTGCATTAGAAGGATGCAGTCTGCATTAGAAGGACTGCTAAAAACTTTACTCTCTACTTTTAGTTATATATTTCTACCATGACAAATAGTATGTGATAACAAATAAGCCCCCAAAATATTTTGGTTCTAATTCATAAGAGGAAAGGGATATAATGACTCGATCTTTCCATAAATATGTAAGGCATGAGTCAGGCAGCATATTTGCTGTCAAATTCACAAGGAAAAACTGAAGATTTATATGTCTCCTCAGGAGCCAATGGATGAAGTAGTTAGGGAGTACACAGTTGCACACGACAGGCCTGAGAATTTTTCATTTTTGCCATAGAAAGATTTTTCTTGAGTAAACAAATGACATCTAATTTAGATCATTTTGAAACAGTATCACATACTTCACCTGCAGCCCTGTAGCAGTTTGGACCAGGGGTAAAAGGACCTGTTATTTCCCCCTATTCACATTAGGCATCATTCTACTTCCTTTTAAAGAGCAAGAGTTCTCACTGTCTGTTGCTCTCATTGTGTTACGCCTGTACTTTTGGGATGTGAGAGAAGATTATATCAAGCATAATAGCTACTTCAAAATTAACAACAACAAAAAAAAAATTGATCAAACCATGTGCAGTTCTTACAAAGTCTAATTTTTATGCATTTTTTTAAGTGCTGTAAATGGTATGACAACTTTAGCAGTATATAAGCAAATATATCAGTTTGGGAAAAAGGAAAATGATGTTTTCTACTCACTTGAGGTAGCTGTCTCACACACAAAGGTGACGAGGTTATCTTGAATTTTTTCAAATGCATCAAAATCATCAACAATAAATACATGACGCTCACTGGGCTTGCTGGCAATCTTGGCCAGCTCATTGTAATCCACATCAGCCACACCAACCACAAAGACACTGAAGCCTATAAAAATAACATTTTTTACCTGGATTGTAGTAAAATGTACACAACCATTTTTCAAGTCAGTATTTCACAAAACACCTCTATCATTGATTTGTCAAGCTCTATCTAGTCTTGTGTCTGGTCTTCATTATGAGCACACATTCTGGGTAGTCTTTCACCTATCAAAGCTCAAGAGGAATTAAACTGTTTTTTGCATCTTTCTTTCAAAACTTTCTCCTTCTTCCATCACTTACTGACATTATTTGACATTATTTAATCTACACAGGCTTGGCTGCATGTTCTCTTTCATATAAAATGTATGATCCTCTCAACTCTACCATGTCTTAAACCTGTTCTGTGTCCAATATCTCTGCAAAGTATCAGTTATCTAAATTAGTTATCCAATATTCTACCTCTTGCCACCTCAGGATGGGACCATTTCACCAATTTTTACTTTCCAAGTTATAAAAAAGTATAAGCTAGTTGTCTAGGCTTACTCTATACTCAACACACAAACAGGGACAGATTCAGAATACAATTCAGTTCACCTCCCTAAAACATGAATTTCAAGACAGGAGAAACTGTGTTCTGTACATGCCTATCTGTTGCTCTCTTCAATAACTATAAAAGGGTTCCACATGATCACCTTAGACTAGATATTTAATTGTTAGATGGCTTAAGTAAAATGAGAAGAATGCAGTCTCTAGAATTTAATCTTATCACTAGGTGTAAAAGGATAATCTCCCCATAATCTGTGACAGAAGTCTGGGTGATTTGCCTCTTCGAGTCCTTAAAGTAGTGCCTCCTTGCCTTCCATTTTGATTTCTATTATCTTATAGCACTTACAGAATTCTTCTGACTCATTTCTTCCTCTCCTTTTCCCACCTAATCTTCCATATGATAATTTGACCTCTTGTGCTACACCAGAAAGCAGGGGAAAAAATGCCTCTATACAATTCAGCACTAAATAGAAAAACCCCTCCCCAAAAATTTCATTGACAAGGACCTTTACAGGTAATGGAAATGCTGGCAGGAGGCTTGACACAGAATTCACGTTTGTTGCACATGATAAACCCAACTTTATTTACATTTTGAATTTTTCAAAAGGAAATGGGACATAGTTATTGTCTGCAGTCAATAGTATTGAAACTTTGGTTGAAATATTCTGTCCAGCTTTGAGTACAACATTTAAGATGCAAAGAAGTGAGTAGCTAGGGAAAGTGATAAGAGGTTTGGAAAACATCAGCAGCAGGAGGTTGAAGAAAATGAGTTTGTTTAGTCTAGAAAAGAAAAGACAGAAAGAGGAAATGACAAAAAGCTTCAAATATGAAGGCCTGTTACAGTGGACAGTTATCAATTGCTTTCCTGGTTAAGTAGGTAAATGAAAAGAAGACAACAGCTTCATTAGCCTGAAGAACACTTAGGTGAGATATGAGGAAAAGGTTTCCAACTGTTAGGGTAGATAAGCACTGAAGCAGATTATCCAGAGGGGATATAGAGATTTTTATGAACAGGTTAGCCAAACATCTTTAGAAGTCACCCAGACAGAGATGATTCTTTCAGATCGCAGAGGCAGTCAAGATGACCACTTGTGGTTTACAAGCCAGTAATATACTGCCAAAAATATGCTTCCAGTATAAGGAAGTCTATCTCCTTACTCAGGAAAACTGCTCTCCAGGTGGTTCATGCAATTAAATGCAAGACTGCTGGGGAATCTCAGTAAAGGCTACTGAGAGCAGGGAAAGGAATAAATGCTTAGTTGCACGTAAGTCACACTCAGCAATCTAAAGAGGGAATGCAATGTTTCTCAGCTGAAAAGACGATGGAGAAGTCAGTTCAGACCCAGCTCCAGCAAGAGCACCTCCATTCAGTGGAGCTCCTGTAGTCCATGACAAGTAAAACATGAAAAAAGTCAAAAAGTCAGGCCCAGTACATCAAAGGCACCAGAATGGAGCACACTTTACAATAATGCCAGGGGTCCACACAGCAAGGAGAAGTAACCAAAAGTCAGTTCTGTGAAACAATATGCATAAGGTATTCCTTGAAAGCCCTGGGAAGCCATATGCTTCCACAGAAGGAAGTATAGAGAAAGAAAAAGTAAGTCTGGCCCAAAAAGTCTAAATTCTTTAAATACTTTTGAGTGAGTCCAACCACTGACAATACATTTCTGAGTCCATAAATGATGAGTAAAGAATTCACAAACAACTGAAGCACTGCTTATAAATTGCATTGCTTAACACAGTAAGGAAATAAAATAGCTAGGTACTGTGAATTGCTTACCAGAGTGTTGTATGACCGTTGCTGCTTTCCTCACTTCATCCTGTGATCGACCATCTGTGACAACAACAAGTACCTTGGGAACACCTCTCCTCATGCCACTCTCCCAAGTCAAAACCTTTTCTTTGATAAATGTTAGTGCTTTGCCTGCAAAGTGCATAATGAATGAGTCAGTCATATTATCTGCAGGAGAAGAAATTCCTTACTTTATGAGACAGAGTGACAGCCACACAACCAAAACAGAAAAGTATAAAAACTTAATCCTTCAACCATTAAATATTATGATAATGAGGCAATTTCCAAGAGCAATTTATCTTTAAGAAATATAATTACTGCTCAGAATTACCTGTCCGTGTGTTTCCTCCTCTGTACTGAATATTTTGAAGAGCTCCCAGGGCTTGGGCCTTGTCATCAAATGTATTCAGTTTAAACTCAGATTTTGCTTCATCACTGTACTGCACAAATGAAACCTGAAGGGGAATATGTAACAATATTCAGTCACATATCTCCATGTTCAAACTCACTCCATTGAAACATGCATTGTGGTAAAAATTAACTGAAAAATATTTTCCGTATATGTATGATTATATACCCTCATACATATTTACATACACAGATACCATCACAGCAATGTACACACAACACTTTGAATTTCCTTTGTGTACAAAATGGGATATGATCTTATATAAGTATGATTAAATGTTTACTATGGTGCAGTTAATACAGTATGTACTCTCTGCTTCCAAGCATAAATTAACCATAACTTTTCTTCAAAATCTCTTTCATTTTTTTAGGAGATACCTGGTAAAAGTACCTGGTGACAGAATGTCAATAAATTTGGACATATACAGGTTTGTGTACTCTCTTGCCTTAAGTACATACAGTACATATATCACTGAATATAATTACTGAATGTTATTAACGTAATTAATGAATGCACACCCATACACAAACATTGAACAATCAAATACAAAAGAAAACTGACAGCAACCTGTAAGAAAGGAAAAATCAAATTTAACTTTAGTAATCCAGCATAAGCTTCAATTTCCTTCTAAAATTTACCCAATGGAAACAACAAACCTACCTGTATTCCAGCAGGATTAATCAAGTCGAAGGCTCCTACTGTATTAAAAACAAATTTTACTACTTTATTGAAGTTGTCATCACCAATACTCCAGGAAGCATCAGTCAAGAATACTATGTCTGCTTTGGCACCTCTGCATACTGAAAGACCAAGAAAATGAATAATTGAAACTTACCATTCATAGCACAGTGAAATAAAGAGCATTATTTCAAAAATTTAATATTCAAAAATGACAAATATTCAGCAAACTTCTCCTCCTGCACAGTCAACCTGAAAGGAGGATTATGCTCAGCATGAAAACATTTCTTAAAAATTCCCAAAGAAAGGTGCAAGAAATGAAGAAGAGCTCAAGAATCAAATGCAAATATCTTTAATGACATTTTTTCTGAGCAGCTACCGTAGCAATCAAATTGTCTATTGAGGGTTAGGCTCACAGATTTTCTGCAGAGCTACAAAATATCTTGATTTTTTTTTTCCCCAAAGGTATGCATCTTTCTGTTTTAAACCAGGAAATTTCAGATTGCAATAAAGCTCTATCTATGCAATTAGGAAATTCATCTTTATCTCCAGACCCTGGAATACTGCACTAGTTTTAAATCAATTTAAACTTATAAAAAATAGGATAAAACCCTGAGGCAGTAACCATGTAAAAATACTGAATAAATTCACAAATAGACATACCATCCCGAGCTGGAGGGATTGTGGGAGGTGGGGGAGGTGTAGGTGGTGGAGTTGGTGCCTCTGTAGGTTTGACAACTGAAATAAAACAAACATATTCTGTCTCAATAAAAAATATTTAATTAAAGGAAAACTCTATATTATGTACATTACCACAGAAACATTCAAATCTTTTGTCACTAACCCACCCAATGCGTAATTACCAAAGAAAATTTTCTAGTGCTACAAAGGTAATGAGATTATACTTGATATTAAAAATTTGTATCATTTCATTTATGACAGAGGAAAAGATTTGTATGAGCTGAATAACATTGCACTCTGTTGACCCACTTTTTCATCCAAGTGCTAGGAGATACTTGCTTTGAAGAACATAAGATTTTCTCTTTCCCTCAAACTCCAGTTAACAATACACTGGCATAAAGAGGAAAGATAGCTTAAAAGAGGTATTGGAAGCCATTTAGAAACAAGACAATTTCTACCATTGAAACAAGTTCTATGTTCAAAACTTATGGTTCACAGTGTCTATTACCTACCTGTATGCTCCCTCAGAGAGACTGGAGGTCCCTCAAGGTTAGGGGTCTGAACAAAGATGGTAGCATTGTATTCTGTGTCTGGTGAGAGTCCAGTAAAACAGTGGCTTGTTTCTGATCCACGAACTGTAATTTCCTGTCCTCTGGATCCTGTAAAAACAAAGCCCAATGGAAAGAAAATTAGAATCCAGTATTTCCCTTTTAATATGTGTGTAAATAAATTTAGAAATTAGGTACTTGAGAGGAGGATGGAATGAATTGGACAGCAGTCTTATTGTTATCCCGAAAAAACCTTTCTAGACCAAGATTATTCAGTGATTATGATGCCTGGCACAGACAGGAGAGTAACTACATCCCAGTGTGCATGTAAAAAAGCCTGGTAACTAGAAAATTCCCACTACTGAAAGTTAATTTGATAATAAGCAGTGCTTCTTTGCAAATTTTTCACTGCCACAGGTGGTTCAGATCTTTAAAGCTCAATCAAATGCAGCACAACTTCTGGTGGAGGCTTTCTACCATACCAAATAAGTGATTCTGCCACTGAAACAAGACAGTTATGTTTCCATAAAATGCAAAAAATGAAATGTATTTACCATCAGCTGGGTTCAGCTTTAGTCTGTAGGAAGTTGCTGACCGGTGAGCTGACCATCGGATACAGAAGGAATCCCAACCCACTTTGTAAGTCGTTAGGTCAGTGACATTTAAATATACTGTGAACATAGAAAGACAAAAATTGCTCTCTGTAAAGCAGTACATAATAGATGTTGAAAGAACTACATCACAATTAAATTTACATTAGCAGAACCTGATTTTTTAAGAGTCATAGAAGAAAAGAACAGTTCTAGTCAAGTCTCTGTGTCTTTTCTTATGCCCTAAAGATCCCAGCCTCACTATTTACAGAAGCCCAAAGTCTGATACCTTTCTCATATTGGGTATATTGGGTAACAGCTCATTTTATCAGTTTTCACATGAAGTAAGTGGAGCTCTTTATAAAATAAGAAACTTCTAAAAATTGGAAACTGATTCATATATATGGCAGTATGAAAAGCATGTACCGAGTAAACAAAATTCAGGATGATTGAGTTGTCTTAACTGAAGAAATTTTAAGAAACTTCTTTAAAAAAAAAGAATCAACAAAATCATCTCCTTCCAAAAAGGTTAAGTTTCAATGCCTGGACATTCCCATGAGATAAAGACAAACAAAATATTCTCCTTCCAAAAAGGTTAAGTTTCAATGCCTGGACATTCCCATGAGATAAAGACAGAGTAGCAAAAAGCCTAGACCTGTTTAGCATGGTTAAATTCTTTAGTATCTTGGAGAAAATTATAGATTTACCCCAACTAAAATTAAAATTGCTAAATAAAATTGGTAAATACAATTTTAGGAAGCAGACTAGAAAATATTATACCATCAAATCATTACTTTAAACTATATTTCCATTATTGTTCTGAAGATTAATGTTTCTAAAAACTATATCATTGATGGGTGACAAGTATTCACTATGAGAGGATATTCAGACCATCTAAACACCCAGCCTTAAAAATACCGTCTTAATCAACATTATCTCAGATCAGCATATGTACCTAACATGACTACAACAAAATTCTGTTGACTTACATGTAGTGCCTTGATCTGTCAAAGGTATGCTCATTCC
The DNA here is from genome assembly GCF_964035555.1 of Netta rufina. Lineage (NCBI taxonomy): Eukaryota > Metazoa > Chordata > Aves > Anseriformes > Anatidae > Netta > Netta rufina. Next base: position 88,416,932 of record NC_140125.1, on the reverse strand, counting down.
AGAGTCATACTGGGCATAGACATTCACGTCATAAGTGGTACTGGGAGACAGATTATGCAAGGTGTAGGAAGTCACTTCTCCCACAAAAACCTCCATGGGATCATTTGAACCTTTCATTGAAAGGAATTATCAAAATAAATACAGAGAGAGAGAGAAAGATCATGATTAAGTGTGTTACAGAATTAACTGCCTCCTTTAATGTGTCATTAATTGTTAATCTTATTTATAAAACAAAATACTAATTTCTTAAATCACCTAATTTTAACATATTAGACTGTTGCAAACAGAACATAAGCATAGCTTTACAAGCTATTGTGCAATATACATATTTAATTTGTAGAAAGATATGTATATTGTTTCATTGTCATATAAAACAAAGGTTATAAAAGATCTTAGTACCTAAATATCTGTCCAATACTAATTTCATATACCCCAGTTTGTATCCTCAGGATGACAAGTATGACAGACAGAAAAAACAAGCTTTATCTAGTTACTGGTTAGATTGTGTAATAAATGTCAATAAAATTCAGACTCTGTATGAAACACTGTATTTGGTAGTTCTTACAAAACAATTATAAGACTTAAGCTTTCATCAAATGAGTAAATAAGGGATCCTTTAGCACACATATTTCATGATACATGTTATTTTTATTCTGATCTTGCATTAGCTACTCACTATTTTTGAAAGTGCTGTACTCAGAATTAACTTAGCTTTCTTACCCACAGGTTTATATACAATTTTATAGCCAAGAACGGGGGATGGTGAAGGATCCCAGGAAACTCTGAATCGTGTATACCATTCATCAGTTATATACATATTTTGAGGAGGAAGCAGACCAACTAAAAAGAAAGAAAAACATGATAATTAATTAGACTAGTGGATGCTTTTTCAACTCTAGAAACTTGTATTGTAACTCTGTAGGGAAATAACCATGTAACAGATATCATTAACATAATGAGACCTTAACAATGTTGGACTGCTCAAGGAATATATATCCTAGACTTTAAAAACAATATAAAATATTAAAATTAATTACCAGTTCTTCCATTTCCAGTCAGCTGTCCACCATCACCATCTTCATACACAGCCACAACGGTTATTTTATATGGTGTATCTGATTGAAGTGGTTGGAGTATCACATTATTCCTTATCCCAGGAACTGTGGTCTAGAACATATAAAATAAACAGAGGTGAACAAACTCACAGTACTGTAACTGATCAACAAAAGCAGTAAGTAGAACTAAAAAATTGTTTGGCATATTTTTTTTTTTATGTCCACTGTACATGTAGATCAAGTCATTCAGGATACTTTGAGGATTATAGCGTAGGAACAATTCTTAGTACTCATTATTTTAAAATATAAAGCACTGTTATAAAGCCAACATAAAAAGATAAATCAGATTGACTCTTCAGCCTCTACCCTCACAAGGGACATAGTTTAGTGATGGGACTCAGCAGATTAGGTTGATGGTTGGACTTATATCTTGAAGATCTTTTCCAACTTAAATGATTCTGTGATTCTACAACCACACTGAGATGCTGCATTTTCTCCCCCAGATTTCAGTATTTCAGTACTGCTCCCTTACAGAAAGGAAAAAGTCATGATGATGCATTTGGAGACAGAAAAAGAGAATAAAAAGCTCCTAAAACAAGGAGGGAAGACGAAGCCATTTAAACTACTCATCAGTTTCCTTTCTATCTCTTCATTATCCTCATGTCAGGCTATCACTGTTTCAGCAGAAACACGTTGTTCTGAGAAAGAAGCTCTGAATATTTTGATATGAAAAAACTTGCCTATTCATGCAACCCTTAATCTCCTGAATGTCTTGGTGTAGCTGTGCACTACTGCTTCATTCTAATCAACAGGTAAGCATAGTCCAAAAAGTGCCTCTGCTTCAAAAAAGGGCTATAAAGCACTGAAACTACAGAAATTAACTTAACATATCTCAAAAGTATGTCCCAGTCAACCTTTTCCATTATTACTTGATAAAAGAATTCAGTTGTTTCAGACTTGCTATTTTTATGAAATTTCCAATGCTTTCTGCAGAGAAGATATGTGTGTTCAATATTAGTTGTGTCCTAAATAACAGGTCCAGTAGGAAATTTTCAATCAGTGAATTTTCAGCATGTCCTGTACATATATAAGCAGTTAGAGCATTTAGTAACATGCTCTACATGTTACATTTTGGCTAGTGGCAGTCAGTAGAAATTCCACCATTGCCCTCTATACGATCTGAGTTTGGCTTTGCTATAAACATTCAGAGAATTTTATAAACATCAGATTAACTTGTGCTATCATTAAGCTACAGGAAATTAAACACAAACACAATTCATACTGAACCTTACAAATACAAGTTAGATGCTGAATGAAAGTTACCATTGCTTTCTGATTAAGCTCTGCCAACTCTCTTCAATTTATGAAAAGCAGACATGTTTATTCTGTATTTTAGCACACTGACTGCATAATTAATGGAGTATGAAGTAATGGATGGCTATTCACTGTAGCACAATTTTTTAACTAAATGTCAGGAAGCAGGCTCTGCTCAGAATCTTCTGATTAACGATTTGACTCACATCTTTAACACTATTTTAAACAAAATTTGGTTCATTAAACTGTATATGTTCTGCAATTTTGTGGGAAAAAAAAAATGTTTTCTACAAAACATGGCTTCTCAGAATTAAAAATGACCAAAGAACCCACAAAACACCCAAAGTGTATTACAAGGTAAAACAGGTGTCTTCGTTTTTCCGTAGCTGAAGCAATTAACCAAAACCATCTTGGTGCTTATTAAAGAATGACAGAACTTACATATTCATCAATAGGATCTCCCACAGTGGGTGAATAAATGATTCTGTACTGCTGGACTGGCCCATCAGCATGGTCCCATTGTACAGAAAGGCTGTTTGTGGTCTCATCAAACACTCTCACATTTCTTGGACCACTGCGAGGCACTAGAGAAAAAAAAAATACAGAATGCTGTATAAGTACACCTACAGCTTATCACATCTATGAGTTTTAGATGTATATGAGGATTTAATAGAGAAAGTATAGAAACAGCAAAAGAGTGCTGGCCTATGAGTTACATAGCAAGTTCCTTTACACTTCATTTCTGCAAGCTAAGTTGTAAGATCATTTTTAATGTTTAGGCCTCTTCAGCAAAACAAATTAGCATTTAGAAGGTTGACATACAATTATCAGCAAGACACAGAGAATGAAGCACTTTTTTTTTCTGTTGACAACAAATTCTAGCCATCTTTACATGCTATTTGTTTTCAGAAAGAGAAATTGATATTTGTCTTTAAACACATTTTAAAGAATATTTTTTAAACTCTTTTTTAAACATATAAATTCAAATTAGGCTTATTTAACAAGTGAAAGTGAGTTTGGTTATTATGCATGTACTCCAGCTGCCAGGCAATATAGCAACAGCTCCCTTCCATGGAGGCCTACAATTGCTTCAGTCTTAATTCAGACATATTGATATCTGAGTTGCACTGAATGGCTTACACTATTTTTGATTGTAACCAATTTTATAGAATCCTCACACATCAGTCTTGAAATAGATTTCACAAAACAAGTACTGCCTCTTACATGTTCTTCCTTGTGCTTGACTTGGATTTCCTTCTCCATCTGCATACAGAGCTATAACATTTATCGAGTAAGCAGTGTCAGGAGTCAAGCGTTCCAGCATCACATCACGAGTGTTGCCTGGTACCACAATCTAAAACAGAAAGAAAGTGCACCTACATTAAAAAAAAAATCTTCAATTTATGCCATATCTTTTTAGAATAACAATTTGAATGAAATATAGAAAAATTGGGAACATTACCATGATGTGTATTTTTCAAGAAAAATAACACAATTTTAAAATAACCAAATAACACTGATATCAATTCAACAGCTGGTGCTACTAAATAAATAAATAAAATAAATAAATAAATACATAAGGAGCGTTAATTCTGCAAATGGAGAGCTTGTTCTGCTATGTTTTTTTTACCTTATATTTTACATTAAATTTGTTCAGAATAAATAAATAAATAAATAAATAAATAAATAAATAAATAAATAAATAAATCAGGAACCCAAAACAAAAAATGCAAATTCTATCATGATTTCCTGACATGTAAAGGTCATTTTCTAATTGATAGGTTCCTACTCATGTGTAAAGTACTATGCAGTTACACTTTACAGATACCAATGACTCATTAAAAATTCTTATTCTTCCTTACACAAAAACATATTTATGTACAACATGGGTGCACATTTTATATGAATATATTCACAGGCCTATATCTAAACCTGCACCCATTTCTACACAAATCCAAGAACTCTTACTTCACATCTGGAGGGCAAATTTTTACCCCTATGCAGACTTCACTGCTCACCCAGTCCTATTTAAGCACTAATGATTTAGGGCAAAGAGATGATCCAGTGGTAATATCATATAAACTTGGCATCTGGCTTCAGAATTAAACATTTCCTAATAAATATTGTTTCCTTCTGACTTTATAAAATAAAGATTTTAACTCATCTTTACCTGCAGTAAAATAAAGGATACCCATTAGTCAGCTTTAAGTGTGACAGTCTTATCTCTTTCCTTTTTTTTTTTTTTTTTCATTTCACCAAATTAAGCTTTTGTTTACAATATACTAAATTTCTATCGGTACAGTATTTTCAGCAGGGACAATTCTAGGCAGATGGTTGGCCTACATTTATTGTTATTGTTCTACACTCATTGAAGGAAGAAATATCCTCCACACACTTTTAAGGAATTGTATAAAAACTAAATTACTTACAGATTCTGATGGCCTTGGGCCAGATAGTGAAGAGTAATTAATTCTGTATTGCTGTACTGGACCTGGAGCAGGTTCCCAACGGACATTCATGCTGTTTGGTGTGGGATTGTAAACTTGAATGTTTCTCGGTGTTCCTCTCTCCACTAGGTCAAGGATAATTAAAATTAAGTTTACAAGGCTGTTTACATAAGTTCTACTTCTACTTGAATTTTCAACAGTGCTCAAAATAAGCTGAGAAATACATCTGCCCAAAATAAACACATGATTTGTATTACCCTAATGTTATTTATTTACCCTTCTATGAAGCTAAGAATCTTAGTTATTAATCTTTAAATGCATCCCTGCCAGGCAGCAGGGCAGCTACTGGCACTAGAATTGAAATTTTACTATTGTGTGTAAGTAAACAATAAACTAGCTTCACAATATAAGAGCTGAACTTGCCTGAGATAAATGAACTGGAAGTCTCCAAAGAAAAAGAATAAGTTACAGAGCTACAACCATAAACGTGCAGGTAAAGTTTTAGCTTGGGAGAAAAAAAAAAAAAAAACAACTCTATAATTGATATAAATGAATTAGAAGACTTCAATTTCTAATGATTTGAGTCACTAAACAAAAATCCCAACGTTTTATTTAAAAGTACTGTTTTTACTTACAAGTTCTGCCAGTGTCAGACGTACGTCCACCATCCCCTTCTGGAAAAACTGGAACCACAGTTACAGTATAAGGTGTGTTGGGCTCAAGAGTTCTCAGGATGACATAGTTTGTATTTCCAGGTACTGTGGTCTACAAATTTAAAAAGAAATATAGAGGCATAACATTTACATGAAAATGCAAGAAGTTCAGCTTTTTGCATCTCTGTTAGTGTTGATATTTATTTTAGATTATATGCAAGATTACTAACCCACAAGGGCGCTGCACTTAACATAGGCAGGCCTATTAACATCAACCTAGATCTGATTTAACCCAAGAGAATTTCAATATTTGTTTGTTTGTTTGTTTTTGCTGAATATAGCAGTAATCTCACAATCCAAAATGGTAGATTGCAATTTCCCCTCCTTTAACAATCACCTTGTCCACCATATCTCATTTCTAGACTGGATGTAATAAAATCTACATTATGGAAGAAAGCTGTTGATACTTGAGGTAAGAGAGTTCACGTTATCTTCTAGAATTGTCTTTCAGGAAGATTCTGTCTTGGACAATGGTTATTAAGTCCTATGCTCTCCTGTACAATTGCTTTTAGCTGACTTTCACTTTTGATCCTGTTCTACTATTATCAGTAAAGAGAATCTACAGTGATCTTTTTAATGCCTACTATTTAGCAGCTCGAGAGTCATTAAATCACTTTCAAAATCAGCATTACATAACACTACAACATGCTAATGACAACAAGTAATGAGCACCTCATGTTGTAAGTAAAATTCCATGGCATTTTAGCTCTGGGGATGCTATTGAAATAGGAGTAATTCATGTAGCCCTTATTTCACTGGCACATTAACTTGCGCAGATGTGGAAAATGAAACAGAAGTGGGAAAGAATAAAATTCTCCCAATCTGCAACAAGTGTGATCGAATCCTATTTTCAAGATTGTTTTAGCTCATTAGTAATTAATTAATTTTAGAAGATTAGAATCCACCCATGTGGATTTTTCTGCTTTCAAAAATATCATCCCAAATGACTGTCTACTGCCATATGACTTCTTACTAGTAAAAATGGGTAGAAATATCATCTGACTTTACAGCCTTTTGTACACCCTGAAATCAGCTTTATGCTCACACGCACCGCCCTAAGAATAAACAAACAAATAATGTGTGTGGTATTAAATCTCCATGCTAAGGTCAAATACATAAAATGAAATATCAGTATTAGAGTTGAGAATAAATGATTTTCATGGAGGTGTCCTGCATTTGCTCCAGAGTGGATACAAACTGAAAAAGCCATGGTGTAGACAGACAAGACAGCAGTCAGTCCACAGCATTCCTCTCACTACCACCATGGGCTGCAATTATTGGATAGTAAGATCCACAGAAGGATTTACCATTTCTTCTGCACCTCCAGCTGTAGGCCCATAAAATACTTTGTACTGGCGAGGATTTCCTTCTGCATGATCCCATCGAACATTCAGAGTACTGGTGGTTGGGTCATAAACTAGCACGTTCTTCACAGTAGTGAGAGGTTCTGAAACAGATCAATGAGCTGTCAGAAATGTGGTGCCACATTCTCTTACCCTGTGCTATCTGATTACGCTCATGCAACATGTTAATGGGAAGTTTTTTAAAAACAGATTTAATAGTTCGTGTCAAACGTTACTTGTATTCAACAATCAGAACACATCAGACCCGCCCAACAGCATAAGGAATGCTAAATATGGTAAAAAAATATCTGAACATTATTTCAAAATTATACCATGAGTTCATTAGGATTGTTCTCCTCATTTCTCTCCAAGCACATTGCTATGTTTGACCTTCCAAAGCAGGTTCAAAAATAAAGTACAAATTAATTAATAAATCTATTAATAAATAGATAATTTAAATATGCAATTAATTAAGTAATTGAAAAAACAGGGAATTGTTTTTTATGCCTGAAGTGCCTCTGTTAGCAAATCACTCAGTGCTTTCCACAGAAGGACTAAAACAGTATTGTTAACATAAAATAGTACAATCTCAAGTTGCACTCTGTAAAGGCCAGCCTCCAAATGGAAGGTGCTCACAAGAAGATAGTAAACTTACACCTAACAGCACACATATGAGAGTCACATGCCTTCCAATCCCTCATTTTGGTTAAATTGTGACATAAAGGGGACAATTAAACAGATTAAAGTGAGGAAGTTCAATGGTAGCATTAGGGTTTCAGCTTTCAGAAGTCTAAAACTAGTGGCCTAGGATTTCTCTTTAGGCGGTAGACTGATAGGCCATCCTAAATTAGTTTAGAAACTTGAAATCCACCAAAGGACAAATAACAAATAGGCATGATGCATTTCACCATAGAAATATTTTCTCATCTAATCTGAAATGCAATATATCAAATTTTTTTCACACCTAACAAGAAGACCACAAAAAGTTACTTACTGGTTCTGCCTCGTCCTGTCATTCGCCCCCCTTCACCATCCGCGTATATTGAGGACACAGTAATAGCGTACGGTGTGTCAGGCTGCAGCTTCTGTATCACTACACTGTTCTGCCGTCCACCTACCATCGTCTGCAGTAGAACAAAAGGAAAAGATTAAAGTGCTTTTCATGCTGCTGTTTTTATGCTTTCTGTAATAATGAACCACGTAATCATTTGATGCTGAAAGGAAAACACTATGGTATATCGTATTGTGCAATCTTCTTGGGATGGAAGCTGACAGTAGGCATTGAATAATAATAATATTTTCATACATATTCATATTTATCTTTAAAATTTCAGAGTACAGCAACACAAAGCCAGTATTGTTTAAGACCTCCAAACTTGCATGTAACCACAATCACACATTGTCAGTTCTGTGCCAGAACAGCGCTGTTTCTCCACATTGCATCTGACTATATAATATTGAAATCATGAAAAAGTCTTTTATTCATTTTGACAGACTGTGAATTGTCCTTATTATGCTCCACTCTCAGGTAGAAGGCAAGCATGGAATAAATTACAATACCCTGCAGATCTCTAATATAACATTTTATTGACATTGTCAATCCTTGATTTCATGCAGTTTATAACATGACACTTCTGTTTCTAATACATCCTTGTTAAAAGTCTAAAATCATTATACATCTTTCATTCCAATTTTTCTTTAATGTAGAATCACAGAATGGTTTGGGTTGGAAGGGACCTTAAAGATATCTCATTCCACTCCCCTACCATGGGCAGGGACGCCGTCCACCAGGTCAAGTTTCTCAAAGCCCCATCTGACCTGGCCTTAAACATTCCAGGAATGGGGCACCCACAGCTTCTCTGGGCAACCAGTTCCAGTGTTCCAACCACCCTCTGAGTAAAAAATGTCTTCCTTACACCTAATCTAAATCCACACTCTTTTAGTTTAAACCATTAACCCTTGTCTTACACCCCCTGATGAAGAGTCCCTCCCTAGCTTTCGGCTCCCTTTAAATACTGTAAGGCTGCTATAAGGTCTCCCCACAGACTTTTATTTCTGGGCTAAACACCACCACCTTTCTTAGCCCTTCTTCCAGGACAGGTGCTCCAGTCCTCAGAGGGGGTATATATAATCCTGTTCCAACAATCTCCACCAAGGAAAAGATTTGCAGTGCATTACAAATAATACTCAGATCTCTGGCATCTGGGAATTTTGAGATTTTGTGTTTTTAATTGTGTGAAAAGTGCACTCGCTCTAGAGCATCTTTTTTACTTTTAAGACTACCTACTTATTTTCAAAGCCTACTCAATTCATATGTGCATGTTGTCATAAGATCTTATGCTGATGAAGTCATAACAAGCAAGAATTCACTCATCTTCGTATTTCATTGAATAATTTTAATTTACAAGGAAACTTTTCATTTGTACTGAAGTGTCCAAAACACAGTTCAAACCATAAAAGCTTTTAGCATCCTATTGTGGCTGCCTCCATAGTTTCATGTCTATTTGTCTTTCAAAATCTGTCCCTAAATGATCACAGTGGTCTCCACAGTTTGATGAAAAACCGCAGTTTTTGCCATGTAGTCTTCAAATCATCTGTGGTGGTCACTCCTGATGCCAAGGCCATGAGATGTGAGACCAGTATTAAAGAGAAATTAAGACCTTCCAGAAATTCCATTTTATAATTCAGTGGGACAGTCCTGGGGACGCAGCCACAGCAGTTTAATCAAATATCATAGTGACAAAAAGCAAGTAATTACTATCCTGTGACTGAGAATTATTTGCAGACATTAATATGTTGTGAACAGAGCATGCTTTTCTCAGAAAATGGAGTCTTCTCCAGCTCCCACTGCTGGACTTTATCCAGTTGTGAATAATTATGTCCATTAAGATTAGTTAAGTCTATCCTTTGTCACTACACAAATTTCCACAGAATGCCCATAGTTCTTTTTTTTTCACTACAGTACAAGCAAAAAAAATGAATTAACCTTGCTGCTGCTTCTTATTCTTTTAATGATTTCTCAACTAAAGTCATTCAACAATTCAATTACTTTAACTGAAATGTATTTTGTTCAGAAGAAAGTAGAAACGGGTGCATAAGTATCCAAAACATTCCTGGATACACTTCTGAACATGGTGATCTCTGATTACAGGAACAAGCTAAACATGTGTGGTTTTCATCTGAGACTCTGAGTCATGTGTCAGTAACCACAACAGCTTCCCACTGCAGAAGAGGGCATTTTTAAGTAGCACTTTTTTTCTGATAAACAGGCTGACTGAATTAACATTCCCAAGTGGTGTTGCATGGACCATGGGCACTCATCACAATTCTTGTTAATGATGCAGGGAAAGCTGGCCGATCATACAGTACTGGTTCTCCCTATTATTACAGCTGCTCAGTCATATTAAACGACACTCAAATAACCTTAAACTCTTCCCTAGCACGTTTCCCATGGACCCATGTTTGCAGCTAAGACTTCTTGGGGGGTTATTCTGTCCCCAGCATAGTAAGAGAGGATACCATGCAATTCTCAACTGCCCACGGTATGTTCCATGGCAAAGTGCCTCTAATAACGCACAAGACACAGTATGAAAAAAAAAAAAGAAAAAAAAAGAAAAAAAAAAAAACATGATGAACACTGGGCTATGGAAGTGGTCATGGTAGTTCTTGACTGTTGAGATAACTATCTGTGTATCTGTAACTTGTATTCTCATGTGCTGCTTGATTTATTCCTCAACAGACTGTAACTATATTCTAGTTATATCTATAGACTATATGATTTTTTTAAAGGGCTGTATCCGAAGTTACTGGGTTATTTGCTCCCTAGAGAATGTTCTATCTCAGATCTGAAAGAAGAGAAAGAAAAAGGTAGGAATATATACTTATCTACTACAAATATGTCTTCACCTAAAAGGTGATTAATATGTAGTTGTGCTTTTTAAATAAATTCTTCTAATTCATTAATTTGCAGAACTACCTTATAATAACTACAGCAATTCAAAATTAGTTACCGACTGTTCAGGGCCATCTCCACTGATAGGCTGGTAAATGATCTTGTATCTCTGTACTCGACCACTGGCAGGGTCCCACTTTACAGTCAAACTGTGTGACGTTGCATTGTATACTTGAAGGTTTCTTGGGCCACTCTTTGGGGCTGAAAAAGGTAGTGAAGAATAAATATTTAATTCAAGCAAAAAGCAGGGACAAACACTTCATTCATACTTTTAGGACTGAATGAATGCCTGACCAAGAGCAGAATATATTAAGAACAAGAAAACATAAACTGTAATGTTTGTAAAACAATAAACATGTGGTAATCTAGTGTTTAGTATTCTTCCAAATACACAATGCTGTTCATTAAATGATCTCAGCTTTTTAATGTCAACATTCTTCTCAGTTTAGAAAAAAAGAGGTAGCCATGAGTTTTCTTTAATAATAACATACCCGGAAATTCAGATTCTTACCTGGTGTAGTTATAGGTACCAAGGGTACTAGAAAAAAAAATAAAAATAGAAAGAGTGTTCAGTATTCTTGTATGTGTATGCTTTCTGATTTAACAAATATCAATAATAACATGCAGATACCCTGTAATTACTTACATGTTCGTTCACTGCCAATCAGGTCATCGCTTTCTGATTCATCAGGATAGATGGCAGTAACTGAGACTTCATACAATGTATCTGGATCCAGATTTTCAAAGACCAGACTGTTGTCATCCCCATTTAAGATGGTCTTGTGGAGAAATAATAAATAGATAGATAGATAGATAGATAGATAGATTTTAAAATATGCCCTCTGAGAGACTGCCCCCAAAATCTTATGGTGACTATTCTTACCTCCTGTTTTTCTGATCTTCCATAGGGTCCCCAGGTTATTCTGTAGAGAGAGACATCTGGAGCTCCATGATCCCAAGTTCCTCTGAAACTATGTTTTGTTACATCTGTGATTCTGAGATTGACTGGTGCTGGCACAGGCTCTATTGTGAGAGAAGGAAACGATGTAACTACAAAAGTTAAGCCAAGGAACTACTCAAACAAATAATTTAGAAGATTATGTAGAAGATTCAGACCTTACTTACCATGCTTCAAATGACTACAGTAAAATACTGTGGTATAACTCAGCCCACCTACTCTAAGCAAATTGTCCTTCATAATCTCACATCAACAGGTCGTCACCTGATAAAACCGTTCTAATGACCTCAGAAAAACTCACACACCTACTCACAACAAACAAAGTCCTAGCTCTTGCATTTTGGAGTTAGAGTAGGTAATTACAAACTCCCACATACAGACATTGAGGTCCTGCATGAGTTTCTTCCAGATCTTAAAATTCCTTATACAAGCTAAGTAAGTCATGACTGAATTACAAGATTGTCTTAGAAAAAGTTCACTGAGGTTAACTGTAGGTTAAGAAGGCAAAATGTTATAGCTACTGGAAAGAAATTAGTAAAGAGGTAAAACCAAAGAATTAAACTAAAAGCAATTATTTTGGCTGATTTTTCCTCTTTCTCTTTACACATTCAGACAAAACCATAGCTACAAACCACAGGCTTACACAAAAGCAAGCAAATCAACAACAACAACAAAAACTCAAAAATATTTTTCAAAACACCAGGCTTTAAAATGGGAAACTCAGGAAAAAAAAAAAAAAAAAAAGTGAGAGCATTTTTCTTTCTTTTCACTTCAGAGTGATGGTCAGTGATAAGGTAACACTGCTCATTTCTATTCTAGTTCTTCATTTTAACTGTGTTCTTAACTGTGTTCTAAAGATTAGATCAGGATGAGGGCTTTCCTGATGTCAGCTTTTTCTTTTCAGTTGGACATGTCTCTGTGGTGGCTTTACCGTGCTAGGCAGCTAAACACCACAACCGCTCTCTCACTGCTGCAGGGAAAGTTAACATTCCAGCCAGACCCAGTACAGTCTCTTACATGGATATCTGCTCTTACACTCCATGCAATATGATTGTCTTATTCTGTTGTTATTACTGAAGAGTCACCTTTATGATTCCCTGAATAACATCTCTAAAAGTACAGGAGGCTGATTTACCATTTCATGCTACAAAAATTCTCTGCTATCAGAAGAAAGATCACATCTCTTTAAGCCCCTACTATATGTCCCAGATTCTCACTTGCTTTCCTAGATGTCAACGAACTGTACAGACTTGCAAACCCTTTACTCTGCATTCTCTAATTTTACCCTTACATTCCTCCTTCAGCATCCTAATGTCAATAATTATGCTTCAGTTGCTGGTCTTTCCCCTCATTGCAGACTGCAGTTTCAGTGTTTGCTGCAGTAAAACACAACTCATCTGAGACTTCTGGGGGTTATATTGCAAATTATGCTACAAATAAAATATTTCTCAGACAGATGAAATTGTTTCCACCTTAACTTAACATGAGTATATTGCAACATACTCAAATAGAATATAACATAAAAATACTAAAAGAAGGGTTGTTAGGAAAACTTACGAGTAACAGCTTCTGCAACTACTGGTAGAGATTCCCCTTCATCATACACAGCAACAACTTTTACATTATACAGTCTTTGGGAGGAAAGATCAGAAAGAGTGGTGCTGGTTTTGAGTCTGTCAATTTCCACCTAGGAAATGCATCAACAGAAAATTCTCATTCAATTAGAAAAACACATTTAAACTTCAAAGAGTTATATTCATGTCCAGCAGTACAATTATGGAAAGTTTGCACCTAACTGTAAGGAAGACATCTCTAGCAATGCTTACCCATGAGCTGCCAGTAGACAGAGGGGCTAACATACCTTTATTCTGCAATCGTGTTCTCCTAATTCTAAAAGTTTGGCAAGGTAACACTTAAGCAGAGAGCAGAAATGGCTGTTTATCAAAGCATATAATAATTCTCCAATCAGTTTGAGCTTTTTTTTTCCCTTTTCTTTAAGAAGAGAAGGAGGAAGGAAAGAAAGGAAAAATCCATCTCAAGTTTATTCAGCTTCCAAGACATCAGTACCCTTTCCTGACTGCAAATTCCAAGAACTGATGTTCTCTATTCTTAATGCTGGCTTGCTATATTGCTTTTACTATTTATTTAATAAGCTGGCTCCTCAAAACAAAACTACCAAGTACTTGCAAAAACATTCTTTTTGCTTACCTCCTTTATGTCAGCTTCATCGGCTACTTTGTATCTTAGGATGTATTTTCGAACCTTCCCTGGAGCAGGATCCCAGAGGACATTCATGCTGCTGTGAGTAACATCCCTAATTGTCAAGCCTCTTGGTCCAGGCAAAGGTACTGTAAAAATAATGACAGTAGCAGGTGAAAATGCTATTCACAGCAGAGCCACAGGTCTCTCAGAAGTCATTAAGTATTTTTATATATTGCATTGAAATGGAGGCAATAATTTTACATGAAGTTCATTGCTCAGACCATTATCTGAGACAGCTTAAGAACATATTGTCCCAGCAATAAGCAAAATAGCTATAAACAAGTAACTTCATATTTGTAAATTATGAGCACAATACAGAAGTAACAGAGCTTAAAAACATAACTTTTCATGTACAGTCAAGGGCTTAGCATTTTTCAAGTACATAAGGATTACCATCTAGCCCAGAAACCTTCTTCTGGCAGTAGGAAATGTTTAAGGAAAGATGTTTAAGGAAAAGTAAGCTATGTTTAAGCCATGATTAGATCAATTTTTCCCTTTGTATGGCATGTTTCCTTCTCACCTAACTTTTCCAATTTTATTAATATTTGGGGCCATTGCATTTTCTGTATTTTAGAGAATGTCTGAATTTGAGAAGAAGGTTTCTAAATGTAAGCAAGATTGAGTCATTTTTAAAAACACTATAATACTATAACTTCCTTCATTACTGAAGGAAAAATAAATATGTTCCTCTTTGGAGGAAAAGGTAGGTACCTTTTCATTGAAATTGCCTGTAAGGTCTTTTGGCAATGTGAGAGTGCTATAAAATGCATTAAATATGGACGAGACGGTCTTCTAAATAAAACAGAATATATAAAAACTGTTGCATTAAATAAAATGAAAGTTAAATTCTGCTGAAGCAATAACAACAAAGCAAAAACCAAGATGTACATACATGTCACTTCCTGGGAGGTGAGTGGGTCACTGATGATATCACCAAACAATACATGAGCTGTTAAAGTGTACTCTGTATTGGGGATGAGGTCTACTAGCTGAACCTCATTCACTGATGGTCCAACACGCATCTGTACAAGAAAAATAACACACCATGTTTAAAAACTAAAGAATGCAAAGGCAGAAGAGCAAGCAATGATTTAACTTCAAGGGAATTTTGTTTATGAGATTCACAGTATATTTACAGCTTCCTGACTGATGTCATTGTATACAATATCCCAGTAATCACTGCACTTTGAGTGCTACATATCAGCCTCTTTTGGTTATTGTGATATATCAAGAAAATCAGTTTTTCTGATTATTTTGGTAGAGTACAAGAGGTGAAGACAAATTCTCTTACCTCTTTCTCTGTGGCTGGGACTGTGGCATTCACTGGTTCATATGTTAACAAGTAACCTGTAGCTCCATTGACAGGTTCCCATCTCACTCGCATAGAAGTTGATCCAATGTCATAAACATACAGGTTTCTAACTGAAGACATTGGCACTGTCATATAAAAAAATATATATTATTTTTTTTCACCTTTTGCACTTTTCATATTTCACATCACATAGTGATCATCACATTATACTGACATATAGTGATATCACTATAGTGATAGTACATCACAGAAAATTATGCTCTTGGTGTATTGGAGTACATTACAGGCAGTAAAAAAGTAATCTACAAGTAGTAGTATTTTAAATGGTGCTAAATTTAAGAATGAAGTAATTGTCATCACATTTCGAATGTGCTAAAGATTTGCTATACGCACAGCTAAAAAACTATCCTACAAGTCTGCAATGGAACACTTGAATATTCTAAAAAGCAATATTAACTCACATGAATGATCTAATATAAAACAGTACATGACTACTTTGAGATCTGCACTTCTAAAAAGATTTTATATATTTTCTTTTTCTATATTTCTCAAAATATCAAATAAACATCAAAAATTATCACAGACTTTATAAAAATTATGTAGTTTCTTTAGGGATTTATGACAAGCCCAATGCAAAACAATGACAGAATTGAAATGAGACATTAGCATTCAATATCCTTGAACAGGCAGGAAAGTCACAAAGTCACCCTATGTTGCATTCAGCACAAATCCACCTAAATCAATGCTGTAGACAGCTAACAGTAAAAACATAATGGCTGTGTCGCATAAAAGTGATTTTACTGTGTTGAACATACTTTTAATTAATCTGATAAAATCAGAATGAATTTCATATAGTATTCTGTCTGCTAAGAGCAGGAATTAATTATCTAATCTGGAAATGAAGGACTACAGGTTTCTATCTGATCAAATTTCTAGAATTTATAAACTCTGCCTTGTAATTCATTGCTATTGTTCTAGTCTAAGAAGCTGTGTACACCTGTGCTTTATAAGCTCGGAATGAAGTTGGACCAAACACTTTTTCCACACTGCAATTTGTCTTTGCTACAGCTTTCTGGACAAGATCTCAACAACCAGGGTAAAACAATACAATTTGATCATTGAAATTAAAAATTTTGTCTCCTCTAAAAAGAAAGCCCACAGTGCTAAAAGTTCTTTTGAACAGTTCTCCTCATAACAAATTGCTTCTTATGTTATTTGCATGATAATTCTAACTTACAGGTTGTTTCACTGCCGATTAGAGGTTCGCTGCTTTCATCTTCTACCACTGAAAACACGTTAACAACATATTCTGTTTCAGGTTTCAGATCTTTCAGAACTGTTGTAGTTTCCATCCTACTTACATAAAACTACATAAAAGAGAAGGAATGTTAACAACTGTATAACAAATATGTTTGTAAACCTGTCTCTAAGAGAAAAATAATTCCTTGTGGAACTCTTCAGAAATCAATGGTTTGGAACTGAAAATCACTATAGTGTTAATCTTCTACATATTTTATCTTACAGGATAACATTATTTTTGCAAAGCAAGCTATAGGGAATGCTCAAGCAGACTTGTTTTCAATGGGACTGGGTATAGCTAGCACCCTGCTTTCACACATGATGTAAATTTTTACATTATTCAGCAACACAAAGAAAATGCCATCACAATGTTACCACCTGGAAAAAGATTTCAAGCATCCAGGATAATCCAGGTTGTTACAGTACATGCCACTAGCAACACCTCGCAGAATAGCAATGCCAGCAATCAGTCAAGCTGTAAAGTCCATGTGCACCAGAATGATTGCTCCAACCCAAATCAGAAGTCAAATCCTGAGGTCATGTTTTACTAAGATTAAGCTCACCATAAGTCAAATTTGAGTTAAGATGATTTAAAAGCTACATTCAGAGATGGTACATTCAGAGTTCACTCTATCTTTTTTTTTTTTTTTTTCTTTTAAAAAGAAAATGTATTAAAAGGACAGTGAGCTTACTTGTGAGTATGCTCAGAAAAATGTTACTATACGCTTATTTAAACTGATATAGGATAATGGAATATGAACAGAAAGGAATTACTGGAAATATCAGTAAACTTTTTTTAATAAATACATTTTACTCCAGGATTAATAATTTTAAAACAACCAAAGCCATCTTTATGCTCCTATTTCTTTGTAGTTTTGTTTAGCATTTATTGAAATTCTCGACCTTGGAAGCCTTTTTTATTTTTGTTATACTGTACAGACACTAATGAGCAAAATCTTTAGAACGATGTTACTGTAATGTGGAATTCCAATATTATTGTGGCCAATCTCAGAGATAAACATTCAGTACTAACCTGCTGAGGGGGACCTCCAGTGGTAGGGTAATATTCAACTCTGTATCTATCAACACTCTCAGGAGGTGGACTCCATCTCAGACGGAAAGAACGGGGTGTCACTTCTGAAATAACTAGGTTAGAGGGAGGTGGCAAATCACCTACAAGTGAAAAAAAAGTTAAAAATATATTAATTGATCTTTTGTCATCAGGAATTGACAAAATGAAAATGTCAGCTATTGACAATTGAAAACATAAACTAGAACAAGACAAAAAATACTTTAGAAAAAAAAAAAAAAAAAAGACAAAAAAAAAGACTCCAGTGTTTTCTTGGAGTACCATCAGCTACCATTACTGTTTTTCCATGCCAGGCTTTGCTTTTGAGCTGTCAGACATTAATACTTAAAAACGGTAGGGTTGCTATAATTTTCTTTATTGAATGAGAATCATCAAAGAACCTGCCACACTGAGCAAAAAGGTAACATGTTGAGAAACGTACTTCCTGACTCTGGGAAAAAAGGCAGGCATGTCCAGCCATGTCATGCTGTGTTAGGTATAACACAGTCATTGTTTAAAGGAAAGAAAGAATCCCTGCAGGGTAGTCCAGGTGGTCTGCACAACTTCCTCACACTAGCAGCTGAAAAAACAGCCCAGGGCTACGCAGTGTTCCCAGTAAGTAATAAAAAGGAATTAGCATCACAAGCACATAGATGGAAAAAGGATGAACTAGACTGAAAATGTGATGTACCTGGACCTTTCACACTGTTACACAGATTCGTGGTTACATCCTCAACAATGCTAGCCAGGAAGGAGAAATCTGCAACATTGTAAGCATGGATGTCATCTGGATCCGTTGCAATCTGCTTCAATTCATTTTCATCCGCATTTTTAATACCTTACAGAGAAGACATGAAAACAAAACTTGTTAGAAATGACAACTGTGAAACATAACACTATGAAAATAAGCCCTTAAACACACTCTTTGAATGTAAGTATCGTTTTAGGTACTTACGTGTTTCCACTTCTCTACACATTTAGCAGAGGGGTGGGAGGAAATTGGCTCAGGTCACCTCTTCATGTAATACTTACCAATTGCATAAAGTTCCACTCCCTCATCTCTGAGTCTTCTTGAAGGGGTGACTACATCATCTTGTGATTTGCCATCAGTGATGAGAACACCAATTTTGCGAGCTCTGGGCCGTAAACCTGCATCTTGCCTGAAGTTGTTTTTTAAGATGAAATCCAAGGCCATTCCTAGCATGATACAAAGAGGACAACCATCACTATAAACTGTTTCAACATACAGTCATGATAAAGGCTAGCATTTCATCCTAGTGATTTCACTCTGAAAACATCATTCCACAATTTACACTTCAAGAGGCACTCATTACCTAGTTGTGGTCTGTCATGTACGCTTAACAGCATCTGGCACTATTTCAGCCCTTTGAAGGTCTATAATCTCTTACCTCCTATGCATCACACTCCTATATGGTCCACTCTATCCTCCCTTCTGGGTCACCTTGCTTTAACGCCAACCCTGACATAGGTTGGTGTTACCTGCCAACCCTGACCTTTTCTTCTTCTCATATGCTCAACAATAACCCAAGCTCTTCATCACCCAAGATCTTCTTTCCTTCTCTCTTTCTCTAGATTTTCACTAAGAATACACTTCCATGTACACATACATGTGTCCACATATGTATGCATATACATAGGCCCTACTCTCTTCCAACCATACTGGAGTGCATTATAAGGCCCTTTCACCACGGATTAATTTGAGCCCCCTACACAATTCCACTCTCAGCTACTAGAATTCTTTTCATGGAGCTTAAGAAAATCCTAGTGGTGTGACATACCTGTTAGAGTATTGCCTCCTTTGTATGGTAAGTTGGCTACAGCCTCTAACAAAGCTTGTTTTGTTCGGTAAGCATTCAGATTCCATTCTGTCCTGGGATCTCCACTATACTGTGCAAGACCTGGAAAAAGCCATTATTACACAGTTATTATGTAGCTATGCAGCAACTATGCCTTATTTTCTCTCTGACATATGACAACTTACCAATTTGTACTTTGTCAGGACCAATATCAAAAACTTCAACGATACGAGCTATGAAGTTCCTGACCGTTTTAAAATTTGGCCGCCCAATACTCCATGAGCCATCCACCAGCAGCACGATATCAGCTTCTGCTCTGGTCCTACATTCTAAACCTGCCATGTCAACCAGAAAAATATAACCTTAGCATGATACGTTTCAACCAGAAAAATATAGCCTTAGCATGACAGCTTTCTTTCCCAATCCTCTTTTATATGACATATGTCATGAGTTAGTTTCCAAAATAGCTCTAGTTTTATTCACTGGCACTCTGTCAAGTATGACCTATTTGTGAACGTTACTCACACTAGTCACTAGTTCCATGGCAAAAGCTGTATAAATTTTTTTCATGTATGTTTCCTTTTAGAAATAAGCCTTCTAAAATGTCAGGGCCAGTACTCTTCCCTATTGTCATGTCAGTATCTATTTTGGTCTTTAAAGATGGCTGATAACCATCTTTCAGAGATTTTGTAAACTACTTCAGAGGATTTCCAAAGGACTACTGAGCTAACCACTGACATGGCAGTGAACATTATCAGATTATCCAAAGTCACAGTATTTTGGTCTATTGTTCATGACTAAATTATTGCTCAATTTTCAACTATGTAGCAGTGGAATTAACAGAATATATAACAACCACTTTCATATAAATATAATTTCTGGTTTTTCAGGGACAAAAGACAGGTGGTACAGTAGATTGCACGTAGAGGAAAGAAAGGTCACAGTTTAGAAGATACACAAACATAAACACAGTTCAAGAAATAGAGAGGGGACAAGAACAAACATTTATATAAAGCTGCAATGTTCTGAAAATGTAAGAAGTTATTTCAGGTATCTTCAATTCACAAATTACAGAATGAAATATGCATCATATTGTTTTCATCACAAGGAAAATCACAAAATATTTATACAAAGCAGAAAGACACAATTTTATCCACAGCCATTTCAAAAAAAAAGAAAAAAAAAAAAAATCCTTGCTCTCTCTCTTTTCCTGTAGATTGTGTTACCAGCTGCAAATTTTCTGGCTTCCTGCCATCAGAGCTTCTGGTCTTTATATGGAAGAAATCCCATTGAGAAAAATCAGCCACACTCATCACAGTTGAAAGATATTGTGATTTCATATATGTTCCACATAATTGATCCAACACTGCAGACTCATGAATATAACTATTCCATGTACCTGGGTGTTAAAAGCATGATCCTCTTCTGCATAGAAAATATAGATCTAGTCTTTAGTCAGGACAATAAAATAAATTGGGAGTAGGGTTTAAGTAAAATTATGTTAGTTCAAAAACTTGCATGCATAACTTTAATATGGAAGTTAAGGTTAGCTTCTTGTACAACATAAAAGTTAAACTATTCTGACTTTTTTTTTTCTTCCAACTACCATAGTTCCCCACATGGAAAATTCTAGCAAAGGCACCTAGGGCAATTTTTTCCCCCATTAATAAATAATGTACTATTACATTTACGGTCCCAGATATAAAATTCATTTCTCACATTAACCATGACTCAAATCCATGCATTAGTAAAACTAAATAGCTTAAAGAATATAACACTCAAGACAGAAATGACAGCTGGCGTAATAAAAAATAACAAACCACTCTTGGTGTAATTATTTTTCTGCCAGACTTATTACAGCTTTACTTTAATGTCACTGATGGCCTGTTATGTAGTTTTTCGTAGTTTTACCCTCTTGCATTAGACATAGTGGGACAGCAATAACTTCAGAAGTTTCTAAAAACGTTGTCAATAAAAAGTGAGGGTAGTATTTTTTACACAGCCCAGTGTGGAAACAGGGCATTAAAGAGGTTAAGCAAGAAGAATATAGAGTCAATTATCAGAAGATTTTTTATATTGTTTTGTTTTGTTTTTAACTCTGAGATGCCTTTGCACTGAGGTTCTTTGTCCTCCTGAAATTGTCTTCTCTCTTACAGTTATAGAAATCTTAAAATGGCAGAGAAGTCTCACTTCTATGTGTATACTTGGCTACTAAAAAGCAACAACCTGATGCAGACAAGCTCTTTATGATTTCCATGAAGGAGGAAACTCTGAAACTCTCTTTATGCAGTATTAATTGCAAGTATACTGGCTGTAAGATTCAGTTAATATACAGAGGACCATTAACCACATCAAGGGAGCTGCTGTCATACCAATCGTAGAAACTTTGATTGGAATGTTTAGCTATGCAGGAAGAAATTCCCAAACAGATACTGGAAAACACTCAGCACTTGCATTTCTGTACTAACTCTCCTCCTTCTATGGTAAAAGTGACTAAATAATGGCTATGTTGCATATAAACTTAAATAATGCACAGTAATATCCTGACATCCCCAGCTAACAGATCTTTGTCCATTATATGATCTTAGTCTTAAAAGGAAAAGTCACCATATAAGGACAAGCAAATGGCTAGAGATCTGCCTAAAATTCTTTGTTCTACTCCTGTGAACACCCCTGTAGATGAGCAATGATCTCTGTTCAAGAATTTGACCTTATATGATTTAACACAGATGTGGATGGCTTGAAAATATGATGCAGATGGCTTTCAGTAATCAGTAAAACATGGGTTGCCCGAGTTATCTTTTTTGTAAGATCATCTAAAGGGAGCAGAGGACTAGAAACATGAACTAGGGCATATTTAGTGGTCATTTCAAATGAGAGGTTATGTCATCAGACTAGGGAGTCTACTGAATCCTGCAAATAGATATTTATGTGCATTAGATAAATGATAAGGAATGCTGTGAAACTTTAAATCTCTTTTATCCAAAAGCCAAGACTGCATTTTGTTGAATACAATCATGTTTACCTCTAGATAAAAATGGCTCCGTAGTAGTATCTGAAAGGGTGGTCATCTCTTGTCCAACAAGTGGGTTGCTCTCTCCTCCTTCAAACATTCCAAAAACATTTACCTTATAGGTAGTTCCTGCCCTGCAATAGTTAAATAAATATACTGTAACTGAAGTCACTTGGCTAGCTAAATGTTGATACTTCACTTATGAAATCTTCACAGTTTTACTCCACAGAGAAGAATGTGTTAAAACATGAAGCACAGATACTAGTTCTTCCACAAGACAGTGAAGTTTTGACCTGAAGCTGGTTTTAGATTCTATACATAAATTTATAGTCTTCTTTGTTCAAGTAATTTAAGATTTTTAATGATCCCATTTTAAATACACATACAAGTTTATATGCATACTATTCATGACAGTGTAACAGATTTTGACATGAAGCCTACTTTATAAATTCTGGCTTCTTAGAAAATGAATCAAGAACTAAACTAGGCTTTTTTTTTTTAACATAAGGAACTTTTCAGAGAAACTTTAGAAATTCCTGCTGTCTTCTCCATTGTCCCATTAATACCATCATATGTGAAATGCAGAATACAACTTCTTGCCTCCTTCAGTTCCTATGAGAACACCAGCAGTCATGTGAATAACCTCAGAAATAGCCCTGCTAGGTTCTTCTCAAAGATTGCATCATCAGGTCATGATACTTTACTGACAAAAATACTTCCTAATTTACAGTAGATTTTGCCAGGTATTACAATCCCTAATCATGGTTAAGCAAAGCCCCAAGCTGAAGTTATTTAAAAAAAAAAGAAAAAGAAATAAAAAAAAAAAAAAAAAGAGAGAGATTTTTATTATCCATACCTAAGTTCTTCCAAAACCACTGTGCTGTCATATGGTCCTACTATTAATTCTCCAAGATTCCTGTCATCTTCAGTTGGGTGGAAAGTTACTTTGTACCCCTTCACTCGCCCTGGGGCTGGCTCCCAGGTTACTCGGAAGCTGGACATAGTTGAATCAGAAGTCCTCAGATTTCGAGGTGGCTTAAAGGGAGAGGCTGCAAGAATGTAAGAAAAGGATTTAAATCAGGTCTGCTTAGGAAAAAAATGACAAATATGATTTTGTGTAAAAATGCATATGTAAATTCAGTGTTAGTGTCAACCCTAAACTCTTTGTCCCTTTCTTTGACATAAAGACAAGTACCAAGATATGAAGGGTGAGATTCACTTCACCTAATTTTATCTATCTAAACAATAAACACACAGTCTACATTTATTGTCAAGGCTTCCTCTACAGTCAACATACTGAAGGATAGATAGCAATTTATGTCATCTATCTTAAACATCCATCTGATTTTACAGTGAATGTTGACCATGGATAGATCACTATCAATCTTTCTATTTATTACAGATTAAAACTATACAACCAGCTTAGATTAGCTTTCTCTCTTTTAAACGGCAAAGGGTAGGTGAGCCAGAGAATAAAGAATGGCATATCTCAGTGTAACTCTGCCCAACGAGGGCAGAAAGATCTCAGGAAAAAAAAAAAAAAAAAAAATCTCTTTTGGTAACAGCTCTCTACCTACGGAAGCAGAAAACTGATTTTAAATCTCCTTGATTTGATCTGGAGAGCAAGAGACCATTTCCTTACAAAACAAAAGACCAGCATCAGACAAAAACTAAAGGCAGAGTAGAAAATTAGTTTTGTTTTGACCCCCATACATCCCCTCACCAGGAATTAAACATATGAGAATTTCTGAGAGAGAAGACTGCTTGTCCAAAAGGCAGTGGTCTCTGAGGTCAGTCAGGCTTTCACTGAGGACTCTTCAGAGTCATCTGATGGCCATTTTAGGTTTTCCACAGAAAATATGATTACCAAAGAAGACAAATCTAAATAACAGGATGCAGGGTAGCTATTTAATCAATATCCAGAACAAAAATGCAAATAATAACAAAAAAATGACAGTGCCTGATTAAATAGTCTGTAGACAAATATTGTATTCCTCACCTTAACTTCTGGTGACCGTGTTTCAAAACAGTTCCAGTATTGTCAGAACATAAACCACATCTACATCCTCAGTGTAACAGCGGAAAGCTGTGTTCAGCTCTCATACAGAAATTTTCAACAAATCAAATTCTCTTCTCAACCTCTAACATTTTCTTCAATTTGGATATCAACTCATAATCTTAGCAGGCTCCACCACAGCTTTTCTATGTATCGTGGTTACCAGTTTGCAGTAGAAAACTTTAATGATCAAACCCTGTAAAAGTATGCACATACCTGTTGTTCCTTCTGCTTTTCTTGATTTTCCTTGTCCAAAGTCATAAATTGGAACAACACTGAGGTCATATGTAGTTCGAGGCTTAAGTCTCTTCAACACTATGCTTGTGGCAGGAGCATTTACTCTTCCAAACATCTGCCTTCCTCCATTGCGTGGTCGGTAGTACACACGGTAAGACAAGACTTTCCCAGGTGAAGGCTGCCATGTAACTCTCATTGTATTCTCTGTCTCGTTGTCTACAGTCACAGTCCTGGCATTTGGTGACACTTTTCAGTGCAAAAATATGGGTAAATGTTTACTTTGTCACATAAAGATATGTTCAAATGCATGCCTACTAAATTAATTTAGCTTTTTTTTTTTTTTTTTTTTTTTTTTTTTTTTAAAAATTACATTATCTCATTGGGGGAAGCACAGGTAAACCTCACAGAGCATTGTTACTTTCTTTCATGATTGTAATGAACTAAATAAACCTAAGTCCATTTTCCATTAAAGACCAAAAAAAAAAAGAGCGATTACATGATTACAGCCTAACTGGGAGTTTTATTTACTAGCACCTATTGGTAATCTGTTAAGTAATGGATTCAGGATGCTAAAGTGAAAGTTTTATATATATTATATATAATATACATATGATACATAATGTAATATATAATACATATATTATATATATCATAAATGAAATATATATATTATATATAGCCTTTTAATGAGTAAAATGATCTACAGACTTAAGATTTTCTAAATTTTGGGTTTCCAGGTCTGATACAGTACTAGTAAATGCCTGAACTCCTGAGTGTTGGGCCCCATACAAATACTCATGAGTATTTGGAAAGTCACTGAACACTAAATATAGAACAGTATTAGTGCTGAAATAAGGACAAGGACTAATAAAGCATTCTCTCTACCGATTGCAGCACTCAGCTTTTAAGAGATATTTTCCAGACTGTTGAAATGTTACAAAAGATCTGAAATTAAATGAAAGGTATGCTGTTGTGAACCAGCATAAACCATCTAGGTTGTTGCAAAACAGAACCTCCTTTGCATGCCAGAATCCATGCCAAGTCATGGCAATCCATGTCAGTATTTCATCACATAGTCAGGTAGGCTTTGCAGGCTACAGTATCCTCTCCCAAACCAAAGAACTGAGAATTTCTAATTGTGTTTGCACTAGAAGGATGAAATGTTAGTTAGTCTCAGGTCTGGGTCTATTGATAGCCCTGGTAGCGAGTCACCAGTGTGCCCTGGCAGCCAGAAAGACCAACAATATCGCAGGGTGCATCAAAAAGACCATTGCTAGCCAGTCATGTGACTGTCCCACTCTGCTCTGTGCTGGTGTGGCCTCACCTCAAGTACTATGTGCAGTTTTGGGTACCATGGTATAAGAAAGATGTAAAACTGTTAGAGAGTGTCCAAAGGAGGGCCACAAAGATGATGAAGGGTCTGGAGGGCAAGAGATATGAGGAGTGGATGAGGTCCCTTGGTTTATTCAGCCCAGAGCAGAGGAAGCTGAGGGGAAGCCTCATGGTGGCCTGCAGCTCCCTCACAAGGGGAGCGGAGGGGCAGGCGCTGAGCTCTGCTCTCTGGGGACAGCGACAGGACCCGAGGGAACGGCATGGAGCTGGGACAGGGGAGGGTCAGGCTGGGGGTTAGGGAAAGGTTCTGCACCCAGAGGGTGGTCAGGCACTGGGACAGGCTCCTTAGGGTAGTGGTCACGGCACTGAGCCTGCCAGAGTTCAAGTTGTTGTTTTCAAGAAGAGTTTACATGACAAGGTTTTGGTAGCAGGACACTGCAAGAGCTTCAGTTTGAAGATTGTAAAGATTTAAATGGGAAATAAGTTGGAATGGAAATTGACTGATTCTGTGGGAATTTACTGTCTTCCATCCTTATTCTATCTACATCACTTATTCTAGCAGATTTCCAGCAGTCACACAAAGAACCCATGAAAGACTGGATTCAGAGTAATTTTCACAAAAATCACATCTGAAATTGGAGGTAATTCTCACTGAATCAAACCCCACATGACATAGAAAAGACTTACATTTTTAATGGTCAAAGAAAAAGCTAGAATTGATTGATTCGAGATGAGACTTTGGTTTAAGGGACTTTTCAGAAAGTAAAGGTGAAGAAAAATAAGGTCAATTTTCTTTAAAACATAATTTTGTCAAGAACTGAATATTACAAATGGTGGTAATGCCATAGTACACTCACCATCAGTAAAAGCCTCTCCTTCTACAGGGTCTCCTTCTCCACTGCTGTAGGTTGCATATACTGAAATCCTGTATTTAGTCTCTGGCTCCAAGCCATCCAGCACTGCATCCACTGTATTTCCAGGGACTCTCTTCTCTCCCATTGTATCATCATAAAGTGATTTCCATACTATCCTATAGTTATTAACTGCCCCTGGAGCTGGTGTCCATGATAACCCAACTGTAGTGTCAGTTATGTCTGTGGTAACCAAATTACGAGGTGAACCACGTTCTGCAAGAAAGAAAAAAACAAATTGTCACTGAAATACAAAGAGCGTGCTAACTAATAAGTTAGCAAAGTACAAATGGAAAATTAAAATGATCATAAAAGCAGAATCAAAATTTTGGCCTGTCAATACTAGTTTAAATAACATATACATGTATGTATAGTTCCAAGAGAAAACTGATTGCTTTATTCAACAAAATGTTGAAAGCTAACTTTAAGCTATGAATAACCTATCCCATACTGTACAAGATCCTTAGCAGTTATGCTTTAAAATTTGCAAAATAAAAATGATATTAAGCAAAGTATCAGAATGAAACCAATGCTTAAATGTGCTGCAGCTCATTTGCATAGGTTTTAACTCACAACTAAATATTTTTCCTTCATTTGTTCATCTTCACCCTCATATGTGCAATTTTTTTCTGAGGGGTAAATAAAGAAGACTTTAACCTGAGTGAAATAGTCCATTCAAATTCTCTGACAACTTTGTTTATTTGTTTAATATTACTATTCTTATCTCCTTGAGTACTGCTTACTGCTTACTAGATCTACCTGCTATTTCATTTTATCTGTTTACAACTAATTTGCAGTGTGTTTCCGTCATACAGCAGTTACAGCAGAAAACAATCTTATCTCTCCACTTGTAAGACTTGTACCTTCTTTCTGACTATAGTTTGTTCCAGCCAGCCTGGAATGAAGGAAACAGCTCGTTAGTATGTGAAATCCAGTTGTCAGCTGGATGAGTGAGCCTCACCTAACACACCAGAGTAATTCCACTGCTTAAAAATGGAGCTCGTTGGTCTGAAGTGGTGCAGTAAAAGGAGTGCCTCTGTTTAATGTTTAACATACATTTATAACATATGTTCAATTTTCCTATTGCAGTGGCTGGCTTTTGAGGCAGGAAAAGAGCACTGACTGTTGGTTTTAATGCAATGGCCTCACTGTAGCAAAATCTGCAAAAGGGATCTACAAAACCAGATGTACAAAAACAGATCCAAATACACACAGAAGCATTTGGTTCTTCAACGTGTATTCTCAATGGCCTATCTCACTGTACAGGACATTTCTGAGACTGATTACTAATAGGACTTAAAAGCTTGAGGTGGCCTTATGGCATCATGGCTAAGTTTCACCTGCACTGATAAAAATATATTCGTATATTATACTACAGCAACCACAGGACCAGATTCAAAATTCTTTGAATACAGAGAAATTTAATACTTATCCAATTTCCACTGTCTGAGCTCATCACAAACCCAGACCTCACTTTTCAGAAGCATGAAGCAGTTTCAGTCCAAGACAGAGCAGCAAGTTGCTCACAGTCATAAACTGCATTTTCAGTTTTCATACTCATTTGTCTTTCACTTCTACTGCAAATCTGCAATGCTTCCAAACATAATACCACTGGAACAAACAGGGTTACCTGCAGAAAGGCTTCATTTTGGAATTATCTCATTGCCAGCGCAACCTCATTAAAACTGAGCTAGTGAATCCCACTTGGCTTAATGATAAAATGGAAACTAATATCAATGTATCTGCAAGCAAAGCTGATAAGAATCACCAACTTCACAGATTACAGAATCAGAGGGTACCACTCCAACCACCTAGCTGACTCTATCAAACATAGCTAACAGAGCATGTTAAATAACTCCTTTGTGCTGTAGGGTTGTTTTTTTTTTTTTGCAGTTCTAATTCACAATCTTGGGACATCCCATCATGTTTTTCTGAAGGCAATTCTTTTTCCATCCTAACCCTGCATTACTTCTTACAATTTTACTCTTCAAATCAGTTTTTAGCTTCACAATGTAAGTCACCACAATTTATGGCATCTTCTCTTCAAAAACAGGTTAAGATATGGGAGTTTAGCTAAAGTTCAATTGTTTACCAGTTCACAAAAATAGTAGGTGCATATAGTGAAAAAGTTACAGTGAGAAGACCCAACTCAGTTCATGCTTCATGCAGTCTCACTGAATTCAGTGACTGCATTAAATAAAAGCCAGGGCAGAATCTAAACCCCAAAGACCAATTTTCCTGGAAGCCTGAAAAAGGATTTGCCTTCAAAAGTAAATTACACCAATTTTTCTGTCTGCTCTTAAGCTTCTACTCCCAAATTTTGGCTTTTTCATACAATAAAAAAAAATATTAAGGCAATCCAAATGGAAAAAATATGGAAAACTTAACTTGATAGAATGCACAGATGTCTCACAATAAAAACCTTTCTTTCCATATTTTAATGTAATATAAATATACAAGTCACTTTATTTTGGCTACTTTAAAACATGGCTTTGCCACAACATGATTTCAGTATTAAAGTATCTGCTACCACAGCACAATTTTTTGCAAGTCTACTCTTGGACACTACGGTTAATGATATACGTTGGAAACACTGCAAACATAACTGTATATTTAAAACTGTTATTGATTAAGTCATTATTGAGGTCATTAAATAACAGAGGAAAATAATTTGTTTGGAATGGACTGTAATGAACACCAGTTACTGTAATATGTTACTTCTGAAAAAAAAATATATCCTTTGGAACTAAAAGTCTTTTTTATAAGGCAAGGTAAGAGAGGGAAAGGGACTGGGATTCCTACCAAACCACTAGACCTAAATGGAAAATTCTGACTTCAAATAGTTGGAAACTGCTGACAAGACAACTTACCTACTAAGGGAAATTGGACTTTTTATGTGTTACACTGCAACTGAGAACATTTCTTTAACATAACACACTAACTTGATTTGCACCTCATGTGTGAGGTGGAAGTTCACCGACAGCTTATTTTCTGTTTCACTAGAATCTCTCACAAGTGCTTTTGTATGAGGAGAGCAGCTGTGTTTGAGATGCAGTCCAACTGTAAGTCTGAAATTATTAGGATTCCATCAGGTATTATCTAAGCTACTACACTCAGAGTCAAGAAACATATTTACACTCCACAATAACAGTAGCATTATTTAGTGACCAGCAAACATACAAGTAGACCTATGAGACATTTTTCCTTCAGAATGAAACAAAGTACATTGCTTACATTATATATATATATAATAATAATAATATATTGTAATAGTGAAGCAGTCATTCTGTTCTTTGGTTCACATGTTCAGAAATGCTTGTTGTACATCTGCTTCTCACCTGCTTGTTTAAGCAGGATGGATAAGGAGAGTGGAAAGACACTGCGAAGTGGTAGAAGGAAAAGTGCTGGCTGGCAGGATCTCAGGCGGTTAACATTCAAATGACTCCTTCTTTTTCCTGACTGGAACTGGAAGCTAAAGTGTGGCCTTAATTTCATATAGCCCCCATGTCATCAGTATGTGAGGAAGCAGCTGTTTTTAAAAATGATTCCCTAACACACATTCAGTCCTATGATGCTCGGGAGTACCAAACAGTACACAGTGTTTAAGCCACAGTGAGTACACAGGGAAACAAAACACTTGCACACACAATTCAAACCCTTGATGACCAAGGAAGCAAGCTAGTCACCTGTTTTAGCCATCCAGATTCTCCACAGCAGTCCTTAGCTCAGAACTGCAATCTGTTTGTAGTACCCTGTCCATCCCTACCGTCTCTCCATGCAGACACAGTCTCAGAAACTAATTTGGTAACTCAGACAGTCTTACACCCAGCTCTGGACTTTTGCAATGTCCAGTTTCCATATTAAGTTTTTCCACTATAGTATGCCAGAGAGAAAATACAATATTAAAGTTGTTTCCCTGTGTCTACTTGGCTTGCTTCCCACAGTTCTCAGGCAATTGCTGTTGTCATTGAACACAAGACTCTGTGAATCAGCTAAAATTTAAATGCTGACATTCATAAAAATCAAATGGCTTTATTCAAATTTCCTTTATTCTCAGAAACATTTACGCAGCTCCAGTTGATTTCAGTGGGAGCTGTACATGCAGTTTGGGTCAAGTTTAAACAATTTTCTATACATGTTCTTAAGACCAACTTTCAAAATTAACCTGCAGTGATAAATTTCATGCAAAGCCATGTTTAATAGAAGTTAAACAGAGAATTGGTCTATGCCAGCATCCTAAAAAAAAAAAAAAAAAAAATCAGAATCAGCTAAATAAATGATTCTTCTCTTGCAGAGGCATATACCAAACCTTTATGGTTTGAGTCCTGCCTTGTTTCCAATGGCATACACCAAGAGTATCCCATTTAGTCAGTAGGCTAGGGCACTGCAGCAGAGGACCCAAGTGTACACATCAGATGTGATGGTGGCAGAATCTTTTCAGGTTGACGCCAGAGGTCAAATTCTCCTCAGCACTGGAGGAGACAACCACTTCTATCAACTGGTATTCTTCTTTGAAAACTGAAAAGTAGTTGGTTACTCCTGGAGTACCAGCCCTCAAGCACGCTGCCTATGTGAGAGGGGATGTGCACACGTTGTGGAAGTCCTGAAGGACTTGCTACACAAAAGAAATTCTCACTTGACCCTGTTAGAGCAAGTGTCTTGTGCTAGTGGGAATGAAAAAAAAGGTTGAGAATGAAAACCAGGAGGGTTCTGACTCAAAAGACAGAGACTCTGCTAGAGAACTCCTGAGTCCCCCACTGTAGGATAAGGCCAGCAGGAAGTCATAGTCCTTTAATATATTACCCATCTGTTCCAACAGTTAATCAGTTAACGCCACTCTCAATTGTCTAGAAACACCTTTTTGTTTGCTTTTGGGGGTGCAGGTCATTTTTGTTTGGTGGTGGTGGTGGTTTTGTGTTTTCTGATATATATTTAATTTGCTATGTAAAACTAAAATAATTTTCCAAATGTCAATTTTATCAAATGACAATTTCAAATGTCAGACTCAAAAATCTCGGAATGTATAATTTTAAGAAATGCATGAAACAGCATTAAATCTCCTGGAAACACTGAGTCCTTGTTTCTGTCAGGATGAAAGAAGCACTACACAGTTTGAGCATTACATAAAGTTCCTATGATATGCTAAAAACCTCATTGTAAGAAAATGTCACTTGAATTTGTACTATTCTGCCTGTAGGAGGTCATTCATTTCTAAAGCATTCTTGTGTTACCATAGAAACAGCAAAAATAAATCATTTATTTACCAAAGAACTACTATTCATTTTATTATCAAAATAAAAGGATTCCTCTACCAAAATCCTCAGACCTAGGCTTTAATAAATATGTACAGCAGAAAATAACGTAAAACTACAAAGTGTAATGACAAATTTTTTCTTTAATACAGTGAGTGGAGCCTAATTCTCATAGCACAAACACCCACTCCTAGAACAGGATGGCAGGATTGGGCCCTACATCACTCACACATAAAGATTCCAAAGGGGAATGGACCGTGACATAAATCTCTATGAAATTTATCATCTAGTTATAATAAACTACACCGTGTGCTTTTTATTCTAAAATGTACAAATGTAAGAAGTAAAATGCATTGACATGCTAATGTAGACTAGCAATCTCATTTCTTTTAAAAGACCTACAGCCATTTACACCAAAACCATTTCTAGACTATAAACTTTACTGATATAAGTGAAAACATTTTGAAATATCTGACCACTGAACTTTTTTTCTGAAAAAAAAAAAAAAGGTTTATTTGAAGGTTTATTTGCTAATTGTCTCTGAAATTTGTGTTTAAAATGCTCCAGATTTTCTGATCCATTTCTGCTTAGGGTCAGTAACTGAAATATTCTTAAAGCTGTTCTGAAAAATATGTAACAGCCAGCAAGAGGGCACTCGTATAATATTTCAGCAGCTTTTCAGACATTCATTATCTTTAAACATTTCTGTGCAGATTGCCTAATGTATTTGTTTTTCTTTAAAATAACTGCAAATTATGAAAGCTAATCTATTTAGCAGTTAATGTACAGTATGTTCTTTTCATCTGACAGCAAACCTTTGGGCAGAAAATGAAATTCTTGTCAGACTTGCAACTACCTCTTCTAGAAAAAAAAAAAAAATAGGCAGATTAGAAAAACAGTAGCCCTCACAAAATGCTCACTGACTGTTGCATTGACACTCACCACCCTCACCAGGTTTATCATTGCATTTTATTTTTGGTGTAAGATGATTTGAGTAAGATCTTATGACCAAACAAAAATTGAAAACCAAATGGGTTGTTTTGGGTGTTTAGGAATGGGGGGGGGGGACTTTTCCATAAGGGTTTCCTGTCAGAATTTCTTGCTTGTTCTTAAATCTTTACCAAGTACCATCAAATATAATGATTAGTGCTAATTTGTTTAGTTACTCCAGTTGTCACAAGCCTTGCTTCATCAAATGGCAAACACCAGCCTGCACTGGTTAAATTTGTTTTAGCAGTATTAATGTCTTTGTGTGAGATGGGGGGGGAAAATCACAGCCAACAAAATATGTCTGAGGAAAAAATTTCCATGCCACCCTTATAGAAGGGCTCCAACCAAAGCTGTCTAGTGATAGATCACCATGCACTTTTGAAAGAGAGAGTATGAAAGTGGAGAGTTTTCTACAGCACATATTTTGCACATGCAGTTATGTTTAATGCAGTATGAAATATAAAGCTCCAGAATTTTCACCTCTGGATGGTATTTCATAACTGGAGACAAAATGATCCAGTGAGTGAAAGAGCAGGGCACCAAAAATTTCCTAAAATCTGGATTACTGAAGGAAAACACACAGTTTCTTTCCTTCAACAGAGGTGAAAAAAATATTATTTACTATTCCTATTACACAAAGGCAAAGAAGAAATAAACTCATGCTCTCTGAATACCTGTACGGTACGGAACATTTATTTATGATTAATTATTTGCTAAACTGTCTACCCTGTGTTGTCTGTGAATGGTTCGCAACACTCAGCTCCTCTGGGATGTGTTTGTCTCTGGGATGGACCAGATAGCTATGCAAACCATTTATAGAGGAGAATATCTACAGTTACTTGGGGGAGTATATGCCCTCTTTGTTTTATGTGGAGAAACAGTAAGGGCACGCACATACTTGGAAAAAAAAAATGAAAAATTAAAAGATGATTACTGGGTTTGTGTGGAAGGATTTTTTGAGTATCCTGAAGCAAAACCACCTAAAAA
This sequence comes from Netta rufina, assembly GCF_964035555.1. Classification (NCBI taxonomy): domain Eukaryota; kingdom Metazoa; phylum Chordata; class Aves; order Anseriformes; family Anatidae; genus Netta; species Netta rufina. The sequence continues at coordinate 88,382,613 of NC_140125.1, read as the reverse complement.
CACTGACAAACTGCTGGGTAGGACAAAGCAGAGGTGGAATTACATTGACTGTTCCAAACACTTTGGTGATAGCATATGTAACTGAAGGACTTTCACCTGAATGCCTAGACATGTTTCTGCAAATCATGTTACAGCACTTTAAAAAATTACCAGCCATAAGGGCCAGTTTTTCTCTGCTGAAGGCTACTCTTGCAACTGAGATAAAATAACTGCCGTGTGAGTTCTCCTACTACATGCAAAGTAAATCATTACTGAAGGCAGTAAGAATGGTTGTCTACACCCTTAGTCACAGGGGACCATTTAGTGATTCAGTAAAATTCCATAAACATCTGAGAGTTTGGATTTTTCATTTCCTGACACTTGACTATACAATAGCTGGAGAAGCTACTGTATCCTCAGTTCCTCCTTTATCACTTTGCTACTAGAGCTGAAATTATTACACCCAAACTTACTTCTCTTCAGATTACATATCAATACCAGAAACTCACAACTGTTCCAGTATGAGAGGCAATCTCAGCCCTAGCTCTTGATTTGTTGATGGACTGAAGCGGCCAGCAAATGTGGCATCACTGACTGAATGGCTTTGGTGAGAAGCCATATGGCAAAGACATTAAGTAAGCCCCACTGGGATTCCTGATACAGGAAAATGCTTAAGTACTCAGTACTTCAGTGCTGTTGGCAATCAAAAACACTCACTGCACTATTTTGTTTCTCAGACACTATGGCTCATGGAAAAACCAACTGAAATACTAAACACTTTTTTATGCTTCCTTTCACAGCTTTTTTGTCATTACTGTTGATAAGTTTATTTCTCCAGGAGTTAAGATCTGTCCCATTCCAAGCCTGTCAGACAAGTTATTTCAACTAATGATTAGTCAAGTACTCACTTCACTGACCTGAATAACTTTTCAACAGAGTCCCACCATGTTTGTATTGACTTTACAGGCAACATGACTTCTTTTTTCAGCTAAATTTCTATACTAGGGTTTAAACCTTGAATGCTATCTTTTGGTTACCAAAATTGCAGTCCTTTCATTCTTAGTTGCCTGTTTTTCTTCACAAGCTTTGTCTTTTCATCCTGTTATGAGGTAAGACAGTACTATACATTGAAACATTGTCCTATAAGCACTTTAACAGTGCCTACTTTCGTACCATTTATTTGTCAGTCTTTCAAAATATCTATTAACTATGTCCAAAGAGTTTTGGCCTAATTCAAATATTTTTAATATTCCTTGAAACTGCAGATATGCTGCAAAAATAAACTTGTATTCTGTTCTTTACCTTTGATCACTCAGTAATTACAGACAACTGCATATGCTCTTACTAACAATTTAGATAACTAAGGAATATTTAATAGACAGCTTTAATACAAAAAGTAACATTTTCTGGAGTGCGCTGTGATAGGGTTTTCAAATCTAGCTGAATTGTCAAAGAATATGTCATGCCTATCTAAATGGTAAACATAATTTTTAGTTTGTTTTTCTCCCAGATGAGAAACTGAATAGAAATTCAGTTAAGTTGTATCAAGGATGCTAATGTATTCGTATTTATTACAAGACTAAAACTATCACATAATTTTTGACATAAGGTTTTAACCATCTGCTTAGGGTAAAAACTTTTATAGGAAGGCCTCTGTGTCCCTCTAGGTGCAACATCCGTTTTAAACTCCATCTGATTGCATAAAAAAAAAAAAAAAAAAAAAAAAGAAACAGTCCTGAACTATAATCAATTATTCTTTCAACTTCTTTGACTTTTTAACCAGTTTTCAGATTGTTTTTCTTCCTATCAACAATTTATCATAGCATTCTGCAGGAAGTCCAAATGAGAATCCAAGCCCTCCTGCATGAGGGAGTACTGAAAGGACAAGACAATCTCTGCCTGTGACTGAATTCTGTTTTTCTAATGACTCTGTCTTTTCAATTCTACTGCTTACAGCTCTCTTGTTTTTCTAATGCATTTTAACTGAAGCTTTAGGCAATGCCTTAAAAGACTTCCCTATTGTTCAAGCTTTATGACAGAGTAAAAAGCTAGGTTTATCTCATGAACTCAAAACGCACCTGATATCTCAAGAGCTCCACATTAAAAAAGAGGTTTGGCCAAGCAGTGAAAGCCAAGGGAGTTTCAGCATGAATTGCAAGGTGCCTGATACACTAAGACAGAGTGAAGTCATCACAGAAAGTAGGGGCATTGGATTGTTGTCTGAGACATAGGTAGTGGCAGTGGGGAGCTGGAGCCTAATTCTCAGATCCTCATTCTATAGTCAGTAGACAGAGAAATACTACTTTGAAGGAAAAACAAGATCTTAGATGGACTACCTGTATTCTGGACATATCTGCCTTTCTTCATTAATCACAGAAGAATCCTAGAGAGTTTATGCTGCAAACTTCAGCATTTAAATCAGTGCCTAAACTTTACTGGGATGAAATCATCCCATCAGCAAATTATTGGAACTGATTTTTTTATGGTTTCCTATTTAAATCAGGTTTCCTGGTTTGTTCTTTACTCTATGACATAAACAAAAAGTTAAACTGACGGGGAAAATGAGAGCCAAGTACATCCTTACTATAACTCCATTAGTGTCAATGGAGGAGTTTTAATTCCACGTAATTCATCTGTAAGATGTTTTCAAGTACTATCCCTACAGAGCTGAAATGCCAGGCCTTAGCAATACATACCTGGCCAGCAAAGAGCACAGTCACACTTCCTTTCATGGCCTAGGAGGCAGCCTTCCCTATCCCCTGACAATTAACAGATGACACTGAGAATGCTCACAGGGAACAAGTCTGGGAAATTCTCCACTCAAAGGCAGAACAAGAGCGGTCCGCCCTCCTTATAAGTCTCTGGCTCTGCCTTACCAGCACCCTGTTAATGATCAGCCCTGGATTCTTACACCTATAGTTAAAAGCAGGATATGTTTCATTATTCCTACACCGAGTCCAGATGTTGCTTATCTAATAATAATAATTAAAAAAATAATAATAATAAACTCCCTGAACATCTTTCAGTCACGGTACAGATGAAACCCTGCAGATTTTCAAATGGATGAGATATTTTAATCCTATTGATTAATCCCATTACATTAATAACAATCTGCCACTAAAACTACTTAAAAGTTGAGTTATAAGGCAGAATATCTCAGAGGCTGGTGGAGAAGAACACTGCTTCTGGCAATACGTTTTTCCAAGAGACCACAGCCAGTGACTATACCCCGTTGTTTTCTCCAGTGGACAGTAGGTTTGGATAAACCCTGTAACATAGGAGAATGTCTTTATGCCTACTTTTCATTCACTTATCTACTTCTGTATGTATCTCCGGAAGACGGTATGTTTTAAGACAACTTAAGCAGCAACCATATAAATAAATGAATGACTGTGCAGAAACAAACAAAAAAATAAAATAAAATAATTACCTTCAAGTGTTTCTCCCTCTCCAGAAAGGGCTTCTCCTGCTCCAGAGGCATACAAGGCAGACACAGTCAATGCATACCTAGTGGCTTCATCTAAGCCTTTCAGCACTTTAGAGGTAGTATCGCCTTTCACAGTCAATTCCTTAGTTTCACCTCCTGCAACTGGTGTGTACGTTATAAAGTACTGCTGCACTTTTCCAGGAGCAGCACTCCAAGACAGCTTCATTGTTGATGTTGTAGCATCAGAAACTCGCAGATTTCTTGGAATTCCTCGGACTGCAGAAAAGATATTGAAAACAAGTTGAAGCAAGATTCAGTCCTTGGTTTATTTTCTGAGTCACTTTAACATGGGATTTAATGTTGAAAATACAATTCTTGAATAGCCTGAACTAGCACTAATGTAGTATAAGTTTACTGTAACCAGGATTGTACAATTCCATTCCCACCTTCCTTATGCAAAAATGCCCAATAAAGTCATTTCGCTCCCTTTTTGTTTTTTTTTTTTTTCCTACTAAAACTACAGGCTCTATCCTGGAACACTTACATATATTAGCACCTGAATATAAGCTCACACCACGATCCATCAAAAATCAAGCCAAAGACCGGTAATAAGATGTCAAATTAACAATTTAAGGCTTCCTGCTGAGTTATTTTTGATGATAGTTATTTTTGGTGTTTAATAAACTTAAAATCTCAATTAAGTTTCACTGATGACCAAGGCATTCATAATGTGTCTATACTCTTTGGATTTAGTTTAATAAGGCATGATACCCATTACAGAATCATACAGTTTATGTCTAAGCCAACATTAGGGCTACAGTGATAACTAATAAATCAAATGCTTCATTCTTTCCTTGCTTTCCATTCAGAAGCACAAACTGGGCCTGAACTTGCTGAAAAGAAACATAACTTATATCATTGGCAATAGGAAGAAGAATCATAAGGACAATTAAACATACAGGTAGATCCTTCACCCAAGTTTCCTTGGCATATTTGATGCCGGAGGATCTATATTTTATGTTTCAAAAAGAAATATAAGAGTTTTGATAAATTATATTGTTTTAGATTACCTCTCAATGAGGTTTGAATAATTTTGTAATTCTTTGTTCATCTGGAATAATACATATGGCCAATATGGGTTATTCTCTTTTCAGTGTGAATATGTCAACATGCACAGAATTTTTCTCAAATATACTACATTCATAGCATCAATCACATACCTTCATCAGTTTTTGCATATCCATTCAGAGCATTCCCAGGCCCAGACTGATACTCAGCAATAACTGACACTTCGTATCTTGTATCTTGAATCAAGTTCTGTAGAGTAGTTGATCTTTCATTTGCTGAGACAGTCACTTGTCTCCTTTCTCCTCCAGTAAATGGTCTATATACAAGCCTGTACCGTAGAACATTTCCTGGAGCTGGAGTCCAGCCAACCATAAAGCTATCAGTAGTTTCGTCTGTTATCCTTAAGTTTCGAGGAGCACCTTTAACTACAAAAAAATATACACGTATAATTTGTAAATATTTGCTTTTGATCAAGCAGTCCATGAAGTGAAACCATTTCAACCATTTTATTAGCTCATCCTGTTTATCAAAATAACAGCTTACATTGTCATTCCATCCATTTTAAGGTGATCCATTTTAAATGATTAGTCATTTAAATGACTAATACAAACTATTAGTCATTTCTGAAAATTTAAGGCCAGAGTTACAATCAGCAGTGCAGTAGAGTTGTCTCCAAAAGTGCATGAATCCCAGTTTATACAACCACTTCTGAAACTCAAGACAGTCTGACTATGTTTAGCAGTGACAGCAGAACTTTAATATCTAAGGGACCTTGGGGCACACTGTGGGGAAATTTCTTAACAACAAATTGTAGAGATTTCACTGCTGTGGCTATTTGCTTCTGTACCACCTCCATTTACAGATAATTATCAGATACATCAGAGTACACACAGGCAGCTCTCCTATTTTAAAGAAATATCCAAAGTAAATGTAACAGGAAAAAAAATCAAACACCAAAATAATTCCACTCCTTTAAGATAAATGTTCACCAAAAAATAATACATTCAATGAAATGTGAGTTATATCTACTGTTAAAAAAAAAAAAAAATCTGAATGAAGTCACAACCTCAAAGACAGGAAATAGTTTGTTATCCCAGAATAATAAAAAAAAAACATGGTAGACTATTTAACTAGTCCTTGAAAAAAGATATGTCTATAACTCATGTCATTTCATATGAACCATTTCATGAGTGAGTGCACCAAAGCAAAACTTGACTATTAATTTAAAATTAATACATTATTTATTAATGTATTATTTTATTAATGTATTTATTTTATATCATTTTAATGCAGTACATTAAAATATAATGTACTGCAAGTTGTCTAGCAGTATTTAGCACTGTAATTTTAAAAAAAAAATGTTTTTATTGTTTCAAATGATTTGTTTTCATTTCATTTCATTTAGATTTACTATCTAAAGTATTATTCAACTGGAACATGATGTGCCAAAAGTGTTGTTCTTCACTGTTCAAATACAGGCGTGTTAATAGTGGAGCAATTAATAACCCTAGTTTTAGAGAGAAGAATTTGTTTTCTACTGATCTGAAACACAATACACAATTTGAAATTCTTTAAAAGGCTGGAACAAAAGTTCGTTGTCAAGAGGGCTGTCTAGCTCAAATTGCTACCCAGATCTGCATGAAGAGCTGCTGAAATTTACATGATATAGAACTCAGTCTTCTCAGACATGTTAAGATTTCTTCCTATTAAAATGCTGGCAATTATTTAAGGCAGTATCAATCACAACATGGGAACACTGTTTATTTTTATTAGAGCTATTCCTTCTCTGTCCCTTACATTCACAAGCCACATGTTCTATCAGACTAGGATTTGTCTTGGAAAAGGAAAGTTATGTGTGGCAAAAACATTCTGACTGGTACAGTCATGGAAATATGCACACCAACAGTGAAGCTTGTATCTTCCAAACTTGCCATCCAAACTAAGCAATTTTATAAAAGTGTATTTCTATGAATCCTAAAAGGAAAGTGCAATTAACAAATTTCCATGCTGTTTCATTGCTCCCTTGGAATCACTTACATCATCAAAGGTCACTAATGACAGCATGGAAAAACAAAGCAGGGTGGATCAATATTAAAGACAAAAGCCTGGTTTAGACTAGACTGAGTATCCAACTACTGGAAAAGAAAATCAAAATTACTGTGATCCTTCTCCTTCAAATTAGTGGAAATGCATCTTGGCAACTCTGCCAAGAAAAAAAGGATAGCTACCATGTTGAAATTTACAGTCATTGATCACATAAAGTCACACTGACATCAATGGAAGTTTTGAATCAGTAAGAATTACTGGATCAGATCCATGAGGTTCTGATGGAAAACAGCTGACCTAATTTCAGCCCCCTTTAATTCTATGGCATATGAAACAGAACTTCTGTGAGTGCAAGTTAAAGATGTAGAGACAGCAAATTACATAGGTACGTTCTTGCCTTTAAATGTTTTGAAGTCAACATCCATTCCTGCATCACAGTCTGATGCCAGGGAATTTATTATTTGCAGCACAACATTTCATTCATAAAAAGATCAATGCAGAAAAACACAGCACCATAAAATCCAATCTTTACAATTTAATATTGGTCTATTATTGGAATTTTATATCTTTAGAAAATGCATTAAGACAATAATATTTATTCTCATCGTATGTAGTAGTACAGCTTCTCAGTCTCAGATGGCTGTTCCACATAGACCGGTTCCCTCAATGAAGTAAATTCTTATTTGAACACGTGGCTTTTTTGTATCTGAGAATAATGGAAGCCTACCTTCTAAGGTGGTTTCCTCTCCATCCAAAGGAGGCCCATCACCGTCTTCATATTCAGCTATCACACTGACAGCATAAGTAGTCTCAGGTAGCAAGTTGGTGAGAACTGAGCTAGTACTTGAAGCTGGTACCGAAACAATGAATTCATCTCCACCGACTGCTACTTTATATTTAATGAGATAGGACAAAACCTCAGATCCAGCTGGAGACCAGCTCACTTTGAAACTGTCAGATGTTACATCAGAAAAGACCATATTCTTTGCAGGTATGTAAGCTGTATGGAAATAAAAAATGTACAGATAAGACATACTTTCTGGATTTTTTTTTTTAACACAAAATCTCTAAAATCAGTAAAAAGCATCCCTCAATTACTCGGTTTATTCTAATTGACAATATATTTTGCCATATGTGCAACAGTTCTTGTTTTCCATACTTGTTTATGGCTATCAAATTTCATGAAGATGATATCTAGGTTGTCTCAAATGACGTGAAAATGAGTAGAAGCACCAACTCAGCAATTTCTAGGTCAAATGAGAGCAATTCATCTAAAAAAAAAAAGTACTTATGAATACTTAAGTTAGAATCTGGTAATCAAGTTGGGTTCTCTCTTTTGCATGTCTCATGAACAGCAATAACATTTTGCCCTCAATGGAAACTAAGAATCCTTGTTGTTTTTGTTTTTTTCAGATCAAGATTAGAAATAGGACAAAATAAATCCCAGTATTTTTTCAGGAGTGGAATCAAAAGGGAAACAAGGAACTTGACATGAGGCACAAACACAAACCTGACATCCTGGGCTTGTTTTGGCTGGCCTAGTCAGCCTAACAGTGGGGATGTTAAGACTGCTTGAGCCCTCTAAAACAAAGGCTGCTTTGCTGGTTTGTTCCTCAAAGCTATCCTGAAACAAAAGGCTTATTTTTAAAGAGAGTGGGGTTTTCATTACTGGGGACTATTCAACATTAGTGTTCTAATAAACGTAGGTAGAGACACTGAGGGTGCAACTAATCCCAACTTTAGCTGACCAAAAGTTAGCCATTTAAAAATTTTTTAAATTGCAAACATTAACCAAATTCACCAAATTCAGATACATGTGAAGATTTTCATATCCTATTTTATTTAAGGCTGTATAGTCAGAATGAGCTCAATATGACCTAGCATTAATTGTCTTATGTCCTGTCTAAGCCCATCTCTACAGCTGGGGAAGACAGAAGGCCAGTTTCAGAGGGAAATGCATTTTACCATAAAAATTAATTGAATCACCTTCTCAAGGTGCCTGTATTGCTTCATTGCCTTTAAAATTCTAAAATGTGAGCTTAGATTAGCTACCTCATTTTGGACAGCTAAAGAATAGACCTAGGAAGTAATGTTTTACTCAAGATGTAATTGAACCTCCTTTACTACAGTGTAAAAGCAGAGTACATCCACTGAGGTCATTCCAGATCAACACACACTAATAAGTTTCTAGGTACCTAGGGAGGGAGGAAAAAAATAATTCTCCAATATTTTTTTTTCATCTCTATTTCTTCATTATTTTCCACCCAATTGCTTTCAATATGCTTGAAAATAATAACCAAATCCCTGGCTATTAAAATTATCATTTGTATATGGTCAATGTCATCATCAATTCTTGTATGTATCTACAACAATAAAACATTGGGTCACTTTTTTTTTTTTTCATTGCATTTTATGTACTTATCCAAGTAATAGTAGTTACTTACATTTTTTCCTTATAGCAGCAAGTTCCTGCTCAATCCGTAGGCAGACAGACTGTGTAAGCTCAAATGATATTCTTTGGAAAGCATCAAAATCTTCCACTGTGTAAACATGGGTTTCAGCAGGAGGTGATGCAATTGCTTCTAATTCTGTACGTACTGCATCCTTCACACCAACTGCAAAGATTTCTACATCTGCATCCCTCAGCTTTATTGCTGGTTCTTTAAAAGCATCTGATGATTTTCCATCAGTAATAAGAATCATGACTCTTGGCACATTTGGTCTTGATCCTTTGCTGGTAACAAATACTTTTTCCCTCACATATGTCATCGCTTTGCCTGTGTTAGTAGATCCACCTCTGTAGGGGAAGGTGTTAATAGCCTGAATTATATCTTCCACTCGGTTGTATCTGTTCAAAGAAAACTCCATATGGGGGTCTCTGCTGTACTGGACAAGACTTATTTGTACTTTTCGAGGCGATATCTCAAAGCTTTTAACTAACACTTCCAAAAAGGCTCTTACTTTAACAAAATTGGCGATACCAATACTGTAGGAGCCATCCACTAAAAACACAACATCAGCTTTTACATCCACACCACGTGAGCATTCTGTAAAGAAAAAGAATCACCACTATAAACAGGTATTCAACAGCCACAGCATTTCAATTGCATCTGCAGCTCATGCATTATATCCCATTTTTTATGATAGAAATAAACCATTCCAAGTAAAACTCTTTCTTATAAACAACAAAGGTATGATACTAAAGCAAGCATCAGAGATTCAAACAACAAAAATCTACTGTGTGAAAATAACACAGTAGTTCCTAACTCACCCACTTGAACTTTTACTTGTTGTGTTTTTTCCATTATAGTTATTGGCTCACTGGGGGTCAGTCCTTTCATTGCAAAAACATTAATTTGATACTCTGTGTCTGGAGAGAGATCTTTAACATTCAGAGCAGTAGTCTGAGGACCCACATTCAGTGCATGTTGTTTTGCGCCAGCTATCATTGGAATAAACTGTACCCGGTAGCCAGTTATTTGACTTGTGGATGGATCCCAAGTGATCCTAACAGATTTTGAGGAGATCTGAGCAGCTACCAGATTTGAAGGAGGCTCCACCGCTGAAATAAATTGAAAGCAAAGCCAAAATATTAGTTACAATTATAAGCAGGTTTCTATGCACATTTTTATTTCTGAAATAAATGTAGTCATTTTTGCTTAATCTTTACTAAAAATCACATCTTTTTTTAGCATAAATAAACACAACAGAATTACAGAAAAGTCCACATCAGTAAGAGGTAAGAAATATAAGCAATGCATCTGTAGTGCCCCAAGTGTAGTAGCAGTTCCAGGAGAACTGCTGTCTTGCTTTAATCCTGTTTCAATCAGAATTGAAAGCTACATCCACAGGAAAATACTACAGGAGTTGAACAAATACAGACCTGAGCAGAGCACTAAGAAAGCTGAGTCATCCTACTGCCATTTTGGGCAAAGAATAGCTATTTACTCAGAATCTTACAGAGCCAGAAAGTTACAATGATACAGTTTGATGTCCGCGTTGTGTTTTTTTACAGCATTCTCCAGTTTTCATTCCTTGTTTTTTAACCTATTACACATTCTGCCCCTTCACCAAGCAGATTTTTCCCTTTGGTACATTTTTCCACAGAAATGAAGCCAGTGTCCAAACTGGCTGTATGAGACTCCGATAACTGAACAGCATTGTGTTGCCCTTGAAACTATGGAATAATGGAGCTATTCCAAATCTACTGTCACATGTTCTGTCCTCCTGCCTTTTAATGCACAAAGCTGAAACCTGTTTTCCAGACTTGCAAAGGATCAGACCTCAGAAACAAATCAAAAAGGAAGTAGGGCTAGGCCCCTTAAACATGCATAAGAATAAACTGATACCAATAAATGCATTTATATAAAGTATCTCACCTTCTTCTCCACTAACCAATTCACCCAGCTGTTCATCAACACCAGAGCACACCTGCAAGATGATTTCATTTTGTATATCTACAATTCCATCAAAATTAGCCACATTGAAGACGTGTTTCAGTGAAGGCTGAGATGCAATTAGCTTGAGTTCTTTTGCATCTGCTGCTTTGATTCCTAGAAGACACAATAGTCAGGACCATAAGAGGCCATTAAATACCATAAGAGGCCATTAAATACAGCCATCTACAAATGTACTAATAAAGTATCAGAATACCCTGGGAGTAAAGCTGAGTTTAATTCAGTTCTGTCTTCTGTCATTATCAATAACAAAACTACTAAATAAGTTAATGCAATGAAGCAATATACTCCATTTTCAACATGAGAAAATAATGTGATACCTTCAGTAAGGCTAAGGGTCACTGGCATTTGCAAACCCTCTTAGTCATCAGATTGAGTTCCTATCAATTAATACAACTATTATGTTCCACTCTGGAGGTTACAAATAGCACATTTCAAGGCACACAGATGTGGAAACAGTGGTATAGCAAAACTTTAAACCCAGAATTTGTAAAACATGTCCCTTACTGCTTTAGAAATGCTAATCACTTAATCATTAAAAAAAACTCAACATACCCAAAGAAAAGACTTCAACTCCTATGTTGCGAAGCTCTCTTGCAGGAATTTCAACTTCATCTTGAGCTTTTCCATCCGTAATGACAATTGCTACTTTGGGAAAGCCTTTTCTTGCTCCAGCAGACTCAGTGAAGGTGTTTTTAACCAAGTAATCAATAGCCTCACCTGAAAACAACACAAGTTGTGCTCTTATTATGCGCAAATGAATCAGGATTTAAAGCAAATTTCTCATAAAAAGTAAAATGCTTCATAAACACTTGAGAAATCTGTACCTGTCATTGTGTTGCCACCTTTGTAAGGTATCCTTTTAATTGCATCAATAAGATCACTTCTTCTGAAATACTGATTTAAATTGAATTCTGTTCTTGTATCTGAACTGTACTGAACAACTCCAACTCTTGTCTTTTCTTCCCCAATGTCAAAAGCTGATATGAGGGCAACCATGAAGTCCAGAATATATCTGAAGTTATTTCTCCCTACACTCCATGAACCATCTACCAGGAAAACTAAATCTGTTGTTGCACTTATGGAGCATCCTGGAACACACACACAAACAAACAAACAAACAAACAAAACAAAACAAAACAAAAAAAAAGGAGGCAACAAAAAACTTTGTCAGCAGATGAACAGTTTCATTCTTACAAATCAGTGAGAAATGTCTGACAGAAACTTAGTAGATAAAAGTCAAAATCAACAGATATTGAATAGACTTATATTCTTATCTGGAATATCTTATTTGAGGAAGCGTTATTCACCTAGGTGAACACAGATAAGAGCCTTTTAGCTGCCATTACCAAAAGGAAACTGTTACTTACAAATTCAGTTTTGAGACACCTCTCATTCTATTCCACAAGATCTGTTTTCCTACAGCAGATGACAACTCAGATATAAAACTTTTTGAAATAGTTTGATGTTATGGGAACATATACATTTGTTACCACTTCTGTTTTCCATCTTTATCTCCCCATAGTAATTGCAGTTTCTTCTGCAATTCCCTTGTATCCATAAGATGATGACCTTTATTGATAGGACTAAGACACTTGTGGATTTCCTTAATTAGTTGTATGAAATTTTAGGTTTCAGAACCAACTCTGCGGGTCATCCTTTCAGTGTAGCTACAAATTCCTTCCATCTTCCAAAGTTTTCTTAAGTCTGGACAACTTTAAAAGTTAACTTTATTGCTAAGTAACAAAGGTAAGCAGCTTAACTTTATAGGGCCCTTGATCCAGATCTAAATTATCTCTAAAACATCAGATAAACTGAAAGAAAAAACATCTTACTTTGTAATTGAGTCTCAACCTTCTTTTCTTCTGGTATCCCTGGACCACCTGTCTGAACTGCACAAAGCACAACATAGGCAGAATTAATGGAGGAAATTAGGATAATTTTTTAACATCAAAGAAAAGTGTGTAAAGAATTAGGGACACAAATCTGACAAGCCTCAGAACATGAATACATGAATACAAGTTATGAATACATCCCCTGTAATTGTAAAATTGATGACATAGCATTCAGGGCAACACAAAATACAGAAACTAGAATAACTAGGAATCCTCTGTACAAGTACATCTCTAGGTAATAGATGAAATACCCCTCTCTAACACATTGGGAAACTCATCATAAGTAATTTTCCTGTGGTTGTTTGTATAGTCTGAGACATGTGAAAAAATGTGTCATAAAATACAGTCTGCTGTGTTTAATTCACAGTTATTAAATATAAATGATTAAAAAAATCTTCACAGAAATCCAGTCCAATTCATTTCTTAACTGAGGTCAATGACAGTCTTCCCTTTGAATGCAGATGCAGTTGATAGGAAGTAGGTCTATGTCAGCTAAACATAGCTTTGCAGTAGTCTTCTGCAAAGACCTCTGTATGAGTTGTATACCCATGCTACATGCTACTCCCCTCTTATCTCTGCTCTTGCAATAAATTACGCTCAATGCAAAAAAAAAAAAAAAAAAAAAAAATCAGTTGAAGAACTGGAACAAAGCCAAAAAAGCCTAAAAAAGCCCTGGCAGCCAAGAGAGCAAACCACATTTTGGGATGCATTGAATTCAGCGTAGCCAGCCAGTCAAAAGAAGTAATTCTCCTGCTGTATTTAACATTGCTGCAACTTTACCTTGAATACCTGTGCAGATCAGGGCTTCACAATGTAAAAGGACTGTTAAGATATTTGAAAGCATCCAGAGGATGGCCACAAAGCTGGAAAAAGGGCTAGAAGGACCTATGAGGAGAGGCTGAGGACACTTGGATTGACTAGCCTGGAGAAAATAAGGCTGAGAGGCAACCTCATTGCTCTCTGCAATCTCCTGAGAAGGGGAGTGGAGAGGGAGGTGCCAGTCTCCACTTCTTGGTAACCAATGACAGGACACATGGGAATGGCACAAAGCTGTGCCGGGGTGGTTTGGACTGGACGTTATGAATAGATTCATCACCATGAAGGTGGTCAAGCAGGTTTCCTAGAGAGATGATTAATGCCCCATGCCTGTCAACGTTCAAGAGACATTTGGATAATGACCTCAGTAATATGCTTTAACTTTTGGTTAGTCTTGAAGTGGTCAGGTGATTTGGACTACATGATCTATGCAGGTCCCTTCCAAATGAACTATTCTATTCTATTCTATTCTATTCTATTCTATTCTATTCTATTCTATTCTATTCTATTCTATTCTATTCTATTCTCTCTGTTACATGTACTTACTTGTCAGTTGGCCAAAAACAGGTAGACTCTCCTCTCTCTCATCATATGAAGCTATTGATACAACATACTCTATATCAGGTATAAGATCTGATAAGACAGTTTGGGTAGTGCTAGGTGAAAGAGTAAATTCTTTAGTTGGTCCATCTGCAATAAATATATAAAACGGTTAATGCGGTACTTAAATCCAGTAATATCAATGACAAGTTGATCATAAAACAACCAAAAAATGCAACAAAGAATAATAAAGAATAATATAGCTAAATATCAAGTGACAATTTTGGAATGATATGATTTTTTTTCCTGAAATATTTTGAAACATGAAACTTCTATGTAACCTGTTTCAGTACTGAAAAAATTACAGCAGTATTTAATAAATTTCAGGAAATTTGAAACTTAAAATGCACATACCAAATGTACTATAATTTAACAAATCATGATCCAGTTCTGGTCTAGTATCAGATTTACACTGATTATTTCTCAAAGCTATATAAAATAATGGATGTCTTACACAACCATTATTATGTCCATATTATGGAAGTTAGATGACATCACTTCATCACTACCTGACATATGCAATATCTCCCTTGGGAGAAGTACTTGTAAGAAGTACAATGCAATTTCCTAACTTTAAGGTAAAAGCACAGAAGAGCAGAGTGAGGATTTTACCTTCTTGTTCCTTGCCAAGGAAAAGAAAACAAAGCTTACTATCTGCAGTTCCCAAAAGATAAATGCTGAGGTAAAAAAAAAAAAAATTCTAACTTGGGACAGTCATAAACTTCAGAAAGATGTCAATAGCGGTTCTAATACCTAACTAGATACAAGTAAAAATGAACCCAACTTTTACAAAACTAAGTAACAAAATTTTATAGAACTCACCATTTGTAGGAACAACAGTTATCCTGTAACCCACTATTTCATCTGGTGGCCTTTTCCATGACATTTGAACATTATGTTCATCTATAATTGTAAAATTCAAGTCTGACGGTGGATTAACTGCAAAAGATTTATACCAGGTGGATGTTTAAAAGTTTGAACAAGCTTTGGCAAATGAATAAATAAAATAATGTTGAGCAAAGCTTACTAAACTTGTCTTTGCATAAATTTGTTTCCAACAAATATAAAGAGATATGTTGTTGGAAAAAGAGTAAAATAAAAGCCGACAAAATATGACAAAACATCAAAGAGTATACGCATTACAGAGGACAGCACAGAACATATGTTTCTTGAGTTGCCAAGACATTCAAGAATGGCCAGCAAAATCAAGCACAATAGAAAACACATTTGGATACATGTACAATGAGTTCACAGATAATCACCACATATGCAAACATTTCACATAACAATTAAAGGAAATTTTTGTACATGCTGGGTGCAATGTCAAGCATGCCAAATCACAACCTGCTTACAATACCATGAGATCATTTAGAACATTGAGGACACAGCACTCTTCTTAATTAGACATCAAAGAATTGATCAGCTTTTGAGTGTAGTCTCTGCACAGCCATATTTCTTATCAATTTCACTGATTCTAGAAACTTGGCAGAGAAAAAATATATATATTTTAAGAATACGGGGAAAGATTGGGCATTTAATGTTCAGTAAAACAATTTCTGTTAGGGTCTAGATAGGAATATACATGTAAAATGTATATCAGTAATAATGATAGACTGATGTATCATTTTATTTCAAAATAAGGAAAGCTCCACCCCTTGGTTCCTAGGAGCCACTAAAGAGACATACTTTGCATATGGCTGCAAAGAATGGAGGAATTAAGGGGTGAATATATGGGGTTAGTAATAGTTGGAATTTGCTGAAATATTTGAGCTGATGTGAAAGCTCACAAAAAATAAGGTTCTACCTGTTTACACCAGATTGCTGTACAAATTCAAAGGTGTAAACTGATGTTTTCATGTTCCCTTTGCAGCAGGTGTACCCATACTAGTAGTGGCATTTTGACACAAAATGCCAGTATGGTTCCATACATCACAATGGTTAATTATGAAAAGACAACATCAAAGTATACTTATGGACATTTATTTTACAGAATCTATAGAAAACAGCAAAGAGGGTACCAGTGATCTGAACAAATGACTGCAAATAAAACTTATAGGAGCTGATGACAGAAGTAACTGAACAGTACAGGAAGAAATAGTTTACATACGCTATTTTGCAGCATCATGCATATGTAAATGAAATGTTGATTATTATTTTTTTAGCTTCCCACAATGGACAAAAGCCTCCATGTACAAGGTTCATTACACAAAGACGTTTCATAAATATTTTATAATGATATTCTCTTTGTAAATTTGTCATGCTTATTCATGCAATATTTTACTGACTCACTGTCAGTGCATGGTAGGTGTATTATATATTATTGTTTAAATAGGTCTACAAAGTAAGATTAGATTCAGCCATACTTTCCTTTACTTCTGCAGACCATTTTGCAGGCATACTTAATAGACAGACCTTTCACGCTTTCATGGAAGATCTCCATCATAACTCAAATAAGACTTTTGTTTTGGTTTTGAGCATAATTTAAAGAACAGATCAAGAAATAAATGCTAGAACGTATAAAACTTATGAAAAGACACTGTCCAATTGCAATAAGTAACATTGAACTCCAAAAATGGAAACAAATTTTGTAGGAGGTTTTGTTTTTTTTTTCTTTTAATTTACTGTCATTTCCAACCATAGGATAATATGGCTTTGAAATACTGATACAATAGATACAGTAGTATTGAAGTAATTGTTATTTTTCCTATTGTCCATACACAGGCAGTGAGATTAGACTATTAACCTGCATGCACATTTTATTCATCATTCAGTTTATGAGTATCACAATGCTAGAGACAGCGGGGTAGTTACTTAGTATCAAAATCATGCAACACATGTTAATAGTAAAATACATTTAGGTAATAAGAATATCATTATAAAATATTGTTTCAGTAGCAATGGCTCAGGACAAATTTAATGCAAAGGCAGAGACAACTGACCTGAGCATGCTTTTAAAAAAATTCAGTACATGGAAAAAATAGCGCCACCAACCTTGCAAGTAAATTGGCATGTTGCAGCAGAGACTTTAGGCTTTAACTGCTGAAGGACAGCAGCAGCCCAACTTGTTGATATCCAAATGACCGGATTCCAGATAAACTGAAAAACTGACTGTGAGGAAAAGTCTTGAACATTTTAAAGGATTTTAATCTGCTTTATGAAAATTCAGATGTGGATCTCGACAGTTAAAAAGAGTAATACGTTGATACATAATGAACGTATCCATTCACCCAGGTATTCACAGTCTTTTAGAACAATGGTGTCGCAGAGGACCTCAGAAAGTCCCCTTGCCCATCCCATGGTCAAGACAAAATCAGCTATCCCATGTCACTCCTGACATGGTTGCTCAGATCATTCTTAAAGACCTCCAACATGGGCGAAACTATTGGATTCCTTCAGAAATCCTCCAGTGCCTCACTCCCCTTATCACCAACACCTAAGCCCAGTCTTTGTTGCTGCAGTTTAAATCCATTCATTCTCAGCAGATGGCCTGTGATGGACCATCAAACTAAAGCACTGAGTGTTTCTCCCATGGAAATGTGAAAAGGAACTCTGCTTGAGTGAAGAAATGCAAATTTGGATCCAGTGTCATCAAAATGTCTTCTGAGTGGCTCATGAGCTTTTGGTACTCCAAGAGAACCTCCAAAACATCCACCAGCCTGCATGTGGAGCAAATCTCACCCATGTGAAACTGGCTGCAGGACCAAGACCAAACCATGGTCATGTGACTGAGAGAAGCAAGGTGATCAGAAGTACAGCAAAATATTTAGATGATAAAAACCTTATCACCACCATCAAGAGGGCAACTGGTACTCCACCAGTTCTCCAAGAAATTCTTCTTCCAGAACGGAACTCACCACTGGAAAAACAAGACAGCTGCAATATGTAATCAGACCAGACCTGGTTCTGGTGGGAGTTTGTCCCATTGCAGGGACAAACCTTAAAACTCCACTCAACAGAGGCTAAGCTTTATTCAAGCAAGCAGTTTTGATGTAAGACTATTTGCCTAAGTGAAGCTGCACATCCGCGTCCAGTGCCATGACAGTGCTGATCAGTCTGGCCCCGTGAGTATCAAAATCCAGGACAAACCTCTCATTGACTCGTCAAGGTACAGGATCATGATTGTAATGTGATGATACTTCAGTGTTCCCTTCATACATACAAATGTATGGCTCCCCTACAGGTTTCCATTGTCATGAAAACTTAACTTGCTGTATAATGTCAATTTTTAATGTTTACACTGTGTTAATTTCCACCACTCTTAAAACTATGATAGTTTCCTCCATTGTATATCCTGCTTTATGCACCACAAAAGAAAACAATAACAATATTTCATATTTCATAGACATATTTCATTCACTCTTTGTATTATATGCATATGTAATAACAGTATATTTTCATAAACAAAAAATATACAGCAAAGAATCTTTCAAATGTTATGTATGTCCTATGTTAGCTTGTATTACTTAACAGGTAATACAAACCAAATGTGTAAAAGTCTACAGCTTTTTAGAGATAAGACAATGTGACTGCTAGAGGATCCCAATGAATATCTTAACAAGTTAGATGAAAAATATAATCAGCAGATCAAGCAATTTAAATCCCGAACCAGTCTTAAAAGTAATATAATTTGGAAGTAGCTGCACTCCACAGTCCTTATGTGAAACAAATTTGTAATTCCATCACTGGAAAAGACTAACACTAATTAGTAAAAAACATGTTAGCCCATGTTAAAATAGTACACAGGCCATGGTAGCTGAACAATAAGGCCATTTGCTCACACTGAGATAAGCCCCACCAAGGCTGGAAGAGGCCAAAACTCCTGATCTACTTTTTTCTTCCTATATTGGAGTGACACAGTTAACTAGATCACCAACCCAGACAAGCTCCTCTGAAGTCAATCTTGCCAGTCTGAGTGGGAGAAGGAATGACCTCTGGCCTAGCAATGTAGCAAAGAACAGCTTCTCAGCCTTGCTAGATATTCATTGCCAACAACACAGAAACATTGTCATCTGTACGGCTTCATTTCTTTTTATTTTATATGTACATGCAAAGTTTCTTCAAAATACGAGATATGTAGCTCACATAAGTGTATTTTGAAAGAAAAACAGCTAAATGTGTATACTTACACATATGAAGATGTATGCCACTAAGCATAGTTGCATATTTACATACGTACTCTGCATGCATGAATATTGACCAAATTCTAGGCATGTTTGTGCATATATATTTGCGTGCATGTGTGTATGTACATAGACATACACATACACTTTGCTTCTAATTCTAATTAGAATTAGGAAAAACAGGTAGTTACAGTCACCATCGTGTATATACAAAGTGCACTTTCATGCTTCAGTCTACATGGTTCTGTCTTTAGGAATTCAAAAATCAACAGCTAATTTATCAAAAGATAGAAAACAGACATCAAAAGATAATAAACTAATGGTCCCACCAACCAGTTCCAAAGCTAATTAGGTGGATAACCTTCAAAGTTTCAACTATCCTGGGTTGTCTCTAAACCATTCCATGAAAAACTTTCTGATCCTCTGTACATAATGTGCTGCAATTATTTGTCACTTACTGTATTGAATGTCCTGGAGACAGATTCTTCACTTCACAAACCTTATCCTACACTACGTCCCATGCTTGGCTCAGTGATTCCCTCCTTCTCTATACCCTAGCGAACAGACTTTTCTAGGTCTGAACCAATTCCTGAAACATTTAAAAGTCAGAGCCACGACATGCTCAGTGAGGTCACACAGAACCAATGATTTCTTTGTTACTTTTTTGGGCCTTTGAAAATCCCTTGATTTTAGCAAATGTCACACACTACACGAGCCACAACATGATAACAGCACTACCTTGAGATTATAACAAACAGGTTATTCGCGTACTTCTCTACTTGGCTTAACCATAACTAAAATTAAAATAATGAAAACATTCTCTTCTAGCAGAAGGACACAGATTTCCCCCTGGCTGCATGTGATCACAGATGGAAAAAATACTATGACAGAAAAAAATCTTGACACAAGGACATACGCCAAACGCACTGCAGTATTGCAGTGCTGGACCAAAAGGGCAAGAAACAACTTAAATAAAGCATAAAATACAGCATCGTACACGAGAAGTTTAAGGCCAGAGAGAGACATCAGAAGGACTGCAAATTAAAACAAGTACAACTTCATTGTAAAAGAAATGCACAGAAAAACAGAGCTTGAAAAGAGATTTGCTTTCTTGTCCAGGATAAATAAGCAACTTCCCCAGTAAAATGCCGTGAATGTATTCAGACTATAAGTTGATTTTGCCCCCTCCACTGCCACAGTAAATGTCCAAACAGAAACCCCTGCTTTGCTGTATCTCTGTAGAAAAGCTCTAACACCATTACTGCACTTCACTGCTGTGCCAACAGCAACAGAGCACTGCTCTCACGAAGGACTTGGAGAGCAGCTGTGATGCTGATGAAGAACCAGTTGCATCCTGGAGTATTTAGGAATGTGAACAGCAGTACCAGA
The DNA here is from genome assembly GCF_964035555.1 of Netta rufina. NCBI lineage: Eukaryota > Metazoa > Chordata > Aves > Anseriformes > Anatidae > Netta > Netta rufina. The sequence goes on along the minus strand of NC_140125.1, from coordinate 88,361,816 downwards.
TAAACACCAGATCTGCTCCCAGGGGAGACAGAAAAAAAATGAAAGCTGAAAGAAGACAGAAGAACTTTGTTGTTGCTTCCCTCTGCTTTCATGCCACCTTCCCATCCCAGATCAACTTTGACCACATCATATGCTCTTCTCCCTTATCCCCCACTTTGTCATCCCACCAAGCGTCTGCATATAGCTCAGGAAAAGAAAATTCATCTCCTAAGACTGCTATAGGGAGAATCAAAGGAATAAAAGAAGAAAAAAAAAAAAAAAAAAAAAAAAGGAGTAAAAAAAAAATGCACAGTCATACAACATTCCCGTTCTACTCTGCGCTGGTGCGGCCTCACCTCGAGTACTGTGTGCAGTTCTGGGCACCACAGTATAAAAAGGACATGAAACTGTTGGAAAGTGTCCAGAGGAGGGCTACGAAGATGGTGAAAGGCCTGGAGGGGAAGACGTACGAGGAACGGCTGAGGTCACTGGGCCTGTTCAGCCTGGAGAAGAGGAGGCTGAGGGGAGACCTCATCACAGTCTACAACTTCCTCGTAAGGGGGTGTCGAGAGGCAGGAGACCTTTTCTCCATTAACACTAGTGACAGGACCCGCGGGAACGGGGTTAAGCTGAGGCAGGGGAAATTTAGGCTGGACGTCAGGAGGGGGTTCTTCACAGAGAGGGTGGTTGCACACTGGAACAGGCTCCCCAGGGAAGTGGTCACTGCACCGAGCCTGTCTGAATTTAAGAAGAGATTGGACTGTGCACTTAGGCACATGGTCTGAACTTTTGGGTAGACCTGTGCGGTGTCAAGAGTTGGACTTGATGATCCTTAAGGGTCCCTTCCAACTCAGGATATTCTATGATTCTATGATTCTATGAACTGTACTAGCAGCCTGAGAGAGGACTGGTGGGAGAAGACTTTGGCACAGGGTGATGTGGAACTGGGAGGAATAGACAAAAGGGACAAACATCCATAGGAGAAAGTCAGTTCAGCAGACAGGAGTTAAGCTGGAATGAGATCAGAACTAAAGACACAATATTCAATGTACAAAATGACACAAAATTAAAGCACAAAGTTAAAACAGTGCAGAAAGATGGACAGCATTGTCAAATAATAAAAATAAAAATAAAATAAAATAAAAAAAAAAACACTACAAAAGGCTTTACAACAGCAGTTCTCACTAGAGCAAGTCTTAAGGTATTCCTAGTTTTGAATTTCTATTTTCAGCACTGCTATTTCTCACTGCTCTTCCTGCTCAAGACACTTTCCTGTTCTCTACCTTGGAACCTTGGAGCTATGAGAATTTTCACTTAGAAAACCAATCTCTGTAAGTTATGCATTTTGCTTAACACAGATTTCTGAAGCAGAGCAATGTCAGTCCTACCCAGGAGTGCTCCGTAACTTACAAGATCAGCCTCTGTTCATTCTTCTACTGAACAATGGTGCATGCTTCACAATGAAAGCTAAACGCACATGGCCAGCTTGACTGATGTATCTAGTTTCAATCTTACAAAATAACTATGTGCTTCTCCAATACATTTTTCTAGCTTTCATCAGCAGTACTCAAACTACAAGTGTTTTAATCCACAACACATCTAAATGAAACACCTTCACCCATATTTTTTGAAATAGTCCACTCCACAATCAACAATGTAGGACAACCGCAACATCACTCAAGCTCCAAACAAGCTCCCTCCTAAAACAGGCAAGAATGCACAAAAACATACACTCCCTTCTTCCATCAAAACCATGCACTTCATCTGTTTTCTCCAGCACAGTGGTTCTGCATTTGAAATGCAACTCTGAAATGACTTTAAATGACCTTTTTAGTTCTTCAGCCAACAACAACGTAGCGTGAGAGGGAGGCAGCAGGCTGATCCTCTCCTAGGGTGACCAGATGTTGTACTAGTAGCAGAAATGCTATACTTTCCAGAAAGCTGGTCTCCTTTATGCCTGCGTGACCCCATGCTAGCAGTTGAGCCGAGGGGGGAAACATCCCAGAGGCATCCCTGACACGCCGTGCTTTTAGCAGCCATCAGCCAAGACAGCCAGGTCCAGACCCAGACAATTGAGGCAGGTCACGATCAGAAAATTTCTTTCAGCCCGGTACAAAAAGAGGAGCAAGGGAAAAACTGAATTACCAGGCACTGGCTTCTGCTTTTCCCAGTTCAAACCCAGGGCGCACCCTATGATGGAGGTCCCAAAGGTCAGACAAGTCATTTCAACACAGGCTGTTCAACGCAGCCTCAGATCTTTTTACTTCTCCTGGCAGAGCCTGCTAACAGGACTGCTGTTACTGCAACCTGAGCCGTTCAGCCCACGCAGAGGTTACCTCACACTCGATGCTAATCCACCAGGGTGGCAGAGATGCCATGTCAAGAAGGCAAGACTGGCGCAGTGTGTCTCCCCAGGTCTTCAACCCACAGCAGGATGCTGCCTTGGGCTGACAGGCTGACAGGGACCTTAACCTCCAGCAAGACCAGGGGCCCATGAGGAGGAAGAGGAGGAGGAGGAGAAGAAGAAAAAGGCCACCTTGGGGATGACGGTGCCACACGCATGCCAGAGCTATAGGGCCCAGTGGCCACAGCAGTGCCTGGCCCAGGCCCAGACACCCTTTGGCGAACATCTCCCCAGGGACAACCCCCAGACCAGGGCCACTGCAGAGACCAAATTGTCCCCAAGGAAGGGTCGGGCCACCCCAAGGGCTCGGCCGGGGGTCGCCCCGCTGAGCAGGGGTGGCCAGGAGGCTGTCAGGGCAGAGGCAAGGAGGCCGGCCCGAACAAAACACACAGGCGCAGAGAGCCAGACTCTGTTGGAGTATTTTATTTCAGAGCTGCGGGTGGTTTTGGGTGGTGAGTTTCTCATTTCCTCTCTCATCACGACTAACCACAACTGCACAGCCCAGCAGAGCTCCAGCAGGCATGGGGCAGCAGCGTGGGCCCCAGCGGTGCCCAGGGCTCCTCGGGGTGCTGAATTTCCCCCGGGGTGGCCGCCGGCCCACAGGGTGGTGTGGACAGCACACCAGAGAGACAGAGAGAGAGGGAGCTACATTTCGGCTGACCAGCCGGGAGAAACAGAGCACAGAAGGAGCTGGGCAAGGAAGGAGAGGCGTTTCTCTGAAGGAGAGAAAGAGAGAAGGTGAAGGAGTGACACTCAAAAACAGAGAGGGAGAGAGTTGGCAGCTCGGGCCTGGTGGGAGGTTATCTCACAGGGGGGCACCCCACGCGAAGGGGCAGGGGGTTCGGTTACCTTCAGCCTCGATGGAGGAGAGGAGGGCAGCTGCACACAGCACAGCCACCGCCGAGCACAGCACTGTCTTCATTTCTGACCTTTCGGCTCACAACAACATGAATGAATCTGCAGCAGTGGGGGGGAAAAAAGGGAAGAAAGAAGGACATCAGTCGCATGGATTAGAGGCTCGTGTGGGTGTATTCATGAAATATAAAAAAGATGAACCATGGATTTCACTTTGTTCCCTTATCCCCAGCCCCCACCCATGGGACCAGGTTAAAACCTCTAGACTTGAAAGTCGTCCAGAACTGTGACAGATCTGCATGACTAACTGGAGAGTCTAGTCTCACAATAATGTGCCTTTTGTTACTGAAACTTTTCTAATCATGGTAAGTACACAGCTTTGACCTCGTTAGGGTTAATATGATTGTGGAAGTGTGGTGAAGATCCATGCCTCTGCACGGCAGGAGCCAGAAGGGAGCTCCATGACTTCATCGCCGAGTGTGATGATAGCTAATTCAGAGGTCATTTCTGCCTTGAATCAACCAAATGTCTCTTTCAGCTGGGGATTTCATTCGGCTTCTTTTTCATAACTGCTGAAGCACTTAGTTAGCTGGGTTTTAGTGGTCTCAAGGCATCTTGGAAACTGTAATAAAAGTTTTTTTGAGGCATTCTGCCTACAAATGTGCTATTCTTCATTTCTCGAAGGTATGAAATAGATTATACAGAAGTGTGTGTAACACAACTGAAACCTGACACGTCTGTCTAGCCATGATGTTTCAACATCTGATAATTCATTTACACATTCTGAGAGAAAATAGATTTAAAATACACTATAAAGAGCAGGCGGGCGAAAGAGTCTCACAATCACTGCAGGTTGTCTAGCAAAATAGGTGGGATTAGGCAACTTTAATGGCTCGTAGTCACAAGCAGCTATATCTTTTTTACTCTCTATGCTCAAAGTCGTGTCAAACTGCTCCCGATTACTCCAGCAAAACTTCCAAACGATTTTTCTCCTACGTAAGGACCAGTATGTGTGGCCCTCATTACATATGCATATCAGTGTTTCCAAAGTTTGTTTGGTTTTTAGCTCGGGAAGTAGGGGAGGGGTAATTTGTTTGAATAAAGCCATAAATGCATCACATAACATACATCATAATTAGTCTGGAGGAAAGAGAACCCCACAAGCAATTAGGCAACAGATTTTATCATGAAGGTGCCAAGAGCAAAACAAAAGAAAAATACATAAATCATTAGCCATAAATCATAGCAGAAACAGCTGAAGGGGAAAATATTCTTCTGCCATCTAGAGAGCTAACCAGCAAGGCGCATTTAGCAGGCTACCAAAATCCAGGAATGCCTTTCCCGGTTATTGACACTGTGCTTAGCAGTCTTCTGCCGGTCGCCTGCCGGGCAGCTGGGTACACTTGCCTTAGCCAACTAATTATACTACACATAAAATTACCAAGAGCCCAACTAAAAACTAAGCAATCTAAGCAATCATTTCAGTCCAGTGATACAGTGGGGGAACCAAAGAGTAAAATTGACCGTAACGAGTTTCTGACACTAACACAAGGACCAAGGTTAGCATGAGCTTGCTCTGAAAGCTCCAAAATCTTCTCACCACCCTGCGTGGGAAACGGCTGTCCCTGAGCACAGTTTACGCATTCTGCAGTGAGTTTAAGGATCACTTAAACAACGCTTAAAAGGACTTTTGTCCTGGAAATCTTGTGTGGGATTGGAGTGCCATCTTTTGATCCTCCAGAAGAGCAACCAAAATTATTCATCTTGCAAAGGCATCTTGGAGTTCACCACCGCTGCAAACCTACTGTTCCCAATCTACATTTTTCTTTCATGCAGCAAAACTTCTCAGCCAAAGCATTCACTAGAAACACCTCGTTCCCTTCTCTCAGAGACGTGTGAAAGAAAGCCTGGAAGTGCTGGAGGAGAGGTCCTTGAGCTGGCTCAACAGGGACAAAAGCAACCGTAGGAGCATGACTAAAGGCTTCATCTTAAGAAACCACTTTCAAATAAAATAAATAAAAAGTAACACCAGTAGCAGTCCAATCTCACACCAGTTCAGACTACCAAAGGTAAAGAATTTTACAGACCGTGCAGCGAGCAACATTTACCGCTTCCGAGCTGGCAGCAAGACCCTAGAGGACACAGGCAAGCAAACAGACGGGAAAACCCCACGGGCTACCAAAGCCACCAGCCCTGGGAAGGGGCGCAAGGAGAGGGAGCTGCGGGCACCGGGGCAGAGCGCCGGGCTCCAGCCAAAGCCAAAGACACCGCCTCCCCCGGCATTTCGGGACGGGGCCGAGGGGACGGGGTCCCCCGCGTCCCTCCAGGCTGCCAGCAGCCCCCGGCCCCCGCTGTGCCCCCTTCCAGCCTTCCTCCATCACCGCCACCCTCAGCCTACGGAGCATCGCCCGCGCGGTGCACATGGAGCGGCGGCGGAGGGGGGCGGCCGGGGAAGGATGGGGGGTCCCCGCTGCCGGGCAGGCACAGACCTTCGGGGCCGGCTGCGGGGTGCCGGGGAGGCTCGTCCCGCGGTGCCCGCAGCCGTCGGAGCCGGAGGAAAGGAGGAGGAGGAAAGGATGAAGCTCCGGGGGCACCTGGTGGAGGGAGCGGCGCGTAGCAGCGGCGGCTCGCTCGGCGTAGCTCCCGGCCGGCGTGCGGGGTCCGTCGGGGAAGACTTGCCTCCTCCAAGTGGGAAGAGCCTCTTCTCAATCTGCTCCTTAATAGAGGGCTGTTCCCAACGCTCAATTTACCCTCGTAAGCGGTTACGAAACTGCAGGGAAGGTGGACTGCTGCCACCGGATGATATATGCGCCGCTCTGCTCCAGCGAGGGAAGGGGATCCGCTGCTGGAAACTGGCGCATACCTCCGCGCATTCCTGCGGCATGAGGCGGCCGGGCGCCGCGGCAGCGCGCCCGGGGGCAGGGGCCCGGCCCGCCGCCCCCTCCCTGCCCCGCTCCGGCCGAGCGGTGGAAAAACTGAGTCCCGGGGGGGGGGGATAGGAACGGGGAGGGGGTCCCACAGTGACCCTCCCGACCCGCTGTGTAACCAGCGACAGATATATGTTAACACCCCCCAACCCCCCCCCCGCGACGTGTTTCGCCTGGGGGGCGAGCCCTTGCCCCTTGCCCCTAAATGTTGGGAGCCTCGAGCTCAAAGCGCACCCCTCGAAGGCAGGCAGCCCCCCTGGGCTCCCGGGGGTCGCACCGCGGGTGGGGACACGAAGGGAGGGGGACATCAAGAGGGGGGATACAGGACATACAGGACACGTAGGCCCCTGCTGGGAGCTCGCTCCCGCACCCCTTGGAAGAAGGAAAACCAATAAACCACGGGGATCTCCGCGCTCACCCCTTGGGGACGAAGGGAAAAGGGGGCGAGAACGCGGTCGAGGGACGCGGGGTGCTGCCCCCCTGCCCCATACGCCTCCCACCCTATATGCCCCATACGCCCCCCGCCCTATACACCCCATACGCCGCGGGGCTGCGCCATTCGCGGTGCGGCGGCGCCTCCTGGCGGCACGGCGCGGGCACGGCGCTGCAGGTGCGGGAGCGGGGCGGCGGGACGATGATAAAACCGATTAATAGGATAGTAATTACTAGGATTGTAAATAAAATCATTGAATAAAATAATTATCATTATCCTAAATACAAGCAATTCATATATATATGTGTATATATATATATACAATTCACCTGGAAAACAAAATGATAAAAGCTGCAGAAAGGGGCAGATGAAGGTGGAGGGGAGAAATCTTGCAAAACTGAGGAGCACCGACACCTCTGGGAGGTCTGTTTGGAAGAGGTCTGTAAGATTTCAGCAGCGTGTTGGCCCCCGTCAGCTTTTTGCACACACGTGAAGCTCCGAGCAGTCAGGACAGGGTCCAGCTGGGGTGGAAGTGCCCGATAGCGGAGATTGATAGTGTGCTGGAGGAAGGCTCCCGGGCCCTTTTCCGCAGGACTGGGAGATCAAGGACGTGTCGACGGAAGGACGTGTCCCTCCTGAGCTGAATTCAGCTGTCTTCATCGCTGCGGCAGTCCCGCCATCTGCATGCGGACCCACATGCTGAAAAGAAAGTGATAACCAGAAGACGTGCGCTGACATTTCCAGACACTTTGGAAGTGAGTCAGCTGCTCTTAGGGACATGCCACGGCTTCAGCTGTCTGGTATTGATAAAATGTGCTTCCCAAAAGCAGCATCTCCTTCACCGATAAACTGTCAGATGCTCTTGACCTATTGACCCTCTTGCCCAGCTGTTGAGTTGGATTTTTTCCTTCAGCATTTTGGCATAAGGAATTTAATTTCTTCCTATCCAGATCTGATATACGGAAAGGCAGTATTTCTAAGAAATTCATTTTGAGTTTTTAATTTTAATTTCATTTCCTGAGCAAGCATGCCAAGAACACCAATATAAATGTGGTATGTCACGGGAACAATAGCTTCAGAAGAATGGACGTAGGGGCTTGTGAGAAGATATCCTTCCACAGGAAGTGAATTAATGCAAACGAGGTATTTTTTATCACTTGCGCACCAAGACTGCTTTTTATAATGTGCTCTGGATTTCTCCGTCATAGGATAACCAAGATTTTGCATTTGTTAAAATCAATTAATGCCAACAATGAGAAAAGAAGAAAATATGTGTTGTTCCATTTAAAATACAAATCACTCAGAACAATTGTTTTTATATGTATAAACACTTTGCTACTAATGTTACAACTGAATTAACGTGAGCGAAAGTGCTGGAATCAGCGGGTCTGATGGAGGGGCAAGGACCTCACAGCCACCAGTGGGATGATGCATGATGACATATGTATGATGTATATATGACGAGAGCACTCTCCCCCTTCCCTCACAGCTGAGCTTTGCTCAATTTCCTGGAGTGAAATAAGGCTCAGGATGGCAAGAGCAAATAACTCATTGATTCCTAGGGCAGCAGGACTTCATTCTTACCTTTAACTGACCATACTAATCATGCTCCCGCTCATTTACATGCAAAACACACCAACCAACTGCACTGAGAGCTTGTGCTGCCGTATATCACAGCAATTAAAAGGCAAAACGGGTTGTTTTTAATCAGCTCTGTTGCTATGTACATTCATAGTCTGAGTACATAATATGTGATGCAGAAGGCATTTCTGAAATGCATAAACATTTACTAACACTCTCCTGTCTGCTTGTTTCCTAGACAAGTGTTAAACACATTAAGACCATGCACTCCAGCTCTGCCATTTTCTTTGCTCTTTAAACTGAATAAAATGAGACCTTATGACAAATTTAAAAGTAAAAAAATCAAAATATGAATTTGTATTTATACTTTTTAAAATGTTTCCCATTTCTCATGTGGGTATGTGGTAGTGGTTTTGCAGGTATCCAGGGATTCCTTAGAAAATTTGGAATAGTTTGGGGTCTAGAGTAAATTAGGATACTTTGTGCTTCTGGCATTTTTCCTTGTTTCCTCGGGCTGTATTGCCAGGGCAGAATAAAACAGGACGTTCTGCATTTCAGCACTGTAAACCTTGAATATCATTTTCCATGTGGATATCACACTAGATTTTGCTTCTGTGGCTTCCCAACAGCCAGTTGCAGCTGCTTTTATGTACGAACATGATAAATGCCTTTACTCATATGTACGCCAACATATGTGTAAGCTTTACGCAGCAGAAGAATCCAAAAAGTGTCAGCTCCTTGAACATTAAACACTGAAAGGATGCAGCATTTAGTGCTGCTACACGGGCAAAGCTGTGCTGCTACCAGTGCCCTCCATGCACCGACCCCGTAGGTACTTTGCTGGTTTGTCACCGCATCTGTCACCACATTGTATGGGAATTAGGCATTGCCTTAATGCCGTCATTTAGGAGGCCCGTTCTTCCCTTACAACACAAAGGTTGACCTTTTCAGCATGTTGTTTATTCCTTTCTAAATCAGCCATAAAGCCAGTATTGCACGGTATTATATCTGCATCCATCAAATGCTGAAGGAAAAATACATCAAACTGCTTCCTGCAGGCCCTGCCTTCTCTGAGAGATTTCCAGTCAATGGCATGAGAGGAACTCAGCCTGGTGTTTATTTATTTGGATAATTTCACTTCAGAGCTGGTATTCAGAGAGCAGTACTGGTTTGACCTCTCGTAATGAGGAATGGCTTCTTGTACTAACTGCGTTCACAGAGGACTGGTTCTGTCTCAAATCCACTCATTTACTGAAGCAGTGCCCCTGCAGAGTGTTACAGCTATGAAATAATTATCTACCTCACCAGGTATTTTCCATAGCAACTATTTATTAGTTTAATTTCTATAACCGATTGTAGTGGGTGACTACATTGGAAGAGTTGAAGGGTTACCAAATGTAAGGGAGCTCATGGCTATTGAACTTTTATTGTACTTGAATTAAACTCAGACACTTCTGTGTTGTTCTGCAAGTAGCAGCCAGTGGCTGATGATTTTTAAACTTTTAAACAGGCTTTTATAAGACTCCACAATTGCACTAGAAGGCCTGTTCTCTTCTATTTATACCTCTGCATTTGAATGATTTTTTTACTTTCCCAGCTCTGCTTACTTGGTGCCATGATCATTCCTTACTTCCAGAGTATTACACGACGGGAAAAATCGGTTATTTTCTTCATATTATTTATGAATATTATATTATTATTTATATTATCACTTGCAGATGATATTAATCCACAGCAAGGTGTGAAATGGTGCAGTGCCAGGCTCTGAAGCTGAACATTTTGCTAATTCTTCTCAGTACATCTATATCAATAAAATATAATTATATACTGTGACAGCAGGGTCTGTGGTATGTAGGCTTATGGGAAAGGAAAGCTTGTGCCTGCAAGGACAAGACATTCAAAGTTCAAGCTGCATGATCTAATGAGTGACCTGATTACATTGTTGCAGACAAGAGAATAATTAATGATACTGGAGGAATTTTAAGGCTGAATGCCTTGTCATGAGGCTGGCCACTGATGCTGTCCTTCTCTCCCCAAAAGTCACAAAAGGGTCTGAGAGTAGGAAGGGATGCGGCGATTCCCCTGGCTGAGGAGCAGGTTGGAGCTGCCAATGCCCAGTTTGTGCTGCCCTTTCTTCCTGATATGCATCTTTCCACGAAGGTTTAGAGGATTTAAATGTCAGCCCCAAACTTCCTGCAAGTTCAGCAGGACAAACAGTCAAAAGCTTAAATACTTACTAGTGAATCTGATATGAATGCTTGGAACCGTAAGAAATGAGGCTGGAAATGATGCTGAAAGGCCATTTAGTTCATCCCCCATTATTTAAAGTACACTAAGGCTGCAAAGAGAAATCCTCCATACTACTACACTTAGGGAAGCCATTCCTTAATGGCTGGCAATAGCTAATAACTTGTTTTGTCACTATCACAGGAAACCCTTGTTGATGAGCATGGAAATTTTGACCTTTTGTGGGAAAAAAGTCCAGCAAGCAAATCAAGAGTCAAGCACAAGTATTAAAGGAATCTGCCTAGGAATCACCTGTCTGGACATCTATGAACTCCATTCAAGCTAACTTCAGAAAAAAACAAGAAATTTGTTTCTCCTGCACAACTCATAATTGTCTAGAAAATAAGGGGGGAAATACAAGGAGCAAAGCAATGCAGATTTAAACTGCTACTTTTTAATGCAGCCTTGTGGCTGCTGCTTCCCAATATGTTGAATGCTGACAGTTCCAAATACCAGAACATAAGATTTATTTGGATTATAAATAGATGTTGCCCTGTGCTTCAGTATCAGAAGCACTATGTTGTGTAAACAGAAAACAATTGGGTTTTGTTTCTGCTATTAAAGGTTACTTGAAAGCTCCTACCCACACTGTGCTGGCAGCCTTTTTCACCTGTGTCTCTCTCATGCATCAACACCTCCAGAGTTTGCAGAGAGCCTTTGCAGGACACTGTTAAAATGTCTCCTCTTGTGTGCCCTTTCCTCCACTCTCTTGGATGCTTTCCCTCTGGCCTCACTACTGTGTCAGTTTTTAGCCACTCCAGTTTATTGAACATGTCTCATTTCTGGCGCTGTCCTGATTTCTGTTGTGATGTATTCTTGGTCTGCAGAAATGGGCTTGCTGCTAGCTCTTTTTTTATTGTTATTACCAAAACAAAAACAAAAACAAAAACAAACAAAAAAAAAAATTAAAAAAAATCTGCAATCTGCATAGCATTTTTAAACAAACAGCTTTTCAGGTACAAGGTACTCAGTTACACCCTGAAACACCGCTCAGCTTTATTCCATCATGATCCTCTTCCCCAGTTAAGAAGAGCAGCATTTACAGGATGAAGTATCTTTCTTTATGCCAGAAGTATCTGATTGGACCTAATTTTCTAATAAAAACTGCAGAATCTCCTTCTCTAACCTCTGGAAAGGCTGCAAGGGCAGAGGGTGTTGGGGCCTTGCCATCGCAGCTTTGCTGCTCGGTACATTGACTGCACCCATTGCTCTGTCCTGCACTTTGGGTGGCATTCAGCTCTGGGTTAAGACGCTCACATTTAGGTGCCCGCATGTGAACCCAGCACCTAAACTCTCACTGTAGCTGATGAAGACCCAGTTAACAAAACCAGCAGTGCCTGCGCAGCCTGGCCACCCTCCGTCCACAGGGCCTGGCTCAGCTGCTGATGCCCAGGATGCTCTGGATGGCTCCAGGACCAAGTGTAGGCAACTGGATTGAGCACTTTTACTTTCTGTCCCTGGTATTTTTGTCAGCCAAGTCCTTTGTCAGTGACATGCTCTGTAGTCTGCTCATCTAAATACCTACTCATTGGGAACCTGAATGAGACCAGCAAGTGTGCCTGATGTTGATCAGCAGTTTGTTGGATGGTTAGTAGTAGTTTGCAGTCCCTACCCAACTGCTTTTGGCTCTAGACCCGAACAGAGAGGCAAGGATTGTGACAGAGGTTGTGACAGCCTCTCTAAAACACATCATATGCAACTTCCGCTGCTTAGTAACACAGATGACGTGTCTCCTGCTCCATTCCCAAGTGTTGTGACTTCCTGTCAGAAAATGCATTTACACCCCTCAACTAATTAAGCTGAGGTAACCAAAAGTTGCCGTTCCCCTCTTCTTTTCCCAGAAATCTGGACGTATGTTTGAGCGCTAGTTCCAGAAAAAATAAAATCCTTCAGAGCTGTTGTCGTAAGATTGTTTCTATTATTTGTATGGCTTTAATAGAAAAGAATTTCTTGGTATTGCTCTTCTAAAAAATCAGGCTATTTATGTAAATGCCTGAATATGAGCTTAGGAGGCTAACTTTAGGCACTTGGTTCAGAAAATCACCACCGTAGGGAGAAGGTGCACCAGCCTCCCAGTGCCGTGACATGGTGGCCCCAGGGCCACACCCCCCGAGCAGCACGTATTAGCACATCCCACTATATTTAGCAAGATGTGCCCAGCTGTTCCTAAGAGGTCACTGAATAAACCTTGATAACAAAGTTGGCCTGGCTCCTTTGGGGCTTGTAGCTTCCCACTGGGCAATAGAGATCGTTAAGAAGTTTTAATTATATAATTCCCTTTTGCATAGTGTTGCGGCAGATAAGATTGCAAGTATGTGTCAGCCTTTCCATTATAAATTTCAGGTCCCGAGGCATTAGTCATCCAGAGTAAGTGCTCATGTGGAGATGAAACAACGTGGAATCATTTTGATACTAAATAAACAGAGATAATTCAACTAGTTAAAGAGCACGTTTGTAGCTTAAAGGTCCTGCAGAAATCCCAGCCTCCTCCTTGCACTCCTGCAGGAACAGGAGCTGCTCAGGGGGATTGGGAGCCACCTATTTCAGCAGGTGGGGCAAGCTCCGGCAGCGCTGAATCTCCCTCCCTCTCTTTTTCCACAAAGCATCCGTGAATATCTATGCATAACATTACTGTCACGTTGATGAGAATGAACCCAGGAGATTTGCATGAACGTGCTTAGAGGGATCTTCATTTGGTAGTACAAACATCAAGGGCAGATCGCATACTTCAGTTCCTGCACAGCCCAGTTTTCTTAGTAAAAATGGAAAACTTCTGTGGAAAATGAAAGACAGCCATCTACAAGTATTTAATTTTTTGCTGCTGTTTCAGATTTTGTTAAAACTGGACAACAAACCACATGTCTCTTTCAACCCTGAGAAAGTTCTCTACCAAATATTTAATACAAATAAATTAAGACAGCACAAGCTGTTTCTGGGTCTTTGTGGCAGCTGACACACTTATAAAGCACATATAAAGCATCTCCACTGAATACCTCACTGTTGTTTTCAAGGAAAACTTTCCTCTGCTGTTGCTGGTGCACAGGGAGCTGCATCTGTAGCTGAACCTCACAGGCAGCCTTGAGAAGAGAGTTATTTCTTAATATAGCTCTAATGATAGAGAAACTTTTTTGTTAGACTGATATATCACAAGACACACTACTCCTATTTTACTTCTCCATTAGCTATCAAACAAGTATTGATCGCAGAGGAACAAGAGCACCTATTCTGCAATACGCTTTATGAAGCAATACTGTAAAAATTCAGTCACCTCATTTGGTGTTTTTAACAATTATATTTAGGAAGTTTTAAATCAGGTATCTCTAAACCTCCCAGCCTCCTGTCTTCTTTTCCGCTGTAGCTTCTTCCAAATTCTGCTATATGTAAAGCTTATAAATCATTTGAACTTCCTTGATCATTCCTTTCCTGTTTATTTCCATGACCACCAGATATCATCTTGTCTTCCTGCAACCAGCAAAGATTTGACAAGACAGGGGACAGACAGTTTCTCCAGAAAAATTTGGTTGTAACAGTAAAATATTGCAGAGGAATAGGAAAGATAATTACAAACAGGAGAAGAAAGATCCTTACCATTCTGAAAGTTCAGATTGGTGGGCTGGAAACTCATAGACAGAAGCACTTTAGAAAAGGACAGACTCATCCATCTTCAGCAGTTTTCTCTAGGACTCTGCAGGCTATCTGCAATGGGAAAGAATATTTTGGTCACAGGCAGTGGCAGTCCCAGTGGAGCTGAGACCAGGACTGTCAGGCTGGGGACTGCACAGGAGACAGACTTCCCTCAAGTCCCTCATCAGTCCTATGAGTGAATTGAGCTTCCCACAACAACACGGGGATCTTGACCACGTAGTTGTTGCAGGGAGGATTGTACCTTATTGAGAAAACCGAGAAAAAGCCTGTGATCAGTTCGCCTAATAGAAAACCATGTGACCAACAAGAATAAATGTTGAGAAATATTGAGACAAGACCAAAATGTATCTGACAGCTTGTCTGCACTGCCCACTGAGCTTGAAGTCTTGAATACTCACATTGAGAAAACCAGCACAGCACAGCCAAGGGATCCTTCTCAGGCTGTGTTTCTGGACTAGCCATTATTTTTCCAGCAGTTCTGACTGAGTACTGTAAAAAATAAGTGAAAGGGCTCAGGCAAGTTAGATTAAAAGGTGTTATTATTAAAAGGAACTTAAAAAAAAAAAAAATCACAAGTATGCACATGAAAGTTATGTTGGTTCTGACTTACTCATCACCTACACACCTCACTTAGGGTCAAGTCAGGTTGATCAGATTGATTTCACATGTCTTTGATTCATGCTGGCAACTGTGAAGCTCAATCTCCAGCTCTTTCATTTGTAATGAAATGGGGAAAGAATGGGAGAATAAGGACGTATAGCTTCCAAAAGATGCCAAAATAAATTCAGCATGCCTGCTTCTTGTTCAGAGCAGCAATACCCAATGTAAGCAACATTAGAAAAAGTGGTACTTTTACTCTAGGATTGGGGGAAAAAAAAAAAAAAGAAAGAAAAAAAAAGCATAGACAAGATCATACACTTAGGAGATCTCTGGTGTTTTCCTCTGAGTTTGTGAACATTTTTTTCATGCTGTCTTTTAGGAAGCTGGTGCTGTGATATTGTGTATTATTAGTCATCAGACTTCTACTGGGGAAATGTTTGTGTGCGCCAGGCCTCTTGGGTTTATACATACCTTCAGCAGCCAAGAAAACGCAGCCCGGGGCACAGTTCTAGGAGTAGATAGTTCTGAGCCATCTTCCTGATGGAGAAAGTAAAACATGGTCTGTACGTCTGGAGTCACAGAAAGGGATGCTTAAACTAGAAAAACAATTCTTTGGATTTAATTTTGATGTTTCATCTGTCTGATTACAATTCAAATATCCACTTCTCTTACAGTAGCATGAACTATTTTTCTGTTCTGCCAAAGCTGGCACACTAGTAAGCTTTCTTTGTTAAGCTTAAAACTATGCAAACTTAACAAGTTAAATAAT
Source organism: Netta rufina (assembly GCF_964035555.1). NCBI lineage: Eukaryota > Metazoa > Chordata > Aves > Anseriformes > Anatidae > Netta > Netta rufina. The sequence continues at coordinate 88,346,337 of NC_140125.1, read as the reverse complement.
GAAAAATAGGGTGGCAGAGATGGCGTACTCATCACTTATCCAGCAGAAGGCATTCTCTGTATTTTCGGGGTGACATTTGGAATAATCCAGCTCAGTGGAGCCCAGGACAGTGTTCTCTGTCCTCAACTCCAAGAGGCTTTCCCATCTTCTCAAGTGTAACCGCCAAAATCATAGCTACCATTCCCAATAACATGAAAAACTAAAAATAAAGGTTATGTGAACTAGTGGTTCCCATTTTGGGAAACAGAAAATACTCTGCACATAAATCAAAACCAGGGCTGCAGTAAGGTAGCAATATTGCATATCAGCTTAATGCCTAGCTCCAGAAAATACTGATGGAAGGGCAGTAACAACAGGCTGAACAGAGGACAGGCATTTCCCTGCTCACCTTCAGTGGCCCATGGGCTGCTCCCACCACTGTGGATCTCCTACGGGGGCATCAGCCCAGCACCAGGACCACGATCCCCTCTGTTACAAGAGTGGCCAAGCCAGGCACGTTGTTGTTTAAATAGCGATTCCCTTGCCCTCGTTGTTGGCCTTCAGTGCTAAACATTTCCCTCGTGCCTGGCTTTGCTTTGACTTCCGAAACAGCTTTTTGTCAGCAGGCAGCTTCTGGCTCGGTTGCAGTTAACACCAGCAGGCTCAGTCTATAAATCCAGGTGACGTTGCTGCACAAAGACCTCTCTGCTGGCTTGCTTTGCGCTGCTCCACCAGCAAAGCTGCTGCAACAGCACCGCTCACAGCTGCTGAGCTGAAAGAGCAAGGAAGGCTCCATGCTCTGCTAGGTCGCACACAGAAATGCACGCTTCACTGCCTACCTGATAACAGGATCTTTTTTATGCTATCTATTTTTATGCTAATTTATGCTATTTTAAAACAGATTCCCACACCCCAAACACTGCATAGAGACTACCATTGAGGGGTATTTTCCCCTCACACACCTTTTGAAGATCTTTTATTCTGCTCAAGTTCAGAGCGTAGTGCCTCTTCCCTTCCCGGTTGCCTCAAGTTTACAAGCATATTCTGGTTCTCCAGGAGAGCAATGAAAATTTCTCAAACAATTTAATCCAGAAGAGGCTTAAAATAGCACTGTCACGGGAAGCTAGATTTTTGTGCTCACTGTCACATTTTGGAAGACCCACTGTTTCTTTGAGACAATGGTTTTTTTTTTTTTAGAAGCTTTATTTGTTGCACAGACAACATCAGACTAACAAGGACATAGAGGGGAAACAGATGAGTGTTTGTTATTGTAGACGGCAGCAACAGATGGAGACACTGACTGGAATTCTGAGATTCCACCCCTGACATGTGCCTCTCACCTCCCTGGACTATTAAAAAAAAAAATTCCACACATGGAATCGCACAGTGATCTCAGAGAACAATGCAATATATGCTGTGAGAATGGCGTTTCCAAAATACACCCTTCTGGGATATGGCCCAACATTTCATTTCCACCTCAGAATGTGGGATAAGATTCAAACACTTTTGAACGCTGCCCCTGCCAGTTATCTGGATTGTTTGCCTTCAGACAATCAAGACAAGTTCAAGCACACACAATGAAGCGCAGGTAGGTAGCAACTTGACAGCAAGACTACAAAGGTACATTGTGCTTAGGAACATAAAACCTAGCTGGGATGCTCAGCTAACACTAGTTCTCAGAAATGCTCTTCCTCAGTAATTGCAGTAAGAGGCATGAGGGCAGCTTTTAAGTGATTCTCATGTCACCCACCAACTTAAAGATGCTTCCTAGAAGCAGCTTTTTTTATACCAGGCATTCCCACTAACAGCATTAGCTACTTCAGATATAACAGTTGTTCCTAAATACACAGTAACAGCCAATAGTTACTCCTGGTTATCCCTGGGAAATCTCCCAGCAGCTGAAGTTGTTAGCAAAGATGCAGAGTAATTATCAAATCCTCAACATTAACTTCCATGTACATTTAGTCTAATTCCAATAATTTATTTCCAGATTAATTTGCTCCACTGAAGCAAGAAGATAAAATTCCTGTAATAAAGACAAGGTATTATTTTCTCATGAGGATTCAGGGCATTTAACTCACCTTCAAAGCACTAACATACTCACAATTCAGTTATCTGCATACTGATCAACTCAATGTACATTTCCTGGAAGTAAAATCACTCTAACAGAGAATACACAGTACAGACCACACCACCTCAAAGCAACATAAGAACTGCTTTATTGATTGCAGTTAACATGTTACAATTAAATTATGATTTCAAGCATTAAGCCAGGTGCTTATAGTAAATATAAGCTGCCATCATAGTCACGTGGAATTGGACGAAGAGATGCTAGTCACTGGGACATCTTGAACTGGAGTCATTTCTGCTTCTTGGGCATTGAAGCTACCATCAGCTCATAAAGAACGTACCCTGTTCCTGAAGAAAGAAACAAAAAAAAGATTTTCAAAATACTAAGAAGAATTTCTTTCAAGTCAGCTTGCCCTTCCCAGTTTGTTCCTATAGAAAGATTTACAATAAGCAATTTGTGTTTCAGTAAAAAAATAAATAAATAAATCTCTCCACAGACCATACAAAAAAAAAAAAAAAGGCATAGAAATAAAGAAAAAAGTAGGGAGAGGCATGTTTGCAGAAACTACATAGATGATAATAAAGCAATGGTTACTCATTCTTAAGGTAAATGAACAGAAAATCCTTTGGATATCAGTATAGTTAATTACAGGTTATTACAAAGCCATGTAACAAGCAACAAATAAGTTGCTTATTACATATAAATATAGGCAGTACCATGAAGTTTGGATATATTCTGCTTGTTTTCACAGCACGTGAAACCTCAGTAATTCAAGTATCACCTAACACTTAAAAGAGTCTAACTAGTGAGAAAACTGGTATATGTATGTGTTATAACTACATTTTAGTCCTTTTCAGAGTAAGTTTTCTTAGTTATTTGTGCTTTGTCTAACATTTTTACATGAATTCTGAAGGAGTATTCAGCACATTGTACTATTAGTAAGGGTGGGGGGAAGGTTTCAGATGAGAAGCCAAATTTGAGAAAACAAATACATAGTAGGTCCAAAGTTTTTTCTTCTCTGCATACATTTTACATATTCTAAAGAACAAACTTAAGAAGACAAATAACTAATTTACAGAGGAAGTGTCCGTCATGTTGGAGATAATACCAAAAAAGTATTTTAGTATTAGCAGGTTGGAAATTGTACTAAAGCATAAATGTTTTAGTATTAGCCTTACCAAAAACCGTGAGACCCATGGTGACTCTATACAGCAGCCCATCCATTGCACCACCTTTAAGATACACTGGGAGGCCATTATCCTCCTAATGGAAACAAGGGACAAAATGAAACTATTTAAATACAGTTCTTCCTATATTGTGTTAACGTAACTAGAATTACCTGGAACAAGGATTATTTCACAAAATTATCTTCACTACCCACAAAAGACTGAAAATCTTTAAAACCCCATTTAGATTCAGCCTCGTCTTTCAAGTTTTCACTCTGCTATCAGGTGAACCACTTGCTATGCAGGTGTAGTAATGGTGTGCATGTTCATTTCTAAAACAGTGACCAGCATATGCTTAAACACTTGAGACACCGGCTGCCAGCCCCTTCAGGCCCACAGGTTACAATTTCCACCCCTAGGAACTTCCCATCAGCTTTCAGAACAGTCAGGCCTCACTATAAGGAACAGGAAGGCAAGGGGAGGAGCCTCTCTGTACTGTTCCTGCTATCATACAGGAAACTGTTCTGCTCAACCTGAAGTGAAACTCCCTGGACACTGGATCCACGTGATCTTAACCCTTGCTGGCATGTTTATGCTGCTCTGGAATTCTAGCCTGCCTCTAGTGCTAGTGATACACAGCTCTGTCCAGCTGAACTTGCTGCTGCACAAGAAAGGAACTAGAGAAAGAAACAATTCTTGGCCAGACAGGTGATTTCTACATGTTATGTAGAAACATAATAACTAGCAGAAACAGAATCTCTGACCCTCCCCATCATCAACATCCTGCTTCTCTCTAGCTGTCATTGAACACTACCTGCTCTTCAGGTAGTGTCCCATCAAAAATGGCCTTCTCTTTCAGGTGAAAGGAAAGCAACAAGACACAAAAACTATTAAAATGTTAAACTATTAACACATTTCCCCCTTTCATGTTCCTAAATTCAGTCTCATCTACCCTCAATATGAAACTATTGCTCCAGGTTAAGGCACGTAGTTATGAGTATGCTCTTCAGTATCCACTGCTTCTGGATTTGCAGAACCACTAGTTCTCACTAGGTGGCCTACCAATCAGGACGAAATGCATTCAGAAACGATTTTTAAATATTCAGTATTTTTCTAGGAGGAAATCCAGTTCTCTAAGACTTTCTGCGTTTTCATAACTGGAAAATATCATAACTAGAAAATATAATAATGTCACATCCTCATTATGGGGCTCAAAGACAACGTACGTGCATGATTAAGTTTGATTTTTCAGTATAGTTCTGTTCTCTCACTCTTGATCTTTATTTGTTCATAGTACCTACTTCTCCTGTCCATTTCAGAGTATTCTGTCATATTCTGTACAGTACCAACTACGCATAGAAACTTTATTCTTTATAAACAATATATATGCAATTACAATCTACCAAAACCTTGCTAGTCTACAAGGTGATACACCGTTCACTCAATACCTGGAAAAGCTTCTGCTTCTCAGGAACTCTGTTTTCAAGCTGCCTGCGTGAAGCAGTGCTTATGGTCCTCTGGGAAATTTGACGAAGGCTCTAAAATAAAAGATAAACAGCATTTTAGGAACAGTGGATTTTTTCAGCTATAACCACAATGGGATGGAAGTGAAGGGGGCCGCTTCAGGGAAAAGAAAAAAAAAAAAAAGCTTCACCACAAAACACTGATTTGAAATTCAGTAAATCCTCCAAGAGACTACTTAATGGATGGATTGACTGGCTAGCTAAAAAGGAAAAACTCAAAACAACTACTTTCAGTAAGAAACAACAGATTTACAGGTCTGCACCATATAAGTCTTCTATGTTAGCACCCTTTGGGGAGAAAGATCTCATCCCCAGCCCCCTCAGACCTCAGTTTTGGGCACCATTTGCTGTGACTGCCCCCTGACTTTTAAATACAGCACTGGGAGCTGTATTTAGGACAGGTGTGTTGGTGCAGACGAGCATCTTCTCTCGCAGCTGCAGCTCAGCAGCTAGCAGCCTGCACAAGAGCTGACTGACCTTCAGAGGGCTGCAGGAGGCAATGTTACCTGCACAGCTCACAGACGCTCAGCCGGGACGTGAAATTCCTGCTGCAGAATTGCAGAGGTGCTCAGGACAGGCCACCACAATGAAATCCTTCTGGTGGCTCAAGGTCTGCCACGTCTCAAAATTAAGACTCAGCTGAACCTTTCAGTAATCTCTATGCTTTCACCAGTGTCCCCCAAAAAGAGGAGGATCTCCCTCTTCCCCCACGAAGTAACACCACCACCACCACCCCTACAACGACCACCGCTGCCAGGGGGCAGGCAGAGGGATGATGCCGGCTCTTCCCTCGCCTCCCACCCCACACAAACACACACCACAACCTCTCCCTTTTAAAAACAGTAAAGTCACAGCAACGGCCTAGACCCAGCGAGGAAGCCGCGGTGCCTCCAAGCGCTGGGGACCGCTCACTAGGTGGGGCGAGCGGGATGGGACCCGAAATGGCAGCGGGACCTCCACCTGCAGCTCGCCCCCAGCGCCCAGGGGAGCCCCCTGCCCCTTCCCCCGTGCCGTGCCGGGCCCCTCACCAGCAGGCTCCGCCACATCGCGGCTCTTGGTCCCGTCACCTCCCGGCAGCAGCGGCAAGGGCAGCGGAAAGGGAGGCGGCCCCGGCGGGAAGCGGCCGGGCCCTCAGCACCGCCCTGCCGCGCACAAAATGGCGGCCGCCGGCGCTTGTGGGTGGGAGGGGGAAAGTGATGGAGCCGAGGGTTTTCTCGGTCTCCTCTAGGTCAAAGCTGGCCCTCGGTGAAATTAGCGCTGCAGGCCGGCGCGATGAAGATTTTGTTAAAAAATTTTGGACCTGCAGAGGGTCGGAAGGGTAGCCTGGGAGAGTACCATACTGACACCCTCGAGCGTGCCCCATCCCTGGGGGTGTTCAAGGCCAGGTTGGATAGGGCGTTGGGCAGCCTGGTCAGGTGGGAGGTGACCCTGCATATGGCCAGGGATAGAATTAAACAATCTTTAAGGTCCTTTCCAACCCAAACCTTTCCAGGAGTCCATGATTCAATGATGCTACTGGGGGCAAGGTGCTGAGGTAGCCTCAGCTGTGCTCAGTCCCAGTCAAGTGGCTCATAGGCTCCTTGGGATAAACACAACATCCCTCGTCGAGCTGCAACACATTGGAAGAACAATACTAAAGCACATACCACCCACTTCCTCAAACTTTATTAGTAGCAAGGATACTGAGTATTCTACATGCGAAAATAAATAAATAAATAAAACCCAAGTTCACTTTCACGATTTACAATACACAATCAGAGACAGTGAGGTAAAAAGCCAGATTTGTATGAAACGCAAGCCTATTTGAACCTAAAGGAAGCAGCTGTTTGCCCTTTAAGTAAGCCCTCTGACAAGCCTGTTCTCTGCATTGTAGATCAGTCCCTGTAACTTCATCTTCTCGCGCTTCAGCTTGACCCTGAAATACAGTGCTGTTAGGAGCACTACTCGGTGGTTTTGCTGCAGTTGCAGTGCACTCCAATTTTGGCATTACACTGCTTTTCGCACTGGTGCCAAGCCTCATGATGAATAACGTCTGTCAAAGACAGCAAATCAGTGTTCAACCTAGTATAGAAATAACAAGGATCATATCTCAAAGCACAGCACTTCTCAGTCTGATGAGATGCCCCAGAAAGAAACTATTTAAAAATGCAAAAATGTAGGGATATTTATAGATACAGCCTTAGCTGAGTATGAAATTTAAAATACCTTTTAGATAGCATAGTCAGAGAAAAATGAAGTGTTGTAAAAAAATAACTTGGATGAATTATTTAATAAAGTTTCCAAACACTCAAGCAGTGTATTATAGAATAACACTTAGAATACATTACTACTACTGTAAGATAGATTTCCATTCATTATTCTTGAAATCTTTCAGGAGTGCATAATTCATATTCTGGTTATTATATACTTGGTTTTAAATTTTAAATGCTGGATTTTAAATACTAGTTAGATGATCATAATCTGCAGAGTGATTATTGCTTAATTTCTGCTGTGTGGACTATTTCCTGGTATGTTTAAACATGAGCTGTAGTGCTATTGCCTAGCAAAATACACTTCACAACAGAAAGGCCACACTTAAACTTGGTATGTGGGTTATGTACCAATCAGAGCTACAAGAGTGTTGCTTAGAGCAAGAACTATTGTCATCTGTGTTTGCTGTTTTATGAGAAAAAGAACTTGAGTGAAAGGAAGAGAAACTGCAACCTGAGGGTAGGGATATTTTACTAAAAGATCAGACTGCTTTTCCTTAAGGGGCTAGAGTAACCTTTGCACGTATTTTATTGAAGAACAATGAATTGTTAATCATTACCCATTGTTAAAAGTTCTGTTTAGGTTTGAAGGAGCATGGCCATTAATCTATTTGATGAGTAGTTACTAGCACAAAATAATTTTCTCTCTAAACTGGCAATGGAAGTTACATTAAGAAAAACAACCAAGTTAGCATTCAGTGTGCCTGTAGATGCAGAAACCCCTGGCAGAATGAGATAGGTGAACACAATCTTTTTTTAAAAACTTCTGGAATCTTGCCTGCCCACTGGTTCACTTCTTTTCTTGCAAACAAAATAATTGATTAGCCCCGTCAAAATCCATGTTGGGTACGGGAGAAAACACAACTTATTTGCTAAGTTATATTTAGTTGTATAAGACACTAAAACTACATTAAAAGAACTTGATGGTGTTACAGTGTACGCTCTGCTTTGTGTGTGGGTGTTTTTTTTGTTGGACTGACTGGCAGTATATCATCCCCTATTCTTATATCAAGTCCACTGCTTTAAACCCTGCATAGGCAAGAAGCTTTCTGGGATGTTGCTGCATGGAATCTGTTTTCAGTGGCAGAGACAGCAGCAGCTTGAAAAGACAGCAAGCAGGACCAGATATGACTCTGAATAGCATAACTTGGACCTAACACCAATCTATGATTGCAGTCAGAAATTGCAGTGTAGTTAGTACTTGCTTTCCCCAAGACAGAAGCTTTGTATCATGGTTAACAGAAAGATGGGAAACTTCTAAGGTCCTTGGGGGAATGATCAGACATAACAGAGTACAAGGACTTGTTCCAAATTTTACAAGCATCTACCATGAAGCTTACACTAATTTTGACCTCTGAATTCTGGATATATTCTTTTGAAACTAATTCTGGATACATGCTTCTAAACAACTATTTCTTCCACTGCTAGCATGGCCCAGTCTCACATATTTTCACAACAGACTTAAGGAGGTCATTAATTCCTGTCCCTCTAACTCTACTTAAAACATCTCACCATTTCACTTTGTAAAATCCAAACACAATCAACTGTACTTGTACATAACTCTGTTCAGTTCTTTCAGGTCATCTTTAACTGAAATAAGGGTTTGGAAAAACACTCTACCTACTTTGTTTCAAATAATTTTTAAAACTTTTTGAGCTTCACTATTTATTGATTCATTATATTATTCCTGCCCACTTTATTTCCAACAGAGAATAGGAACATTTCCAACAGCATCTTCAGACAGAGCAGCATTTGGCATTAACTCAAAGTACAGATAGCATTATTTTATTTCAAATGCTGGTTGAGCATGTTTGGAACTGGAGACTCAGGGGAAGGCAGTTTCTTAATTGAGACTTGGTCATATAAGGATGCTAATTCTCATCAGGCTTATCATACTGGTCATCTGTCTAAATCAAAACTGTCAAGTGTTGACATTTAAGGTATAGAAGGAAATACACTAATTAGAACAGATTCTGTAAGCTACAGCGCATGGTATTTTTCATGAAAGTAATTCTGATCTGAGGAAGAGATGCAACTGTACTCTCTATGTCAGAGCCCATAAATTGACTGCACTGCTATAGAGAGACCTAGAAATAAGAGTAGCATGAAGATCCACATCTATTCCTTCAAGTATGGAGGAGTTTTTTTGGTAGACTTTTCAACACATGTAGTCATTAAAGACTTTTTTTTTTTTTAAAGTCATTGACTAGATCAATACAAACCCTCATGGGACTGGCTTGATTTATTTTTGTATTTTATTTTGGACATTCCTGAAGGCCATTGCATAGTTACCCTCTTCGCTTTTAAGTCATTACAGCTAGTTCAGTTGCAGGGAACAAGGTGAGGTAATAAATGCAGAATTTCTATAAGACAAAAGATAAAGGACCAAGGTTAAATCACAAGTTTTCAGGCAAGATCAGTTCTTATGACAAACAGTTCCTGAAGACAATCATTTTCAGCACTTCCAGATTACTCCATGGTTACAACCTGTTCATCTCCAGCTGCATTCCAATCAGTAACTTTAAGTAATTGAATTTATATTCTACATTAGGCTTAGCCATATTTTTCCACTGGATATTTCACCTGAATTCTGGACATCTGTGTCTACAGACATAATAGTGATGTTCCCCCCACCACAGCTACAGCATCTGAGAAAGGTGCAGTCAGTAACGCCTGCTGTGAATCCAGAGCAAATGCCAGTATGTTCGTTGTGCTATTTGACAGATTCAAGAAGATACATATGCCTGCGGATATTACTTAACAGTAGATTTTCATGGCCTTTCATCCCAAGGATATTTCTATAAAAATACGAGGCTTGCATTCTTCAAGGTTTAACATTCATAATTAAAGAAAAACCAGGCTGCTGAGAATCGTGTTTCAGTGCTGATGTGACCTTGGGAGGCAAAGGCTGTAAAGGATCCTTCACATTTAAGTTATGAACTGTTAACTCTTCCTTCTGAGTGCAACCAACAGCTCCCCACATAGCCCAACCCAATTTAATAATACCTACCTGAGAGGACATCCTGCTTTGTTACAGTTATGTTGACCACATTGTAGACACAAGACCAAAAGGAACTTGGTCATACACAAGAGAATTTGTTCAGAGAGCTCCTTCAAAAGACAGAGACATATCCTAGCTTCCCAAATTACTCTCTCCAGGAAAGAGTCATTCATAAGCAGGCTCTCCTAGCATCAGCCACTTCCAGGAAGCTTATGATCTCCCGTGCTTGGGCACTGCCTCAACTGGGTGAGGCTTGGAAACCACCTACCCGGCACTGAGAAGGGAGAGGGGCACTGCTCTCTATTTCTGAGCCCTAGTAGCAAATACTACAGAAAGGTGCCGCTGAAGAGGGCAGGTGACAGGTGGTCAAATCCAAATACAACACATGACACTGAAAACTGGGACAGCGACACTGCCCTGGCAAGTGTCAGACAGGGACACCGTGACTTCATCTTTGAATGCGACTTACGGGCAGCTTACAAGAAATACAAAAGCCACAGATCTCAAGTTATCTACTTGTAAGGCAAATTAGCCAGAGTAAAGTATGAGTTTACAAATTTAACCTAATATTTTAAGCTCCTGTAAGTATTTTAAGCTCCTCATGTATACTTGTTCATCAGGAATATTGCCTGACAAGTATTTAGAGCTGTAAGCTCTGAGAAGACCTTTATTTGTAGCAAGAACCAAACAGTGCACTTCATTAAGAAGATCCAAACAGCACTGACAGCCACATCAGTGGTCAACAGGAAAAAGGAAAGGCATTAAAAACATTTCAAGGTAGAAAAATATTTTGTTTTCAATTCTGAACACAGCCCAAGAAGCAGCATTCCCAACTTGGAAAAAGAAAAAGATTATGAACAAAGGAAAACATTTACTTTTCAAGTGACAAACAGTTTTAAGAAGTCAAAATATTTTAATAACCAGTAATTGCAAAACATCCCCTTACTCTTGCCACATTTTGGACTAACAACTACTCTACAAATGAAAGCCAGCTTAAGATTCTCCAAGTTTTCTCCCTTGCAATATACAAATACTATATACCCTTATCCTATAGTTCCAGCAACATAGCTACAACACTAAAGTCTTGAGTATTTAAAAGTCCTATGCTGCCACACTGTACTGTGCAAACAAGTTATTATATGCCATTACAGAAAGCTAGCACCCTGGAACATGGCCCCATTCCATAGTTTATAGCGAGCGATACACTTCAGCTGCTAGCTGAAAAAGATTACACAAGTAATTCTGTAAAAATAGTCATGCATTTCTGATAAATTAAGTGTTGTTTAAAGCCAACTGTAAGTTAAACTACTGAACTTTTTGTAACAAATACACAGTACCAGAAATACAACTCGCTTAAACTGTAATTTAATTCTTAATGTAATGGAATTCTTAATAGGAATGTCTTTAATCCAGACAAAAATATGCGCATGTTCAAGAAAGAAATAAAATCTCTTAATAAATGGTTTGCAGAATTTATTAGGTCTTTTTAATATACTCAATACTTTATCAAGCTAGTTGCATATAATGTGATCTCCACCATATACATTACAATTTCTGTGCATCATCCTAAAAGTAATATTTTACAGATTACCGTTAACTTTGAATTTACCTAAAAGTGAACCTTTCTGGAGTTTGATTTAAGACACTAACCTGCATATCGCTTCTAACTGCGATATTTAAATTATGTTTCACAGCAAGCTCAACCTGCATTTGAATAACAGAGGTTACTGTCATCTCAACTTTTAAATTCCTAGTTTAGCATCTCAACACTGCAAGAATTTGTGACATTTACTCCAAATAACAGAACAGGATATTTCCTTTACAACAAAGCCTTCTCAGCTCAGAATACATACGCTTCAAGAAAATTAGGGTACTCCTTCAGTGAAAGGAATCAACCCAAATTTGTGAACAGAAAGCACATTTTAGGTTTATCTTGATTAATGCTTGGAGCTGCTCTTAAAAAGCAAAGCCAGCAAGCACAATAGGTAAACTAGTATTTGGTACAACAAAGCAACGCAAACTACCAAAAAAAAAAAGCAGGTTCTACCTGCAACAAACATTTCCCCGTTTAGAACAAAATTTAAGAGGGACTTAAACAGATAATTAACAAACAGGCTTTCTGATATCTTCAGAGGATGCTAGTTTACTGGCCAGGCACATTTGTTGCAAATATAAAAGGAATTCCAAGTGTTGTAATTCACACTGCACTTCAAGGATTTAACATAACAGAGGTGGGTAGGACACAGGAAAAATATTTAACTTATATAAATATATTAAAATTTCAGCCAGAAATATAAGAGTCCATGCACACAAGACAGTAAGTTGAAAAAACATTTAAGACTTGACTTTTCTTTTCAACAGCACTGACACCTGAAATCTGCTAAGTTAACAATTTAAAAGGTATCTTACAACAGTCTCTCTCCACACAATCCATATGTACTGAATCATCCTGACATTACACAGCACATGAACAAGCAGCAGATGCATCAAAGGAACCAGAGCAATGTGCATCAAGTGGCCTGCCCAGTTAGAGGCAATTATCAGAAAATTGTTTCTGACAAAGGCAGAGATACAATCAATAGAGCGAATTGTATACCCGTCATTTTCAAGAGTTAATCCACAGCAAGGGGAAAGGGGGGCTTTAGATAAAAATTATGTACCCAGGCTCTGGAGTGAGATTAACAGAGATTTACCTTTCAATAACTGGGCCCATCCCGGACTGGCATTGATGCACATGCAGTACATTTGCTTTCAGAATGCAAGATTAATTAGGAATGTCTGCACTAGTGTTTCTATTTCCATATTTGTGATGGATGATCAGCAATACAACTCCTAAGAAGAAACATATGGACCCAACAGTGATGTACGCAATTCCCAAAAAGGGGTTTTTGCCTCCCATCCATGAGATGGTGCTTAGGATCATCCTTTTCCGTCCATCGAAACTGTGTACAGGATAATCTGAGACACATATAGGAAAATAAGAAGCACATTTCCAAACCTAGCTTTATTTCACCAGGCACATTAAAGTGTTGGACCATCTCAATCACGCTCCAAACATTAATGTCCTTTGAATACTAGAAGTGAAAATACTAAAAATTTAGCTGATTTTTAGGCAAAGACTGACCTCGTTGCTCCAGGAAAAATGCCACGGTACAGATGTCAACCCCTTTTAAGTGAAGAGCAACACATGATTTGTGGGTTTTTGAGAGCAACTTCAATAAAATGAGGGAAATCCAAACTAATTCTTGAATATATTTCAGTACCAAGTTTTTCTTACTAACTGTATTTTGATTCAGTTTTACATGCACTCCCTGCTGTTCTGCAGCAAAGAAAAATACTGCAGTAGCTATTTAAATTATCATTAAGAGTTTTCTAATTCTAAGAAATCAGTAGCTATGACAACCCACCTCCTCTAGTTTCCTGCGCTTCCGCCTTGTCTTTTGTTTGTCTCAAAAGCAATTGCATACCTATACCTACCCGATCCACAGCTCTGGCTTTTTTCTTTTCTCACCTCCAAAGCCAGTCTGCCCTAGGTTACATATTGTCATTATATCATGAAGATAACAGATTGAGAATGTATTCTCAAATTTCTAGGCAACCAAATACCTCTGTTCTTTCCTGTGTCTCTCTCAATTCCTTTACAGCATCCAAGCCATGTGATTTCCCCCTCATTATAAAGCTAGTAATTTAATTTCATGCATGGACTTGAGCAATTACACAGCAGAGCAAGTCTACAAATAGACAGTAACCTGACAACAGCACATGGCCACAGGAAGATGCAAAGCAGGCCCCAAGGTCCTGAATGAAAGACAGCTAGCAGGGACTGCAAGGATCCACAAAAATAAATAAGATGTGTGATAAGAAAGGTGAATGAGTCTGACCATACCCTTCTGAGCACTCAATTGTGCAAAAAAGATACTACGGTCCTCCAAAATTTGCTTTTGGGCAAGATGATATAACAGAAGGCAGAGATAACATGCAAAGAAAGAAAACCTCTGGGGCTTCTCTAAAGCATGATACTCCCCTACAGATAATCTGACTAGTTCAGATAACTCCAAACTTCACACAGCTATCCTGAAGTCACTCAACTCTTTCCCATACAAAGCTTAGAAACTGAGTGAATTCCACATTCTAACAGAACAAACAATACTATAAACTTGCACAGAAGTAAAAAAACAGTAATTGCACTACCAAATTCTCATCACCAGTTTTCAACCACCTCTCACTACCATCTTTTTAATAGACGGTAAGAAAAGAAGCTCGTTTGCATTGGACTTTCACAGGTGTATACCCATGTAATCCAGCTAACACCCTTAGCAGCTTTAAGAATTTTTTCAAAGGATACTGTATGCGATTTCCAAAGAATATTTTCCAGCCTGCAAGGTAGGCTGTAAGTTATTCTTCCTTTCAATGAGACGATACAGCTTGCGAAAAGTTGGCAGAGCAGCAGTACGCATCCACACGATAAAGTCTTCATTGATAAAGCCATTGTTGTCAGGCTCTTCTGTGTCCAGCATATACACTGGCTTGGGCCAGTTTACAGGCTTCGTCGTGCCTAAAATTAAACAAAGATAACAAAGTATTCCAAAGAGAGGACTAAGTGACACACTGGATCACCAAAATGCATTCTAGTATTGCACGTATTAAGTTCTAAGCAGTATGAGCAGCCAGGTTGGGTCATTACTATTGCAGTATTACTGGACTGTTAAAGAACTTTTTATTTGCACAGAATCAGGTTGGCTGAGGTTGTCAGGGCCCTTTGGAGGCCATCTGGTCCAACCCCCTGCTCAGGCAGGGTTCCCTGGAGCAGGTTGCCCAGGACCACATACATCTAGGTGGCTTTTTAAGGTATCCAAGTCTCTACAACCTCTCTGGGCAACCTGTGCCAGTGCTCAGTCACCTGCACAGTACCCAGCTTAAATACTAGTGCATATTTATTTACCCTCATGCATTAGGGTAAATTGTCTGCCTTTTCAAGAGTAGTATCACTTGGTAATACATAATTTGTCTCTATGGAAGAAATCCACATCAGGTAAGACCTAAAGCTATTACATACCTTGCATATATACATGGTCCCTAGAGCCCTGAGAAGATTGGTTTTAGACACTGCCAACCAAAGAAACTTTGATTTACCAGACTGTAACCCCAGAAAATGAGAGAAATCTGTTGCTTCTAACCACAAAGAATCAGATTTCTGAGAACTCTGCACAACCTACCAGTAGAAAAGTTAAGATTTGTCTCCATTCTCCATTTGCAAGTCCATTTGAAGAATTTGGTTAAACAACTGCAGGATTTCTTCTCAAGTTAAAACCATGTATTACAGCAGTGTACATGCTAGGCTTTTCTCAGTATTCAAGGTATAAAACGTTATCAGAAATAAAAATGTCAAAATATTTTATATTTCCATGCCCCAAACAGCAACTGGGAGTAGAAATATCAGTTAAGCCAGGAACCTTTTAACCATCATAAAGGACATTGGACAAACTACCAAAGTGAAATGCCAAGAGACAGAAAAGTAAAAACTACAGAACTAAATTGCCACAAGCAGCGTTAAGAAACGAGAAAAATCTACATGATTTCTAAATTTAAAAATAACTTTCTATTTGAATACCTGTTGGAATAATTTCAGTGCAATCACCTGATCTGAATGCACTGAATAATCATTACCTGTCAGATGTGAAAACCCCATCAGCTAATATATTTCTGTACTAGTAACTTCAAAGCTGAAATGGAACAGGCTTCCCACCTCTCTCATGTAATCAGTATAAAGCATAGCTGAGATCCAAATAGCCCAGAAAAATATGGGAACTGAACAATACACAAAATAGGAGTAACAGGCTTAAGTCGATGCAATCAATCCGATGCCAACCAACTGAAAGAGTTTTTCTGAAACTTCAGGAAGATTAAAATAGGAACAAAAAGATGTCCTAATTTCACGGCTTTAGTGATTACAGTAAAATTAGGAGAAAATATACGCTTCCACATTAAAATTTGCATCATTTGTTGCTAACAGACAACTTTTCTAGATAAGGACTAGTCAGCTAGTTTGCATTTCTTCAGAGAACTACAATATTTTTAATTAGCATACTTACTAAAACATAGTGAGGTAAAAATCCATGGGAATCAGTATGTGTTTGAGATTTTTTATTCTTAAAATTTCCCATTCTTCTTACCTTGGAAAAGTGCAGTTAAGTTATTCCCATCTCCTGTAGGATTCCTGAACTTCACATTCTTATCCGTCCACCATGCAATGCCTTTTTTAATTAAAGTAATACGAGTCCTTGTGTCATTATCAATGCGGTATAATTCCAAGGTATCTAAGGAGAAAATCAAATTGGAAAGCCAGGTACAGAAACTTTCATTAGATGAATAATCCTGATGGGTAGTGAAACAATTATCTCCAGGAGAAAACAAAACAAAACTGGACAAGGCATTTATCTGCCCACCACAACCAAGAACTGTTCTTTTAGAATCCATGTATATTATATAGCAGTGTGCTAAACATATACATGTATACTATCTTTAAGTCTATTCCACAGCTGTAACAGTCTCTCACAGCAGATTTTAATCCCTTCTGTACTATCAGATTAAATTAGTTGTTAGATTTTAGGAAAAAAACAACATCAGTACAAAACAAGATATTTTGAACAATGGAAGAGTGTTAATTCAAAAAACAAGAGCCAATGATGTCTTTACTCAGAACAGTTTTCAGCACCACAAGACCATGAAAACATTTAAGCAGTAACTTGGAAGTATTACCATACCATTGAACATACTGTTGGCAATGGCCCCACAGGGAGCAATGGGTTTGTCCTCATTCGTGCGGTAAGGCTCACATTCCTTACTTGGATTCTAACAGTGAAACAGAAAAAAGAGGCAGATCAGTCTGTGACAGTTTATCTAACTAACCTGTTTTTTACTGCAATACCTCTGTGTACATCTTAAATGTACCACAATCTTTTCACAAGTTAGATTTGCAAATACTTCAGTGTTCAGTGCTAGTCAAACATGATTCATTTTTTCCTTTATAAGCAGGAACTTATAAACTAAAATGTGAATGAAGTCGGAATCCCATGATGGGCAATCCTTAGAAAAATGAAGGCTTGGAGGCTGTTAGGACTTATCTTTTAATATAAGGTTTTCTAACATCAAGTACTCAAGTATTCCTTTAAAGGATTGTTTTTTTTTCCAGTGTGCACCAGTGTTAGAGAAAATAGACTGTAATAGGAAGCCAAGCATAGCAGAAAATGCAAAATGTTTCAAGGACTCCAACAGCATGCCAATAACACAAGTGGAAAAAAAGCCCCCCAGAATCCAGTGTCAGTCACCAGCTGTAATTTCTGGAAACTATTCCCCATTCTTTTTTTTTACATAGAGAGATTCTTTTAAAAGAATTTACATTCTTTTTTTTTTTTTTTTTTTTTTACATCTTACATATAAAGATGTAGAATAATCCTGATGGAACAAGGACCCAAAGATATTTACATTCCTTGCAAATATTACATTACCTACACATTACACAGTGCTTTCAGCAGAATACACAGTATTGGTATTTTCCAATAATGCTAATGTTCAGTATCAAACCTGAGCCTGTAAAAACAGATGCATTTAACTACACTATCCAAGGTAAGTACTATTTTATACCGAAAATGAAAGCTTCAGATGGAACAGATACAGACAAGTAATACTGACTGAAGGTAACAAGACAGTGTAGAACTATTCAATTTTCAGAAGTGTTTGAAGTACTGTACTGCTGTCCACTGAATGAAACAATTGCTGTGAGACCACAACGTTTTACATTTTCTTTAAACAAAATATGTATTCCTTATTGTTGCCCTCTGGTATGCGAAAATTCTAGAACCTCATTATTATTAAACTATGTGAAGATTTATGAAATAGTCAGCTGCTAATTGCTTATTAATATTGAAGTACGAATACCTACAAGTAGTGAACTGTTATCTCCATTTAGTTGGCTGTCATCTCGAGATTTCACATAGCGACGATGATTTTGGTAGAAGTTGGAGAGTCCATAATACATGAATACATTACTCTACAAGGCAGGACAAGAGGGGTTTTAATTCACACAATGGATCAATGAAACAAACAGTAGTTACCTGAAAGCTTAAACTGTGTTTTATCTTACAGCAACATTCAAAGTAGGAAGAGGCTCAATTCTCTTCACACTGAGTACACAGATTGCTATTCCAACATAACCTGGCATTCTGAAGTCAAACAATATCAACACACCATAAACCATCAGAATAACATTCACCACAACTAATCCCAGCAGTTTTCTTGTCCAACATTAAGCACATAAGCCTCATTATTTGCTTCAACTTTACCAGAAAGCACATATCTGGTATTGCCAGTTCTTGCTGAACTCAGTTTAAGCTGTGCAGGAATAGCTGATCTACTTGCCAAGCACATGACACACACCTAGGACACAGCAAGTAAATCCAGATGTGCAAAACATAAGCATCCCATTTAATGGTGTACAATTCTGGATAAGGAGAGGCATTAAAAACATCACATCCCTGCTACCGAAAAGATAAACAACAATCAGATCTGAATTCAAAGTACTACTGAAAAAAAATCCTTTAAGGTATAAAAAAAAAAAGTTAAGGCTATGGGGATGCAGCTTTCCCATCAGTTAGGGAAAGAACCACACACACTGTTGCAATTTCACTTTGCATACCTCAAATGAATGTTCCAGGGTGAAATTGATGGTGCAAGTACAAGGCGGTGTGCTATCCCAGGAAACATTTAAACATTTGTTGCAGGGACTAGAAGGGTCTGTTCCTGTATAATCAATCTGTAACAGAAAAAAAAAATCATTATCTTAGAGTAGGGAGATTAAAGAAAAACAATAAGCCAGAGAATTGATGTGATATTTTGCAATTTTATTGCACCTCAGTTCCAAAAGCCCTTTCAGACCTGCATGATGATCTCAAAAGATCCCTTCCAACCTAAACAATTTTGTGATTCTATCTATGTGTTTTGTGACAGGTTTAGCAGTACGTTTTGCAGTGGTACATTAACAGCTGGACCTCATGACCGTAGAAGTCTTTTCCAACCTAAATGATTCTGTAATTCTACAATTCTATGTATTCCTTTTGTGCCTCAAACAAATTTGGCCCCGGGGTGGGCTGTTACCACTGGGAAAAGAAAAAGAAAAACCAACCCAAAACACAAACACCAAATACTCAGGACAACATCATGTTTCCAAACACACGCTATATAAAACAAGCAAATTTGGGTTATTACATGCCTTCCATAGAAGTTAAGTTTCTAGAAGTCTACCTTAATAATAGTAATAAAAAAAAAAAAAAGGTCTTGCATGAGAGAACTTGCTTTGCTGCCCATATTCAGGCACTGAATCAGTCAGAAGGATTTTACAGAAGACCAAGTTCTTAAAGATCAAGAACTCTCTTAAAGTAGGGAAGATGAAGACACTAATATTGGTCAGCCAAGAACAGTAAAACCCCAGCAGATGAGCAAGATGATCACTTAATTTAGCCTATTAAAATATCTGTATTTAATAGCATAGCTACAAGAAAAAGTAGCCTGGATGTATGGATTTCAAATACCTGTACAGTATAAATAACATATCCAGAGCAGCCATGCACTTATTGGCCTTCCATGGCCCTTGCCAACTGAAGTCTCTTGACTGCATTAGCTTGCTCTCTCATGTACAGCTCCAGTGTGTGAATGCCAGGGAAGAATTACCTTGTGTTCAACAGGTTAGCTCCATGTGTAGGAGGAGACAGCTTCCATCTGCTTATGAGCTATGTACTTAGACACAGGAGCTTCCTATCAAGAATTAAAACTCAGTCCAACACATGCCAAGTTAAGGCAATGAACTGTTTTACATCAGTATCATCTGAACTACAACTCCTGCATTTTTATTTTTTTTTGAAAGACTGCTGCAAGTGGTTTGTCCTGATTTATGCCCGCAGTCAAACATTACTGAGAATTAGAACAATTTATGATCTGTGCTAATGTCTGTATTATGGTTAAATAAAACAAGTAGGTTCAAGGAACAACTGAAGCCTGTTTTCCTCTGGATCTTCTTCAAGGTCTCTCCTCCTGTAGATTCTCTGATAACTGTTAAAAAACAAGCTGCAGCCCTTCCTGCAGCAAAGGGATTTTAATAGCCTGTGTTCTGCTGCCAGCCTTCTGACAGATGAGCCCAATACCCTAAACAAGCCCAGCTGAAGCAAATCAGCTTCAGAAGCCATTAGGTGAGGGAGAAAGACTCACCTTATCTTTGTCTCCTTCACCAAGGTCAGTACAGAGTTTGTGCTGACCCAGAAGTAGCACTGCCTCACCAGTCTGCAACAGCTCTGTTCAGCTACAGACCAGACCAACGTGGCTCTAAACAAATGATGCAGCTGATTCGTTTATTGATAACTTGCTTGCAGTTTTCCTGCTTTATAGGGGAAAAACATTTTCTTTGGAAAGACCTTAAACCTCCACATCCTGAGCTAGTTCTTCCGTCACTGCAGAAGTTTTAGATCATGAACAAAACACCAATACTTGAAGGTTGCAAAAGATCTAAAGACTTCACTTTTGTCAAGAATTCACTAAGTTTGTGGAGTATGAAACTGATGTATATCGAAACAAAACCATGCTTCAGATCAGTGCTATCAACTTCAAAGGTAACCAGAAGCCTTCCTGTGCAGTAACTGCAGACTTTTTTTTTCCTGCATTCATAGTAGGTTACATTCATCAGGCAGCTACACTAAAGGGATACAGGCAGATCTGCATCTCCTGACAAATAATTAAACCCTTACTTTGAGAACATAAGAACGGATTTACCGAGCCAAAGCAGAAATCCACCTGACCTGGGTATACCTACTGGTGTTTATCGGTCACCCACAGCCCAGTCTCAGTCTGTTGCTGTCCTTCCCAGTCGATTTACATCTTTGTAGTGGAGAAGCAACAGAGCCATTGTGTATAAATATTTTCAAAGCCATCTGTGATTTCATAGACTTCATACACTGTCACAAATTTATACTGTTCTGCTTGGCCACTTGTGTAGAAGGCATCCCACAATCCTGTTTCTCTCCGATATCCCTCTCTGTAGGTTTCATTAAGTTCTGAGTCACTTCTGAAACAGGGTTACCAGAACTGCAGGCAGCACTGAAGATGCATGCAACAGCCATGTACTTTCTTTCCCAGCTTTTTCTTTCTTCATTCCTAGCAATGCCTTTAGGCCTATCGGGCATTTTAATTACTTCTTAGCAATTCACATCAGCAGTCATAAGAGTATCAAGCATAAGGATATCTTTCTATGCAAAGAATAGTACAAAAGATAGATACTTATGCAGCTTTTTCCTCATTTTCCACCCAAAGGAGCAATGTTCCTGATAGACCCTATGTAAATGGTTGTTTATCCCCTTTGAAACAAACAGTGAGAAAAAGCCAGGGAACAACCAACACAAAAAAACTATAATCTTAGTGCATTTAAGCTGTTGGATATCTTCCACGTTCAAGCTCAAGAGAGTTTATAAAGGAAATCAATGGAAAAGCTACATTTTGCTGCCCAGTCCTTGCACCTGCACAGGAACAGCACAGTTCTCAGAGATGCTGACGACTGCAATATCTAGTTCCAGGGGAGGGCTGGGGAGGATTTGAACTGTACACAAATAGAAATTTTGTGGACATCAGTTACAGATCATGTTCAATTCCAACACTCCAAGTCTACAGGCAGCTACACACGCAGGCACTGAACAAGCTGGCTGTTGTCTGAGGTGGGTGTAAGTAACTACCTCTGCTTCCTCCCCCAGTTACATTTTTAAAAGAGCTTAGTCACCGCACCCAGCTTTTACAAATAGCTTCCCAGAGTTGCAAACTGACAGCTACTTGTGAAGAACACTTGGAGGTTACTACCAAAATGCAGCACACCAAGCAAGGACCTAAGATAGGCATACAGGTGAGAGCTGTGTCTTGAACTGCATCCCTTCGGGGTGGCGAGAGCCACTTAGATGAAGTATTTTACTGATCAGTTTTGTAACTGAGACAGTAAGGTCTTTTCCGATTTAGACAGCCCACCACCATCAGATTCAACTGGAGCAGCCTGCCTTTAAAAAGAGAATCTCTTTTGCTGTGCGTACCTATGTGTGTGTGTATATATATATATGCACAAATATATTCCTGCTTCCCACAATTTTTGTATAAAAACGCATGAGCATCCCAGAACCAAACATGGGCTTCCTCCTTTTTAGTTACACATCCTGTTTGATCACGACATAAAGCTCAGAAGACAAGAGCTCCGTCCCTCCTGCCCTCAGAAGAACATTATGACCTGATTTCAGAGAGCTGCAGGTGAGGAAGGTGATTTCAGAGAGCTGCAGGTGAGGAAGACAGTAAACAATGAACACCCTTTCCAACCCTTACTACCTTGAAATTAACAGAAGGCCACCACCTGCCATCTGGTTTCCAAATATAAATTTGGAAATATTTATATTCATACACATAATCTGACTGCACAGGGAAGCATCAGTCACACTCCCTGTTCACCTAGGGCTGTCAGTACTGTATGTGTTAGGTGAGAACATCTTCTTTGTGGCTCCTGCTTGAACTCCACAGGACTACAAGACTGAGCTGCTAAGCAACAACAGCATAGAATGAGTACGTACACAGCAGGAATGCAGTCACAAGGACTCAAATGGAACTGTTGAATTTCCTGTCCTTACAGAACAACCAAGAAGCAGTCAAAATGGAAAAAAAAAAAAGGAGATTCACCTACTTATACTTTGTCTTAAAATCAGCATAAGACTGTGTGTTCTTTTAGTAAAGAAACGGCTATCTCAAATGCCATTGTCAAAAAAAGCATTAGCAAGCTTTCTTTTTCCTCAGTTCAGCACCCTGTTGAAAACAAGCACTTGTACTACCTTTAAATAAGACTATAACATGGCATTAAAGGCCAACATGTCCATGACAACAGGACAATGTCCCCTGAAGCACCTGTGTCAGTTTTCTGATATTGTGCATCTGAAAATTTACTCACACTTCCAGACAAGAAGGAATTGATTTTCACAAATATCCCTACATACAACAGTTAAATACTGAAAAATACATGCCAGATTTTCCACTTCATCTTTTCATCATGTGGAATTTTAGTTCTTAGTGTAAAAGGAAAGTGAACTTTAAATTAGCTTTATTGTAACATTGTGCATGTTTTAGTAAATATACAAAAAGATATAACCATTCACTGTCTGTCTCAAGGCTTTTTTAGTTAATTTAGTTTCGCTGTCACCTGGGTATCACTAGACAAGCCGCTGCTTTGAACATCACTTACTGGAAAGAGACAGGTTATTCTGACAGCTAAAATGGCTATATCCACAAATTCATGTTCTCCAATACGCCAATACAACAAACAGCTGCAGATTTTACTCTGTGTTTTTCTACAATCAATCCTGGCTCCATTAAACTTATTGGAACTAATGGCAGCTGTCAACTTCCTTTTCAAGGTTGTCTCTGAGCCCTTTGTGTTGTTTCCTTATAAGACAAAGCAATTCTGTTATCAAACAGACTTCAGAGCGATGTATAGATTAGTTTTGGGGTTAACACTCAGCAGCTTTTCACAGCAGTGTGATGAATTATAAAAGGCTCTGAGGTTTTGAAGGTATAACCAGGAAAGGCTACGCTCTTCAGAGTTTGTTTTCCAATCCACTCCTGACACACCAGCCTCCCACGCAGCACCTGAAACATTAAGTCACCTGTACACGTAAGAACTGGAGCGGTACGCTCAGTGCAGAGCTCTACCTTGAAACTATATTACCCGGGACTGTTTAAGGCTGTAATACCCATAGTTGTAAAGTTAAACTGCTTAAAGACAAGCTGTTTAAACACACGCTGCCCATGACTGCGGGACACCCCAGCTGTGGTGTGCACACTCCCCATCCTGCCTCACGGAGCAGTGCGAGGGGTGAATCCAGGCACTGAGCTCCCTAAAAGCCCACCGGGGGGCACCGGCCGGACCCCCACGGCCTGCCTGGGGGACACCTAAAGCTTTTAGGGGGCGGATTTGGGGTCCGGGCTGGAAGCCGCCCGCAGCCGGCCTGGCGCGGCCCCTACACACACAGACACACCGTGCATACACACCTCGTACTCGCGGATGTTGTTGGAGGTGACGAAGATGCCGATGCCGATGGGGATGAAGATGAGCCCGATGACGAAGAAGGCCGGCAGCACGGTGCCCGCCGTCAGGATGGGCTGCCAGGCGGGCAGCCGCTGCTGCTTGAACGCCGTGTTGTCCGGCTTGCGGCTCTTCACCGCCCCGCCGCCTCCTCCCCCTCCTCCCCCTGCTCCTCCTCCCGTCCCTCCGCCGCCCCCCGGCGCCCCGCTGCCCCCCTGGGCCCCGCCGCCGGCCGCAGGGTGCCCGTCCGCCTCCTCCTTGGCGCTGTAGTTCACCGCCATGACACCCGCCCGCCGCCGCCGCCCTCGGCACGTGACCTGCCCTCGGCACGTGACCTGCCCTCGGTACGTGACCTGCCCTCGGCACGTGACCTGCCCCCGCCACGTGACCGCCGAGCGCTTGGGAGGTGACGCAGCCTCCTCACGGCTGCCCGGGGGAGAGGGGGAACGGAACGGCCCCCTCCCTCCCGCCCTTTTGGAGGGTGCGCATGCGCAGTGCGGCTGGGCGGGGTTTCCCGCCGAGCTGTGAGGGAGGGGTGTGGCCGCCCGTAATGAGCGCTGCTCGTTAGGCGGGTGGCTCATTACGGGGTAGCGGCGTTGCGCTGAGAGAGACTGCGTTTCTGGCTCTTGTCGGCGCTTCCCCTTCAAAAATCCGCCCCCCCGTTGGTGTGGCCTTCAGGAGAAATAAAAATGAAGCCGTTTCACAAGCACGTCACGCAGACGGCGGTTTTTGGGTGTTTGAAGACCGGCTTTCCCCCCAAATAAGCGCCGTGCGGCTCGTGGGGGCATCCGAGATACCGACGGAGAGCGCTGGGGGGAGCAAATGTCCCGTTTCATCGGTCCTCGGGCGCCTTGGGTTTTTGGGCACCTAAAACTTATAATTGAGTCACTTCGGGGCCTCAGCAATTATCTAGGGCTCCAAAATGAATCGTGTTCCTTGCAGTGGCTGTGTCACAACTGTATCTCGTCCCTAACACATCCCTCACAGCTTCTGGTGGGCTTACCTGCCATTGTGTAATGGACCTTATAGCCAAGCCCCTTCACCCTATTACAGCCCTTTTCTTTATTATCTTTTGTCTTCTGTCATCAGTTACAGCAGCTTGTGCCCCCTCAGCCCCCCAAAAAATCCGCTGAGGGAATAATTCTGCTTGTAAACCTGTGCTGTGAGATGGCAGCAAAATGCTAGACTCATGATGCCAGGTCCAAGAGGACTGGCGAGAAGGGGCACATTGAATTCTGGTGGGAATCTGTGCCTTTTTAACTTCTGCATTTTATTAACTGCTCAGGAAAAACCATCAAAGGCTGATCACATTCCCCACATGCCACCCTGACCCTTCCTAGACACCCAGCATCTTCATGGCCTCCATCAGTGAAGGACCACCTCAACCGCTGACAGGGCTGAACACAGCCAGTGCAGAAACTTGGTGGAAAGGCATCCGTTCATCCTTGCAGAGACACACAGGGCACCACAGGCCACTGCATTTTGCAGTCCTAACTGGGATGGTGCTGGGAGCTTTGGCACAAGGTCCATCAAATGGGGCCTGTCATCATGGAATGAGACAACCAAATACACAAATACACCTTCCACTTCTGTTCTGCAAGCAAGCGGTTACGCTGAGCACGGGCTCTGACAGCCCATGGGGAACAGCCACATGAGTGATGCAGGGCGGTGGGCCACAGTGACAAAATACGGCACCATCATTTATGTGTAACACACACAATAGGGGGTAACTTCCTAGAGGATCTTGCAGGGAGGCCCTCCGTTGAGAAACACAACCTGGTGTGAAAGTTTTCCTCAAAAAACAAACAAACAAATAAACAAAAAAAACTATAGCCCAGGGGACCAGACTAAATCCACTCCAAGGAAATGTCAAATTAGGACTAACAGCTGAGGGACCTCAGGCTGAGCCACTTGGGGTTGTTCAGCCTGGAGAAGGCTCTGGGGAGATCTTATGGTGGTCTTCCAGTACTTAAAAGGGGTCTACAGGAAGGCTGGGGAGGGACTCTTGGTCAGGGATTATAGTGACACTTTAAAACTAAAAGAGATTTAGATTAGATATAAGAAATAAATTGTTTACTGAGAGGGTGGCAAGGCAGGTTGCCCAGAGAAGCTGTGGATGCCCCATCCCTGGAGGTGTTCAAGGCCAGGCTGGATGGGGCTGTGGGCAGCCTGGTCTGGTGGGAGGTGTCCCTGCCCATGGCAGGGGGGCTGGAACTAGATGGTCTTTAAGGTCCCTTCCAACCCAACCCATTCCGTGATTATATGATTCTCATGAAGATGTGAACAGGCTTGGTACTTTTATGTTCTGATCTGCTCCATTTGATGTGCTAATGGAGCCATATATCAAATGGCATATGTTCATCTATAAGCTTAGCCTACACATATATTTTCATTGTAACAACAAGGTTAAT
Source organism: Netta rufina (assembly GCF_964035555.1). NCBI lineage: Eukaryota > Metazoa > Chordata > Aves > Anseriformes > Anatidae > Netta > Netta rufina. Next base: position 88,319,794 of record NC_140125.1, on the reverse strand, counting down.
TACAAGCATGTTTTTTTTCTTTTTACCAAGATAATCATATTCTCAGAACCTAAATATGGATACAATCACGGGGTGTATCTTACCTCCATTCTTTAGAGAAATAAAGAATATCAGCATGAATACTTCAATATATTGGCACTACTTTATTGCCTGTAACCATCTTGGATGGATATTATTCTGTAGTTTTACGCTAGGAGAAATTAATTTATATCCAGGCAAGTCCAACCAACATAGTTCATGCTCATGAAATATTAAAGTGAGGTGCTGTGCGATATTGTGTGCCTCGTACTGGTTTGTGGACAGTTATAAGAAAAACAGATATAGAAATAAATACTTACAAAAACATACACTTATAACGCTCTTTTTTAATATATGATATGGCAAACGGATTCGTTAGGCATTAACTTGGCAATGAATGCTGCAGGCATATTACACAGTCAAACCCTCAATGTGTTACACATGCTAATGTTTAAGACAAGGAAGAAGCAAATACACATCAGACCACCTCAAACCAAACGCTGAAATTACAAAATTGGACTTTGAAAACTGAAGTCTGATTTTGAGGGTATTAAATGAGCCTTAAAATTGTACAAAAATTACAAAAATGAATGTATTGTGGTTAATCTAAACAACAATTGACACTTACTTTTTAATTGAATTCTATTAAGCACCCCTAAATGATCTTCTTCTGACACTTACCTTATAACATTTTCCATTTATTTCTGGAAAAGAAAAAAAGTAATTAATTGATGCTCTTTAAAATAAAATCTAAAGAAATAAAACATCATGCTGTTAGAACCACTAATACATCGAGTAGTCAATTAAGGCAAATAAAACGCATTAACTGCCAAATGGATTATTTCAGTGAACAAATCTACGTAGGTGAAATCAAGCATTAAATAAAAAGTCTTTGGCTTAAAATTAAATGTTACTGTTCAGAGGAAGAGCTAAAACCCAGAAATTAATAGTAGAAAGTGGAACATTAAGGGCAGTAACCTCAATTTTCTCTTTATATCTTGTTTTCTACATTGCAGGCTGTTCTACAAAACAGGTAGTTTTGTCTCCTTTGTGTCCAACCATGTTTCATGACGGGGCAAATGGAAAACTCAGTGGCTGTAAAAGTTTTTCTCCAGAAATCAAAGTATTTGAGATTTTTTAATGGGCATCATATTTTATCACCTATAATTATACTAACACAGGTCTTTCAATCCTCTGTAAGAGTTTCTTAAAGGAAAAGCTGATCTTTCACTGATTTTCAGTTGCTTAAAAACTACTGGTATCTGCAGTCCCAGGTAGCCTCTACGTTGTCTTTGTCTGTAAACACTGCATGATTAATTTCTTTAAAATTGTAATACTTGTAGAAATAAACCACATTTTCATTCTACATTGATACATTTCTTCCTGAGCATTCCCAAAGTATCAGCTAATTATGTGGCTAATGCACTTAGTTTACTTGTTTTAGATTCAAATCCAGATTAGGCAAGCTTTAAAAAAATGCCCAGGAACATAAATGCACTGAGGATGAAATACACCTGCCAAAGCACCCCTTGCACACAGGAGTTTTACTGACCAGGCATTTTAATGAAATAGTTTGCTGCTTGCCAGGTGTCAGATCAGAATTTATTATTTTACCTGCATAAACCACTACCAATGATGCAATAGTGTGTGTCACTACTGACCTTTTACAACCAGCATTGCCATTCTGATAAAGTGCTGCAGTTCATCTACAGTATTTTAAAATCTAAAAGATTTCAAATACACCACAACTATATGCTTTAAACAAGTCTTTATTTTTTAAAGCTTAAAAACATAATGCATTTGCGAAACCGTAAAAGTTTATGCATTTGTTTAGGAATCATAAAACAAAAGGGGACAACTTGTACATACACTCATACTGAATCAGCTTTGTATTAAAATCTAGACAAGGAAAATATTTTCTACTTTGATAGGATCTTTTTTAATCCTGTCTCAACTTCAAAGTAAGGTTGTATTATATGTTGCTCATATGCAAAACTATTTCAGGCATGTCACTGTCACTTTCAAATAGCTGGTGATTTCATTCCAGGTGAGCTCGTGGATAGTTCTGGATTCACAAGTGATGCTTTGAAACTAGAAGATTTGGGTCAGCACTATGTTCATTCCACTTCACAGTAAATTGAAACATGGCACATACTAAACATGATTCACCCCAAGCTCTATTACTCTCTGAAAGCTGGAATTCTTCTCAATGCACTCTAAAATTTGACCTACAGTCACAGATACGTAATTGTCAGTTGTAATAAAAATTAAAAAATAAAATTAAAAAAAAAAAGCCTACCTGCTGAAGTCCTGGTGTAGTCAAAAGCTATAGCAACAAATTAGTTTGGTAAGTATAAACAGTATTTATTTTGTTTAGATTACTCAGTAGAGTTGCATTGGCTATCTCCTCCCAGTGCAGATCAACTCCAAGAGAGTTCCTACAGGTCCCAAAATATCCTGACTCTCTACAGTTTCAGCATTTGGTGCGGAGCTCGTATATAGGAGATAAAATAGCTCCCATGGTTGGCAAGCAAACTAAAGCATGAAGATCAAATTGGCTACGTACCAATGCGTTATTCCAGCTTCAAAGGTAACTGGCCTACTCATCGCAGTGGGACACTGAGTTAATGCACTTTTTCTGGCATCCCACAACATATCTCCTGCAAGCAACGCTGCTTTCTCTTCCAAAAAATAGTTTCTCCCAGTAGCTTCTACAATTAAAAAAAAAAATGTGGTATTTTAAATATGTGCCCACGACTTAGATTAAAGGTAATCTATTATGAAATGTATAAGGAAAAAAAAAAAAAAAAAAAAAAAAAAAAAGATCTGGCATGGGTTTTATCCAGCTTTATGTGTAATTCATTCAAAAATCATTTTAAGTGTAGCTGCCACAGAAGTCTCTGGGTGCTATTTGAAAAGCTACAGCCACCAGTGTAAAATGCTGAGTTCACCACATGGCATCTCATGTATACAGTCCTGTTAGTCGTGCACTAAACAGTCTGATCATATCAACCGAACCTATCTGCCAAAGCAGTGAGAGCACCAGGTTAGCACAATTATGTCATTGAGTGCTTGGTGATAGATCCCTCTTCGGATCATAAACAATATTAGGTTTTACTAGGTACGTCACTGTGATACTGCAGTGAAATACCTGTCAGAAAAAGTCACTTCCAAAGCCATACATTCTGTCCCTATAAACAAATGCGTACGCAAAGACTGTCAACGTTAAGAAATTAGAGTTAAAATTGAAACACTTGCTTACATTTGCATAGTTGTGAAAATTTATTAGTTACAGTGTAGTGAAAATCAACTTTTTTGGTACAGGCAGAATAAAAACATACATTATATAGAAAAAAAAAATCACAGCTTTAAAAACCGGCTTACATTGTTTAAAATGAGTAAATCTGGTTGTATTTCAAGACATTGGACTTTAATAGTTAATAGTTTTATGCCAAACCGTCACACAGTGCAAGAAATATTCTGCAATAGTACAAATTCCATACAGCAGTCTTCAGAGTATTTAGTCTCACAGAATCATATGGTGGCAAAAAATTGCGCTGAGTTATTTTTCCATTTAAAAACAAAACATTATTGAAGTTAAATTTTTCTTTCTTTACATACTCTATATTACAAAAATATCGAATTGCGAATTTGACAGTGTATTCTACAAATAAATGCGCCATGGACAACAGGAATTGCAACTTCGGGACAGTTACTTTACAAAGTGTATTATAAAAATAAATTATATAGCAAACATCAAACAAAATCAAGAGCGTGCCTTAGGCTTTGCAAATAAAAGTGAAATTCAGCTGGCAGAAAGACTGCTTTTCCCCCTGTATCCCGGCCTGTACCCTTCAAAAATATTAGCAAGGCCCTTCGTTCTTAAAGCTCTACCAAGATAAAATACATAAAATGTAATGGAAGCAATAAATACTTCCACTAAGAATCAGTAGCACAAGTGACCCTGGTGTTGATGGTAGAGAGCTTCTCCAGTGATCCATCCAACTGGTAAGGAGGGCAGCACGCACAGAGAGAATCTACGGGGCTGGTAACTCATCTGGAGCTCATGCGTAACTGGTGAATGATGACGCTCTCTAAAAGAAAAGATAGCAAAACATTTGGTTTTATGAAGCTGTAGAGAAGTTGCAAGTCACTATAAAGAAGAACAATTACATCGGCAATGCATTTTTCTTCAAGAACTATCTTGTAGACTTGCTCTCACATCCCTGTTTGATTAAAAGTGCACTGACTAGCACTACAAGGGGAACCTCAGTTAGTACCAGGATAAGGCTCAGGAGCCCTCGGCTTCCACTTCAGTGTCGAGGCCACCACTTGGTCATCCGTAGGGAAAAAGAACAATATATTTGAATATTGTATAGCTGAACCACTGGAACACAACAGTTCCAGTCCCACGCCTGCATCAGGTAGAGGATGATTGAAATTGGGACTCTTGCATCCCATCTGAGCAAAGCCATCCAAACCCACCTGGCAATTCTGAAGTGGGGATGAGAAAGATGTATGGGCTCATTTCTTGTTTTTAATTCAATTTTGCTTCAGAAACCTATGCTGATTTTATTCAGCAGATCTGCATGAATTACACTATTGACTTAAATGCACATAAATTCCACCCACAGTATGCAAAACGAAGTGTTTGCCTTGTCTTTGAAAGGCTGGGTTTAACTGTGCTCTGTGTAACACGGGAGCTCCCAGATTAATCTCCAGGCTCTGCTGAAATACAAGGTGATCACCTGGTCTTCGGTTCTTCTGAGCACACAGCTCGGACAGGCAACATTTTCTTTCTCAATAGCCTGAAGATTTTTCAAAAAGTGTGCAAGCCAAGACATTAAATCAACCAGGTCTTTATTGCCTTTTACATTTGTCTTGACTTTTGCCTTTGCCTGCAAATATTTGCAAGGTGCTTGAATTAGTTACGTGTAAGAAGGAAGAGAATCGCCGTTTTTCATGTACTCGTCATGCCAGACCTTTTCCACTAGATGGCAGATTCCAGTTATGCTTTTCATCCACGCTGAGCTAGAACAGCAGGATTGAAGGCAGCATTCAGGAAAGTATGGTATGTCAGATTAAATAATAGAATTTCCGAAGTAAAAGCATTCCCTTTTTATATAATTTATCAGTAAAAATAATTTTCAAAAATATAAGTATACCTGTTCTCAGAGACTCAAGCAATGAATATGAAAGAACCACAAACTACAGTAAAAAAATTACCTTACAACCAGTGCTATTCTCTAACAAGCTCTTGAAGAGGATGCAAAAAGCTGCATTTAATTAGTATCAGATTATAACCTCAGGTGAAATCTCCCTTTCACTTCAGTGGGAGTCACATGAACTCTATAAAAACACTTTCTTAATATTCAATTTGCACATTCTCTATTAATCCAGAGTTTAGTTACAAAATTCTAAGAACTAAATGGGCTGCAGAAAATATCATCTTCCTCGCAAAGGTGCAATTACTAAATGAACAGCAAAAATATAATAGGTTTCTGAATCAGTCTTCCTCCTACAGCCCAAATATAACATTTTTGCAGAAAAGGGCAGGAAAGATATTTTAATAATATATAATATCTACCTCCACTACTAATTTTTTCATTAATTTCTCACACACGTGTGTTTGCAAGTATTGTTTTTTCTAAAAATTTATTTTGTATTGAAATGTTATATATGTAATGTGTATATATTATATACATACTGTAGTAACTAAAATAGGTGTCCGAACAGTTATTAAACTGCAATTATAGGAGGGTAGATTTTGTCAGAGCTCTGTAGGTGTAACCTCTGTAGGAATATGATATCTGTAGGATATGATTACATGGATTTTTCTAGGGTTAAAGATCTGGACATTTCAAGGTGCTGTGAATTCACTTAAATGCAACTGAATTTATTTTAGTGACAGGAAACGAGAACCAAGGTATGTTAATGTAAAAATGCTAATTCTGATTTCAGTCTCCCTGATGTAAACTGGAATTTCTTAGGGAAACACAGAATTAACAGCTGGCCTATCAAAAATACCAATTCCCATAATGAACCACATCAACTGATAGAATTTTTATATACAAAGTTTAATTTCTTCTTACAATATATACAAACACCACCAAATGATACAAAAATGTATGTACCACAGAAAGTGCACACCCAAATAACAGAAGCAAATCATGTGTCAGTATTTCTGTTTTTAAAACCCTGTTGAAAAGAATTTTTAAAGGGAGGAACCATTCATACCTGAACAATTCATACCTGAATCTCAGAGCTGACAGCTCTGAATCTGTAAGTATTTAACCCTGATTGCATCTTCCAAAAAAAAAAAAAAAAAAACAAGTAAGAGCAGCGTGTAGGTAGCAAGAGAAATTCAAAATGAAGTGAACATCTATGATCAGATATGTTGGATACAGGTCTGAAAGAGTGAGCTCAGTCAGAATTAAGGGAAGAGGATAACTCACACTGCCAAAGGGGAGAAAAAAACATTTCCCTAAATGAAAACGAGTTCAGAGGATGAGCTCACAGAAACTCCTGCCAGCGAACTACAGGTTTCAAACTGACTCAGTGAAATCAGCCACTGGTGTGTGATAGGAACATGTAATTGGTCTGAAAATTGTCCTGACTGCTGCAGCTTGTGCCAAGCACCTGAAACGCAGCAGGATGGAGAATTGCTCTCTCTGAAGACACACGCTTCAGTTTCTGATCAGAACCACCAAATAGCTGTGTAAATACTGAGCGTGTTTTAGAAGACATGTAGCACATCTCAGGCAGTAACATGGATTTTCAATGGTGACTGGATTCAAACAAGGTCTTTGGCACTGCTGTGACTAGGCAACAGGGGGAGGTTTTCTACTTGCTTTAAATGTTCATGGCACCACAGTCTTGCTTTTGCTAAGCTGGTTCCTCTACTGAAATTAAGAATTACATATTTGATGCCTTGTCATCTTTATCACCCACAAAGAGCACAGAACTCAGCACTGGATACAGGAAAAAAAAAGAAAAAGAAAAAGAAAAAAAAAAAAAAGCATGCTGAGCAGGAAGACACCTAAACCCAGCCAAAAGTGTAATGCTGAGGACAAAGCTGTAACTTCTGAATCCTGCCCCACCTCTGAGGTTCAGGTGTCTTGCTAAGCCTTGCCAGAGGCTCCTTCCTCTGTTACACACTCACAGGCTGTAACGATCTCATGAAAACAGAAAATCAGGCCCTTTCTCTCAATGTCTTTACAATAGTGAAGATCTTAAAAGACAGGGAAAGAAATAGAAATTTTCACTTCTTACACCAAAATTCCATGGTAAGAGAAGTGTTCCATAATATGCGGGCTGTAGGTTCAATTTCACCTGTGCCTGAAGGGATTCAAGTCTGTGTCTCTCCTGTTTCAAAGACCACCATAACCACCACTATTACTCTGAGCTGAATGCATTTTGCTACTGAAACTGTTCCACTTCATTACAAAAATCAATACAGAGAAAAAGGGAAGAGAGAGAAAGCATGAGGATGAGTAATCCCTGATGGTCACCTGGCCAGAGGAAGATTGGTTTCTGCACTGTAATCCAGTTATGTAAAATACACAGAATGAAGCCCCATAAATAAAGGCCCGAGTAATTTCCTATGGATTTATGTCTCACAGTTTGATCCTTTGGTGCCGAGTAAAATCTGAGGTCTGAGCAAAGCTTGTCCTTGTGGCATTTCTGCCATCACTCTCTTGTGTTTGTTCTTTGATACTGTGTGAAGGTGAGCTCATGCTACATTCTTTTGTGCAACAGAGTTCTGCTAAGGTCTTGCTCCTTCTCTCAGTCACCCTCTTCATTAAACTGGAAGAACTCCTTCCTCTTGAGACCTCTGTTGCTTTGTCAGGTTGAAAGTGGTTGACATGTTCAGTGTTGTTGAAGTCCCAAGAGCCTTCAACTGTTAAGACTTCTAAACTATAGGCTCTACGCTTTTATGGTATCATCATCTTTTCTTTTTTTTTTTTCTGACTTTAAGAAACAAAAATCTCAGGTCAATTAAAACAGATGTTAGAAAATGTTCAGTACAACTAAATACATAATTTTAGCCAACAGTCAAACTAGTTGCCTGATTCCAACTCCCTGGACTTCTGCTGGGTTGGCTGTGGAGCAAAAGTTCCTTTTTGTTGTGCTGCCCCTGGGAAAAATAACAGGATCCTTGGTCTGACCTGTCTGGAATTTCTCAAGTCTGTCTCATAAAATCCTACTGACTCTATAAGCTCAGTTCTTAGCTTGTGCCTGCAGTTCTGGTTCAGTTGTGTTGATTTTCATGTCCTGGATTTCAGGTACTTTAAGTCTGGCTTCTTTCTTCAGGTGAATTAGTGTTTTCGGATGTTAGGCAAAACAAATTTTTCAACCACAGGCACAGGTAGAATATTGTCCTGAGTATGACAACAGTTAACTAAGGAATAGCTAATTTATTTGAAAAAAATATTTGAGAAGGAAGGCTTAAGCCAGCTGTAGCTCATCACTGTATCAAGCCACATTAGCTTGGGGCTCATGTTTGCAGTATTATTTAAATGACTGTTTTGAACTAAAGGCTTGCTTCAGTGCCAGTATTTAGAGTGACTATCCAGCTAAAAGCTCTTAATAACGTGTTTTCTTCAAACATCTGCTGAAAAGTCTATCTTACAATCTTATTATCTTACAAAATACAAGTCTATCTTACAAGAACAGTAAGATCTCAGCAACCATTTATTGACAAATTGAAGCTTTTAAGTGATAACACTTAGTTGAGAGGATCTGATGCATTTCTGGCATGGTAAACCACACCGCTTGATAATTCCAGTCTCCAAGTTTTATCTGAAATTCTCGAATATTATGAAAAATGCTGCTCAAGTGAATCTGATTTGCAGATGTCATAGGATCCAGAACCTTAAAATTAGCAGGTATTGCAGGTGCTACACACATGTAGAAATGGAAGCCTGTTTCTTTTTGTATATGACAGCAGCTTTTACATCACAGACAAAGTGTCCTTCATGTGAATCAAAAAATGCCAGCTTTACTCTGGGATAATGGCCATATCTGGATCTTAAATTGAAGAGCATTGCAAAGCACAGACTGAAGACTAAACATTGCTTGGATTGAATATAATTTTGCTGACCTTCTATGGCAGATTATTCCATCTAATTTCTTCTCCCAGACAAAAAGCCATTTAATATTTCACCCACTGGTGCATTTTCTTTCCTGTGAATTGTATTTATTATTTATGCGTTGTCTTCCTGCCTTTCCTTCCGAAAGCTATTCCTAACCATTGGGTCCTTTACAGTCTTCCGTGATGGCTGAGACATACAAGCTTTAAAACCCTTATTTATCAGCCTGCTCAGCTCAGTTTCTTTTGTTTGTAACTTTCTCCTGTGAAAATTGATCACTTAATAGAAATGCCCTTTAATAACTTTAGTGTTATTAAATAAATAGCCATAACAATCATCAATATCCACACCATTTCCATGCTGGAACAATTCCTTAAAACATGCTTAAAAATGCAAACATGTAAATGAAGAAATTGCAAAGAGAGAAGAAAGATGAATCTCCATGGTATTCTTAGGTGGTCTGTATTTAAGACAAAATATTTCAAACAAATGAGAATTGAGAGTAACTCGCATACCAAACCCTATCTATCTGACTGCCCGTGCACAAGCTGTGCCTTTAGATAGCAATTTGCTGCCAGCAATCTGCGTTGATTTCCCCTCTAATGTCCCCCATAAGGATGCCTGGGAACTCATGTTTAACTATAGAGCACAAGTCCATCCAACAAGGAAAACTGCAAACCTTATGAAGCCAGCTGAATGACTTGCTTCATAGACTTCTGTGGTCTTTCGAGCAGGCACAAATGGACTGTATTGATTTTGGCCAGATCAATGTTTCTCTGAAGCTCTTTTTAAAGACTAAACACTTTTTGGCTCACTTGCCTGCATCCAGCCCCAGAACTGGCAGTAACCCAGTCAAAGTCAGAGAATGGAGACCCTGACTGTAAGCACTGACTGCAAGCGTGGACCCCACTTGGGAAGGAATACACTGCTGCTCAGTGCTGCTGCTGCCTGCATTGGACAACCTCCATCCCCCCTTGAATTGTGTCACCGCCTTGAGAAAGCAGCTCACAAGGGAGAAATGCTGATTCCTAGAGCGAAGGCTGGGACCACAAAGGACCACAAAGCGTGGTCCTTTGCCTCTCCCTCCTGCACCTGAGGCACGGCCTTTTAGTAAAATAAAACCTCAAGGTCACTGCATCCTGGCGTAGCATCCCTGGACAGGGCAGCCTCTCAGAAAGGGGGTTACAGGCAGGTGCTCCACCCAGTAGCCAGGGTGGGAAGTGATCTGTTAACATGGGACACAATCTATTAAAAGTGACCGATCTTCCTTTGATCTATTTAAAACTGATCAAGTCTATCATTAAGAATTCCTGGGCTGGATTAATAACTTGGTGTGGTTGCCCGTTCTCACCTCCCCGGCTGAACGTATTCCTGACATACAATGCCTTTTTTGGTGGCTTTTTTTCCCCCTTCATGAAGAAAGCAAAAGGATGTTGTTACTGAAGTAGTCAACGCACACACTCATTAGTTTGTTGTAAGTGACCGGGCTTCGTTAGTATGGGCAAACACAGACAGGGGGCTGAGTTCATGGTAGCAGTAACACCTGCAGAACATACCATACCCCCTGAGCCACCGCCATTAGCCCTGACCCCCGCCCAGGGAGCCAGAGCTGCTGCCTGAAGATTTCTTCAGTTCTATTTTCATAGACTGAGTCTCGGCACGAGGCTCGAATTTTGTCACATTTCCTGCTCCTGGGGCTGCCACTACTGGCTTTCCTGCTTTCATACCTTTTGACACAGGAATGCGGGTGGGTGTAGGTCTCGGGGATGACCCATCCTGTCCTGTCTGCAAAAGAGACACAGAGAGAGAGAAATTACGTGAACTGAGGGTTTTTGCTTCTCATATATTCTCATTATACACTTTTAACTGGTTCTTCATTTACTCTGAAGCAACAATGTCCCAAATCATGCCTATTAGCAAATTAATGCTTGCATTTCAAACCTGGCATCAGCAAATGCTACTAGAGCAGGGCTGAAGGTACAAAATCAGGGTGAAACTAGCTTTCCAGAGCTGAGGTAGCATTTTGGATCAAGATGTCCTAAGGACAGGAATGCCTGCAGAACTGCTTCTGCAGCACAACACAATGCAGGGCTCACTCAGAGGCCTGACTGGCTAAAGCTGAGCCCTGACTAATTGCCATGTTTTCAGGGCTGGGACAAGATCTCTCAGCCATGTAAATAAAATTGAACTTTGTTTCTCCAAGTATGCTGGGCCATGGCTGGAGCCACTTCTGCATCAGGAAGTACGGGGGCAGAAGGAAGCAAATAGGGCCAGGACAGAGACAGGGCAAAGATTTGGATTTCCTTCTCCTGCAGGAGGAAGGACATGGGAGCCATAGCCATGACCTGGTGAACTCTGGCAAAGGAGACCGCATTTCCAGGCCTACCTCAGGGTGGCATGGAGGTGGTCACTTTTGCCTTAACTACAGCACACTGATCCTCAAGTTAGGGGACATCAGAAAAAAATAAAATTAAATTAAAAAGGCCCAGAGCAATTTTTAATGTTCATTTCTTCTGAAGGGAAGCTGGTTGAGGGCCTGAGCCCTCTGCACAGGGCTGGCAGATCCAGCACAGCAGCTACCAGGGATCTGTGCCCATCCACAGTGCCAGCTGGCGGCCAGGCAGGCTATCCCATGGCTTTGAAAACGGCAATCCACACATAGGTTCAGGCAATCAAATCCCACTGTGTAAACATACAAGGAGCACTTGGATAGGACAAAAAGATTCAAAAGAGCCAACTGGTCTTTTTTGGGCAGATAATATTGACCAAAACTGGAAGCTAGCCCTTATGGACCGCAACCTAAAAGAAATACCTACAACCATGACAGTCCTGAGAGGAAAATGTGCATTACCTTCTGTAGTTTGCAATATAGACACACGTTAACAGGGACAACTTCTGCATCAGCTGAATGTCAAATTTGGCTTTTTTCTTTTCAGATAGCAGTGAAGATTTTGATCTCACAAAAGGCAACACTTTTCATACAATCCTGAAATCCTAGCAAGATCTATTTGCTAAATGAATAAATTCTGCAAGTTATGGCATATAAGCAAAATAACACTAAGCTGCTGAGGAAGATTGGATTAGGGGATTCTGTCAATTTTAACACGTATTTGCACATTCACTTTAAAATGCTTTTAAAAAATGCTCCACGAAGGAGCATTTTTCTCTCTCGAAGGATTTCCAGCCAGTAGCATCAGAGCCGTCTGTCTGCATCCTGAGCATTCAAAGGAAAGCCATTCCTTAATCTTCTAAAACCAGTTCAAAACCCTATGTGTACACAAAAAAAAAAAATCACAATTGGAAAACTTGAATGCTGTCTGCCTGGCAGGAAGGAAGCCATTTTCAATAACTAAAAGCAACATTTACAATAGCAGTCTAAAGGCTAATATGGAACTCACATGTAGATGTCAAAACAAGTTAGGTCCATACAATTCTGTAGGGCAAAACATGCAAATGCATTCCATCAGCCTTGGAAAATATGTCAACATCCCAGGGAACCCAAATGACAAACATCTTGTGCTCCCTGAAAGAGCTCCACAGTGTGTAAACATGAGGCAATCAAATGAAGTAGCTGGAATCTCAGGCATTTCTTTAGCTTTATTCGCATGTTAATTATTAGCTAAGGATTTGGGTGCTTTCAAGTTACTCATTTCAAGCCTAAATCACTCAAAATCACTTTGAAAAGAACTCTTAACTTGTTTTAAAATTTTTAGTTTCCTTCATTGTGGCATACAAACATGTTGATCATGTAGAAGCTAATGCCCGCTTCACAGACGGCTGCAAAAGCATTTTGTGTTTGCTAAGCAAAGAAAAACAGCACAAAGGTGGCTCTTCAGCAAGACGTCCCCTTGTGCAAGCAAGAGTGACGGCAGAAGCAGGCACGGGATGCTGGGAGGCTTCAGTCATGTCTGTGGCCGAAACCCCAGAAAACCCGCTCAATTCTTGTGCAGCCAGCACAACTTGGCAGCGAAGCAGCTCCAGAGGAAAGCAGGGTGAAGTTCCCTGGCTGTGAGCTGGCTGTGCATGGTACTAGAGCAGTGCAGGCAGCCAGAAGCAGGCCACTGAACACATTACTGCATTCTGACTGTGGGACAAATACGTGCAGCCACCAAGCTGTTTGGGTCGATAAGCAGAGCTCACTTAAAAGTGCATTAATCAGTGAGGTTGGACAGTTGCATTAAAGGGCGAGAAGCAATTTGAACGTACACAACATTTACTGTGTTTTGGTGGTTTGTAACAGATCTTGCGTGGTGCATTTGATGGAAAAGAGAGCTTTCATGCACATGTTCACTTCTGGGATATTTTAATAACAGAGGTGCATTTTCAGCATTTGTTCTTAATCAGATTGGGGAGCAGCTTACCCTGGACAAAAACGGTTCGGTTCAGCAGCTGAGGCAAAGGTATCCAGTGCAATTTGAGATGCTCTGGGCTATTCAAGCTATCTGCACAGGGCTGGTAGATAAGAGAGGATCTAAGTAGACCTGCAACCTCTGATAAAGCAGCTGGAAGTTAGGCAGCCTATTTGACAGCACTTTAAATGGCATGAAAGAAGTATGTTTAGGCAATTGAATCCTGAATGGGTGGGACTTGAGGCCTGGTCACTAAGTGCAGCCACGGTAGCCCAGTGGACGCCTACAAAGAGCTAAATGTAAATATAGATGCTGATCTCAACCTAAACACTGCCCAAATGAGAGTAGCCTTATAGCTACTTTAATGTGTGCCCAGTGAGTGCTGGCACCCAACAGCCTCTCAGCCGTGCCCTGTGCCCTCGGTCACCAGGAGAGAACCGGAAGAGTTGCTGTAAATCAACAGTAACGCCCCATAGTCCTCCACCCGCCTACCTGCTCCACCACAAAACCAGTCTCTGGCTTTAGACTCTTAGGCAGGCAGACACCACAGGTCAGGCTGAATCTTTGAAAGTACCATGTGTGCACCTTGAAGTTAACTGCTCCAGTGCCTGCAGTACAGAAGACAACTCTATAACTTCAAATTGGAACAAGAGTCACATGTTTTCAGATACGAAAACTGTAACTGCAAATTTGTTGTAGCAGAAAGTGCCAGCGAGAAACTTAGAATTAGTTTCCCCTTTGGAGCTTGGTACTGCATAAGTACATTGTACAGAGCATCTCATATGAGGAGAGCTTAGAAAAAAGTAAAACCTGTGAGCTAAGAAAGCAGCTTTGTATGGGTTTGTCTTCTTTGCTTTTATGAACTCACCCCCTCAAAACGGTATCTATGTTGGTTTCTTCTAGTGTTACCGAGTAAATGATTACAACTTGTTTTTTCAACAAGGGGTATTGCACGTGTTTATAAGACAGCCATTTGCATACCAGATGGTGAATATTCAACTTCTCTTCCTTTTTTTAATTTTTTTCATAGAGAGGAAAAAGCACTTTTGGGCTTGTTAGAAGTTTCCTGGTAGGGGTCTTAAAAAACAAAGGAAAGCATAAGATAAAGTAAATTGCAGGGTTGAGCCACGATTCTTCCTTACATTCCAAATCAGGGATGAAGTGAAGAAAGAAGCCACTTTTTAGCCAGTTGAAAACAAAACAAAAAAAAATTATGTGTCATGGTTCAGAGCATCATAGAAGGGACAGACATCCAGTAATAAAGAATGAGGAATTCTTGAAAAAAAATAAAAATAAAAATCTACCACAGTCTATTAAACACAAAGAGGCGACTACAAGCTCTGGTTCAGAAAGAAGTACCCACCTAGCCAAAAATTGGGAACAGACACTGAGGGAAACATTAATCTATGTTTACTCACTTAAAATAATTCTACCCAAAGCATCTGCTACAAGCTACTGTATAGCTAAATGATATTTTGGACTAATTCAGTACTGCTGCTTTTATATTTTGGTCAAAACCTTCTTTCCCAACTAAAACAATGCAAAACGATGTCCAAGGCCTAGTAAACCTTGGAGGTAGGCCTATCAAAAAATCTTGTCCAATGTGGTTAAATACAGAGGTGAGAGACTGATTTAAATTTTATTTTCTATGAAAAAGAAACTAGGGAACCACCACCATGGCACAGAGAGAAATCAGCAAAAAATAAGGTCCCTTCCAACCCAAGCCATTCTATGACTCTATGATTCTAATATTGTGGAGGAAGCACTATTGTAACATGGCCCTTATAAAAGTTGAGAACGTCAGAGGAACAGAAAGAGCTTTAGTATTTGCTGGCTGAAAAAGACTTGGAGCCAAAAGCAATGATACCATGTCTGGCTATTCATTCCTTTGGAGTTCAGTACAGCAGATCTTAATTAAATTATAAATGTAAGGGGATTCTACCAAAGAAATACCAGCCTGCGTGATCAGACTCTGAAGACTCTCCAGCTGGGCTAAAACCTATTAGGAGTATTTTCAGGAGTCAGAATTTGCACTTCGGAAAAATAAAAATAGAGTTTCTTGCTCCATCATTCTTTGTCCCTCTCCTTTCAGTTGGAATTTTACAGGACTGACATTATTTTCAGTAACTTTGCAGGGATTTCTTTTCAGAGTTGATCCTTTGGGAGATAATGCCAAAAGTATACTAGTGTCCAATGCTGGTATAAAAATATCCATTTCCACCACAGGGAAATCAGGTAAATTCTGAATTTATGTTTGAGCTTATATCTGAAATAAATGTAGGGAAGTCAAGAGTTTTTATCCTCTTCCCACCCATTCTTGCCCTGCTGGTGTCCCAAACCCAAACTATGATCTCCCTTCTCCTTACCACAGAGACTACAAAATGAGACCATGAGACCATGCTGCTTACCATTGACTGTGTTCCTCGTGTGGAAGACGTAGTAACAGGAGTTATAGTGATAGTGCTTGTCACTTTGCTCGCTGCAGGTCGCGAGGACAGGTTGTTCCGGGGTGATCGAAGGACGGTGCCAGTGACAACCTCCTTCTCGGCTGCTATGTTCACTGGTCTGACTGTTATCACAGGACTTGCACCATCCAGCGTGGCACCAGGAGCGCGTTTAAACTGGGAACCTAAGTGGATGTGGATTTTGTTGTCTTCTGTTGTAATAATGTTGGCGTTGGCGTTGTATTTCCGGATTGGAGTTGGGACGGTTTGTTTTTCTGGTGTAACTTTGAAGACAGCCCTTCCCATGGTCGTGTCTTGTGACTGAGGAGAAACAGAGATTTCTGTTGGTGCTGCAGATGTTGATACTGTCATAATCTGAATCGGTGATGCAGGTCTGTCGACGAAGGGTGCTCTCCCTCCATCTGGAGACTTTTCTCTGGAGAATGTTGTAATCGTGACTGGAGACATAGAACGGTCTGGGCCCATTGGACTTTCGCTGCCTTTTCCTTTTTGGGGCATAACATTTGGAGAGGGAATTATGGTTATTCGTGGCTTCTGATTTCCCAAAGTAGGAATGACAGTTGTACTTGAAAAAAACTCCTCTGATGTTGGACTAGTTATCTCCAAAGTAGCTGTGCTGTTCTCATGATCTGGTGTCACCCGAATATGAAGAGGCTGACCCTGTTTTGGCGAAAGGACAACCTCCCCAGGATGCGCTGGACTACCATGGGCTCGGGCTCCTTTATCTGGAGTTCCCTGAGCCCCAGTTTCCCTCTTCCTCATCCATGGTATCCAAGATTTCCTCATTGCAAGGTCATTCGCTGCTGGAGGATATCTCTCAAGGACTGAAGAACGCTCCATGGGTTTCTTCAGGCCTACCTGTCGCAGATTGCTCATGATGTGATTCTCTTCCTGGAAGGATTTTCGTATAAACACAGCTGGAGTTTCTTCTTCTGCTGCTTCACTGCTTACAGCATCTGTTTGCACACCAGTGGATGTCACAGGAACATCGACTATTCTTCGTCCGTTTATGCTGGGCCTCAGAGCACGGCTGTAACGCTTAGAAAGCTCTAACTCCCTTGTTAGGTTCAGAACCTCCTGTCCCATGCTCTTGTTCTTATTTTCTTCTTCCATAAACCTTTGCTGCAGAACTGAGTAATCAACCTGAAGCTGAGAAAGTTGGTCTTCTTTGTTCATCAGCTCATGGATTTTCTCCTTAAGAGCTTGAACTTCTGCTTTCAAATCTCTGCTTTTAGCCTCTTCCAGACGAAATCTGTGCCTCAACTCTGCCTCCTGGCTCACTGCTTCACCTTTTTCTATTGCTTTGTTTTTGGCAATCTGGAGCTTCATCTCCTCCAGCTGTTGAGAAAGTAAGTTAGCTTTATCCTGCTCAGTCCTAAATTTCTGCTCTAGCTGATCATATTCATCTTCTGTCTTCATCAAATCTCCTTCAACCACTTCCAATTGTTTGAGACGTTTTTTCAGTCTTTCAATTTCAATGGTAAGCTCCTTAATCTTGTTGTCCTCATGACAACCATGCTCTGGTCCTTTTCTGGTTCGACCTCTCGTAATTTCTCTTTCTACTTCCTCCATTCCATCAATTCTTTTCTTTAACAGGTCAACTCTACAGCTTAGCTCAGAGGATTTTTCTTCTTCACTTTTCAGTTTGCCAATCAACTCATCCCTTTCCTTTGTCAAACTAGACACCTTTTCCTCCATTTCAGATTTCAGTTTCAAAAATTTCTTACTTTCTTCTATCAGCTTCTCTGTTACATCCATAACTTTCCCTTGTTCAACTTTAAAATTCTTGTTTAGACCCTCAACCCTTTTTTCCTCCTGCTTTATTTTTTCCATCATATTTTTCCGTTCATCAACCAACATTACAGTAAACGACTTCAGCTTTGTAAGGTCATCTTTTAAGCTTATTTCAGCCTTTTCCAACTTACTTTCTGATGCCTCAAGGTCTTTCACTCGAGTCTTCACCACTTCCAACTCATTTATCAAATCCTTAGTTAAATTCTTTTCTTTCTCCAAGTTTATGTGTAGCTGGGTACATTCAGACTTACTTTTACTGAAAGCCTCTTCCAGCTTCTCCAGTTCTGACATTCTCTTCTGCAACTTTTCCACTTCAAGTTTCAACTCTTTGCTATGGTGCTCTTCCTCTTGCAGTTTATTTTTCAGTTCTTTACACTGGGATTCGGTTTTTGTGATCTCTTCATCTTTTCCCTCCATTTCAAGCACACGCTTGCGAAGGTTTTCCACTTCTGCCATTAAGCTAGAGTTCCCACATTCCCCTTTTGCTATTTTATCTCTTAGTTCTTGAAGTTCCTCCTCAGCTTTTTGAAGACTTTTGTTAGTTTCTTCTAACTCCTCTATTCTGCGAGTCAACCCAACCAACTTAAGCCTTAGCTGTCTGTTATGTGACTCTTGATTAGCCAGTTTTGCCGTCATCTCCTCATGTTCTTGAGAAAATGATGATGTTTTGTGTTCAAGTTCTGTCTCTAACTTCATCAGTTTTTGTCCATCCTCTTTTGCTTTTGCAGTAATGATTTTAAGCTTTTCTTCTTCTTCCTTTAGTTTTTGATTTAAATCTTGTATTTTCTGGCTTTGCTGACCAAGTTGTTCAATATGCATTTGTCTTTCATCCACCAGCATGAGTGCAAATGACTTGAGCTTGACAAGTTCTTCTCTTAGTTTACTGAGTCTCTTTGTATGTTCTTTCTCCTTACGGGCTTGGTAGATCTTCTCCTGCTCAAGAAGTTTCTTCAACCTGAAACAAGTTACAACAAATACGTTAAAGTATATACATATTTGGCACGTTTCTCAGTTTGGTGTTTTTCTCCATTTTTAACTCACTTTCATTTTATTAGGATTTTTTTCCTCCATTAATAACGTAGGTAGCCTTCCAACAAGTAACTACCTATCACACTTACATTCCCAAGACAAACTATTTTAAATTATAAAATTAAGAGAAGATTATAAATAATCATCTAGAATTCTGAAAAACAGTGAAATCTTATACATGTATAGATAGCAGACACACCAGTTTTTAACTCCTTTACATTTATTTCTCAGCTAGGATAATGTTGATAAGGGTATATCAGGACAGATATATCTATTCACCAATCCATTTATACTGAACTTTTTTTAAAAGGTGATTCCCTCAATAATGTCTTACATACATAAGAATGTGTAAAATAAGATTTAAAAAAAAAAAAAAAAAAAAAAAAGACTAATGCAACTAGATAAATGGATCAATCCTGGTTATAAACAAACCAGCTGGACAAAAGAATATGTTAGCACATGACTGATAACCATCTGGGCATCCCAGGCATAAGAAATTTGCAGTAAGAGAAATTTGCCAGCAAAGCAATTCTTATGTTGAGAGGTTTGTTCTCCCTGTTGCATTTCCATTTCCAATAGCAGATATTGTTGACTACAAAGGTCAGACCCATCAAACCTTTGGCTACAGCTAACTGTAGCTGGAAAATTCTCTACTATACAGCCTTTAAAGCTGTATTTTCAGACAATATAAAAACACAAATCAGATCTATCCTCAGAACGATAATATAGACCTACATTTTCCAGCATGGGAAAATGCATTACCCATTACCTATACAACATTTCAATGGGAAAGTGAAGCACACTCATAGGTACTTTGTATCTGTGATTTATAGTGAGAATACGTTGACATCAGCACAAGACATTTGCATTGACATCTGCATATATTAAAAGCACAGACTTATGAGGATGGTGATCCTCAACTGATAAAGAGGTACAGATAACACAGGAATATATCCCCTACTAATATAAGAGCGTTACTGTAAAAACAGCAGTATGATTTAGAAAAGATACAGGCATGCATGCTTAATTTATTGTGAAATGACGTTTTTCAAATCACTGTCAAAGCACCTACAACTCCCATATAAAGAAGTGTAATGTTTCACGTCCACTTGTTTTGCTCACCCTATGCCTGAAACATTTAAACTTCTTTTAACTGCGACAAACAATAAGGTGGTAACAGCAGAGCAATTTGCCACCACAATTTGACTTGTAGTAACTGAAAGATCCAAATCTTAGCAAAGACTGACTTTAATCAGTATTGCTATGTAAAATGCTGTACTGTACATGGCAGTGGGTGAAGCCCAGGTACACACTCCTCTCTGCTGCCCCAGCAATGAAGTGGTGCAGGGAGCTCCGGGGCACAAAGTGAAACACCAGCAATGTCTCCCAGAGCGCTCACCTGAACTCTAAACTCATAAAACTAGCCACATTCACTTGGTTTTCCAGCAACTATTAATGTTTCACTCTTTGTCCCTCGGGGACCAGAAGGAACAGGAACTAGAATGCAAAGCTATCAGAAAAGAAAAGGAAGTCAGAAAGCTGAACAGGATGCAGTAGGTAGGGAAGGAGAAGGCTGAAGAATGCATTTGAAAACAAGAGTCGGATAGGATGTGGGAGTAAGAGAATAGTAGGAACCAGCAGGAGAGGGAAAAACAAACAAACCTTGCAGCCAACCTTGCTGGGTCACAAAAAAAAATCTCTTTAGTTTTGGCAACTCTTTGGAAAGGACTGAAAAAACATGCTGGCATATGCCTCACTATGGGTCACGTTAGAATGTCAAAAGGTAAAAAAAGACCTGCTGCCACTCACAAAGCACTCCCTTTTCACACCAAAGGAGGAACTTTATTAGCATGAAATATATTCCCTAGCTACTCCATCACACTGCTTCATGCAAAAGTTTCTGCCAAGAACTCTCCCTCTCTCTCCCAGGCTACATTTATAAAGAAATAGGATGCGTGCTCTCACATATATATTTTTTTTTTTTTTTTTTTTTTTTTTTGCCACAACAGAACAGTGGGAACTAGCCTGGCGGAGCTCTGAACAAACCAGCTCCCAAAGTCACGAACATATATACAAGAATGCAAGATCTTTAAAAAAAAAAAAATAAAGTGGCACCTATAAATTCAAAGAACAGAAGACTCTTTTGTTTTCTTTTAAAAAATATTCCCTTCTGAAA
This sequence comes from Netta rufina, assembly GCF_964035555.1. Lineage (NCBI taxonomy): Eukaryota > Metazoa > Chordata > Aves > Anseriformes > Anatidae > Netta > Netta rufina. Next base: position 88,298,871 of record NC_140125.1, on the reverse strand, counting down.
GCCTATCTCTATGTAGAGATGCTCAGAAAATTGTGTATGATTTTTAATTCCTAGGCTGTTCGTAAAGGGCATGTGTGATTTTTACCCAGCAGTTGCTATAGGAGGTACAATGAAGCCAGGATGCTATGCAGAGTGCAAAACAATTCACTGGCCTCACAGTTATCTGAGAACCTAGTGGGGAATGCTGCTGAGACAATCCCTCTCTGAAAACAAACAAACAAACAAACAAACAAAACCAACACCTGATTGATAAACTAAGCCAGGGATGAGACAGAGCAAATGGAGAAGAAAGAACATTACTGCCTGTTACTGCCATGCTGCAACTCTTAGGAGAGTCAGCAGTGTGGAATAACGGGACTTGCACCTCTGGGAAAAGCAAAAATACCATAACTGTGCCAATACAACTAGGTGAATTAGCTTATGTATGCATATTGAACAAGGTAGGAAACATCATGGAGCCTTCTATTCTGCCTCAGCCTTTAGTCAGTGAAACCGGACTGCCTAGGATCTGGCAAGTGAGCTTTCACAGAAGTCCGACACTTGATGACACTTCTGTTTTCCACAGCCAGGGAAGCTGCTTCTGTGAGGGATGGATGGGAAAGCTGCACAGGTGCCAAAGAAATAAACAATATCTACACCTCTTCCGCGGTATTTCTAACCACTATAATAAAGTTGACTTGAAGCTCACTCCTGCTTTTGTCTGCTGTACAACTCTCATACCTCAGTGGCTAAACTGGAATTTCAGCAGGACTGCAAAGTGGTGTTGCCCCATCTTGACCCTCACAACTGCTCTGCTACCAGGCTTTTCATCTGACTGCTGCTGCTGCTGGTGTTTGCTAAGTGACACCGACCTGCGTGGGCTCTGATGAAACTCTGAAAGCACCTCAGAGACTCAGAGCACGTGTGTCCTTAATGTATTTGTCTGGAGCAACTGCATTCTGGGTTGTCAGGAGGTTGAAAACACCTGCATTCAGGGTCAAAATATGCAAAAAAAAAAAAAAAAAAAAGGCAGCATTTTAATAATGAAATGTGAGCTAGTCAAAATACTGACAAGCCAACAGTTTGGCACTCTGAGTCCAGTCCTTGTATTTTCTGTCTTGGTTTGCCTTTTTTTTAAGAGATGAGAAATATTTGGGTATAATTATATTATCTGCATTCATCAATAAAAGTATAAAGGACTCAAACATACAGACCACAGTAGGGATGAAGGGAAGGCAGATCTGCTCAACGCATTGTAACTGCTTCACCATAACACCTGCTTCTCAGTGAAAAGCGCTGCTGAGCTTGGCGCAGTACCCTCCTTTCCCCTTTACAGTAAATTGGGTAAATAAAATAGCAAATCCTTACGTACAATTATATGCAAACTGTTAGCTGCCTCAGTTAAAAACATCCTAGGACAACACCATTCCCTAATTTTGTACCACAATGGAAGAGGCACCCGATCCTGGTGCCAGGGCAGGACACCGGCCTACTGAAGCTTCTGGCACAGCCTGGCATGGTTTGTGCCATGACAGCACAAAACCAACCACAGGATTAAGAACAGGAAGATTTTCATAAATCAGTCGATTTGCAGACACAAGAGTGGAAGAAGAGCAGCTACAGACTTGGTTTTAACATTCTTGATGAGCCATGTGCTGGAAACAGCCAGCAAGAGTGGAGGTGTGAGGGAGTGGGCACCAGGCCCTCCCTGCCCTCCTTCCTGCGGGTTTGGTGCTGAAGCATTTCATTGCACAAGGTCTTTCTGCTTCCCCTTCGCTCCTCCATGCTTCAGATTGTCAGAAGTGGGCTGGGATGCTGATATCTGCCAAGCCCTGTCCCTCCAGGGATGTTGCTCCACTTCTTTTGTTATGGTTATATGTCTATGCTTTGTCCTACCTGTCCCGAATTACTTGCTCAGGCTGGGGCTAATCACTCCTTCAGGTCTAGAAGGCATTTTTTCCGTTTGGAAACCTGGCCAAAACCATACAATTTTCCCCCCTCAGCCAGATGCCTGCTGCCAGAAAGTCTGGCTATTGTGTCAACGTCTTTGCAAGAGACAGTTCTGGATTACAGTGCAGACTGGGTTTGTAAAGAGGCACGTTGGGTATGTTGTGAAGGAAGAGTTCTCCAGCACAGGCAGGGCTTCAGCCTGCTGCAAGCACTGCTCCTGCCTTACGAGGGACACTGACTATGCCCCAAAGGATGGGTGACATAGGACACAGACGGCTCTCCAGTCCTTCCAGTGGGAATGAACAAGGGCTGAAAGGGCTCCTTGCTGGAGTCTGCACTGGATTAATGCTGCTGGTTAGCCATCAGGGTGGTTTAACGTTCCCTTAACTCTGATCAATTAATTGAAGCATTAAAGCGACAGACTTATTTTAGCAATATACACTGTTTTTGCTGGTTTACTTCTGCATATGTCACATTTGCTTGCTGAGACGTGCAGGAGGAACCCCACATTACTATTTTCACAGCATCTCCTCTCAGACTTGAGTGAGACTCCAACACAAATTATAACTTAGAGCTGGAGAATGATGTTTTGGTGGTTTTGAAAGACACAGTGATAACTTCATACCAGAACTTAGATGAGCATTACTGGATTTCAGATGGGACTTATTTTATTTGTAAATGGTAGAAGAAGTAACAGCAGCAAGACCTGAGCCAAAATCAAGCATTAGTTCTTGCCTACATTTGCAGAAAGATTGCAAATAGTGATCAGTAAGCATTTTCTTGCTTTCTAAAGGACCATAATCTTTATGAATGCATTTGAATTATAATCAAAACAGCAAACTGGGAACTATAAAAGCCATGCCTAGCACTGACAGCTGATAAGAGAGCAATTCTCCAAGATGGCTTACAATCTTTTAAGAAAACACAAAGAAGTTTCAGTTATCCAGGGCAAGATGCTTGGTGATTTCCAGTAAGCCACTTGTCCTCTTATGGAAGCATTCATTTCAGAATGTCTTAAGCAGAGCATGTAAAAGTGAAAAGCCCCCAAAACATTTATTGAAAATTATACCAGAGTTTGCACTGCACTTTCCATTTCCTTTTGTCAGAGTGCTTCCATCAAGATAAGAAAAACATCTCCAATGACTGCACAGCCTTTCCCACCTCTAAGGCAGAAATTGGGAATTCAGCTATGCGAGGAAACCCTGGTAAGGCAGAACATGACCTGAAATGAGCAGTTCATGTGTGCATCAACACATCAACATTTTGGCACCACACTTTAGCTGTGCTGGCCTAGTTTAGCTCCCCCCAGTGCAAGAAGACTAAGTTAAGCTTTCAAGGTATCTCCAAGTGTTTAATGAAGAACCCACAAGAGGGGCCAACACAGAGAGTAAGCCAGAGATATTTGAAGAGGTATTTCCCGCACTATCAAGCCAGGGGCAGCAGAGGGAACACCAGATAGAAGGATGGGAAGGAGGATGGGAAGCAGGTAAGATCTCAGGAGCACCTTTTAGCTAAGTTTATACATAACCTGGAGGTCCACAGAGCTCTTTACTGCTGCTCTAGCACAAAGCCACCTCAGATGTACTTCTCCTGTAGTACCTCCTTCACCATTTCAACTCCTAAAAGCTTGTTGTGATGTGATGTAATGACTTCTACCCTATTTTGTGTGTGGCTGGGAAGTGAGGGTTAAGAGAAGCACACTAACAAGGACACAGTCACTCCAAGGATAAGCTGGCTGGCAGCTGGTGAAGGCTGCTTCCTCCACGAGGGGCCAACCACACCAGCTGGCAGCGTTTCTGCCACTCACACAGCTGTCCTGAGGAAGGACTGGGCAAGAAAACACCTTCACAAGCTCCTCTCTTCTGCCTTTCCACTTGAGCCCTGAAGAGTCAGTACTGCATTGGTGCAGTGTTAGACAGACTAGACAACTTCCTAGCAGGAGGTCAAAAGCTGCTGCCCATTAGGTGATGTGAGGGGCTGAGTGCTAGAATCCAGGGACAACAAACACCACCAAGAGGTACTTTAATTTAATAAAGCAGTTCCCTCTTTATTTTTCTTTTTTTTTTTTTTTTTTTTTTTTTTCTGTTTAATGTATAACAGCTGACTTTGAAGATTATTTCTATGGCCACTGGGAAATTCTCCACTTCTCCATTTCTGACTGCCTCTGTGTCCCAGCCACCAGGCTGGACTCAAGGACTCTGAGGACCTACAATTTCAACTCAAACTAAGCAGAGGCAGAAGGTGGCCAGGCTCCCTAGGAAGCAACAATCAGGCCTAACAGCACTTAAGCTAGAAAACTGAAAATTAGACAGCTCTTTCAAATCATCAGCTTCAGGCCTGATTATACCTTATACACCTATATGCATCTCAGCTGACAGAAGAAAGATGTGAATGAGATCAGGTCCTAGGGCAGGAAAAGCAATAAACAAACTACATTTGTGCTCCTTTCTCCTTTCAATTCATCAGACTTTAAAGCTGACTAACAAAGAGGCATCTGCTTGTTTTGCCTTGCTACAGAACTTCCCGAGATGCTGTTCTGTTATCACAGGGTCAACTATGAAAACAAATACAACTTGTTAAAAAAAAAAAAATAGTTACCAGTTCTAGTGAACCTAAGGACACATTTTTGTGGCTATTTACTATGCAAAATTAAAGTGTAAAAAAACAACAAACATATTCTTCACTGCTGAATTAACTTTTGAGAAGTGATTGCATAAAATAAAATTAAAAGCAAATTAATACTCCTGCTACTTCAAAACTACATGACAGTGCCCAAATTATATCATGGAAAACATCTTCTCGATTTAGGAAATCGTCTTACATTGGCATTGATTGTCTCATACAATGCTACTTTTCTCCTTTTTTTTTTTTTTTTTTTTAAATTCCTAACCCTGATTTTGTACAAATGAAATTCCCCTGTGCCGAAGCAGTCTGTCGGTGCTGAGGCTGTCTGTCAGCCCGCACAGTGAGTAAGGCAGGAGGAGGAACCCTTACGAGGTCCAGCGCCCCACCGACCTGCCCATACTTTCTCCAGGTAAGGAACGCACCAAAGATCTCGACGAACAACACCACAACCGAAACTTGCTCAGGGAATGAAACAGTATTACAACCGGACAGGCATTTTTTTCCCATCCTCTATCCCAATTAAGACACCCCCATTAATTTCCCAGCCGGGAGGGAGGGCGAGCAGAGCATCGGAAAGGAAGGCGCCGCGCTCCGCTCGGCGATCGCGTTTGCCAGCCCCGTGGTTGTCCTCCCCTGACCCCTCGGGGCTCAGTTCTCCCCAGAAAGCTCTAGGGCACCCCTCGGCACTGGGGGGGCTCCCTCCGGGCTCCTTCCCGGCCCCAGCAGCAGCTCCCAAAATTCCCCCTCCCAGGGCAGCCCCCGCTCCCTGCCTATGCCGGGCATCCAACTCGCGAGTGGCGTGCGCACGGATGGGAGCTGCTCCAACTCAAAATAGTAATAACAATAATAATAAATAAATAAAATAATTATTAAATTGGCATGATCTTACCTTATAAATGGACTTTTTTTTTTTTTTTTTTTTTTTTTTTAAGCTACCGAAAGGAATAGCCCGCAGCCCCCGGCGGGTCGGAGCTGTCGCTCAGGTCCCCCCGCCGTGTCCGTGCCGTGTCCCCTCCGTGTCCCCGCCGCACGGTGTCGGCCGCAGCGCCGGTCGCGCCGGCTCGGGGCAGGGGAAGGGGTGGAGCGGGGAAGGCGGCGGCCGGGCTGCGGGGCCGGGGGTGTGGCGGGGAGAAGGGGGGTGCAGAGGGGAGGGGGCTGCCCTGCCCTGCCCGGCCCTGCCCGGCCCGCGGGGGCCTTCGGGCAGCATCTCCTCTTAGTGGCCTTTCGCCAAGCTCGGGACCCGACAAGCCCCCTCCGGGCTTGGGGTATGTGGGGTTGTGGTAAAGGATCCTCGGGGAACCCTCACCAGGATGCTTCGTGCTGCTGGTGGAGGCATGAATACCTGAAAATCCCCAGTGGACTTAATGTGTGTGCTTGTCTGGTCTCCAAAATTCATGCAGAGTAGCAAGGCCAACCGAGAGTATGCATAAAGTCTGCAAAGCACCATTCTGCCCACTCCTGGCATTTAAAAGTCCTGCAGCAGCACCTCTGTTCCCCAACTACCACAAAAGAATTTGGGGATTCCTTCTATTTGCCAAATGACTCCCTAGATTGGCCATGGTCTCCTCTTCAGTCTTTACCAGGAGAACTAGAAACCATTCTTCCCTTCCCTTGCCCTTCCCATTTCCCTTCTCCTTACCCCTTTCTTTTCTCTTCCTCTTCCTGTTCCCTTTTCTCAAGAAGCCTGTAATATCCCAAAACATTGAAAACTTATCACATCTAATATCATTATCCACAAAAATGGACAAGTGTGTATTTATATTTTTGGGAAACTATTAAATTCCCTATTCTATCATTATTTTTACTTAGGACTCTCTGTATACGAGCTGGACAGTGTTCATTTGCAAAGCAGGTGCTTAATGACTGATTTTATGCTCTTTATTCAAGGCTCTTTTTACTACACACTCATCAGAGTCTCAACTGAGCATAGAATTGCCAGAGAACACCACATACATAATGGGAAACACTACAATAAAAATCAACCATTGGCACCCAGAGGGATCGCCAGAAGCATTTAGATCCTTTAGATCACCTGCATAAAAGTCTGCATCCTGCGTTAGCAAAATAATCAGTAGCAACAGCATGTTGGCAGTCTCGAGGCAATCCATACCAGAAGGGTGCGAAGCACTTTGCAAGCAAGTTGCTGAGCCATCTGCTGGTGGACGTGCTGGACCATGATCAGCAGCGGACAGCAAGGCCTCTGAGGAGGCCGCCACATCACAGAATGCCACCACTGCTCACCCAGGTGCGAGCAGAGTCCCAAGGAAGCCCAAAGCATCCTCTGGACAGTGCCAAATCATAAAAACACAGAATGGTCAAGGTCAGAAAGGACCTTGGGGATGTCTAAGAGCAGGTCCAAGCACAGGGCCTGCTCTACCTGAGTCTCAGGTACCTCCAACCTCTCCAGGCAGCCTGTTCCAGGACCTGCCCAACTGTATGCTGGAAGATACCGAAAATAGGTTGGATCATCGACACAAGGTGACATATATCACATACACTGCCTCATGATAGCCACTAGCAGCACCTGTGACCACAAGCTCGCCCCACAGGGCTCTTATCCCAGACCATCAGATCCCCCAGCTTACTCCATGACTTAGAAATAAAAATGCAGGGAATGGGACACAAACACACAGAAGTCATCTGGTTGTGAGCCAGCAGATGCAAGACTTGTTAAAGAAGGCACAGCATGGCAGTGCTGTGCCTGCCCAGCCAGTACTAGCTGAGGTATGTCTGTGCCCCCACTGGACCTAATAATTAAAGTGTTCTCCACCACCAGGCCAACTACTCCAGGTACCACCACTACAGCAGTGCCAAAGGTAGAGAGAGCATCATGTAGGACGTCACAGCAAAGGCCAAACTGGATTTCAACCTCCACAACTTCTACTGAATGGTAATTGAATATTGTGTGCGTGTATATATATATATAAATATATCTAAGTATAAAGACACTTTGTATGTTGTTATTGCTCAACAATACCATCACTTTTAAGTCACATTAAAGGCTGGAAAAATCTAACCTGCTCCCCAGAACGTCATGTCTCTTTTTGTTTATGCTGTCATTGGGATATTGGGATGATGTAGTCCAAGAATTCCTGACTAAAGCAGCACTTGCAACATGGTGAGGCCAGATAAGAAGGAAAAAAAAAAAAAAGTTCATGCAGGGGAGGGAATAGCTAGGAATCCCAAATTCCAGTTCACCTCTGAAAGTCAGAAGTTGTACTGTGCATCTGGCACTGTCTCTGCCATAGAGGAGAGTAACTGGGAAGCAAAGGATGGAATTGGTTTAACTGCTTAATGATGTGCTAATAGACTACACATTTCTTTGATATGTTGCTCTCTTTAAAATTCAGTGAACTGTGCACAGCAATGGACTTCTCTTGTAACAAATGATTGCCTTATTATAAAATTCTCTGTAAACAGGGCTTTGTAATCTTTCCAGCAGACTACCCTACTCTCTGTTGGCTCTTTATCTTCTGCGTAGAAACATATGTAACATTTACAAGGAAAGCAGCCCTTGCAACTCTCTCCAAGTTTTCTATCATCTAACAAAAAGTCCAAATATTTTTATTTGTGCAAAACAGAACAAAGCTCTTCCTGAGTTTGTGTTTACTTATATACATGAAAAAGTACTTTGTGTAGCTTGCAAGACTGTTTTTTTTTTGTTGTTGTTGTTGTTCATAAAACCTCAAGAACAGTGAAAATCTTCCATGATGTTTCATTTTTTCCTTTTGGTAGTCAAACTCATCTGTAAGTCAAACAATTTCTACTCACCCAGTTGCCTGCTCTGAGCGTAACATACTAATATGAGTCCAGTGGTATCCTGACAAAATGTGAAAACTTAAAATATTGAGGGAAGGGAGAGGCTGATATTAATTTGCTGGTGAAGATACGGTGAACAAGGTGATACGCTGTGCCTTCTGAACACAAATAAATAATGAAGATAGATGTAATAAATTCTTGAAACATGACTTTGTAGGAAAAGCCTGAGAAAAAGACTTCAAGTTGGACCCTGTGCTGTTATATCTCAGGCAATACATTTTATATGGCTTACATCATGCACACTAAAAACTTCATTTGGTGAGATACACTGACAACTGGCTTTGTTCACCTTTGTTCTTATTTAAAACAGGTTGTTCCATGCAGCTGTTAAAAAAAAAAACCTGTGCATGCACACACACACATGCACACATTCACATACAGGCTTTTTTATTACTCCCCAGATCTTTCTAAATATGTCATGCTGATTAGATTTAAAATTCTTTTTCTCTTTGCAGCATGAAAATTGCCCTACATTAGGGCATGCTGCCTTTTATGGAAGCATGATTCAAAAGTTTTTTTTTTTAAAAAGCAGTTCTGGATTTGTTTTTCTTTTCCACTTTGTTGTTGTTGTTGTTGTTTGTTTGTTTGTTTTCTTCTGCATTTCTGCTTCCATAACACTTGTGTGTATCCTCCTGGTATCTGGGAAAGCTTAATATATTCACAGTTGCATGTGTGACTCAGATATTTTAATAAATAAATAGCGCAAATTTAACTGCAAACCATAGATGGTTACAGAAATACACCACGCGAAGTTATATCACTCATTTTTTTCTCTCGATGAATAGCAAAACCTGCATTGGTGGGGCTCACAAAATCCCAGATGCTGGCACAGCCCTCTGGAGGCCATGAGGTCCAACCCGTACTCAAGTAGTGCCACCCAGAACAGGCTTCCCAGGACCATGTCCAGTTCACTTTTGAAGGTCTCCAAGGAGGGAGACTCTAGAGCCTCTCTGGGCAACCTGTGCCAGTGCTCAGTCACCCACACAGTAAAGAACTGCTTCAGATGTTCAAAGGGAACCTCCTGTGTCCACTACCAGGTCCCCAAATCCTTCTCTGACAGGCAGCTTTCCAGATGGGTGCGTACTGGTGGATGGGGTTGTTCTTCCCAGGTGCAGGACTTGGCATTTCATGATTTTGCTATCGGTGCACCACTCCAACATGTCCAGATCCCTCTGGATGGCAGCACAACCCTTTTGTGTTATCTGCAAAGTCACTGGGGGTATGGGTACACTCTGACCTCCTTGAAATAAAGATGATTCCAGATTAAAAAGGAGACATTTACACTAGTTATACCTAGTCAATGACACATTTTTATAGTATGTTTTGATCTTTATTTTGTGAATAGGCACCAATACTGTCACAGAAGTTGGCTGTGGCCCTTTGACCAAAGCGTCTCTGGAGTCAACATCAGAGGTGTTCAGGACCTCAGAGAAATGCCACACGGCAGGATAGTTCCTTGCTGCCCCCTGTAGACCTACCATTTTTACTGACAACTGTGTTTAATCAGAGCACCCTCTCTGATGTGTCCCTATCATTTCTCGTTTTACTAATCTACTCACTTTTGATATGTTAGGTGTTCATACGGAGAAATGACATGGAGGAGTGAGCTTGAGGCTTTGAGAACAGGAAGAGCTGCGACTCTTCGTAGATTACCAGGAGAGAGATGCTTCATCTTTTGGTGATGTCTTGGCCTCTTTCACTTGACTTGGGTCTGGGACATGAGCAGCTTCACAGTTCTCCTAGGGCATATGTGCCATGGGAAACTATCAGAGAAAACCGTTTTTTCTTATGAAACCTAAGTGATGGAGGACTTTTAGTGCTGGAACTTAGAGATTGCAAGCCACAATGGCCCAGGGTGTGGGACCAGGCCAATGTGTTTTTTTCTCTTAAAGAGAAAATTAATTGTAACACCCATACTACATTTTCACAAAGCAGAACCTAGCTTCTGCTCCTTCACACAGCACCCTCTGTCTGTCCATAAATGTTCTCTATCAAACCTCCCATTTTAGAGCAATTCTTTTACTTCAGAGTGACATGACAAATCTCAGGGTCTTTCAAGCAGCTCTTGAAAATGCCTGTTCCTGTTCTGTATTTGTACAATTGGGCCTCCTCAGATGGCAAAGGGTCTCAAGTACTCTTACAATATACAGCATAAGAAATGATGGTGGCTATCACAAGAAGAAAGAATGACATTAACAACAAAGGAGTAAGCCTGACTGATTTTCACCAGTGTGTTGCTTTTGTTCTGTTGATAGCTGGCTCTGCTGTTGCCCCTTCATTTGCCTCCCTCTCATCTGACTTTTCTGAGCATGGGGTTACAGTACAGAGATACTCCACCCAGAGGTAAGGGTCACATTTTTAAGCATGAAACTCATAAAGAGCTGTAAATAACTTTTAAAGCAAGTAACTCATAAAGAATTGCAGTGAATATTCCCTAACTAGAAAATGAAAATTAAGGCAAAAGTATTCCCCCCCCCCCCTCCAAGTGTATGATATTCTGGTGCAAACAAGTTCAGGAAAGTCCCAGTGACTGTGCTATTGATCACGTGTTGAACATGATAAATATGAAGGCTTCTCCTTTATTTTTGGTGTATCTTTCTTTAGATATCTTCGTGCATTTTGGTCTTGCATTTGCTTCCAGCTTGGTCTGTTCTCCATCTTCACCTCCACCATCTTTCTTCCATCTGTCATCCACCTGGCAGGCCTACAGGACTCCACGTCCACCAACACTTCATTCCCCTCACCACTCCCTTGGTTCTCTAATTCACATTAAACTCTAATTCATATTCACTTCCATATTATTTGCTTTGCAGCTGCCATCCCCTGCCCTAAACCTGCCTCTTTGCTGTTCCTCTTCCTTTACCTTCCTATTCCATCTGTTCATTTCTTGCCCCTGAAGGGATTAACTGCTTTAATTCCAGCTCTTTTTTTTTTTTTTTTTTTTTTTTTTTTTTTTTTTTGGACTTCCTTTTCTTTTGTGCTTCTTCTCACTGACCTCTCCTCAAAGCAATGTGATACAGTAACTGATTTGGGCTGGAAAGCATGCACACCTGAGTCCTGCATCTAAAACTAGAAGTTGTCCACCTCGCTGTTTCTTATTTGATATGTCACTGAAATAATGCATTTGGTAGAGTGAATAAAACCACTGGGGAGGAAAAGTGAGAGAAAACAGACTCCAGATAATTACTGCTTTGTTTTAACATCAACCAAACCAAGAGATAGTGTCACCATGAAAACAAGGGACGAGTGTTTACAAATAAAAGATTGAAGAAGTTTAAAAAACTACATATAGGAAGCAGCCATCATTCAAATAATTGCATGCACTGTGCTAGTCAAGCTTGTTCTCCAGCTGCTTTGTACAACAGCCATGCAGCCTGAGAACAAGACTTTGCTCAAGTGGGGTCAATATAAAGAACCTCTCTCTCTCAGTGCAGGATCTCAGATTTTCTAAGAAATGCAGGCTATGCTTGCACTGTTTTATATTACATTTTGCCACCTCAGTCACAGCTTGATGTAAGGATAAAGCAATATGCACCTATAAAAACAGAGAAAAATAAATCATCTCATGAAGATTCCTTCCTGGTTTTTAAACATAATTTCCTGTGAGCTCCAAACTTTGTGATTTAGTAAATGGATCCTCAGTTAAAGGCTTCATATGCTGTGCAAGAGCAATCAGCTGCTGCTTTTATGACCTAAACTGAGACTGATAGATTTTAACAACATCAGCACTGAGTAATCCTGGCTTTCACCACATCCTAATATGCCATGTCCCAACTGTCAGTCGGAAGAGCTAAGAAGGTATTTCTGTTAACACTCATGCCAGGACCCTCAGCTCTTGCCCAGAACACAAAGGAGCACACACCTGCCCACCACATCTGTCTCACAAACACAGCTTTGCCAGCTCTTTCTGCCCCTGTGTTCTGAAGGTGCAGCATAAATGGGGAAAAAAAAAAAAAATCCCTACACCTACACAAAGCTTTTCTACTACCACGTAGCTAATTGATACAGCTCATGCATTTGTTGGGTTTGTTGCTTGCATTAGATGTGTGTCTATTGAGAGGCCATTGCAGCAGAGAATGCCCTCACTGTTTTTTAACCTTATATTTTTAACCTGTTATTTTAACCTTATATTTGTATTTGCTAAGAGCAAAAAAAAATGGGAGTCTGGTTGCCCAGAGCCCACAGCTCTCCCATAACACCAAACCCATTAACCCATCTCGCAGCTGATATGAGACGTGAGGCCAATCTCACACAGTAAGTGTAAATTGCAAGCTGCCATTCCTGCCTCTGCTTGCCTTACAGCTTCTTTTCTACCATCTCTGCCTTGCCCTCTGAACAACTGCACCGCCTGCGTGTCCTGGTCCCGCTGATTTCTAATTGTGTATTTGCTTTTCAGCTGTCAACTTCCACTGTGCATCCCTCACTTACAAATTGCTATTATTTTTCAAAATGTTATAGTGATGTAAGTGCAAATGATGCCTCACACAACAAGAGAGGCAACAGTTTGGAAAAGCTTACAGCTTCCTTGGCAGAACCAGTAGGCGATACTGGCCAAAATAACTCAAAATATAAAGACATTATTTGGCTATAGAAATTATTTTAAAATAGTATGGTCCTAAGTGCTTATTATCATGAACATAAATGCAGACAGAGCTTATGTAAAAATATAATCATAAAGGAAATAGATATTGTTGATGCGTTACTTTTTTGGAGAGCAAGCTCTTACTCAGAAGCTGTAACTCTGCTAACTGCTGTATGTGCTACATTTATATATGCATTTTTGGAGTTCCTACTCATTTATCCCATTAATCAAGAAGAGCTCTCCTGACTTCAAAGGAATTGCACCAGTGCCAGCTTTGTGCTCATGAAACTCGGAGTCAGGCTGGTGTTTTTACAGATTAGTTATTTCCTAAGACCCAAAGAAGCTGGATGCAGGGAGCTCAGTGTGCTAACGATGGGCACAAAGCAATAGTGCCTGTCAGTGAAAGCAAGTTGGACCAGCAGCGCTTGGCCTGTCAGGTGAGGACACGAGCCAGTCAAACCAGGACACGGTCTTCTCTGCCGAAGGATTAGCAGCACACAGAGGCACGAGACGTGCAACAACTGTGAGCAGCAGAGCTCTACCACCCGCACCACCGGGATGGACAGTGCTCTGCCCCTGCCACTTCTGGAAACCGGGTTGTATCCCATCCAGTAATCTGCAAAATGAAAAACGCTGAAAGCTATGCATGATTTTAAAATGAGTTAAGTCATCCAGGCAAAGCTCAATATGTAAATGTTGAAAGAGAATACTTCTATCCATTTCCAATTCCTCTGAAAATAAACATTTCATATGGAATTGTAGAGGAACTTTCAGCCTGTGATATATATACTTGTCACCAAGAGGCACTTTTTCACCTATGACATAATTGCTACCATCAGAGAAGCACTGCTGCTGCTCTGCTGTAATTTAGCCTCATTTTCTGCTCATTTCATTATCCTTTCTCATTAGGGCTACATATTCAGCTATGTTACTATTAATCTTTTCCCACCATAAGCAACTGGATAACAGAGCTGTGTGAATAATTGATTTTTCAATTCCTTAGCTGATCTAAAAATTCAACAAGTAATTATCAAATGAAATAATAATAAAAAAGCTTTATTTTTCTCTCTCATTCAAGAAAAAATGTGAAATTCAGTGAAACATTTGTTCATCTTGAATAAGCCTTTTCATCCATCTTTGTCATTTTAAGAAAAGCAGCAAACAGGGAGGCAATAACTTGGCACCATTTGCCAAAACAACAAGTGAGAAATCCTCCCTTTCCAGGAGACAGAGTCCCAGCCCAGTGAATTCCTGTGTCTGGGGAGTCTGAATACCCCAGGCACTGACCTACAAGGGCATTTTCACCCCTTGGGTGGAAAGAACTCAAAAAGCATGTAAATGACTTGTAAAAGTGGAACAATTTTGAGTGGGAAGAGACCTCCCCAGGAGATGCAACAACGTGACCAGGCTTCCTCCAAGAGGTGACTTCAGATCCCATCAGGGTGATGGGAGGTATGAAAGTCTCCCACAGTCCAGGTGAACAGCATAACCACAGGGTTATTTGGTATGTTTTGTTGTTGTTGTTGTTTGTTTGCTTGCTTTTGACTAGCTGGTCTTATGAATTAAGCCACTAGCTTTCCATTTGTGATATTTCTAACAATTTTCTTACACACAAAGTGGCCTTTGTAAAACAAAATTTTAAATAATTAGTCCAAATGCAAACTTTGACAATTCATTATTAGTATCATAGGCGCTTTATAAATACGTGCTCAATTATACATATTTTACTCTACAGTCCTTCTCCCTTACATTTGCACAAATTACAGCAAGTTTCACGAGAACATTTACTTTGGATTTTTGCATCCCCTTGTTCTTTATTTTTTATTATTTTTCATTCTGCCTTAACATTTTTTCCACATATAAGCCTTAAAAAGAAATGAAAACTGAAATGATGCAAATACAAAACTTATTACTGGTATTCTCCGCTGCTGGTGGCATGCCTATAATCTATCAGCTATTATTTGCCAGCATTGTCCAGAGGTCTTAAATAAAGTTATTGCCTCATGGTACTTGGCACTTAAACTCACAAGTAAAAAGGACTTCTGCCAGAAGTCTCTTCTGGCTTACACAGATATGAAAACATAAGGAGAGCTATACTGCGTCAGACTGGGGCCAGTTCTTCCCCAATGTTGTGTTGTTGATTACAGCTAGGGAGACGATACCAGAAACAGTACAGAGCCAGGGGTCCTGCCTGCAGCTTTGGGTCACCCTGGCAGCCTCAACACACAGGGATGCCCCAAGTTCCTTCCAGGCAGTTGGGATTAATTCATGGCCATGGAGGTAAGCTTTACCAGTTATCCCATCCTGGTTAGATACATGCTCCTGTGTGGAAGGAACAAAAATGAGGCATGAAGAGGTAAAATTACATGTTCAGGGGCCCAACAGCAGCATTATTGTTAGGATTTCTGTGGAACCTACCATTTTTACTGAAACCTGGTTTTGGTCTTCCTAAGAAAATAAATCCTTAAGGGAGATGTTGACTCAGATCTTGTCTCCCCCAACAATACAGCAAGTCAACCTCTCAATTATGCCAAACTGACAGAAATTCACTTGCATCCATTCCTCTCCCAGTTCTCTTCCTTCTGCCACCCCCACTCTACCACTGCCCTCGATTATGTACTCATATCTATAAGGAGAAGGCACCTGAGATCCTGGCAGGAATTACAGCAAAGGATTGAAAAAGCTTTGCATCTTTTTAGGGTTAGGACAGCTCCTTGTATAGGCTCACTGAGTCAGAACGGCGCCCCAGATCAGATGGAACCCTGAGGTTCTTCACATAAGTTATTGAAAGTTATTTGACAGTGTAGAACAGGTCTTGAATAAACATAGTATGTCATATTCTTCGCTAGTCCTTCTGTACATCTCTGCAGTGGTAAACTTCCATTTATACATAAAGCAAATGCCCAGCATGTTCAAGCTTGAGTGCCTTTTTAGCATATATTTATACTTGTAAATAAGTGGCATCTGTCTAAAATGTTTAGAAATTCAGTGAAACCTGGCACGTTCACTAAAACCTGTTTCTAATCTTTCTGAATGAGGAAGCAATTTTCCCAACATGACCCCGATTCAGTTCTCATTTTCTTTGCCTAAAAAAATGACAACTTAAAAAGATGGCCTCAATAGAACCATGAACTGATATTTATTTCAGTAGTATAATAACTCTGAAACATGCCAAAGGCCCCTTAAATGTTCAAATTGTTACCTATTGCACCCTGGACAGAGTTTGGGTCCGTGAGTAGATTTTGAATGAAGTAATTTTTTCCCCCCATCTGACCCTGGGAGCATTTGAATTGATGATTTTAGCAAGCAAACTTGGTAGGAATAATGAACTACATATAGTTTTGTATAATAATTCTCTCTCAAGGGCTGTGAAGCTGATGCCTACTTAGAAATTTTGGAAGAATAGCTGAAACAACACATGATGCTATTTTATATAATCCCAGAAGTGACTGAAACTGGACAGTTTTGAAGACTATCCAAGTGTGAAGAGATGGATTTGGATTAGTCCCAGCTCATGGCAAGCCTCGCATTGTGTAAGACTCGCAATACTTTCACATTGTTTCTCCACAGTTCGATGTGGCTGTTTGTTCTCTCATTTTTAAAGTACCTTTGGAGCTATTTTGTTGGAGCTTGAGACCAGAATCATTAGTTAAAACATGAGCTTCAAGCAAGTTGCAGGGAACAGCCGCGGCCTTGCAGTCTGTACAGCTAGGACTGTAAAACAGGACCTGTAAAATGGATGACCTTCAGATTTACTTAACTGTGCAGAACTGGTATTTGTCACTGCCAGGTTTATTCATTTATTTCTTTTAATAGACTACCACAGAATTTGTAATCTGTGATCTACAAAAATATTACATTTGTAGGAAAAAAAAAAAAGTGTTTCCAAACTATACAGATAGTATGTCAGTTTAAAAGAAAAGAAGAAAAACTGTTTATTTTTTTATTAAACTGTAGCCCTTGCCTTCTACATTATAAGATTAAAGGTTTAGAAATGCAATTACTGAAAAGTAGACAGAGAGTGACTCAGTGCTTTACTACAGCCAGTAATGTGCAGAAAGATGAGTAACTACTGTAGGCAATGGTGAATTCCCACAGTCCCGTTGGGCTGACTTTTCCTTTTTTTGGGTCACAATTTGGAAACTAGGACAGAGAAACAATGAACAGATGAAAAAACCTAAAGTCTGGGTATGAATATGGCTAAGAAATACTGGAGCAAAAGAAACAACAAAAAAAAAATAATTTTGTAAAAGAACTTAATTTCCATACTTCAAAGGAACCACCAACAGATTACACAGTTGCAGGCCAAAGACTGTGCTGTTTGTACCATACACCTCACCCCAATATCTCAGTATAGGGCTGTTCTTATCACAGAATTTGGCCTTAAACTGGTAAATCACAGAGATTTATTAGCCCTGAACACTTCAGACTTTTGGCTTGATTGTTCTCTATACAAGAGATGGAGGCTCTGCCCTGCTGTCTTTCTGCCAGGTTCTTTATTTTACAGTCTCCATAAAAATCAAGAAAAAATGCAAACTGGAAAGGTAACGTACACAAAATCTCCAAGCCCTTTTGCACTCCAGCCTCTACACTTGCTTGGGTGTAATTAAATAAAGGGAAACAAAAATGCAAGCGCTCCCCAGTGAAAGACTTGGTGCTGCCGTCTCGTGGGAAGAAGAAGAAGGGAAGATTGGACAAAAAAAAAAAAAAAAAAAGGCAGAAATGTAAAAAGGGAAAACAAAAGAAGATTTTCTAAAACCTGCTAACATCAACACTCCCATTTTTGTTTCAAGACGGCTGTGTGCTTTATTGCTTGCAGATCGGTTTCCTTTGCAGGTGATGCGGGCCCAGAATTACATCACCAGCAGAGCAGCCAAGAGCATCTCAGTGCCAGGATGACCGAAGCCGAGAGGAATGCATTATCACAGACCGCGGAGGGACTCGCCAGTGCATTCCTTGCTGGGGGTGCTGTGATGGGGGAGGCAGAGAGGAGATGATTTTACGCAAGGGCTGAAAGGAAACTTTGTAGAGGAAAGATCTGGGGTCACAGTCCTGCTGTCTCCTCTAAGCAGATCTAATTATGGTTGTGTACTTCAAAAAGAGGGTTTAACTAAAACCAGATTCAACAGGGCATTGCTTAGGGAGTACAGAATGAGTCCTCTCAGCCCTGCCTTTGAGGAAAGCGCAAAATGCCTCAGTGTGCAGGCAGCGCTGTCCCTTGTAAAGAATAACTTGAAGCCACAGCAAGAGAAGCAAGAACCAACTTAAAATCCTCATAGCTTCGATGATGATGCGTTTCATAAAAATGTGACCAGACGTAATATCGATGCATCCATATGAACAATGCTTACATTAGATACTTGGTGTGATTTAGTGACACGCTGTGTGGTGCAGTAAAAGTCTCAGCAGTCTCAAGGATCATGCTGGAAATGATCAAATGACTCACGAAGCTGTCGCACAGATCACCCTCAGCAAGTTCCAACAAAGCCTTGCTGCCACATCGCACCATGTATGCAACAAACAATGTCCCCTGCATCTGAAAGAACACCCCCCCCTCACATTTGGAAGACTTGCAGGCTATTTCTGCCATCCCGCGGGACCGCCGCAGCCGTCCTCACCACAGGCCTGTTTCTGAACCATTAAAATCAATAGGAGCTTTCCAGTGCTTTTAATAGAAGCAAAATATGCTGTCAACAAACTGGATTAGAAGAAGAGTACAAGACAAATTGTTCAGAGATTAGCACCTCTGAAAATGTCAGGATTTCAAACCTCACCTTTTAGGTTGAATCAAGAGCTTGAAGCAGTACCGAGGTTATGCAGAGCTCTTCCCCTTTCCAGGGGGGAAAAGGGCTGCTGATCAGACAAAAACATTTATACTCGATCCTAAAGATTTACTTTTTCTTCCCCTACGGTTCCCTAAAGAGGCCTGAGGGCTGGGACTCAGCAGCCCAGAGAACAACCAAATTTAACTTCATGTTGACCCAGTTTTGCACAAGAATTTTTGGGGGTATGGAAGTGCCCATAGCTGGTTCAGCTGCAGCCAGATCACCCAGTGACCAAGTTCATGCCACCAGCTCATTTCCTAATGTGCCACTGAAAACCAGGAGGGGTGCCTGTGCTGAAAGGACTAACTTCACCATTCCAGCTGCTGTGGGATCTCCTGATCTTCAGATGTCCAAGCCACGTTGTCAGTGCAGCTCCACACAGACCCCTCATCCTCAGAGACCCCTCACCCCACCATCTGCCACTAAAGGTCTCTGTGGAGGCCCGGGGGCCTCCAGCTCTTCTCCTTATTCCTCAGCCTAGTCATGAGGCTGCAGGGAGAGGGCTGATTTGCAGTCCTGGGGAGGGGAAGTAAAATGCCAAAGAAGATCTTGATGGTATGGAGAGAGCGGATGAGGTATACAGCTGTCGAAAAGGGTAATTTTGGTCAATTTTGGTAAAAATTGAAGATACTGTCCTTAACTTTCAAGACATACTCATCTTTATGCAATGATTTTAGCATACTATAGGGAAATTTGCAAAACACGTCAGCCACCATGTTTACAGAAGCACCTTCCACTAAAGGTATCAGATTTTGTTAATCTCGTTTTCTACCATTGTCCTGTAATGACTTGACATTTTCCTACAGCCTTTCCACAGTTTACTCACAGAGCCAACTCCAACAGCCAGGCCCTCCTCGCTGCTTCATTTTGCTCCTCCTAGCTGTCTACATTTCAAATATCCTTGTGTACAATTTTCTCTTTTTTATACCTTTCATGCATAATTATTCTTGACAAATCATGTTTTTCTCTCACTTCTTTCTCACTGTGCAAGGCTGGCCTAATAATTAGTTTCACATAGAGACTATTAGCTTTCATATTATGTTGTTGTGGATGGATTAGAGTTCATGTGTGAAAGTGTATGCAAATAAATATTCCAAAGTAAATGCATTATGAGAGTGCTGGAAATGCATTAGAACCAAGGGATATTTCTGCTCTTAGAGAATTCCCCATTTTATCTTGTTTGAACTCTCACAGGACGGCAAAGCAGATGTGGCTTCTAAAAGCTGGTGTGGACAACACTAGTGAGGAAAGATTGGTAAAACACTGCAGGGGCAGAAATTATTCCTTGCAAACAGGACAGAAATTATGGCTTCTCTCATTGTACCAGACGGCTGTGAAATGGCTGTCCCACAGGACTGTTCTTCCTCCCGCTCACCCTGTCTCATTAACGTTATAACTGCGAGTGCAGCAGAGCGGCTGACGGGCAAAGTTCACCTCAGTGTCCCTTTCTTTTTTTATGGCGACTACAAGTCTGCTCAGCTCTTAACAAAGTAACCCTTGGGCCTCAAAGCACAACAATAAAAAAAATATGTATATGGTGATACTTATAAAACAAGAATGCTAGGCAGGAGCCTATGAACTGCCTTTAGGCAGGCCAGTTCTCTGTCCCACTATGCACATTAAGTGAGCATGGTGTTGTGTTTATATATATATATATATATATATATATATATATATATACACACACATATATATATATTAACCTACCACAATTTAATCTTTCTATTGCAAACTCTGTCATTTTGACAAAAATCTCTTGCTGGCTGCCATTACAGGGCTTTCCTGAGAAGTCATCCCATCGTCTGCTCTGTCCTGGAACACAGCCTTTGAACCACACTACTTCCAGTTTTCAAAACCTATGAAGATGCGGGCAAATCCTGAGTTTTATGTGCACTCGGCAAACAAAGATGAGGAGTTGAGGTCATTCAAAATATATGCTAGTGAGTGGTTTCCAGGCCATCCTGGCTTTTCTAACCTTCTCTGTAAGGGATGAAGGAGGAGCAGCCTAGAGAGGGAGGGTTCTGCATGCTGGTTTTCCACGTTTAGTCATATGTCATGTCCTCTCCACTTGGTTGCTACTAAACGTGATGTGATTTTTCTCATTAGTGCCTTGGACAAAGTGGATTAAATAGCAAACACCAGGTTTCTCTGGTCACTCAGCATAACCCAAAAGCACTGCAGCTCTTCACCTGCCACCACCAGTACAGAGGTACCATTGACTAAAGCTAGAGGATTTGGTTATTCTCAAAGATTTCAACACAAGTTCAAACTCAAATTCCCCCTTTTTATTGCTGTTTTTCCAAAAATTGTAGGGTATAGGAAAACTGGAGCTTCAAAGACACAGAACAGCAGGAAGAGTATGTGAAAATGCCTCTGGGATGGGAGTTGATATGCCAGCTATAGTAATGTGAGACAGAAATCTTTTAAATCAATTCATTAAAGGAAATTGGTTCAAAGCAAAAAGTTTATAAACTCAGGCTGTTTAGTGGCCTTCAGGAGTTCAGCTGGAATAATAAGAAGGCAGCAACTGATAAATTAAAGTGAATTTAAAATGTAAAGAGAAATGTAAATGGTATATTAATATAGCCTTTACTTTTGTAGCAATTCAGTTGCCTGCATTTCCACACATGCACAGATATTCATCATTGAGAAAAAATGACATCTAAGAGAATCAGATATGAAATTACTCCTTACTTGCAAATACAACAGATTTTTTATTTTCTCTTAAGGGAATAAAATTGTTAATATGCAGACACATTTTTGTCCTTTAAAGTTTGCCAGTGAACACAGGAAGACAAAGAGCCAGAAAAACAGCAGCTATTAAACAAGGAAATATGGTCACTTTAGCTCATGTGCCACCTACTCAAAGCTGGCACTGAACAGAGCTCAGGAAATTCACTAAACAATTTAGCTCCTGGCTTTTTGAAAATGTCTGCCACCAGACTGTGGTTTCCTCAAAAGCATTTCTTCTTTGAACTTGCCTTAAGTATTCTTCCCAGAGCTTTTTTTTTTTTTTTTTTTTTTTTTTTTTTTCACCAAACTTTGTGGTTTGATTTCAAGTAGTTTGGTATGAGCATGACATTTCATATTGCAAAACTCAGACTGTTGCCGAGTGCTCGTTTTTCACCTAAACTATGTGCTGCAAAAAGTGTCCTCTTTTGACTTAGAGGGCAAATTACTCCTACAATGAGGACTAATACTTGAAGGGAAAAAAAATGAGCATTGAGCCTGTTAGATAAAGACCTTCAGGTAGTCCGTCACAGGCTGGGCACATTTTATAAAACATGAAAATATTTTCTTCCAGGGGGATGTAGATCTTGCCTGAGGTAAACCCATTCAGAAATATGAAAAATAATGCAAATTGTTAGTGACTTTACAAGCCTAAATGTGAAGGGCATGGCAAATTCCCTACCATTTGTGTGCCAACAGCTAAATGGTTGTTTTCCTTACCCATTCCTCCCACAGTGACACAGTGCCCTGTCCTTCACAAAATGCAGAACTCAACTGAGCAAGCCAGCTCAAACCTTAGCCAACATAAATAACATCTGATCTCTCAAAAGCTATCAGGAGATGAACCCAAAATGGGCATGAGTAAGTCAAAACAAATTCATTTTTAAATTCAAGCGCACACTGCAGGAATGTTCAATGGTGTTCTTCCAGCCCTAGACTTGCACAGTAATGTACTACTAACATGAGAGGACTGACTTTTACCAACGGTTTACATGAGTTTATTGCCATTTAAACACAGGAAAGACCAGACGATGTCACTGCTGAACTGAAAAATACTGGGATATCAAGGGTATTCTTTGCACTGTCATTGGTACTCACCTTTCCCGCTCCTGCTCCAAGAGGTTGGTAAAGTCATCGCTCTTGTTCATGTAATCTGTATGTTTATGCTTCTCATTTTCAAGCTCATAAACTGTGCGGCGATGGCATTTTTCTGCCAAAAGAAGCTGTTCCAGCATGCGTCGATATGTCTCCTTCTGCTTTTCTTCAAGCCTGTCCAGCTGGGTTGTAGGAGAGAATAGGTTATTTTAGAGGTTTCCTTGCTTACTTCATCTGATTTATTAACAAACAGTGTCATGTTCGGTAAATGCAAGTCCCAGAATTTTACATCCTGCACTTTACATAAAGCAGTGCCTAAAAATAGGAGTAACTGTCCTGTAAAAATAATTTTTTTGGACAACGCGTTTGCAATAAACATTTACATCATTCTTGGATACACAAAGGACAGGGATTCATGTGGTTTTAGGGTAACAAACAATATTGCTGCAGTGCAGAATGCCTCCCGTGACAAGGTGCTGCATGCACTCTCCTCATTTCACATGGGAACAGCAGTAAAAAATCCCCAGGAGGAATACATGCTCTCAGACCCTAGGACCCCAAGTTCAAGTACCTCTATAGGGACATGGGCACCTATGTGAGTAGCAAAATATAAGCTCAAGGCTGAAATTTGAACTTCATCGTCAACAAAGTTGTACCTGTAGGACTGCTGAGATAAAAAGTCTGAATGTAGTGTGCTCTCCCCACCTGGTGCTCAGCCCCTGTGGGAGTTGCATCTCACTCTGCCCCGGCTTCACCAGAAAGCTGCTGTTTCACAGGGTGCCTCTGCAAACTGGGGGAAATAGGAGAGCAGGAGGGCTGCAGCTGCTCTTAAGCAGCCCTCCAGAAGCTGACCACGACAGTCAAAAAGAGTCGATCCATTTTGTAAAGGAACCTAGCTGGGTGCAGCCTTTGAGAGTAAATCTTTTGCACCATCCTATTTTAGCTCCCACATAACCTCTGTGGACCTAAGCATGACAGAAGTTACTGTAGACTGAGGTCCCTGTCAAATTATCATCTTCTTTAGACAAAAGACCTGCTAAGTTCTTTTACTCTTGATAGCCAGTATTTCATGCATGTTCCCAAATGCTAATGTCTGCTTTCCTTATTTACTATCACCCCCCTAAAATCCCAGAAGATACTGCAATAGGGGTGCAGAGTATAAAGATGCCCCGTGGTAGATACAATTCCTGGTTAAACAGTAAATGTTCTGAACCAAGGAACTATGAAGAGTTGGACAGATGCTACAGTGCACTGTACGGTATGTTATTGCGTGCTCTTTCTCCATGCCCTGGACTGTTAAGAAACTATAACCATAAGCAGTGGTTGCTTATTTTGGCGTTCACACTGGCCTCAGACATTCCCAGGTCTATTCTACATTTATTTATTGCTTAGATTTTAAACCAAGGGTTTAAATCTTTGGTTTAATGTCCTGCAGATCTCCTTTAGGGCTGAACTGACTTCACAGCCCTGGAACTGAAGAGACATAAAATGATTAGGGATTTGTGATCCTGTAAATATAGTCAAAATCAATCTCTGTTGGTCTTCTTTCCCTAACTACTGCTGTGATAGAGCTTTAGTATGCCAAGAAAGTCACAGAGCACTTACCAGTGCTGTGAGCAATAGAGGTTGGAGCTTATAATTGAAAGGAAATTTGGAAAACAAAAAAGCAACACCCAAAGATTTTGTTCTCATTTACCTGCACCAGCCCTAAGGAGCATACAAGGTCCATATTGTTTGTGTTCAGACCCAATGATTTTGCTTACAGTTTATTCTGACGGTTGAGAGAACAAGTACATTCAATTTTTCTTCAATTTTGTGTAATTTGCACAAGAATTTTATTATTCTCTTGTGAGCTTTGCATACATGCAAAATACACAGAGTTTCCCTTTTTGTTAGGATTCCCCCCTGCACAGACTTGTAGATGCAAATCAAGAAGTTATTACCTCTGAAATTGGTTTCTCATAGACATCTTCCCCTATAGATTTTTCTTGGGCAAGGATGGCATCTCTGTGTAGGACTCGCAGCACACTCTCTGGAGCGGCAGACCCATAATGAGCTTCTAAAACTTCAGGTTTGGTTTTCTCTGTCTTCAGCATGTGGATCACATCCTCTCTTGCCTGTAACATGGCAAATCAGTACCATAAGCCAACGTGCTAACCAACAAGGGAAAGAGGGAAAATAGGGGCATTTCATATGTACAGACTGCATACACAAAAATAGCATAAATGAGAAGAATGCTGGGCTGCCAATGCAAATATAAAACTTTGGGAGATATCAGAGTAAACACAATCTGTGTCAAGCAAATGTAGTCCCTGCAGGCATTAATTATTCTATTCCTGCCTGTCATTACATTTGAATGCGGTGGGTTTTTATCTGAGTTGAAAGTAAAGCCAAGGAAGCATTATTAGTCTTCATGTATTTTTTCACTTATTCCCTGTCCATGCTGTTTACTGACTGCAGTAAGGGGATGAGTAAAAGAAGAAGCACAAGTGTACTGAATTAATATTTCTCAGACAGCCTCTAGTCAAGTATTTCCCCTGTATTAGCCCCATGTCTGACTTTGTGACTACAGGTTGTCTTCAAGTAGCTTTTTAAATAAAGTTTTCTCAGTTTAGTTTGCTTAAAAAAAAAAAAAAAAAAAAAAAAAGGGAGCTCCTTGGTTTGTCTGGAGGGCATATCTCTCACAAGCCGAAAGGGATACAAAGCAGAAGGGTACATGCACCAATTTTTCTTTTGCTTGCCTTTCAGATATTCAAGCATGTGAGCTTGGGAAGCAAATTAAGAGCTAAGGAAAAGTTTGGATATTTTAGGAAAAATCTCTTGCAAATCCAGCCCCTATATAAGCAATGACTGTTTAGGATTTATGAACTGGCCAAAGCTTCATGCTTTTCCATTGTTCGTAATGGCAGTCTATATTATCCCTGTAGCAAATCTTAAATCTTTACCCAATACCACAGAGACATCACAGCTCCACAAAACCATCTGCTTTTGAAATGAGCAAGGAAATAATCTCAGGAAATGACAAAGACCATTTAATCTTTTCTTAATAAAATAGAGTAACATGAAAATAAATAAAAAACGAGCTTGAGGCAAAGATCATGCCACTCAATTGAGAACTAGGTGAATTATAAACAGCTAACTGTAGGGGCTTACCCTGTACAACATTTTGTAACCTTAAGTAGTAGCTTTACATGTCACTCTGTCTGCAAGATACAAATAACAGACTGGAATGGTATTAAAGTTTTTTCAGCATGAGTGTGGGAAGGGTGCATCGCTCACAGATGTCAAAACTACAAGTGAATTATGCAGGCCAGTCACAAGGAGTGCCAAGAGAGCCTGTCCACCTCCCTGCCTCACATCCTGGGAATATGCCACTCTCAGAACAGAAAAAAATGATATTTTAGGAAAGTTTTAGTTTCAAGAACATATCGTTTTTTATATTCCTGTAAAAATAACAGTTATCTTAGTGTCTTTGTTACTATGAGGCTAGTGCTTCTAGTCTGAGAAATGTTTTTTTCCCTCTATGGTGAATGAATGCAATAACCATTACCTGCTCTAGCAAGGCAGAGAGTAGGAAACCTCTCTGTCCCATCACCTCACTACAATCAGCAGACAATGACTACACTGGGTTCCTAAAATAAATGGTCAATTCTTCTTGTTGGCACCTACCTCTTCTGGTTAGTACCTACTGCTGAACCCACTAAATAGCACCTGAGGACCTTGGCTTCAGTTTCCTGGCCATGTCTGTGTTGTCTCAAGGCATGAACTCGGTGTCCCATTCCCAGCTCCACACCGCAGGCATGCTTATGGGGAACACTGAAAATATGGGGACAAAGGAGGCAGCACCTTTTTGCCCTGTGCACCAAGGGCCACGGACACAACCATGCTGAAATCTTGGCACATTTTAGTGCTGAGCACAGGGAGCTCCAAACCCCCACTTCTCAGGAACAGACCCACCTGGGAGCCTCGGCTAAGGGAGGGGGGAAAGGGAAGGAAGGAGGGTGAATTCATTCTCTCCTGTTGCAGCTGTCGGGCCCCACATGGCATAATTAAACATTGACAGGTAAAGCAAACAGAGACAACTCCGGTGTGGTGATTTAGTGCCAGTAAAGCTGACAGATGGACCAAACTGCCCTTCCCAGTGAGTACGTTAGCTCCTGTCCAGTTACACACGGCTGTGCATACTTTCCTTCCAGCCTCATTAGTCTTTAATCATTGACGACTGAAGTGGAGCAATGTTAGCAGGAGGGAATGAGAAAGTCCCTGAAGCATTTTAAAACTCGCCAGTTAAGAGAGGTTTCTGGATGTTGAAGGCTTGGGTCCCCTAAGAGCCATCAGGAGAGATGTCAGGAAGCAGGTGAACAAAGGACTGACACCCCAAGTGAGAAAGGGGAAAGTGTCCAAGTTCAGACAGAGCTCTGAAGGTTTGAAGGTCCTTATTCACAGAACCACCGAATGGCTGAGGCTGCCAGGGCCCTCTGGAGGCCATCTGCTCCAACCCCCTGCTCTAGCTGGGCCACCTAGAGAAGGGGCCCCCAGACCACGTCCAGTTATTCACTTTGCCATCTTTAAAGGAAAGCTGTGACGCTCTAAGCTCCAGAGCACAGAGCAGAGCCTTGGAAACCCTGAACAGAGAGGCCCCTCACTGCAGGTTGAGGAAAGGGTTGCCAGCCTGTGGGACAGGTTGGGTGGCACCTGCCCCCTCATGTTCCCCTTTGTGGGCACTCGGGACATTGATGACGATAGCATGGCAAGGTGCCTTCTGCCTTTTCTGGGTTTGGCCAGTACTCTGTCATTATCTTTTCAAGGGTATCGCCTACTTCACCAAGTATTCTGTTTCCATGGATTTATGATAACAGTTTGTGAAAAGAAAACTAACAAACAGACACTCAGGTTGCTAGGAAGCACTGGAGAAAAAAAAAAAATGAGGCCTTGTGCTAATAATAAACCGGAGGGAAATTTCCTTTTATTTGGTCAGAGACAAAGCCTCAGTACAGAAAGATTCTGCAGTGCAACTACCCCATGTCAGGGTAGTTATGTCCTAACTTCCCATCAACCTTGGGATTTGAAAACCCCAATTAACCTCTCTGAAGCTCTTTCAGGATAAATGTACAGGGAAGGAGATGAAACTGCAAGCCTGTATAATTCATGATTTCTTGTTTCCTCCAAATGACTAATTTTCCACTGAAACTAGAAGACCCATAAGAAGATGT
The DNA here is from genome assembly GCF_964035555.1 of Netta rufina. Lineage (NCBI taxonomy): Eukaryota > Metazoa > Chordata > Aves > Anseriformes > Anatidae > Netta > Netta rufina. Next base: position 88,271,053 of record NC_140125.1, on the reverse strand, counting down.
TTTCTTTCCGTGTATGGGGAACAGCTATCACCGTATTAAACCTCAGGACACAGAACATTTCCAGATAACAAGTTAGAATAATCCTGGGGAGGAACATTTGGGTTACTTCAACACATGTACCTGCAAAGAGTTACAAGAGGTCCCTCTTCCTAGCTAGGAAGAGCTATACTGGCAAGCTGTCCCTTCTGATGGACATCTACTTTATGTGCTTCCATTGCCTCAAAGCACAATGCTGTTTAGCATAAATCATAAGCTAGGAGACAAACAAAGGAAGAGATTTCAAATGGGAAGTAAACTTGTATATAAATCACAGGCTAAAGTTCTTAGCTATTTTAGTGACAGAAACATTGTGCTTGGCAAAGGAAAACCCTCTCTCATGTCCATTTCTTTCTGGTGGTGCTCTGATGAGAGAATACTACAATTATTTGAGTAAGTCCAGAAGACTGCAAATAGCCAGAGAAGGTTTTGAAAGCCAAGATACAGAATTTAGAAAATAAGTGTATTTGCCTCTTTAGCATGTTGTGACTTAAATTGTCCTCCAGAAAACTTGAAGATAAACTTCTTTTTTTACTGTTGAGATTGTGGTTTCTCAGAAAATAAACACATTTTTCTGCTAATAAAGTGCTCTGAAACAGTTCATCCTCTAAACTGTAGGAATGATCAAGTCGGATGAATGAGCAGTTCAATTTTACCTCCTAGAAATACTCTCAAGGCAAGAAACACAAATGGCCATATAGGTTGAGAGGTGTTTTTCCACATTCGTTTTCTTCAGGAGCAAAGCCTGCTTAGAGCCTCCCTGTTCACCAAACTCCTACTGTCCCTGCTGAGAGAGGAACTGCAACGTCAAACTGTATCATCTGTCTAAGCCTCGTTTTGTCCTTACTGGAGGTGCCCAAATCTAAAGGATGATGACCTCAAGTCTCTAGTAAATCCACAGAGGGGCTGAAATTCAATCAAACACTGATGTCTCGCAGAGCTTCTCCTGCTCTCCTGTCCCACTTCCCTACTGCCCAGTGGTTGCAGCACCTACTTAGGTGACAGGGTCGGTGTTTCTACCTGGGAACAGGAACTCCCACAGCACAATACTCTCCTCCCCTCAGGCCTGCACGCTGGCTGCCCCACTGGAAGGCCAACGAGAGGCCACTTTTCGCATGGTTACCCTGAAATACTCACTTTTTGGCAGAATAAAAGAGAAGGGCTTTCTTCTGCTTACAGGCTTGAGCAGAGCAGGGGTCTGAGTTCCAAACCTCACTTTAATACGTGCCTAGTAAAATATTTAAATGATATAGAAGGGATGTAAAGAGGTCCCTGCATAAAATTGAAACCATTTAGGAAACAATAGCATGACTCTGCTGCTTGTAAAAGGGGACTGGCAGCCTAGCAACCAAATTCCTGGTCAATGGAAAGACTGTTACACAAGCCCAGCATTCGGACGTGCTTCCTCCTCCTGCACTGCCCTGCCAATTTACCACAGCCCTCTCTCCCCATTCCCACAGTCTTTGGCCTCTCCCGTGAGACTGTGAACAAAACTTAGCACCCACTAAACGGGGAATTTTTGCGATAGCCCATTTGTCACCTGGGAAATGGGACTGGGTTGGTCAAACTTGTTTCATATAAGGCATCTAGTAAATTGGGAAAAAAATTCAGTTGCATTCAAGACGGGCCAAATGGATTCAAAGTAATCACTGTCAGATGAGAGGAAAATCCAACTTGAGATCCTTTGCCAGGCCATTTCCTAAACTGTTCTCATGAATTTTGTTTGTTCATAAGTTGTCTTCCTGCAAATTCACAGTGTTACTGCTCTCTAAATCTGTAACCATGTCCCTTACAGTTCAGTGTTCAATCTAAAATACATCTAATGACTTCAGAGTGACCTAAACACTTCAATAACATGATGAGACTCCTCTCAATTTATTGAAAGTAGTTCTGAAAATTCAGGACCAGGAGCAGAGCTAAGAGGGAATACACTAATACAATATTTGGAAGTTCTGATGTTTCCATCTTTTGAGTATTTCTTTCCCAGTTATCATGACACCCTATTATGCCTGCATGAGTGAAAACACCAAGTAACAGAGGTTTAATGTTTATGAAATCATGTTTTTCTTGCTAGTGATTAATGGCAAGAAATAACTATAAAACCACAGACAGGAACCTTAATTTGTTACTTGTGGTGTTGTTACTTGTGCTTCACACAGCTCAGGTTATTAATAGTGCAACAGCTGCCCCGCACTGCATCAGAAACTAGATAAGGTCACAGGTTCTCCATGCAATGTTGTGATCTTCCCAGTGGCTGATTTCCTAAATTCCAGCAGACTTTGCAAACTTCACCTAGAGCTAGCAAACATCACGACCAAGGCATGCCTCTAAAGGAAATTGGGAGGATGCTCTCACACTGCTTTCTGCACTATCCAGAACACGCTCATGCTGTGTCACAGCCAGCAGGAATAGTCTTGTTTCTGAAAATTCCCATTAGAGACCCACAGCATTTTTGTTTAGTTTAATTTAATGAAGACAGCATCTTTGGGCAACAGTAGTTGAAAAACTCTATCTGTAAAACTTTCCTAACACTAATCTGCATGTTTATACTCAGTAACTTCCCTTCTTTTCTTACCTTGGAAGGAAATTCAAGCAACTAAAAAGAAACCAAACTTTATTCATTTTGTATTGTGATACTATGAGCACAAATAGAGAAATTAATAAAACTTACCCTGCCTAATAGAACAACACCTGCTACAGGCTTGCTTCCCCAGGCTATCCCTACATACTGCTGCAAGGATTGAATGTAAACTTATTTTCAGGGACAGATACATTTAGTGCTTCAAAGCTAGGAAGTTAGATGTTTTACTGTATATTGCATCATACAAAGCTCATTTTTGCTAGAAACTCAAGAAATATTTTTGTCTCCTATACTGGATGTCTGAAGTAGCCACGTTTGCATCACTCACCTAATGGTTCTAGCCATTGAAAATAGTAGGTAATGACACGTATGCGTTGTTTTTCTTGCAAAGAAGACAATGCAAGGTTTTTTCTTTCCTGTCATCTTAGCTAACTTCCCTGATACTTAAAACTGTGGAGTTCACTTGCACTAATTTCTTCTAACATTTCTGGACTCGGGTCTGTGTAAGTGATTTGTGCTGGAAGTAGAGAGATGAGTTCAGTGCTGAGAAGTGACCTCCAGTGCTTTTTGTACAAAAGTTTAGTGTAATATACCAGGAAATACAAGTGATGTCTTGTGACACTGGTGATGTAAAACAGGGTTGTCCTGTATTGTTCATACCGCACAGAACTTTCTGGCCCTGTACAAAGCCCTTGGAACTACGTGGTGTATCTCATCCTGCTGTGAGTTATCTTACAGTGATAACACAGAAAGTCCTCCTAAAATCAATACTGAAGAAGAGGCACGTGATAGACCAGCTCAACCATTGCATAAATCCTCTGAAGTGGCTCCAGAAGAATTAATTTGGCCTCTTATGTTTAAAAACATCCGCACTAAAGATTGGAGAGCTGAGGAGAAGCAGTACTGAACAGTATATTACTTCTTACAGCAAGCTTCGAAACAGATCAAATGAGCACTAGAAGACATCTGTCTGTTATTTCCTGCCCACACAGCTTTGTTCTGCTTTATTGCCAGAGAGCTCCATGGATGATGTCACTTTTTTCTGAAGAAAACAGGCCACCAGAGCCTTTCACTGACATAATTAATTATCTGTAGTCTGGGTCACAGCCAGAAAATTCCCATGGTAAGGCCTCGAGAAGTATTAACTCCACACTGCTTGATGTTTTCAGAATTATTAGGGTCTGGGTTATCCTGCCTTTTCACACTGAAAGAGCGTTTTGCTCGATATTATCAAATCGCAGGGCAGTTACTGCAGCATGAAGAATTACAGTGTCATGATTTACTCGGCACGGAGAGACAGATACAGGAGGTCACCTTCAATTATGTGCACAAATCTGCATGTTGGGATGTGCTTTACATACTTCAGGAATGCACCGCCAGGGCTAACCCCGCTGGTTTGGGTTTACCGTATCCAGCCATTCAGACCATACGTCTCAGCCAACTTTAAGCGTATAATAACATTTTGCACATGACCTGAAGCCCGGCAGCAAGCGGAGGCCCCGCATTGATGCAAGCAGCCAGCAGGGAGAGGGAGGAACATCTGTTAAAGCACCTTTTTGGACACTTGCGCAGGGAGAATCGTTAACGCCAGTGCAGGAGTGACTGCATTCACAGTTCCTGGCTGGTACGTGGCTGCTGTGTTGTGGTGTGCAACCTAACAAATGAGGTAATTAACAAATCAGCTTAACATCTCAGAGCAGCAGCTGGCAGTCACTACAATGCTTGCAAAGGCAGAGGAGACCCCCTGGTTGTGGTACACCAAATCAGACATAGAAAACTCCAATAGCATAAGTGCCTCCTCTGCCTTTTTTCATGCTAAGGAAATGTTCTGCAGCTTTCCACATCCTAGGTGAGCGGCAGATCATGAGGCACTTTAGCAGCAGAGGAAATCAGTAAAATTGCAATACTTTTCACACACATTAAGGTGTCTTTGTATTACTGGACTTGTGTAGTAAGGTGCCTTCCTTTGAGACCTTCCCTTTGTAACAAATTATTTTATGATCAGTTAGCACATAATTAAGAGAGAGGAAAAAAAAAAAAAAAGATGGCTTATGAAAGGGTAATGAAAGGAAAAGCATTTCCTTTCCTCTTTCTTGTGTTATAATCTTCCCTTTAATGCTACAGTAAAAAGTCTGGACCATAGCTCAAGAGATCCATGTTCTGTCCATTAACCTCTTTCCAGTGTTTACCACATATGATTTAACCTTCATAATGCTCCAGTTTCCATTTTGTAAAAGAAATAATACTTCCCAGGAATGCCAGGAGACTTAATTCATTAATACATACAAGATCCCCAGGTTCTAAGGTTTTGAATGCTACGGAAAAATACAGCACTGGGACATCAATATCGTTTCTCTTCTCTTCATTTCACTGTATTCCTCTATTTCTTCCATGTTTATGTATTTCTACATTACCATCCAATTTGCTGAAGTCCATGGGAAACTTAAAATCATCTTAATTAGACGTGCAACTCAAGCTCTACAAACTGGTTTTTGAAAGTGCTTCATTGCCTCTGTGAGAATCTGAAGCACTTGAAATTAGATGGTCTGACCTGAACGTCAGGTAAGCACTAGAAGATGCTGGTGTAAGTACATGTACCTCTGGGTGTTTCTCTGAGAGGAACAAACCCAAACAGGTGTTTCTTTCTGCAGTCATCTAGCTGGCTTCTGGCGGGAATGAGCATGTGTGGAGTAGGTCAGAGTGAGAGACAAGCTGGTGCCACTGGGGCCATAGCTGTCAGGATGACGAAGTTCAGAGGAAATCCTTCTGCCTTGTCTGCAGAGACTGCATAACTCAGAGCAGGATACCAACAGCAGCAAGCGTGTATACATGTGTAATAAACTGTATACACAACTTTCTCTTGTCCAAGCATTTTGTTGGCTTCAACAAAATGTTTTCCAGTGCTCTGTGCTCCACGGATACGCATTCAAGTTACTGATGACTGATGAATGGGCAAGAATAGCAGGGTTGCATTACAGCGAGCACTTACCAGTACAGCCAATTACTTGAGCAGAGGAATAGTCAGAGGAGACAAGGGAAGTGGAGCAAGCTCTTAGAGAAAAGTGACTTTGCGAGGGCAGACAATGAAAGGTGCAGAATGAGGACTCCTGCCAATGCCCACAATGTCCTCATAGCCTCCCACTGTCTCCAAAATCCCCCTGATTGTGTTCAACATCTGTCCTTCCTCTTGTCTTCCCCAAGTTTCTCTCAGATGTCCTCTCCCTTCTCCATCTCCCCGTTGCATCCCCAGGAACAATACCGGAGCTTTCAAACTGCCATTTTGCCTGAACTGCTGAAACTGCCTGGGACAATCTTGGTAAATGGGCTTTCATTATAAAACTGACTCCATCAACACTTCTGCTCCTGTCTTGTCTAAACACAAAGGCCACAAACACCTGGAAGGTACCTTCTAACTGTACTTGGTTCAGTCAGTTCCACTAATTTTGCTAGCTTGGAAGAATTTATGTTTTTATTTTATTTTATTTTATTTTATTTTATTTTATTTTATTTTATTTTATTTTATTTTATTTTATTTTATTTTCCAAATAAAAATAGTCATTTCCAGGGTAAGAAGCTCTTCATTTGCAAAAATTCAAACCATTCCTGTCTTAGAAAAGGATTTCCCTTAATGATCTCTCAGCCCTGCATCAGTTTGAGTGTCGTGTGTGCACAGCTCTCAAACATATGTCACTGAGCTCGTTTTACATTGGACCTCATGCAAAGTCTTACACTGAAGCCAGCAGTTTCGCAAAAATGTGGCAAGACACAGGATGTTCAGTAGGACCAGCCGTTTTCTATACTGAAATATTGCATTTCTCTCGTTTTAGTCAACCAATAGGTGGAGCTTTTAACCCTAGAAACAAGACACTTTCTCAGATAGCCATGTTCTCACAGTTGTTATATAAAGGCTTATATTTGCTTTTATTAAAACTCATTTTGGATGGAAAATAATCAGTTTTGCTCTCAAGAGCTTATCTGATTGTCAGCTGGAGAATAGGAGACACAAACTTAATAAATACACAACGGGGACAGCAAAGTTAATAAAAACAGACTTAGCTACAACTGAAATGTTAAATTAACAGCTGGTGACTCAGAGGACTGGACAGCAGTATGACACATAAGAGATATGCTTACTGCAAGCTCTCCTGAGAATCCCAGATATTTTAAAGGCAGAAAGTCCATGCATCTAGCATCTATCACAAATGGGTTGGCCATGTTCTCTCCCACAGAGTGAGCCTTTTCCCAGGAAAATGAGAAATGACATACATGTTCTCATTATTGTTGCACTGAGTGTACAATTCTTATTACGTACATGAAAAAAGCAAAACAAAAAACAAACAAATAAAAACCTGGTCAAGTGACATCAGGTGACTAAAATGATTTGAAGAAGATTGCAAAGGAGGATCAGTTAAGGACACTGATCCCAAGACCAAAACTTAAAGTTGATCTGGGGCAGTACTTTCTGTTACATTTTGTACAGAAATGCATTAATTAAAAAAAAAAAAAAAAAAAAGCTGCTCATCTTCTTCCCTCCCCTCTAGAGAAGATGTTTAATGGATCAGAAACAGTTATTCCAGTATTCCTTCCTGTCCAGCTGACCCTCCAAGTCTAAACAACATGATCTAGCTCTAGTGAGTGCAGTTCAGGAATTAGCAGAGAAGGATGTTAAAACTCTGTGGAAGTGGTTTTCAGCCTACAGCTGTCCAGTCATACTGACATTTTATTAAAGATAATGACTTTGAAAAACATGTAATTCTAAAGCAGTTTTATTACCAAATAGATGATCGTGTCCATCACAAAAGTGTCCATCACAAAACCATCACAAAAAGTGATGGCTTTAAAGTAAAAAACTTTTTTAGATTTAGGTTAGACATTTAGGAGAAATTCTTTACTTAGAGGGTGGTAAAGCACTGGCACAGGTTGCCCAGAGAAGCTATGGATGCCCCATCCCTGGAGGTGTTCAAAGCTAGGCTGGATGGGCCTTTGGGCAACTGGATCTAGTGGGAGGTGTACCTGCCCATGGTAGGGGGGTTGGAATTAGATTATCTTTAAGGTCCCTTCCAACCCAAACCATTCTATGATTTTTTCATTACTATAATTGATAGTACCTCTGCCCTTGACTTCACAGTAGTAAATTGCCTGAATAGCACAATTTAACTATATTTCAGTGAATTGTCTTATCTTTTTTTTATCTTTTTTTTTTTTTTTTCATAAACCAGCAGGATTCTATTTTAAAATTCATAATTTCTGTGACTTGCTAGACAAACCCTGTATTTCATGCATTTTGCACAGCAATGGTTGTGAATTGAAGAAAAGCACACTATTCTAGGCAAAATTCATCTCTGGCTATAAATTTGTGGTCTGAAATCTACCCTAAATTTTGTCCTGAAAAAGCCTGCTCCACCAAGAAAACACAAACAAACAAACAAGGACTCAGTCAGACAGGAGAGAATTGTTTAGCTCCTCGTAGTGATATTGCTATGCTAGCCCATACCATCTGTCTCCTCATCCTTTTGTCATTTCTACATCCCTTTTCCACATTTCTAACTTGTATCCATTTATCACTGTTGCATCCCCCTTTCCTTACACTCTTTTTCTTCTGTTGCCCAAACTCTTTCCTCTCATTCTATTATCCTTGTCACCTCTCTCTCCTCAGATTAACCCTATCCTCACTTTTTCCCTGTAGCTCTGTCTATGCCAAGGTTTTTCTGTAGGGGGATTTGAATTTTGTCTGTGTGATATATTCAGAAAATACTAAACTATGTCAATCCAATTAACAAGATTTCACAGTTATAAACACTTAGGCAAAGCTACTCTACACACACTTTTCTGTGGCTTTACCCATCCTTTACTTACTCAAGCTTCTCTACAGATAACTACAGCTTCTCAAACTGGGAGATATGACTAGTGATCAGTTGGAAGCTCTTTCCTCTTCACTATGCTTTGTATTCTTCCCTCTGGATCAGTGCTGTGGCGTGTTTTCCCAGCTTTATCTTGCAACTGTAACATTACCCAAAAGAAACACATCTGATTTCCACCCACCTATTTAAAGTATTTCCAGATCTTGAGCTTTTGGGGAACTCAATATTCAATTGTATGTATTCAAGAGTATCAAGAAAGGCACGGAAGAAAAAATATAGGAATTTGTATGGTGTTTTTAACTAAGTAATATTGAGATGTCTGTCACAGTGGTGTTTCAGCTTCTTAGGAAACTCAGGTTTCCTTGACAAAGCAGTTCAATAAACAAAAGCAGTTTAAGGCATTGCATGAAAGTTAACACATTGCAGCAAGAGGAAGAAGGAGAAAAATAATACAACTACAGCAACTAAGTCAAACCATTTCATATATCAATCATTTTATCAAGGGATGGAAGGGCCAAGTAAAGCCATTTCAGCATAGAAAATGAAATATTAAAACCAATGTTTGAGACACTATGTACAGTTCTAGCTGCAGACATTTAGGAAAGACAAAGCTAGAGTGCAACTGGTGCTGATCAAATGATGATTGAAACAGTGGGAAGCTTCTTCTGCTATAGAAAATGAAGGTGGCACAGCTAGCACAGTGAAGTAAAGACTCAGAAGGTGTGTGACTGCCATCTACAAACACATCGGGCATTAAACAGTAGAGAGAGGTAAGCTATTTAAAACATGATTGCTGTATAGCACAGTTTCATAAAGTCATTTTATTTCATAGTTATCATAGAATAAAATAGAGTAAAAATAGAATAAAATGTTTTAATAAAATATGTACATATATAAAAAAGGAAGAAAGCAGAAAATGGAAACAGGAAATAATTTTCCTTTCACCCTTTACATATACAAAGCTTAGTCTTCTGATAGAAAGGCAGGTGGTAAAGTGCTAAAATGTCTTTTAAAATGTTAACATGCTCTAGCTACTATACTACCCATGTGGGAACCGGCTATTTGAGTTTGTTATGAGAGAGGATTTCCCTCACAGCAGGATGTACAGCTGCTTGTACCTAAGTATTTCCCAGAGAAAACACAACAGTGTCGTCACCCAACTCTGCAAACCCTCCCCTGAAATGCCCAGGTCAAGGAGAACATCTGGAAACAGCCTGAAGGCAAGCTCTACCTGGTTCTGTCAAATAGAAGCTGGAAGCCAGTCCATCTGTCCTAAACAGTGCAAAGGACCTCACTGGGTGAGGCAACAGAACGCGTGGCTGAGCTGCAGGGGGTGATGCCATTTCTGCACTGGAGAAATGCTGCAAAGCACAGACTATAACAAAGGCCTTGAGTGCAAAAGTTGGTCCTGGTTTAATTGGTGTGAAATACAGAAAACTGCCTCCCAAACTTAAAGTTTCATCTGTCTGGCAACAGGCATAGAACCTAACAAAGGAATGAATTCTCTTAAAAAATTAAATAATTTGTAGTTTTTAAACAAACTTATATATATATATATATATATATATATTTTTTTTCCCCTGAACATGCAATAAAAGAGTGCATGGTAAACATGTATGAATACTGCCCCCCATTTTCTCTCAGACCCCTAATCAGGAAATGTTGAAAATCAGTGCTGATATTGCTGGAGAAAAACAGTCACTGCTCAGAAAGCATACAGGCCAAATATATGGGCTGTTGGACGAGAATCTGTTTACCACAGATAGGATTATGTAGTCATTGTAGAGATTCATGCTGTCTGTGCTGCTTTGTAATTAGTAATATTTACACATTGGTTTGACTGAAACAACTGCAACAATCAGACAAATTAACACTGTGATTCATAGTCCAATTTATTCCAATGGCATTATCAGATTTTTTTTTTCCCTTGTATATGGAGAAAACACCTTCATGGATCTTTTATCTCTGTGTATCCAATGCATGTTAGAGACCATGTAATCACTGGTTTATTATATGAGCAGTGGGAGCCCTCAAGAAAAAAGACCCTCTACTGAGCTACAAGGCCTTTCAAATCAATTCCTGTCATCAGTCTGTTTTCTTCTCACTCTCCTCCAAAGAGGCTGCACTTAAGAGCTCTCCTGCCATGTATACTGGGACACATTTTCATTACTGTAGCTCCCGTATACTTTTTCTCCCCTTTTGTTTTCTTACAAAATAAGGCCTAAGCTCCAGTGACCTCAGAAGTTGATGAAAACTTTCTCTTCTCTACATGCAGTAAGAGCACAGGGCCCAGCCAAGAAACTTGACGACAGGCAAAGCCAAGTCCAACTTGGCACTGGAAGCTAAAACGAAAGCAAGCTACCTGAGGTCATTATAATAAAGAGTAAAAAAGAAAAAAAAGAAAAGAAGAAGAAGACATAAACATCACTGCTGAGGCATGTCTTCACAGTTTACTGGCACTTTCACCTTTCAAAATTACAGCTGGGAGATCGAGTCCCAAAGTAAGGACTCAGAACTGATACCCAGAGCAACATGGCTTGTGACTGTGTTTGCTACGATGTCAGGTGAAAATAGAGAACTAAGCACATGAAGCATATGTAGAGTTTTTAATTTAATCTGCGGAAGCCCATGGTTGCCATGACCATAGCATCCCCAACTGGGCTCTCTGTTTGGAGAGTGCAAGGCAGTGTCACCCTGCACACTGTTCAGTAGTACAGATGTAAGGCCTCTGCTGCTGGCTGCTGAGTAAATAGTCAGTGTATTTTACTGCACTTTTTTCTTCAGAAATTATTGGATGACCCTATAGGTATGGCCCACTGTTATTCTCAAAACAAAAATCTCCTTACATGTGCCTATACACTGTTTGCTTTGCCAATATTGAAGTGGCTTCAAAATAAACCCACAGTCTGATTTGCCAGTCCAACAAAATGCCAGCCAGTCACTAGCAATGTCTGTACAGATCTGTAAATGAAAAGCCACAAAATGACTCAGTGTATTAGGTCACTGTGACAGCCAGGAGGTAATACCAGAGTATTTACTTGGCTGGAGTCTGCCTTGGCTCATCCTCATTTGCAGTGTCAAAGCCAGGCTCTCATCTCAGGCCAAAGAGCTGTAGCTTGCCCACTTCAGTAATGGTTCAACACAGGTACCAGCTAAATAACTGCCTCAAACAGGGGGTTTTGAAATGAAATTTAAAACTCCGATGGCTTAAAAACATAAATGATTCTTGTCGCTGTCTGGAGGGAGCAGACAAAGAGATGCACTTTACAGCTGTCAGTGTGTTTGTCCTCAGAAGCCTCCTGTGATGCTGGGATGCTTTAGGGCGGCCTAACGTCTCTGTGGGGCTTCTACATAGGAATATCCCTAAAAGTATTGTGCGGGACAATGCATGTATAACCTTGGTGAGGATTTTCAACCCATACTAACAGAAGATGGCAGTTATCCCCATCTTCCTCATAGGGATAATGAGAATGTGGGCAGCCCTTTAAAGGTTGTGTAACTTGGCTATGAAGTGGAGGACAAGGACAAAGAGCCACAGCTCCATGTGTTGACCAAGAGAGTTACTCGGAGATAAGAATAAAGACCACATTTAATGTCACCCATGAAGTATTAGTGACTTTCTTCACATCCCCTTTGAAGACCACAAAGGTGACTTCAGGGTAAATCTTTCTGAACTACATGAGAACAATATGTTTATAATCAGATTTGGCTCTATTCACCCCCAGAGCTGCATGCTAGCTCCATATTTTAGGAATTAACACATACTAGTTTTTGTATAAAGTAAAAGGAAGTGCTATGACTATGACTACTGTTCTATAATGATACAATTTTTTTCATAGCAAAATTGCATTCAGCAGATTTTTTTTTGCCTTTTTCCCCAGTTTTTCACTGCCAAATGACTGTTCTTGGTCTTTGTGACACAACTATTTACTTTAAATGCATATTTCCTGAAACTTGAAAGTGCTTTCTGACAACCTGAAGTGAGATGAAATCACAGAGTTGCAGTAATGGTATAACTCAGATGACTCATGTACCAAATAAATTAATGGATCACTTCTAAAACAATTGCTTCCCTTAATCAGATAAGATGATAAAAATGAATGCAAATTTCAGGGAAAAACTAAAGCCCGATGTGAAATGCTAAATAATGGTTACGTAGAAATAAGACATCACAATATAGCATGTTTTCACACAGGTTGGGCAAGTTTTTTCTGCTTGTCCACAGATTCACTGAAAAATAGCATTAGAGTGGAAACAAAAGAATGTATAAATTTGGCAAGCAGTCCTAATGCAAATGGGGATAAGTTATAAAAAGTCAGAAGTCTTCACACTGACTTTTTCAAATACTGTGTTTCAGCTTTTCATTTTGAAATTGCATTTTCCCTAATGGCTGAGACTCCTGAGAGTTCAGTGATTTATTATTGTTAAAGAGAACCCTTGAAACTGGATGGAAATTAGGGGGATGTGAGTTAAACACAAACCTAAGCTGTCTGCCGTAGCAGACTTATTACTGGGTTGAATAAATATGCAAATCTGGACAACTGAGTAAACTTCCGAGTGAGCACTGCTCCAGGAAAGAAAACCAATGGACCTTTGCAAGGAAGAGGATGTGCAGATAGTGCTGGAGGTCAGGTGGGACAGGCAGAGCTTTGACTGAGACCTGAGCAATTCCCTGAGTATGCATAAGGTCCTGGGCTATCTTAAGACCTTTTCCAGTATTAGTGACTTCTGGATTTCTCCCTGGAATATTTGTATTTAAGACTGTAATTGCACTCACTGTATTTGTTGTCTTTTTCTGACCTAATTCTCCTGTGGTTGTTTTGTGCCTCTTTTTAAGCATTGAAGACCATCAGACTCCCCTTTCTTCATCAGTTCTGACAGGTGTTTGTAATATCACTTGCTACGGTAGCTGCAGATAGACATGGTAAATTAAGCAGTACTTAAAACTGTGACTATCCTGTTAGAAACCAACTAGCACTCTCCTTATGGTCCTTTGCCTTACATTTGCATGTCACTGTCTCTTGAGCCCCATGATTCTTGGACAGCCTAAGAATATATAGATAAATAGAAAATACATTTAAAAAGTTGCTTAATTTACCTGCAGTTCTCCTTCCATTATACTGAGGAGTTTGATCAAGTCCTCTTTAGAGAGCTCTATGGACTTCTTGTTCTTTCGTTCACTAGGCCCAGGTGATCTTGAGTGCCGTTTGACAGTTGCTGAAACCATGACCTCATCTTCCTTCCGATGAGGTTTGTTCTTTTTCTTGGCATCATCCTGGAGTTTTTCGTTCTCTGCATGGCTGATGACAGGCTTGGAATTGGAGAAGTGCCCGTTAGACGAGCTTTCTCCGCCTTGGTTTCGGGATCTCATCCCTACCTAGAAAGAAACATAAAGGTGCATTTTATAAACAAAACTATTTACAAAAAGCCACAGCAGAAATACTGCCTTTTGGCAGAACAACAGTCTTCTAAATACAGAAATATACTGTCATGCTCAAAGGAAGGGGGCACAAAGCTCAAATTTTTCAGTAACTTTGTGTGTGGCAGACAGTGAATCCAGAGCATTGATTATAAATTTAATGGAGTCCTAAAGTAAGAGTAACCCCGCTTGTCAGCATGCCAGGACACTGATATGAGCTACAATGTATGGAGCCTAAAGTGATGCAGGAAAATAATAACAAACATTTTCCAGGGTGACCTTTCCAAAAATCAACATTTTGATTATTTGCAATTAACTACTACTGAACAAAACAGCTTGCTGAAGTAGGCCCTATTTTAACACAAGGTTTACCTGAAAGGCAGAAATGCAATTTAAATTCTCAAAAAGTGTGTTCCTTAAGCATAAAGTCTGTATGAGAGAGTGGAGTGACAATGCATGATAAGCAATGGTCACTCTATAGCTCCCCTCAGTGAAGCATTGGTTTTGTTCCAGGTAACTAAGAAAACTTGGGAATGTAGACTAAATCAAGTGGTAAACTGCATTTTAGGATAAATACTGCATGAGATTATTAGGCTGCAAGTGCGATGAAGGAAAGCTGAAAAGAAGTTTGAATAAGAAGCACAAGAAGGCATGGAAACAATAAGAGGTAAATGGCCATGATCAAAGCAGTCCTTCCTTCCAGAAGATTCACTGTTTCTGCAAAATGTTAGGTCTTGGTTATTGAACATTCACGTCTCTGTTCTCTTAAAGCACCTACACTGCACGCTTAGGCTATATCTATCCTAGAACATTGGTGAAGCAAATATTCCTGAGCTCTGACACTTGACTTTCTGTATTATCAAACTATTTGCAGCTCCTTGGCACACTTCTGGTCCAGGAGAACTACCACTCTCCCAGCCAGTTCTCGTCCCACACCAGGGACCAGTCCAAAAGACAGTGCAGATGCAGCCCCCCTGTTCTGGAACAGAAGAGCTCAGTAGTGCAAGCACAGCCAGGTTGTGCTATTTGACCTCATGGACAGAATGGGGCCCTGGGACCATTTAGTTTACAAGTAACGTAGCTTTGGTGTCACATAAAACACAGCTGCTAAAATCATCCTTTCCGTGAATCATCTTCATCAAAGATGATTCCCTCTGCTGGATGCTGCTCAGCAATATCAAGTTAAACAACTTGCCCTTGTCTTCAGATTTTTTTCACAGTTCTCTTCTTTGTTATCTGTCATCCCTTTTTGATTTATCAACCATCAACACATTCAGCTAAAATTAGCTTAATCTGCCTGTCCGTTTTCTCCTTCTATAACTGTCTCTCCCTTTTCTCCCTTGACCCTGCAGACTTGGCTGGGGAGATTGACACCCCTTAAAATCCCATTTATCCTGTAAAGTTTCATTCTCTGTCACTAAACAACAATGGCAGAACACAGGATGAATTCAGCCGTGTGTATTTCATTACTTATCAGTATTAAAAAGATGTACAAAACATACTCAGACATGCTTATATATGGACCTGTATTTCTATTATGTGGTCTTCCTGTGTTGAAGTAGGTCTTTGTAATGATTGTCCATGCTTAAATGTAGGTGGCCTTGATTGCTATTTGGCATCAGGATACATCTGCCATATGAAATAAAAAGGCAAGAATGAATTTAGATTTGGTTCAGTGTCAAACTTAGAGGTAAAATGTAAGGCAGTGCAAATTTAAATTACGTTAATCTCTTAAAAATTCATCTTACTTGAAATTGCTTGTATAGCAGTCAAGGGAAACCACCAGAAATTTATGTTGCCTAACTTCAACTTAATTATATGTATGGTTGTATCTCCTGCTGCCTCCATTTTTACTTAAGCCCCGTTTACCCAAGATAGTCTAAGAATACTGGAAAAGTAAAATTTGTACAGAGATGTATCTTGTTTTAGTTGCATGAGCAAAACAAATAGAAGAAAGCTGAAGAAGGGTCTGTATGTCTTAAACTTGCCCAGTTTCTGTATCAGTAAATCTAATGAGGAATATTCCTCCGCTTCCAAATCTTTCTTTTCACTTAAATTCACCTCTGGATTTAGTTTGCAGCTTGTTCATTATTCAAACAGATGCTTCTCAACATCACACATTTTGCTGATAAGGATCTCAGTGTAGCAGATAGTAGTGGTGGAGCAAACCCTAAAATACATTGACTAATCTGCTTGACTAATGTTAGGCTGGGCCTGCTAGGGCTTGCTACTTACTTGAGGTAGGCCAGCATTATAAATCTCCTACTCAGATTAGCCTTGCATTTTGGTAGTTTCACACTCAACAGGAAGATTGGCTTTTTATTGTCATTGGTTACTCATGTCTTAACTTCATTAATTCGGTGGAATTCAGCCAGCAGCATGAATGAAGAGTGAATTAGACCCAATGTTTTTGAGTGAGAGAGTTTCATGATGAGATTCCTTGCATTGTAGGTCAGCTCCTATCCAAACAATGTGTGATACAGGTATACAATGGCCTTTAACTTCCTGAATGCTTAAGCAGTGTGTTTTTCATCAAATAGTTTGGATTAAACACATGAATTACACTTTCTAAAAACAGATCTCCATTATAACCCTGAACAATACCTGAGAACCTCAGGAAATCTTTTAGGTCTCAGGTTTTTAATGGAAAAATAAACATTGTACTATGTTTCCTCTCAGATAGGGCTTTTCAATTTGTTTAACTTTAATGGATTTTAAACTTTTCAACCATGCTTCCTCTCAGGAGAGAGCACTTGGGATTCAAGCTGTCTGTGTTTTCTGAGTATTTCCTTCTGAGTCCCTGTGGGCCACAGCCTCCAGCCACTTTCATCTCTTAACCATGGCTTATTTTTCATGGCTTACCGTGAATGGCCTCGTGACTCTAGAATATCCTACATGTTTTAAGAATAAATATTGTAAGTGTGTCTTACACATGTTTTCCAGTGGAAAACAGATTATTACATTACACTGCTTAGTAACATGTTGTGTTAGTGATCTCTCCGTAGAAAGATGACTCAACCTGAAGGTGCACAACTAAATTTAAATTTAACTCATGACAAGTTGAGACACAGTATCCACCTCAAGCGCAGCATAATCAAACAGATGCACTTGGGTATGTTAGACTTCATGAAAGCTGGTGTGTCACCCTGTCAAATCATAACTTAAGACAGCCACTTTGATCCACCAGTCCCTGTGGAAGCAGAGATAGCAAGCCATGAAGCCATTTAAAGACTGAGTAGTCTTACATTTTAACTTGCTGTAAATCAATATAGGTAATGCAGGACCACAAGGACAGATGTCAAATTTATTTTTTTTTAATTCATTAATACAGCAGCAGAATATCTTAACCAACTGATCTGGAGCTTTGCATCAACCAGCTAATTAGACTATGGCTGTCACTAAAGGAAATCAAACTTTTGAGTTTTTTTTTTTTAATTTCTTTAGCACTTGTAGGTTTATTTTGCATCAAGTCTTACATCACAGTAAGTGTGGCAGACAGCCTGTTACTCTCAGGGACATTACCCTTAACAGCCTTTCTTTGTGTAAAAGCCTGCCAAAATCAGTGCAATGCTGACACCTACTCTGTCTTCAGTTATAATGTTGATACATTTCCAACATGTTACCCAAATGAGAAGGTGTTGCTTGCTGAAGCCAGAAATGCAGGTCAACTCAAGCCTAAATAATGACAGAAAAGGCCAAAGTTTTGATATTGACATAGTAATTTCCAAGGAGTTTGAGGGCCAAAGTCAATGGCACGATCCAGCTGTTCTGCACTGCTCTAGGAATACAAAGCAGCTGTAAGACTGACTGAGTTTTAATTGGAGCAGTGTGAAGTAGCCAGAACATACCAGTGATCTTGGCTGAAACACTGTATGTTGGGAATGAGACCTTGGTATTATCATTTTGGATATTCATCCACATGTCTGATAGCATCATGATAAACAAGAAAACTTTCTGACCAGTTGCATGACATTTTGGTATGCAAATACCAAACCTCCAAAACTTTGCCTATCTGTTTTTTCATCGAGTTTCCAAAATTGATTTGTGGGACACTGCTAGTCTAATGCTGGTAACAAATGTCCTCCTCCTATCCACCCTGACCACACCTCTGTGTCTTACAGCATTCCTGATCTGCTAAAGAAATAGTTGGTATGATTTATAATGACTTCAGCATTTAATATTTAATTCTGCTGGTTTTTTTTCCACCCTTCATCATACTGCACATTAAACTAGAAACCTTTCCAAACAGTCGTCAGTCAAACAAGAAGTTTTTATGTGATCAGTCACCTTGATTTCGACATTTATTGGCTACTCATTTCAATATGTGCTCACAGTATTGGTACTTGGCAAGGAAACTTCAGTCTCTCTTCTGCTGCATTTGTCTGTGAAGCTTTAAGCATAAGGGAAAAATGCTATGATTATTTACTTGAGTCTGTATTGTTGTTTTGGGCACGGGTCCTCAGTTAGCAATCCACACAAAATTTTATGAAATAACCTTTATGTTAGTTGTACTGACATTGGGAGGAAATCTGTGAGGAATTTGCTGAGTAGGATGTCAGGAGAGGACAGGCTGCATGCTAGTCCAAACTTTTCCCCCGTCGACAGCAATTTGTTCTCCCTATAGCTCAGAAATGATGGGTCAGATTAGGCTCCGTTATTTCTGCTATTAGAATCAGATAGTGCAAAAGGGTTCTTTAAACTTAATGTGCAGTCTCTCCTGTTAATTGGACATGCTGATTTTGGCTCTGTAGTGCTTTGCCTTATAATAATAATAATACTAACAATGTTATAATAGAAAAATAAATTAATAAATAATGTTGATTTACAGCCATGATATAGTTGTTGCCTTTGGCTGTAAATTTGTAGTCTGGAGCTCAGTTGCAGATTTAACTGATTAAAATATCACATGAAAGTGCTGGGTTTCTGACAGACTAACAATTGATGGTAGGGTCAGTGCAATTGTGTTATTACTGAGTCAAAACTGAAATTATTTCTAAGCTGTGGCTTTGGGAGCTGCATGATGGGGAACTGCAACTTTCAGCAGCTCTGCTGGACAGGCCACTGGAGCAGGGCAGTGCACGGTGCAGAAGGACCTGGTATATGGCAGAGATCTCTGCCCAAAGACTACTGATCTGCAAAGAAAATTAAAAGCATAAGGTAATTTGAAATATGCTCCAAGTGATGACTGAAGAAAATATTAGCTGTATCTGTAAGCAATAAGTACCAACAAACCAAGACAAAACAAAACAAAACCAACCAAACAAAAAAAAAGACAGCACCTTATCAGGCATCTGGAAGAGAGGAAGATTGGGACACCAAATTGGCTTTGTTCTCTGAAAAGTCTTCAGCAAGGACTGCTCCAGATGGGGATGGATGTCCTTAGCCCCAAGGGATTTTGATAGACAGAACAAAGGCTATGTGGCCTCAGTAGTGTGGTGGTTACATGAAAAACATTTACAGGCACAACTGTTCACACCACCTCAGAGACTGAACTCTGCAAGCTTTCATTATCGTTGTTTTGACTGACCTGAAAAAATAAAAAGGATGGGGGGTACCAGTGCATTCCCAAAGGAGCTGGTAGGAACTGACGGCTGCATTGTGCACAGTTGGACTCAGATGCTGCATGGAGCAGACATGTGTCAGACTCCGGACTCTGCGATAGCCAAGCAATGCTGTGCCAAGGGAATGCAGACCTCATTCTTGGTTTGCTTTCGCAGATGACTCCAGTGTTTGTTTCAGTCATGCCGGTCAGAGGAGAGTGTCAAACCAAATGACTAATACAATGAAGAAAGGAACAAATATCTCCCCTTAGCAGTTCTGGAGTTTCCTGAATTTCTAAACATTTGCAACTGGAGCACTAATCATCATACGCTTTGTCAAGAGAGTCCCCCAGTCTCTTGTCCTCATACATATGACTTATCTGCAAAAGCAGACAATGAAAGGTCTTTGTTCCTTCTGGCCTTATTATACATGTGCTTTTGTGAGAGTGTGTGTTAGCTGCTTGCCCTCAGTGTTGGAGATTGGCACAGTGGTACCTTGTGAATAGGGGCAATTCTCTACTCAACAAACAGCCTGAATAACCAAGCCACAGGGCCCTAATTCTTATACACAAGGAGAGCACTTGTGGCTACTACACAACACCACTACTGCCTTCACCCTTTCACCTGGTCCACTTGTAGAGCTGGAAAAACACTTGTCACAACAGAGTTAGGATGAGCAATGCCCAAGCATGCTGAACCTCCTGCACCAAAGATGAGATGTTCACGTTCATCTTCCTGCTGATGCTACCTCCATAGCATGGTTTGCATCACCTGCACTGAGTGATGCTCTGCAGGCTCCTTCCCACCCCGCAAGACCATTTGCCAGCTGCGGCTGCAGCCTGCACTCAGGAGAGGGGGAGAGGGCATGGAGCTCAGAGGAGCTCGTTCAGGAAGCAGATACTGCCCCATGACAGACAGCTGTCACGCTGTCTCCCTCACTTCTTGATACACTTTGTTCCATGGGCAGAATAAATTTGAGTAGCTTTAATTATCAGAAAAATGGAGAATTTGTCTTTATTATTGCTGTCTGACAAAAATGTAGTGACTGATTTTAATGCAGGACTTACATTATTTTCTTCTGTCGGGTCACTGCCGGCTCATTATTCCCTAATCCATTTTGGTCAACTTTTCTCTTTATGCTGCTAACAAATAGGGTAGAACATTAGCAAAGTTACAGCAGATACGCTTGTAGAGGTACAGCATGAGATTCTGTAAGGCTTTTTTGTTTTATCAAAGATTTATTTTATAGCTTCTAAAATTGATTCTTGTAACACTGGAGCATAACAGCACATGGATTCTATTCACCAGCGATTATGTTCATAATAGTTCCTTCACTTGGAAAAAGAAAGGAAAGGGATAAGCGTGAATGTTCTGAAAGAAGAAAAGATTTTTGCAAATTCCATATCCAGTTGCCATTCTGAATAGGTGTAATCTACTTGAAAGCAGAAAAGAAATTTGCAGAGCTAGGAGGAAACCCGGTCATTACTAAGGCAGATTTATACTGCTTTAACACCATTTTCTTAACTCCAAGATAAACTCTTCTCTGGCTAAATTATGGCACAGCTTTACAAAGAACAGAGTTTATGCTGGTATAATTCCATTAACTTTGTCATTTTCAGACAAACTTGTGGTTTCAGCTGGAATACTTTTTCTTGAGTAATGCACACTGACCGAACTAAGGAGTAACGTAGACTTGTTTCACAGAAATTCATGTTTCCCAGGCTTCATCTGGAAAAACATCTTGGATGCATGAGACATGAGGAATGATAAGCTATTAGATCATCATTCAGTCAAAAAAATAAACTTTTATATATCACTCCATCCATGTTTTGATTACTGTGCTTTCCAGCTGCCAGAAAGTACAAACAGGAGTTGCAAAGAAGCCAGCTCAAGTAGCTGACACCACTAGACAAACATGCCTCTAGGTCTGATGAGGGTTTAGGTATTTTTTCTCCAGAGTGGCTGAAAGGGACTGGCCAGGAGCAAGCTAGGTGGCAAGAGTGCTATCTGCCTGCGGTGTGGCCTTTCTAGCATGTTTCAGCTGGGCTGAAAGAGATGGGAGGAGGTTGGCTCCTACTCAACCCTCTTCATGGCTTGTTTCTACCCTGCTGGAGTGCCCTGTGTCCAGGACTACTCCTGACTTGAAGGAAAGGGATAGATCTTTAGAGGAGATGGCTTCCTGGGGCACATACCTCATGCCTAGCTGATGGGGCCTGTGGTTGCTCAACATTTCTCTTGAGACATGGCCACTCGTTGAGGGCTGGATGAGCACTGTGCCCTGTTGTGGTTCATTGCATCTTCTTTTACAGCTTTCAGCCCTTTTGGTTTTTCCATTTTGAGTGAAAAATCAAACCTTGAGCTTCACATGAAGATAAAGCTAGCAATGTCACCAGCAGTTTCAGTTTTGAACCCACTAAACATTTGTTTTATCGTCTGACAGCCAGAACACGCCTGGAAAATGGTAAGAGAGGTGATGCAGATTAGCTGGCCTACCAAAGATTCTTCACTCCTGCAAATGGGTAATCTTTGGTGTTAAATAAACATTAGTCATTTCTGTTTTGTTGACACCACAGAACCATGCTTACAACCTGCAAGATCAAATATACTGTGGACTCAAGAACCATGCCATACCTCTTTTAAGTAGTTTTTAAAGACCACTGCTCCATTACCAGTGTATTTTCTGCTTCCAAGGTGGCAGAAAACTGCTGAAAGTAGCCACAGACAGGAGCCAGTTGATAATAATCACAGCTTTGTCTCCAAGTCCCTTGTCCCTATCCTTACAGTGACCAACCAAAAGGCATAAAACCAATGTCACCAAGGGAACATGGCATGGAAAGCTGCTGTCCTTGCAATCCTGTCTTAACCTAGAAACATGTTTTTATAAACCACATGGCAAATAGGGAACACTCTTAGGAAAGGAGGCAACTATTACTAGCTTTCTAAAAATCTATTTCAACTTTTCACTTCAAAATGATACTTTATTATAAAATTGACTTGGATTTTAACAAGTGTGAGACAAGACAAAAAGCTAAATGTCCCAAAAGCAAATCTCAGGGTTTGGGTCCAAGAAAGTGTTGCTGTCTCTTGCTGACCAGACACAAATCCAGTTTTCTTTTCAGTAGCTGTGATTGGCACAGCTCTGGTTTCACAGAAGCTAGTAAACAACTATAGCTATATTTTACATTTGACTCATTTTAATTTCTTTTGTTTTATAAAAATAACCAAAAAGAACTAGGATGTAGATATGCTCACAGATTTTACAGCAAAGGAAAAAAAATAATTATACAGAAGACCTGTATCTTCTACAAATAGTGTCTCCAAGAGACAACAGTGCAAAAACACATCTGCAGCATCTCAAATTTCAGCTGTCAACCAAAGCAGGGAGCAAGTTCCAAATCTCTCTCAGTGACTTCTTTGTGGGAAGCTTCAGTTGTTGATAGACATAAGAGTACCAGCTTGCACATGCATGCCTGGCCCATTGGTGAGAGGTGAATTTAACCCCCTGCTTTAAGCTGGGCTGTGTTCTACCTCCTGAAGGGTAGAACTGTCAAGTCTACCCTTTACCCAAGGTAAAAAAACAAGAAGTTAAAAAAGCCTCTGATACTAAACCTGCCCTTGAGTTTCACTATCAATTTTGGTGGGTTTACAATAATATCATTCTTGTTGGGAAAAAAAAAAAAAAAAAGGAATTCTCTGGCTACACGCACACTAGAGATTAACCATGGCCAGGGCTGCTCTCTGACTGTGAGGCCAGCTGTCCTGGAAAATCCTTCAGGCTCTTAAGCCCTCTTAGCATCCATAACATGCTGGCTGCATCCACACTGCCCACTGGGAATAGCTCCTAGCCTCTGCTGACTCCCGAAACATGCTCTCAAATGGTTTGGGAGGGTGTTAAGTGGCCGGGCCAAAAGCGTGCCGGGGACCACTCCAACTGTTTAAGAGCACAGACATTCACCTCCCAGTATCTGTGCTCATGCCCTGGCACTGCTTAATTTGCCTGTCTTTTTCTCTCCTCCACAGCCTGCTTTTTTACAAACAAAGGAAATGGAAAACTACTCAGCTCTGCACAGAGAAAGTGCAACTCACCATAAATACTAAGTCTACAGAGGGAAAATAAGCTCAGGGTGGTGGGAAAACAGAAAAGAAAACATATTTTTTTCAAGCAAGTCAGGTCAAGGCACGCAAAAGTGTACTGTTTATTCTAGAAGTGTATTTTTAAGTCTGTACTGATTGGTAGTACAGCAGTTCAGCACTTATCACTAAGAGACACCACAGCTGAAGGAGAGAGGTGGCACAACATCCCCACCTCACACCAGGCTTCTCCTGGACTTCGCTGAGCTTAGTGATACAAAATTTGAGCTCTTCTGCTACACATCACTGATAAAACAGACTAGCACTGTGGGGCTCCACAGGCTCTTGCATTATTGAGAACCTTGGCCTTCAGTTGTCATTACCATTTGTGAAGAGGTAAAATGAAAGGAGAGTCTTACTTCATTCCTGGCAGTGCCAGCCCAGTGACTGTCATTATTTCCCAGTACTCCTGCAGGCTTTCCACTGACTTAAGAACATGTGGCAAAAAGTAAAGGAGTAAATGTCAGCCTGACTGATTTAAATAATACCAATGCCTCATGCTGACAGGGAGCAGCACAAAAACTTTCAGAAAGTTCACCAGGGCATTGAATATGGTCTCATCCACTTTAATAGTTGTCATATATAGAAACCGTATTTAGGTGGCTCTTCTAATGCCTTGGTTTCAAAATCCCTAGATAATTTCTTTGTTTGAAAAGAATGAAGTTAAATAGTTATGCTGCATCTACAGGTTGAGCAGATTTGATTTTTTTGAACATCCTCTCACCGTTAATCTGCTCAAATCTTCACTGGTGTTTTTAGTTCACAGCAAAAAAATAAAAATAAAAACAAAAAATCGAGCTAAGCTGAAAACATAGCATAGCTACCTTGAGTAGCAGAGGAAGAGAGAAAAAAGATGCTAATGAATACCCCGGCATGGTCTTGCATTAACACAACTAAAATTACTTGCTGCCAGTTTCACCTTGCTTTAATGTCTGTGACTTCTTAAAATCCAGTTGCAACAGGGATAAAATCTAAGTCTGTTTCATTTGCCTCACTGTGAATATAAAAAAATAAAAAATTAAAAAAAAAAAGAAAGAAGAAAAAAAAAAGATGATTTTTCGTTTTTCTTTTTTCTTTTTTTTTTTTTTTTCCACTAGGGTAGAGTAAAAAAATGTTAGCTGTTTTCTTAGAAAGTAATTTCAGTTCAGAGCCATGGAAAAATATTAAAAGGAGCTCCTACAAATGGAGTGGGTGTTTTACAAGCCTACATGAAGATAAAATCATCTGCACTGGCACAAAGTCACACTGTTGAGCTTTAAGCATCTTACTTGTGTGACTGAACTAGGGCTTTAGGTTTCATTTTTAATCTGCAGTGTCCTTGAAATGGAGCCAGAGCTCTCTGAGGCTATGTCAAGACTTCAGGATTGTCCCCATCCTTGGTCGTGCAGCTTCAGTGACCACCTCTGAAGCCTGCCACGGCTCCTGCCTAGCAAGTAAAGCATTCCCCGACTTTCTTTCCATGGAAAAGGTGGTGGAAAGTGGCCTTTGATGCTCCAGAATCCCTGTGAAAGGACTTGGCTGGAGGACACTGCTGCATCCTGCCCCAGGGAAGTGCTGGGAGGTCTCAGCTTTACCCCCTAGGGCCACCACTGGCTCCCTTAAGAGGCTGTGCCCCTAATTTGGGCATTTCTTTTGGCTGGCTGATAAACTGGAGCCGGATGTATAAACACAACATCATGAAGGCTGGTTTTGCTGTTGGGCAGGGAGGCAAAGGCACGTGTTTTGCACCTCATTATCAGCATCTGACAGAGTGCCTACTCGGTGGCAAAAGTTAGGACGTGACAGAGGTTGTGCTCCCCTTTCCCCCCACGGTCCCTGCTATAATCAGTGTTGCATTAATGAAGTTACAAACAGTGCCTTTTGCTTTGGGGGTGGATTTTCCCCAAGGCATCAGCATACAAACGCTATCTCAGGGACACTTCTGGCTGAGAGGAGTAGAGAACCCAGTGTTTCTAAAAAGTATTCAAAAGAGCCAAAACCTCGCTTTTACTGGGTTACCTAAATAGGAAAGCAGATCATTTGACTACGCAGCCACAAGTCCTTGTGTTGAACTCTCCTTCTGAGAGAAAAACTTGGGGTGGGGAAGAATTTGTCTATTATTGTCCAAAACAAATAATTTCAGAAACAGCAACAAGCAATGGATCTATGTTAGATTTTATTTATTTATTTATTTTAGTTAGAGTAAGTGAAATACATCAGAGACTCAATTTTGGCAATGGAGGTAAATCTGAAAAAAAAATCATCATAAATTTTTCAAATGCCTGTTTCTTATGAGGAGAAAGATGACAGAAAAGCAATTTGGTTCACAGTGTTGCTGAAAGAAACTGGTGGGTGCCTCTAAATATCATAGACTCAGTGGGTCTCTTAATGCAAATTGAAAAGGCTGACTTGACTTTTCATGAAGATGCCAAAAAGTTCGGTCATTACCCAAAAAAGCCAGGGGGATGCATCTGCAATTCTAATTGGTAAATCGGGTAAAGAAGTCACCTAAGAAAGTGGCATATAAAAAGAGAAATCACTGTTTCTCTTCAGTTACTGAAAAACAGTCTGAGAAAATATTTTTTCCAGCACTTATGTAATGTCTCAGCATTACTTATTTGTTTACTTAAATACTTTTCAGCTGCCTTCAAGGAAGTGTAGGTGACTGAGAAATTACTTTGGGCTGCTTCTCCGGTGCGCTGTGCGGCAGACCCGCAGCCTTGGCAAGGTGGTGCTGTGGTCAGGTGGGCAGCACTGGTGGCTCCGTCCCATCTTGGCTGCACAGGGAGGGAGCCAGCCCCCAGCCCAGGCAGTGGGATGCTTTGGGAGGCAGAGATTTGTGACTGGCACGGGACAGCAAAAAACCCTGTGGCTTGCAAGGAAGGCAGAGACCATTGGGTCCCCTCCCCAACAGTGCCTCAGGACAACCTCAAATAAAACTCTCTCTCTTTCCCAAATTGTCATTGTAAAGGATGGGAATTGATCTTAAAAGGCAATAAGGATACTGAAATCCCATTGATTCTGTGCAACAAGAGGTATAAATGCTGGTTATGATCAAAAGCCTAACTTTTATTCCTCTGTCTGAATTGCTCAAAATGAAATTGTTATTGTTTTTTAGCTTCCCACCTGTGGTCTGGAAAATAACCTGTTTTCCTCCTGTGAGGATGGAAGTTCATCTCATCACATCATGGTGCTCTTTCAGCTATCTAAAGAAACAACATGTAACAGAAACTATTCTCACATGCTCATTTTTTGCCACCCCCACAACTTATTCCCAGCTCTCTCATGTTCTTATACCTCATGCAAATGTCTAAGTGAACTTTGAGTACAACCTCTTTCCTGTTGCTACTCCCTGAATGGCCCACGGATAAGAGCTTTTCCTTATCTGTATTTGTTCACATGCACACTGCAGGAATATCAGAAGTGAAATATTTTTTTTTTTCAGACCTGCCCAGCTGAGAGTTAAACTACAGCCCAGGGCAGCTGACTAGTGAGCACAACAGTCCAGGAAAAGCACACTCAGACTAGCCAGCTGAGCCTCTGCTGAATATGTGCTGAGGATACTTCAAAAGGATTTCAGAAAAGTCAGGACAAAGTCCTCAAGTTAAATAAATATTTCCTTACCAAATTATTAAGGATATTTTATATCCTTAAATCTGAAAGACTGCTAAACTAACTGTAATTTGAGGAATACATGCACTTGTTTATTGTTAAAATATTTATCAGCTAGGAAGCTAAATTAAATTCATCAGTTCATGTTTATTTCTATCCAGTCACACTTTCTGGTTTTCTTTAATCAGCACAGATCTTTAGTATTCGTATATCACTACCTTAGAGTAATCGCTAAACTCAGTCAAACACCCAAAATATTACTGGCCTCCACATTAAGTTCTGTAACTCACTTAATCAAAGCTAATTTCAAAAGCTCGTATCCTACTATATCCTTTAAATTCCTCCCATACAACATCACTGAGCGTATGTCAAACAAACAGCATAAATAATAAAAATAATTACTCAGTAGTGTGCCAGTTGGCTCTAGGGCTATAAAACTGACCTGCGATGAAATGGCAATGTTTAGAAAGTCTCTGTATAGCTGTGAGTTTGCCATGTGATTGACCTAAGATAGCTAACGGATTATAATTAGATGGATAAGAAAGTCTAGAAAATAAAAATATTGTCAGAACCTAGAATTTAGCATTTTTCTGTGGCAGACCACAGAAAAATGTGGCACACAGACTGGTGTGCCAGCAGCACACACATCTCCCCTGCGCTCAAGGTTGGGGATGAAAAAATGTTGTGCACTTGGCTTCTACGGGTAGCCAAATACTTGGCATTATTTGTATTTAGGTTAACAAGAACAAGACTGGACTGTTGTGTATAAAAACGTGTCATGTAATGATCTCTTGTACCTTGAAGAGGTATTTTATAAAGGAAAGCAAAACAAAACAAAACAAAAAAAAATACAACAGAATCATTCTTCCCATTGTATCCTCCTAAAAGCTGAAAAGCATAAGTTTATTAGGCTTTCCCAAACCTCAGAGGAACTGTTCCAAATGCCTTAAAAGGTGAAGGATTAAATAAATGGTTTGTTCAAGTAATGGAAAAGATAATGAACTTCATAATGCATGCACATTTTTAAATAAAACAGAAGATACTGTGTTAAATCTGATTAAAAAATCTATTAACTAGAAACATATCATTAACTGTACTCGCATCTGTTTTGTGCCAGAGAAAAATAAAATTTTCTCTGTGTAGCACTGTTAGGTAAAACAGTAACTATATAAATTTAAGATAGAAACTTAGTTATGCCAAGTTAATGGAAATTAGCATTATGAATGACAATTTAAGGAAGATTATAAGATGTATCACAGGTTTCAACCCACTAAAAATAGAAAAGCTATACAAGCCATAAAAATTGCACAATGTACAATTTTCAGTTCCAGGAAGATTGTGTTTGCAATCCTTGACTACAAATGGAGCTGCTTTCTGATTGTTAAGATAGATCTTCTGGGGCCATAATTAATATACACAATCCCAAGCTTTCCAAATGAGTCAGACATTTCAAAATATGATATGATACTGGGCTTAAAGTTCCGAGATTTTTAGAAAACTAGTCAGTGGTTGCCTTCCAAGTTTTGATCTGGGTTCTCAATTTCAAGGTACATTCCAGCACCGCAAGACATTTTAAAACTGGAAATAAAGAGCATTGTGTAACCAACATAATTCTAGCATCAGGGCTTGTAAAAGACAGGCAAAATCCCAAACAGTACTGAGGCATCCGATGTGGTCATTAGAGTCAGTGGTGCCTGCTGAAGGGTTCATCCTTACACTAATTCCTTAACTCGGGATGCTTATTATGAACTAAAAAATACGTTAAAAGATTTCAGGGAAAATATTGTACATTCAGGATGTCCTTGCTAATCCTCAACAACCCCTAAGGGCTCTGGCAGCCCTGCAATTCCAATGAGCCTTTGAAAGGCAGCAGATGACATAAGTTATTTTGTTCACCTCCTGGAGCTGACATCTGCAGGAAACTCAAGAGTTGTTTTCCAGCCATGCTATTGCAACTGCAACTCCTAAACGTTGTGTTGGCTGGACAGCCCGTGGTGTGCAGCAGTACCTGTGTCGAGGGACGCTTCCAGAGCAGGGGCTTCGCTAGAATCTAGGTCCGGAGGGGGTAGGAGGGGGTCGAGGATGGAGCTGTCCCTGTGTCATCGCTCTGCTGCTCCCACCTGAGGCTGACTGGAGTCCCTGCTGCTCCCTGGAGAAAAGATAAAGCTCAGGGGCTGAAGACTTCCAGATTTAAAATGCCTTGAAAATGTATGTGTATATATATATATATATATTTATTTATTTATTTTAATTTAAAGATTCCTTTTGACTTTATCTAGGTATCTCCACAGGCAGAGCACAGAATTCAGAACACACCAGGTGATGCACTTAAAGATATGATACAGAAATAGCAATTCAGGCAGTAAAACCTTACACTCCTGCTGCCTTCTCCTGAGTCAGTGCTACAAATTGCAGCTTTCTGCTCTAATTTAGCGATCAATAACAAGTAAAACTCTCTTCCCAAAAGAGAGTAGCTGTAACAAGTGAAATAAAAAAAAATGGTATGTAACATGCTGGGTTCCTCACTGAATAGACTAGCTCTGCATAACATACGGAGTGCAATGCAATGTGATGATGAAATGACTGCAGAGATGTAAGCTCTCCTGCTTGTCCCATCCAGTAATCACACTGCACACAGTCCACAGACTCCCTTGTGTGACTCCCTTGGCTGGCCCAGCTGGGCAATCAGCAACACAGCAGGAGCTGCAGACCAGTTTCTTCCACAGCCTGCAAGGCAAATAAGGATGGGGCCATGGTGACAACTCCAACAACCGTGGAAGTCTGGAAGTATAGCCAACATTGAGAGACTGACTGCTATTTAAATCATTTATATAATTCTCCTAATAACAATGCAGACATATGGGGGGATTAACACTTAAGGAATAAAGCAGGACCACTATGGTGTCTAAGCTTAAAGCAGCTAGAACAATGTATGGCACATTTCCCCATTATTTCTCAACAAACTGTATGTGAATTCTTGCAAAATAGTAAATACCAGCTTGGCATTTACAGATGGCTTTTGTCCCTGCTCTGCATTGACAGAACATGATTAACTGTATTATGAGCAATGTAAGCATAGACACAGTAAAGATGTCTTAACCAGATGTAATCACAATTAAAGTGGTGCAAACCCCTTAAATTAAACTTGGCTTTATAGATTATTTCATTGACAAATATTTAAATTTTCTTGAAATTTTGTTTTGGAAACTTCAGTCTTGAACAGCAAGTTCTAGAAGAAAGTAGAGCATTTATTTATTTAGTAATTTATTTATCACACAAAACATTTGCTACAAGCACAAGGACTTGGGTTATCTCACTGTTATACCCACAAGCTCTGAATCGCATTTGACATGGCAGTTTACAAAAGCCAATTTGTAGATAATTTGTATGAGGAACATGGGATTTACAGAAATTAATTTTTTGCCCTATGAAAAGATTGTCCTTCAGAAGAGTCCGTGAAAGTTTTTTAATTAATTTGAAAAACAAAGCAGCAAGATTATTGTCTTTAAAAGTTAGCATGCAAGTATTTAGGGCTGATAAAAGAAAGTGAGCCATGTACTCATAATGAAGAGCCTAAAATTCAGTGCAATTCACATATTATAAGAAATAAAGAACAGTTTTGTGTTAATCAGCTTATGCTAATCTATTAAAATTACAAAAAAAAAAAAAAAAAAAAAAAGGGCTAAATTCTGACTTCATATTTGAAGAGTCTTGACTCTTCTGAGTTTACAAAATCACTCCAGATTTTCATCAGCTTAAATGATTTTAAAACCTGACGTACTCAATGCAAAATAGTGGCTTGGTGCATTGTTTTCAAAAAAACTTGCTCATAGGAGATGTGATTTAAAACCATACCCTTAAGAGTAATTTGCTTCCACAATATATAGTTTTAAAGTCATCTAAGTGTAGCAGCTACTCCTAAATCTTACCAAGAGGAGATATTTCCATAGACTTCTAGAGCCACTCAGCCAGGACCATGTCCTGGTGGCTTTTGAATGTCCCCAAGGAGGGAGACTCCGCAACCTCTGTGGGCAACCTGTGCCCGTGCTCCATCACCTCCACAGTAAAGAAGTTCTTACTGATGTTCAGGAAGGATTTCACCCACGTTGATCATACAATCACACCAAAACCACTCCTAACCACCTGCTGGGCTAACCAAAGCAGCAGCTTTGCTTGCAGACTTTGCCCCCTGGCATCTCTCACCCAACAGGACTACGAAATCATCCCACCTCTTCACAGCAGGATGCCTCTTGGGCTCCTCTGTCCCCTGTTTTTCCATGCCTGTTGCTGAGGGTGTTGATCCCATGCACCAACTGTATAAGCACATGACATCAAAATATCAGGTATAACATCACAATTTAACTGAATAAATGTAAATTGGTTAATTTTTGTTTGTTACTCTCAACGTAGTGATGTGAAGCTACTGATTCTCTATAAATCTGTTTTGGAGAAACTCTGCCTCAGCTCTCCCCTTTCACATATACATATCCCTTTCTCCCTGGTGGGAAGAAACCATGGACTGGGAAACCAAATTCAGCAGGAGGAAAGCTGAAGTCTTCTTTGGCATTTGGACCAAAATACTCTAATGACAACTTTGATGAAAATTTCCTTCTTACCACTGCCTGCTGGTGGTATTTTGCATCATATGGACACATATATGAATTCTGTGGCTTTATTTTACCCTGTTAACTGTTAGAAATGTTCTCTACAACTTCATCTCCATTTAATTTATCATCAGGGCCCCAAGGGCCCAGGATCCCAGTCAGCCTCAGGGCCATCACCTCCTGCCCCAGTGAGGTTGCAGCAGGGCCAGATCCAGCTCCCCATAGCCCCGCCATGCTCAGCCATGGGCCCAAATGATCCAGGCCCACTTGTGGGTCCATGGCCTGGCCCCAACCCCAGGGAGGTGCCAGGAGCCCACCATTCCCAGCCCCTGGCCACCTGTGCAGTGCCCTGACATGTATTTTCTTCAGCATGTATTGAATTGCTCCTAACCATGGATG
Organism: Netta rufina; assembly: GCF_964035555.1. Taxonomy (NCBI): domain Eukaryota; kingdom Metazoa; phylum Chordata; class Aves; order Anseriformes; family Anatidae; genus Netta; species Netta rufina. The sequence goes on along the minus strand of NC_140125.1, from coordinate 88,238,891 downwards.
GGAATCCCCTTTGCTCTCACTTAAGAAATAGCTTGTGCTGTCAAGAGCATTTCATTTTCACTGATCTTTGTGCGCATGTGTACCAGCTAAAAGTAGTGTTTCTCTTTTCCTATGGTCTATCATGACCCCCCCCCCTTTTTTTTTTCTTTATAGGACAGAGAAAAGCTAGAAGGAAATTAGTGTGTTAATTCCTTAAAAAAGAAGGATTTCAGTACAAAAAATTAAAAATAAAAAAAAAAAAATCCCTCTCATCTCCAAACTAAGAGGCATCCTACACACCAGTGACTATGGCCCCTGCTCTGGGAAGGCAGGTTCAGCACAACTGGGGAAAAGTTTCTGTACAAAGCTACCCATTAGACTTGATGAAACTATTTATTCAGTAAGGATTAAAATAAACAAACAAAAAAACAACAGAGAGCTGTCACAGCCTTTACAGCTAGGAGTCATGAGTTTCCTGAAGATTTCCAAGAAGCGATCGCGCAAGAAACCAGGGGATACTGGATGTGATCAAATATCCTTTTCTCTACCGTCCTTGGAGGTGGTGGGATCAGTTGTCCCCACACTCTCTTTGCTTTACAGTGCCTTTCGTCAGCAAGTACCCCACTCTGCAGCACTCACTCTAAGGAACCAGCTGAACTCTTCCATTGAAATTTCTTAAAGACGTCATATGAATACAACCATGGCTTTCCCAGGAAAGATTTATCACATTCTATACAGCATTCACAGGAATTTTCTATTATTGTGAAACAATCTTTGAAAATCTCAGATCCTTTTCTTCTGTGATTGCTGTCACAAGTCTAATCAACTGCATACTGAGCTGGCTGAAACTCTCAACTAAATCATGATTTTCATCGATTTCCCAGCTTTTGATTAAGCCCTAAAACATTTTATAATGCAATTTCAATCAACTGCTTAGATAAAAGCATTCTTTCTAATAAAGATACCCTTAGAAGATTTCAAAACCTTTACTCAATCTCCTAAATATTTGGCACTGCACATCCTTGCAAGCCTGAAATTATTACTCTCTTTGCTATAGCTTCTTTTATTACGCTATTATACAAGACTGTTGTACTTTGTCATTTGTAGCACATTACCTCAGACTTGTTCAGGAACAAAGATGGACTTCTAGGGTGACTGAGGAAGAGGGAACCTATCATATGAGAAGAGATAATGAAGAGCTTGACTTGTTTAGCTTAGCAAAATAAGGGCTGTTAAGCGATCCAGTTGCTGTCTATAAATATATCAGTGAGGGAAACATCAGGGAGATGGAAGAGCCATTTAAACTACATGACAGTGTTGGCAAGGGAACCCAAAGGCACAGATTGGCTAGAATTTATTCTGTGCTACAAGGTAGAAACAGGTTCTCACCTGGAGCATTGAGATTTGGGAACAATTTTCCAGTTGCAGTAACAGCAGCAAAAATCCTAACGACACTTACAGTGAAACCTGATAAACTTCTGAAGGGGGTTTATAAAGTGTGATTTCTACAATATTAGGAGAATAAATGTGATGATCCATTATACCCTTTCTATTCCCATGTTCCTGAATAAAGCTGTACTATATAATACAGATTCTGTAACCATTTAGCATGCACACTTCAGAACAAGATATTACAGCATATTCTATATGCTTCAAGCTATTTAAAACAACAACAAAATACCAAAAACACACACACACACAAAAAAAAGTTTAGTAAATGTCCTAAATGTCCTTGTTCAGGGTAGTGGAAAAACTTAAATAATTTTGTCTCCCAAAATGACAATAAATTCAATAGAATCTAAATGTTTTACAAAATAAACATCTTTTACATTCACTTGTCCATCACTGAAATTCCTAAGATTATTGATTAGTTGTTTTTTTGTTTGTTTTTTTTTTTTTTTTTTTGCCCTATTTAAGGTTTATTACAAATTTAATACAATATTTTATCCATGACTTTAAAACCTCTGTATCTGAACTTCAAGTGTTATTTCTGGTATTCTGCTCTAAGCTATAAATTAATTAAGGACAAGTACATTTTCGTGCTAATGCATTTTATGTTGGAGGGTATCCAAAAGATACAGCTAAAGGAACAGAATTATGATTGTTTCTCATTTACTTTGGTCATAGCATGGGTTGTACATGTGAGAGGAAAGACATTTTGTTAAAAGGAGAGCTGTCTGTTGTCTGTTTTGGGAAAAAAATGTACAGAACTTCAGTTTTCTCATGCTTACAAGATAGCTTATGCTGAGCTTGAAGCAAAAACTTCAAGAACTTCTACAGAAACTTCATGAACTTCTACAAAGCAGAAAACTTTGTAGGAAAAAAAAAAAAAAGTTTGGAAAAAGTTTACTTTTGCCAAAGCCAGTAACATTTTTACATAAAATCAATCATTTACAAAAGGTATTTTTTCTCAATGCAGACACACATACACCTTGAATGGAACAAAATTACTGCCGCAATGGAGCTATGTATATGTTCGCTTTCCTGTCACTCCTTGACAAAAATTTTACAGGAATTACCAGCATGCTATCTTGATATAAAGTATATTAGCACACTGAAGGCAAATTTTACTATGAAGATGCCCAAAACATAAGATTTTGTTTATCTTAATCACACTCACCCTAATCCCACCCAAAGTGGGTTTTTTATTACCAGTTCATTCAGCAAGTAAAGTTAAAAATCTCTCACCAGTTTCTTGTGAAAAATGCCAGTTTCATCTCTTCAGATTCAGCATGATATGCTCAGGAAGAAAGGATCCAGTAGAATGGAAAACATCTCTCCATTGTCATCAGTTAATGGATGGTTTAGGACTTGCATTACTGAATTTTAACATCTTTCCCTATCTTACATAAAAATTCCCTTGAAAGCATACTAAGCTTCTGGCTTTAATCAAGCACTCTGAAAAACAAGCACCCATTTACATATGTGCTTGTCTGCATAGCTTTGCTTGTTTTTGGTTGTTTTAATTTTGTTGCCTTTTGCTTTTACCACATGTATGTTCACCCATGCATTGTGAAGGAGCATCCATCCATCTTCTTCAGCCTCCCCTTATTCAATATCCTCCCTTCATGCCTCCTTTATACCTTTTTCTCTCAACAAAGCAATCCCAGTTTCACTTTTAATGCTGACAATGCTAGTGACCTTCATTGTAGCATGTTTCTATTCTCATAATATATTTATAAGGATACAATCAGAAAGGATATGCATTTCTCGAGTTCCCCATTTACCTCAGCATTGCATGTAGTGTATATACCTCCCAACAATCTAATTTCCTTTTTAAACTGCTACTTTTATCTGAAGGAAAAGTAGTCCTTGATTTGAATATAAACTGTCTGTGTGTTCCAAACTCTTTCAAACAAGCTGGTCATGAATAAATGGAGACTGATGAGCTTTCAGAAGACTGATGTTCTGGAACATTTTTTCATACATAGGGGAAAATGGCCTCACCAACTTTAAGAGAAAACTTGATGCATTTGCAAAAGAGATGTTATGTGCTGAATTTATATTTTCTTACAGTGGTTTCTGAATTTACATATCTGCAATTCAAAACTTTTTTTTTTTTTTTTCAAAATGCACTCCTTTGATTTTTTTTCCATCAGACTGCTAATTCTTATTTTTTTCCTCTCACATAAAAAGTAACATAAATCACTGTCACCTAACAATTTAAAGCAATGTCCAATCTCTCTTCTACTTTTCCACTACTTTATCATAAATACACTAATGTAGTTCTAAAACAGTAACATGTTGACTTATGCTAATCTTTAGTTGAATTTTTTAAATTTTTCTTAGTCTTGTAAAAAAAATAAATAAAAAAAAAGAAGATGGTTAGTCATTTTCTATTTTTCTTTCTCAATGACTAACACACATTTTACTGTGTAAATAGGCCGATTTCCCTAATCCATAAACTAAATAATTTCCATGTCAAATAAAACTGGATTGATTTAGAGCAGATAAATTAAGCATGGCTGCTATACTTAGCAAGTGCTGATTAAAACACAGCATTTCAATGTGCCTGTGTGATGATGGGTCAGGCTGGTAGTAAACAGAAGTCCGTATTTTCTCAAGACTTCTCTGTTGTTTCTGTGGAATGAATTAATGGTTGTGGTGGAACTCCTAAAAGACACAAATTCACGTAACAAAAGCACCAGGGTATCTTGGTACACAGACCCTACAAAGAGGTGCTGAACACTGACAAGGCAAAGGTCATGAACTAATTTCATTAGGCAGTCAATGAAAAGATGCCAGGGCTCTGGAAGGTGTCTAAGAAAATCCTAGTAGGCCACATTATTTCACTGAGGTTTGCTTATCAGATATAAAGGATGGCTTCTCTAAGGAATCTCCAGCACAATAGCTGTTAAGTCCAATTTATGTCTAGTTTAAGTACAGTAGAACCTCCCTAGGGACTGCTGTTGTCTCTAATCCTCTGAAATATTGGAGGTAAACACTCTAGTGGTGATAACAAAGTTTAGAATACTAATTCTAGATCTTGACCCCATAGGACGAATTCACGTGCAGGCTTTTTATTAATCAGGAAACCTGTTCTCAACAATCCCACAGACGTATCTGATCATTTCTGTGCATTGCAAGGGCTTTGGCCTTCACACTTACTCATGCAGTGCTCAGCAGAGCTCAGCCTATGTCTGGGTAGGAGGCCAAGAAGGCAGGTAACTGACATCTTTCCAACTGATATAGTCCTAGTAGAAAATCAGTGCATGCTCCTGTTGCTTCCTGGCACCTGCTCACTTTGGCTGGTTATTTTTGGTTTATACAAGCTTTCAGAAACTCTCTTCAGATGAACAAAATGAGGTGGTTCTTCTCACACTGAACAGCAGATCTGAAGAGCTCCTTGTCTCTGGATTTTACATGGCTTGGAGGAAGACTGGAGAAATACTTGGGAGAAATACTCACTTGTTGTTGCTATCAGATAAACCACATCAGCTTCAACCAATCTCTATAGTTGAAAATAGCTGGAGGCAGTGAGAGTGCTCAGAGGAAGTTTTGTATCGCTGCCCTGTACTTGCTCTCCCTGGCTATCTGTTTTCAGCCATCGGTCTGTGTGTTTACTTCTTTGTTTGTTTGTTTTTCCAGGGCAGAGAACAAATGCAGTCCCCGGCTGCCACAAATTATGCTGTGGAGTTCCCTCAAGTTCACTGAATTGCAGGGGTTGGCCAAAAGAGAGTGCAAGGCTTAAACCTTACCTTGGGAAAATTTGTCAGTGGCTTCCTGCTAATTTAGCAAACTTCTCTGTTTTTGTCTGATTGCTTATAAAAGGATGAGAAGCTAAATCTGAAGGACTTGATGCTCAGCTCTTTTAAATTACTATGGCTTGGCTGGGACCCTTGAAAGCAAGCTTATTTATCCCACTGCAGTACTGACATGAAAAACATTGTTTTCCCACCAAGGATGCTTTCACTGAATTCTTTTGAAAGTACATGTTATGTTTCCTTCATTGTCCAAATGCGAAAGACTTCTACTTTTAGAATAAAAATTATACTTCATACTCATTCATACAAGCCAATTGTATCCTCAGCTGAGGTACACAAAAATCTTATCTCCTGGCAGGTGCTCTGGAACTGGCTCATGTTAGCCTTAAACCACAAGAATTTGTTGTCATTACTGGGCAGTTCAAATGAGAAAGCTGTTCTTGCAAAACAATATTTAATGGGCCTGAAAATAAGAACAGAGCAGCAGGGAACTGCAAAACGTTATCTCAAAAGCACTTGCCTCACCCTTCAATTAAATCCAAAATCAACCCTTCCCATGGACAGAAAGAAGGGTAGAGAAAGTTGTTTGTCATTGCAAATGAGTTGCATGCCACGGCTTCGATGTCACAGCACTCTGTTCAGTAATATCTTTAAGCTTTCAGTTATGCCTTAAGTGCCTAAAAATTAAAGGTGAGTCTCTTGAACAGCGAGGATCTTCATCACATGTATATTCAGACAGTTATATTTATTTATGTAACATTTTCTCCTCAGAAATTTTTCAGCTGAATTAGTGCTGGAGTTGTTGGTTTTAAACAATCTGTATCCAAATTTTTATTACACCAGAAAGACTACTTAAGATAAAAGTAGTGCAAACATAGGGCGCATTTTCCAAGCTACAATTTAACGGTGTATTGAATCGCTTCAGAATAGTTTAATATCTGAAATCACTAGCAATGTTCACAGTGTATGTCACAGCTAAAATTTCACATAAGCATATTTTTAAAATTATGTCTTCTTTCACTTTGCAGTTTTGTTCAAAAATGCCATTCTCATGGCAGAGTTGTTAAAATATGTATCACTCAAAGCTCTGCAAAGAATACAGCCTCTGCTCTGCTTTATGTCAGATGATTTCATCAGCTCTTGGAGAAGGATCTTGAACAAGGATGTTGGCAGATAAAAGCCCTTTTGCTTTGGTTCAGAATTGTGATGTCTAATGTTAAGAAAATGTGCATTGTACGTGGGGCATTGGAAACATGCACTGTTCATGTGATCACTTCAGGAAAGAGTTGCCTCTGAGGTTTTGCTTCACAAACAGGGAACAACTCCTAGGGCTGTAAGGAGAAGGGCAAGGGATTCAGCTGGCATCAAATCCCTACTAGTTACTGCACACCCCAGTGCTCTAGTCCTGCATGTAACAATACAGAAACCTCCTCAGAGCATGCATGGCATTGCCACTACCTAAAGTCTTGTGCTCCCTTCTGATGAAGCCAAGAGCACAAACTGGTTACTTGAGTTTCTGGTTGGCTTGTTGGCTGTTTCCAGTTTAGCCTTTGATGTATCAAGGAATTATTATTGTTCTCTTCTCTGACAGAGCTTAGAATTGCTTGTATGAGTTTTTTATGGTACTCATTGAACTGCAGTTCAATAAAAGTCAGTCCTCCACAACCACATATGGTTAAAATAAGCATTTCTGCAGAGTTTTTTTCCCTGCTTAGGTTTCCTGTTGAAAAGAGGTAAAGCCAGTCCTGAGAAATTCTGTGCACAACTGTGCCTGTAGCTGTAAGCGCTGCTTGGAAGAACTAAGAAGACCCAATGGAGTGTTATTAGCTTTGTCTCATCTGACTGAAGTATCATCTGCTATGCTCATTAACAATAGTTCAGGTGGAAACATTTGTCCCCAAACTTTATTAATTTTTTTTTCAAAGCTCATCTAATGAAAGGAGGACAAGGAAACAGACATTCAAAGCAGAACAGCAGAAAGCAAACAAAGGTGTATTCAGAGGAGATATTAAAATAATGCCTAAACCAACTTAAAAAAAAATAAAAGGTCTTAAACACGTCACAAAATTTTTTTCCAATGTTAGAATTTTCCAGTGTTGGATGTTCAAAATATTCTTGGAAAGCAGTCACTCTATCTGTGATCTCAGAGAAGTCTGATTCAATAATAATAAAATATTTCTTTATAATGCAGAAAAGGTTTCATGTGATTGTGCAGATGATCCCAGGCATCTGACATGCTCAGATGAGTATGACATGAGGATTATGTCTAAACTAGCAGGATAAACAGTGCCAGGGCTCGGGTAAAATGTTGGCACAGCCCAACCAGTGGTCTTCCTGGAAGGGTTCTGGAACTGGCCCTGGCTGGGGACCAGCCTTGCTGGGGGCTGGCAGACTGGACATAGCCAACCTGCTCCGAAGGCTAAGGAGGTTTGAGGACTAGATATGACCATGGAGTGACAATTGCACTCAGGGTCAGAGAACTGGCACAGGCACTGTCTAATTTCCTGATAACAGACATAGCCAAAGTGTCATCCATAAATTCTTAACAGTTTCTGTATGGCCATTATCACGTTGCTTTCAAACAACGATACAGCTGTGACAAGTGGAAACACATATTGTTGCCCTACAAAACCACAACAGAACTGCAAAGCCCTGGTTTTTGAGAGGGGGGCAAGAAAATGAGAAGTGCTGAGACAGATGGTACAGTCAGATGGAGTGAATTCCTGAGGGGGAGCACAGCAGAGAGAAGGAGAACAGTGGGCATGGCAAAATATGGGAATGGCAGCTGCCATAGCTACTCCTACACAAGTGAAACAGGCTAAGCAAATCACCTTGGGAGCATGCCCCATGCCCAAATCCAAAGGGGAGAATTGAGAAGACAGCCTTGCAGGGAAATGTGGTGCCATGCAGATGGGTGATGCTGGGCTCTGAGCTGCTGCAGCTGTTGGAGAAGAAATGGAGAAGAGCACTTCTAGAGCTCATAGCTGGCAGGTCAGTCAAGGTGGACCCAGAGGGATGTTCAGCTTGGTGGGCAGTGGTGAGTGCCAAAGAGAGCAATGACAAAGCTCTGACCACAAAGAGACATGAACCGAGATACTGTTGATTCTGAATCAGTCAGCTGAAGACCCAAATAAATTACCAATAAAAGCATATTTGTACAGTGTTTCCATCCCATGGCAAAGGTGGATGATCACTAAAAGAGATCCTGACTGACGGGTACAAAATCTTAAAAAATATTATTGTTCTCTTCTCTGACAGAGCTTAGAATTGCTTGTATCTTTTGTCACAATACTATTCCTCCCCACTCTCCCTTCCCAGTGGCAAGGGTAATCATGCCATCCACACTTTTTTTTTCCTCCCCACTGTGTCACAAGCTGTGCTGAGGAAGAATTGTTGAAACAGAAGGAACAAGATCCATCACCTCAGTTCTTGCACTGTGGCTTCAGTAGTGGGAAGGGCACTGTTTAGCCCTGTAGCCCTGAGATGGGTGTGCTTTCTGTGAATGGCATCTGCACAGGGCAGCTGCAACAGGTGAGGTGTGAGCAACTGGAATGGCATCAGCATACTCAGGCTATTCAGAGAATTTAGCTACCAATCTCTACCAGGTGACCTTCGTGAAATGCTTTTTTTCAGTGGCTCTTAGCCTGGCATAAGTTTCGCAGGGATGGCAAGAGTCAGTTCCTTGCCATTGAGCAGTACCCCAGCTGAACCTCAGTAGATTGCTCTGGAACATGCAGACATTAAAACTTCAGCAAAATGTTTGTGGGATTGTTTTAACATGGGCAAACAACATTTTTTTTTCTCATCTCATTCTTGGAAATGCTTGAAGCATTTTAGTTGGAACTTCCAAAAACAATTCAGACTCAGCCAGACGTCCAGCCTGAACAACTGAAGTTTGGCAAAGTTGTAAGCAACTGTTTCATACAATAGTAGATATTTTAATGAAAATTGTCAGGCAAACTTAGATAGACGTCTTGCTATAAGTTTGCTCTGTAATATTTATGCTCTTCTAAGTCCCAGCTTAACATCATTGCAAGTCAATTGGCATACATGGCTTTTAATATAGCTTCATATCTGCTCACATTTATACTTCAAATTTTTATCTCTTGCTGATTCAGAGATGATTAGCTACATTTTGCTAGCATTATGACAAAACAGAGACTAATAGAAATCCTTTAAATGCCTTTGTTAACAGAGTTTCAGATTATTTTCTAGGTCAGAGAAATCTTTGTAAGCCTCACAGAAGTATTTGGACGGAACATCCTGATTTTTCCATATTTCCCATGACTTTAAGGAAGGACTCACACAGAAAATTTAAGATAAAACAACTCAAGCAGTTGACTTAGATCAACTAATTCTCTTGCTAGAATTAAACAGATGAGGTTGAGAATGTATCTAGCTGTGTACATAAGACTGCTTATCAACAAAAGCATTCCCTTCCGTGTTCAAAAAAAAATAAAATAATAATTTTAAAATGCTAAAATAAAGACACAGCTTTTGTTAACACAGTTCATATTTTCAAATATTTTCATTTGTAAAGGCAACATCAGAAACAGTGTCTGTTCTCACATTCACTATCTTATTCTCAGTGGATTTCATGATTTCTTAGAGAGTACATGAGAAAAGGAGACGGTTTAGAGATTGGTGAGCTGACACAGACAGTACATTTTCAGATGCCCTTAGAAATGTCTGAATATTCCTTATAGCAATTTCAGCCAAGCTTACTAAGTTTTTTCCTTTATTTGATCTGCAAATGACCTATTTTGGCAGCACCCAGAACATATATATATTTAAAAAACAAAAAAAAACAAACAAACAAACAAGCAAAAAAACTGCAATTTATGTTTTCCTGCCTGCAATGCTCTATGACGGCATTTTTAAGATGAACCTATCTGACGCTCTGCCAGATTTTTCTGCAATGTCCTTGAGAATTCTGACCTATTAAAATACAATGAAGCTTTAATGCAAGCTGTTTAAGAAAGGCTTTATTTCCATAAAATAAATAAATAAATAAATGTTTTCATTTTAGGAGTTGCATAGATGCAACACTACTCTTCAGTTAGAGTCTCAAAGATTCCGATGGACTGAGCAAACTGCATGAAAAAATGCTACGGTTTTACCACCCTTGATAAGCCTGTGGAAAAAAAAGGATTGTACCAAAGAAGAGACTTAGAATAAACCAAAACTAAAACTCAACACTACATACTCTATATATTTCTTAGATTGTCACAGGCTTCATAATCTATTGTCACCACTGGATTCACAGTGGCTCAGGAAACCTAGGTTTTATTGCTTTGTTGATTGCACAATGACACAGTATTATTTATTTGTACTGGTAGATTTTTTTTTTTCAGTGATGGCTTGTGCTTTCTTCTTATATCTATGGAGAGAATTGGTGATATGAAGTTAATCTCCAAATTTTCTAATGTCGAGTCAGTTCCCATGGCCTAGAGAAAAGCCAGAGCACCTGCATGAGGATTCACACTGCAGGGGGGCTGGGAGCAGAATAGCCTGAGTAGATGCTGCAGCTGAAATGTTGGGTGATATCTTCTAGTAAACAACTCATCCCACCTAAAACTATGGTTCTGAGTACTCTGAAGGAGATTCGGGTTAAATTCAGTATGTAGTTTCAGAGAAAAGAAATGAAAATACGGTGTAAGAAACAGTTCCTTTTGCTATGTCTGATTTTTTTTTTCCCATGTTGAAGTCACAGGTAGCCAGAGGTACTATCAGAGTGAGGCTGAAAACTGGTAAGAAAATGTTTTCTGTCCTCTTCTTTCACTAGTCCCTATTCCCTTTCAAGGCCAAGTACTGTTTAAAGTTCTTACTATACAGAAAGAAACTGTTGTTCAAATTGTCCACATGATTCAAACCAGGTATTTGACGTGACTGAGTATTGAGTCGCATGGAGTAAGGAAAACTCTATGACATTGCATTTAACTTTGAGTCTCCCCAAGTGTCTGCTCTTGCTCCAGTAAATATTTAAGTATTTCATATAAAGTAGAAAAATTTTCTATGCAGAGAATGAAGCAGTCATCCCAGAATAACTCACATTTAAAGTATTTTCCTGGGAGGTGGAGGACTGTGATTTAATCCCTATCTCAAAGTAAGTATCCTAACCTTTTCCTTTGTGGGTTGCTTTGTGGTTTTTTTTTCATGGTTCCAAACTCCCACTTGTCTTCCTGTTCTTTAAATTTTGCTAGAAGAGCCCCATAAGAAAAACAGTATTTTGCTGTCTGGTAAAATATTTAAAGCAAACAAAAACTAATGTGCTTCATTGCAAATCCTGAAAAAATATAGCAAAGCATTTATTTATTTTTAGGTTCAACCATCAATCCAAATAGTACAAAGATATACATAGACTTAATCATAATTAATTTTTCTGGGAATCCTTTAAAGGACTAACTGAACAGTATCTCCCTCCCACCATTCTGTCTGTGCCTCTCTCTTACTTGCTGTCTGCTTCTCAAATCTATCTTCTACTTTCTTCTTCCCCTCTCTTACATCTCTGGAGGCTCAAGGGCAGAACTCTTGCAAATAATTTATTTTTTATTTTTGTCTAGGAGGAAAGGTGTTACATTTGTGAAAAGTTCATTTTGTGTGCATCACGGTACTACTGAGTGATTACTACCCAAAAACTTTTATGAACTCAGAAATCAAAGTTTGTTTTCTAGCAGATTATGCATTAAGATGGAGAAAATATGTTTTGTATTAACAATGGTAATGAATATAAAAAACTACTTCAATTATATATATATATGGCAACAACTAATGTATGGCAACAAATAGCAATTGACATATTGCATGTCTATGTATGCATTATTATTTTTATTCCCAGATCAAGAAGCATATTTTCTTAGAGCGTGGGAGGGGAGATGAAGCAAGGGAAAGATGAGAAGCTGTTGCTGCACCATCAGCAGTCGTGGTGCACTCCCCCAGAACATGGCCTGGCTGCAGCCATAATGCTCAACCAGGCTGGAGCTGCGCCTGCCCCGAGGCTGGGAAATCCTCTCACACTTTGACTACATGAACACCAGGGTGTTCTCCCTTGGCTAGAAAACTCCTGTCTCCTCTGGTATTTCATAAAAATAAAACTCTTAACTGCAGCCTTTTAAAGACTGACTGCATTGTAAAACACTGGCTACTTTATTCCTGTGTCCCCTTCTCACTGAACCCACTCAGGTTCTCTGGTCTTTGCACCTTGCTCCCTGAACCTATTTTTTAGTCTGTTACCATCTATCTATATGTGCCCCATTACAAATGAGTGGTATGACTAATTTCATAGTCACACAGTCGTGCTGTGATGCAGGTAAAGCCATGAGGAAGCCAGCATTTTCAGCCTAAGTAAGGGAGCCTTCAGATAGGGTTGATGTTGGGGTGAACTGAAATGTTATCTGTCAGCTGTAGCTGTCAGCAAAAATATTAAAGAAAGAGCAGCTGCATCATGCCACAAGCAGGGGAGTGGAGCAATCGTAGCTCCAAAATAGACCTTCGAGTCAGACAGAGTTTTCTTTTAATGAACCCCATTAATAGCCGTAGACTATTTATTTTCAAGCCTGCTTTGAGCCAGTTGATAATGCTCCTGCTTTTAAAATGTTCAAAACAAAAGCTTGAAATGCAAGTAAAGATCTATTTAGAATGGGACTTATTGCGAGGTATGTTACTACGCCTACACAACGCATTTTTTTCCTAGTAATTATTGTCAGCTTCTGTATCCCAAAATTTGCCCACACTGTTTTAGTACATAAGTGCTGATATGACAACAATATTGATACAATAATATAAAATCATAACCACATTTCTCATTTGGAAGAAAAGTCCTTATCTTATTGTAGCTTCTGTAGGATTTTTTCTTCCTTTTCAGAACATTTCATTAATAGATACGTATCTATCCTGAAAATATTTATTAAAAAATAACATCTCACAGTCTTTTTGGGTAATGATTAAAGAAAATAATAAGCTGCAGTCTCTTCGGGATCCTGAATTCCAAGATAAATGTAATAAAGCTTGTGGCGGGGTGTTATTGTTTACTGCTTGGAAAAACTTATGCAACGGCATAATACTGTTCTGATTTTTGAGCTGCTGCTAATGAAGTACAACCAGACAGGGTACATTGCCATGAGTCAGGAAATCTGGATGTTCCTGGACGGAGGCCAAGAGAGCTTAGACACATCAGAGATGTGATGTATATGTATCCTCTGGGGGAGATACACGGAGTTGTTTTCAAGCATCTCAAGCTGCCTGATTCAAGAAGCAACCAAATGACCACCCTGAAACGAAGTTACTGGCTGTCTGTTTCTCAGAGTCCCTTGTTTGAACACCAGGAAAACAGGAATGAAGTAGGCTTTCCAGGGGAGTTTAGAGATTAGATACTAGGCTCAGCCTTGGGACAATAGGTCCAAAACCCTGCGGGTTTTACTTTGTTCTTTCTCTATAAAAGGAAAAACAAAACAAAACAAAACAAACCACCCCCACAACCACCCCCCCAAAAAAAAAAAAAAAAAAAAAAAAAAAAGAAGAAAAAAAAAACATACACAAGAGACTAAAACAAAACCCACAAAATTCAGAAAACAAACAAACAAATGAAAAACTGATATGATGCAATTTACTGTAGACCTTTAAACAAACCTTCTGGACACATGGTGTGTTGAAGAGTGGTGATGGCTCTATAACAGCCTTGTAAGAGCATGGGTGCTGTTTTCATGCATGTGGGGAGGAGCTCCCCTCACCACAACAATAAAGCAGTTGCTGAAACGCTGCTCCATTTCTGAACAGCACTACGGTACATATATAGCTTCCTAGCATTTTTGCAGACCTTAAAATGTTGTTACCACCAGAAACATTGAGAGAAAATAACTGTTTTCCTAAAGATAGCTGGGGATCCTGTAAAGGGTGCTGCTGATTTCTTTTCTTTTCCACTCCCCACTCTTGCAGGTTAATACAACCAACCCAGGAAACTTTCATTTTTCACTCTTCCCCATTTCTTGGTAGCTGTGCTTTCTTCTATTCCCACAACCTTTCCCCACATCTTGTCCCAGGGGAGGACTAGAGCTGCCACTGCTGCTTGGGGCAGAGCAGGGCATACTATGCAGTTGAGCCCCTGTCCCTCCAGTCCTTCCAGGTATGTGGAGGTTTTTTGGACTTCCATGTTTTGCACCTTTTAGTTCTATCAGAGGAAGCTCTTACAATAAAGACCTGATCTTCCTTTTACAAAATCTATGGAAAGGCAATTTATTACCCAAGTCTTTCCCTCCATGGGAAGGCTCTCAAGTAAACTAATAAATAATGTCAGACCTCCTGCCTCTCTCTGGAGCAGCTTTGGGCCCTTTGTCACAGTTGCTGCTGCCATTACACCACGGCAGGGCACAGTGTGGCAGCCTTCTGCTGTGTTTTGGCAGCTGTGCCTGCAAACCTTGGCCTGCCTCATGTGTGCCATGGCAAATAGATGAGTGTTGGACTCCTTCCTGCTCCCAAACTCATTCCCCTGTCTAATGGTATTGCTGATTGTGCTTGTACAAAGTTTTGAGTCAAGCTTGCAAAGCCATGGGTTCAGGAGATTTTAAAGCAATACATCGTGGAACCTTTTTAGAGGCCTTCTGGTGTCAGATCTTGAGCTTGTAGCCTTCAACTCTTGAAGCTGTGAAGGATGTGGTGCTTGTTTTTGTTTGTTTGTTTTTCTTCTATTTTTTCTCTGTTTTTAATTAAAGCTGAATCTATAATGATGACCTAATTCCTAGAGTAAGTCCTTATTGAAAATGCCAGCTGCTGAGAGAGCCCTTTGAGCTGCTACCATTGCTTTGGCCAACTGGGCAGGCCTGGAGACCCAAACTGCTTGCTGGGCCTACAGGAGCCAGGCAGCAGCGCAGGCTGCTCCTGTTTTCCAGGAGCTCTCTCTTCCTCCAGCCAGTACAATCAGTCAGTGGGGCCTGTCCTTATCCCCATGGCTGCTCTGGGGATGCCCCACCACTAGCTGATTTGAGATAGCTACATGCCAAACAGTGTTTCCCCAAATATCCAACCCTTCCCTCAAAGGCACCAAAATTTTCCCACCGAATTGTTTTTTTTTTTTTCCCTCAGCACCCTCCCTCTTGTACCAGGCTGCTTGTTCTGAGCACTTTCTGCCCCCTCCTTTTGACACAAAAAAAGCAAACAGACCACCACCAATAACACTAGTACTCATGGGGACTTCTGTTACCTTTAGCTCCGTAGCAGTTCTTAGCAAAATAACATCCCCAGGAGCTGACAGCAGCTTCTCTGCCCGGTGGATTACTTGTGGTACAACTGAATCTGAGGGAATGGTTTTCTTTTTCTTGAAGCCTCTTAGTATTGACACTAGTTTGGCTCCTATTTTGGCATGCTTTTCTCCTCATAGCTTCCTGGTCACAACCCTGGTCCTTCTCTTTCCTTTTTCTGCTGCGTATAGCTAATTGCTTTCTACCCACAAATCAGGGCACAGCTATGCTTCTTCCCTCTGGAGAGCTCCTCTAAAAATACATATTATTGTCACTCAGATAAATTCAACTGCTATTCCTACTTCTCCCAGTAGAATCTGGTTTCCAAGGAAGGCTATTTAAATCTCCTTATTCAAAGCTGTTGACATGATGTTCAATACTGCAACATCTCAGGGTGTCAAAGTCACTGCTATATTTATCCTTGTAACATCCCAGGTGTTATTAAAAGTATAGAAGTAAATAGCTTGCTGGGAGTTGTACAAGGAGTCACTGACGTGAAAGCTAGCCATTTAACCAGCCTTCCTCTCCCAACGGTATGTACCTAACACCTGAAAAGGATAAGCAAAACTACCTGAAAGGGATAAACAACAAAATTAAAACATGACACAAATATTTCGGACATGAAACATGAATTTACCAGTGTTTCTCATTAATAAGTAATCAATCAGATGTCCTGTCACTCCTACAGTCTATTCCCTGCAGTGCGATTTAGTCTTTGTTTATATAACTAGTGCTGGAGGTATCTAAATTAACTCTCCTTGTGTGCAGTCATGTTTGCCACATGCTTAGGTACTTGCTACTGCCTTAGAGGAATTTTTTGAGCTGACAGCAGTGGCCTGCAGAATTGGTGTTCCTGCTCTGCTTATTTATTAAGAAGCTGCTACAAACTGTTGTGTTACGTTCAGGGTATTCACTGAACACTTTCGTAGATTATTCAGTTTATTCCTGATACATTCCTGTGTTTCCTTTGTACTACTGGAGCTAAGGATAAATGTACTACACTGTCCATAGCTAGCTTCACATATTTTTCTGGTACTTCAGTTCTCAGAGAACCATGGAGATATAGGTCATGTGGCTCATAGCAGGGACAAGAAACTGGTATTACTTTGGGGAATTTGTTTTTCCATAACCAGGCAACTTTCATGTTCACAGAGTGGGCCCTGAACATGTCCTTCTGGGCCCTCATGTACCAGAACAATCCCATGCTGCATTTCCATTTACAAATAGACCAATTCTGTCTCAAAGCTATTAATATTGTAGCCCCTCCATCTTTCTCATAAAAGCTGTTCCAAAATCACATAATCATAGAATCATAGGATCATAGGATGGCTTGGGTTGGAAGGGACTTATGGACCAACTAACTCCAACTCCCCTGCCACAGGCAGGGATGCCACCCACTAGATCAGGTTGGCCGAGGCCCCATCGAGCATGGCTTTGAGCACCTCCAGGGATGGGACATCCACATCTTCTCTGTGCCAGTGCCTCACTACCCCTTGAGTGAAGAATTTCTTCCCAGTGCATAATCTAAACCTATCTTCTTTAAGACAAAATAATGTTGCGGTTAAGAAAGTAGGAAAGTTCTCTGAAAGTAGGAAAATCAATTTAGTTAATTTTTTCTCCAACTCATAAACTACTTTTAAAACTACTGGCCATATGGATTTAGGGCAGGGTAATTAAAGATGCTATTATCTGGTTAACACGTGATTTAGATGCCCTAAGCTTTAAAAGATTATGCTTGCTGGCCTTGTGCTGAAACACTTCTTGTCTGTCCTAGTTCACTCTGGTGTCTTTCAGAGCATGGTCCCATCTTCCTACATCACAGTAGCTTTCTCACTAGCTTAACCCCTATGGTTGTATTTGGGCAGCCTGTATTTAAGAAGCTCCAAGGGTAATATGTATGACCTCTGTGTGTGCGTGTGATATTAGCTCAAGTTCTTCTCTGTAGCAAGTGCTGAGTTTGCTCTAGTCAAACACAGTGGGATCCAAGACCTCTGCACAACACTGGCAGTGAGAATTCCTTTGGCTTTTTTCACTCATCTCTACTGATGATGGCAAAATTCTAGTTCCAGCATCCAGTTTTAGGAATATTACTTGCTGATCCCTCTAAAGAGAAACAGAATACCTGTTTCTAGGTATGAGAAAGGCACCATAAGTGTGAGAAATCCTGTATGGTAAGACTGCTTGTCCCATCCCCTTGAGTTCCACAAGACCACTGCTTTGCCTTTGCTTTATGCTACAGTAATCACCACCAGGTAGAGATGCTTCCACAACTTCTAGACCAAAAAGAGCCTAAGTTTGTCCCAGGTTAACCAGAAGTCCACCTAGGAATCTTGTTTGCCATAAGTGTATTGCTCTATGCTCCTGATTAGGATACCATTGGAAAGAGCTTTTCAGTAAGAAAAGTGAACTCAGCAGCTGGGAGCAGTCTCCAGGGTTTCCTTCCTCAAAATCTCTGTTTTCCTTCCTTATTGCTTATTCTTTACTATCTCTATGCCAGCCTTTCAGTTTACTGGACTAGCTGAAAACATAACGATGAAGTATACTTAACATTTTTTCAGAATTCATTTGCAGAAAGATGTCATCTTAATGGCATAATTCTAAATGTTCAGCTTTGAAACAGAATGTGTCCTGGAGAAGGAGCAGTGTGTACATTTTATTAGCTGATATAAACTAGTGCAGCAAATTACAAATGAAATTTTTGGTTCTTATTATGCTTATTTAAGGATATACCACAGCAAACATAACAAAACAAAACAAAACAAAACAAACAACAACAACAACAAAACAGATATTTCATCTTCTGCAATTCTGAAAGCGTCAACCAAAGGACCATGATTTATGTTATTTTCAACCGTCTCTCCAGTCATCTTGTATTACAGCACATGGATACGAATACAGTCATTATGATCACCAGCAAAATATTACTCAGCTAGCCATGTTCAAAACTTTGTGAACCTAACCGGATGTGAGACCTGAAAGTACTTAAGATAACTGAAAATAATCAAAGCCCTGAGCAACCTGATCAAACTCTACAGCTTAGCCCTGCTTTGAGTGAGACTGGATGGCTTCTGGCAGTTCCTTATACTGAAATTCTGGTCCTGGAATCCTGTAAGTGGCAGCTTCCATTCAGAGGACATTCAGCTGTGACTCCATCTTTTACTGTTTGCAATGTGATATCTCTTGTCACTTGGATTCCATTTTTTTGGATTCTGCCACTCAAAGCAACAGTGGTTCCCACTGCCAGCTGCCTCATACCAACATGGTTTCCCTGGCACTCAGAAGGTCTGGTGCCATGTGTGTCGCTCCGTGCAGAAGGGACATCTTGTTCTGTGCTGTTTGACATGCTTGAGGGCATCCAGCATGGTCATGGTTCCCTTCCTTCTGCCTACTGCCCAAAGTCAAAAATCAGAATGTTAATTTTTTTCTTTTTTTTTTTTAATCAGATTGAGGAATTGAAATCCTTACCTACTGAAATACGATTCAGGTTTCTTTTATTATGTAAGTCCTTGTGGAATAATAAAAGTGGGAAATTTGAGATATAACAGAAGACCTCCTGTAAACTTTACCCTAAAATTTAGATCCAAAATGGTTTGTGATTAAATATGTGGGACAAGTATATGCCTAATTTTTTTTATTATTTTTGTCAGCTCAACACTGAACCAATCGTGGTTAGCCACGTGTGTCTTGCCACCCTTTCATGTATGTTCTTGCTTACGGTTTTTAAATGAGTATTTTTTCCAAGAATCTGAATTATATATTTTAAAAGTAAGAATGTACTTTGAGTCATATAACCGGATAGTATGAGGTTTTATAAATATCCTATCTACTATTTTCACAAATTTGAACTTGAGGATAAATCGTGTATGTTTTCTTTAGTGTATATTTGTTGTCACAGTAACTGTAATTTTCCCAATAAATGGAAATTGCATCGTTTCCTTAAGCATTCAGGTTATTGCACTGAAATAGCATCATGAACTCACCACCACTTCTCCCTTCCTGTTGTCTGGCTAGATCTCATTTAGTTACAGGAACAGGCACTAAAACAGGTTAGTTTAGATATGTGTGCATTAGAAAGCTTGAAGCAAGCCTGCTTAGCCCCATTACATCCTATGACTCATGCATGTGTGGGAAAGACCTTATTTTCACAGAGATCTCTTAGATAAACAAGGCAAGTTGGCAGCAGTTCGATTACACTGATGTTAAGAGTCTCCTGCTTTCCGTTGCATTCATTTGGTTTATATTTTCTGAAAAATGCAAGCAGTCTGATAAACTCTAATGAAAATTCTTTTACCAAGGACACATGACATTTCATTTTCCTTTACTTTTTTTTTTTTTTTTTTTAAAGAAGCAGCCTTAAAACCAGTTCCTAAAAGTTCCCTGTTATTACAGTAATTCTACTTTTTCTCAATTTTTAAAAGTTTGTTAGCAAAGCTGTAGCTCTTGCTACCCACAGCCATAATGCACTAGTTAGATAACTCTCTGCACCTCCCCAACCTATAAGCCCCTCTGGACTTCAGATAGAAAGCGGATTTAGCTTCCAAAAATATTACTTTTGCACATGCAGTGGAACAAATTTTTGAACAACATAAATCACAAAACATTATACACTTTGACACCATTTCCCCAAAAAGGAAAAACAAAAAAAGCAATCCTTACTGTATTAAAGAGCTGTTAAAGTATATAAATCAAACTCAAAACATTTTTTTGCTAATCCAGTGAGATGTTTGCTTTTTTTCTGAAATCCCATTGCTTTCTATCTGGATGAGTCTGTTCACATAATAAATGATCAAGGTTTTAATTGCAGTTTTATCATCTCTGAAATGAAACTTATTTGGACATCGTACAGCAATCTTTTAGATTCACACACCCCTTTGGTTGTGTCAGCTAACGGCAACTAGACGGGTTGCCCATTTAAGGGAAAAAGTACAGGCTCCAGCCCATTTCCCTGTACTTCGCATGTGTTTGTCCCACTCCTTCAGCAATGCATTCTGTAATGCCAAAAAACATTTCTGCTCTCACAAAAGGCATGCACACGTGCACACACGTATGCACTTTTATGATTAAGCTTCAGCTCTTGTAGAGCTGTAAAATTAAGGAAGTGGATGTTGGAATTCTTTTTTTTAAAATTATTTATTTTATTTATATTATACCACATACAGCGATTTTCTGTTAACTGGGAAGGAAGAAAAAAAGTGGAAATACTACTTCATTACCTCAATAACACCACCCTCTAAACAGTCCTGGATATATCATGTATTTTAACAGCTGTGTATCTTTAGAAGAATAATTCCAAAATGACACATAATTGTGCTTTTAGGATATATGCCTTTAATGGTAGGAATTGTTTCATTCTCTGTAATTGCAAAGTGTGTAAACCATTTTAGAGGCAATCACAATCTATGTAATTTTACATATCACCTTTGTATTTAGCATTTGCATGCTTTACTTGGAGAAAAGATTCATAGTTCAGCCAAAGCAGAATGAGAGTGATAGGGCAAAGCCATCTTGGATTAAAAAAAAAGAACACTATGTAATTCATTAGAGCCATGAATTTCACAAATACATTAGGCATCGTACAACCTGCAACATTAGAGACTCTCATAGCCTCTCGTCAACAGGAAACAGGTACAATTGTTCCTGTCCTTTGGATGCCAGTACCTCAAAGAATAATTAAAGGACTGTGCTATAAATGCCTTTTTTTTTTTTTTTTCCTAGTAACACTAACTTTGTACAAATACTAGCTACTAAGTGAGAAAAAGAGAAGTTAAGAAATATTAATTATTAGATCCAGTATCAAGAATAACTTTCATGCCCTAGATAATTCTGACTTCTCTTGTCTGTTTTACATGACAAGTGACCTCTGAAATTTTCTGGCATTATGTATAAAATCAGGAAACAACCTTCAGCAGGAAACACTGACAGAAGAGAGAAAAAGCTAAAAAGACAGCCATCAGAATGAAAAGTACAAGCACTTGTGCTTCTTACAAAGAAACATTTAAACTTTTCTATGTAGTAGATAACATTATCTTGTCACATGCACATTTTTATTCTTCTCAATTTCAGTTCTTATCTCAGGTTTTAAATACTAAATATTTTTGTTGAAATAGGAAGTATCAGTAGATGGAGTTCTTTCTAGTTTGTCTTGTTTCATCTGGCTTCTTCAAACACATTATAACTGTTCCTCCAAATGGCATTTCAGATATGCAGTAGGGCAAAATCCCTCCCCCAGATTCAGATTATGTATTACAACAGTATGGCAAACTGCAACGGTAGCTCCTTGAGAAAGGAAGGGAAGAAACAGGAAATGAGAGAAAAAGTAAGATGTCTCTTGAGAAAAAAAATATGGACAGGAATATAGATGATGTCTTTTGGCAAATGCTCTTGAGGGGACTGGAAATTTGTCTATTAATTATTGGACACTAGAACCTGGTCTTATTAAACTTTAAGGAAAACTTACTTTGAATTCAGTGGCATACACTTGGCCTCTGCTTCAGTGCAACTGTGACACACATTTTTGTGCCAACAGAATTCCTATCAGCAGGAGTTTTACTGATACACCTATATCAGTAAAAAGATTTCGGTATGGAAATGACTACACTGGCAAAGTTGTGATCCAGAGGACCAAAACAGGAGATGTTAGAAAAAGTAGAGATTTTCTGACATACTTGTGCTTATTTTCAAACTGCCACCAGGAAACACAACTTCAGGAGTCCTACATCAGTCAGCCTAGCTTGGTTTGTAGAGAAGTTTAGTCTTTATGTGACAGTAGCACCAGGTGCTACACTGAGAGGCACAATAGAGAATTTATTCACTAGATCAGTCTCAAGCTTACTGAAACCTGTGGCAAAGAGAATGGACCAGTTAACACCACAGTTGTGATTAATTGTCCACCAAATACAAGTGGGAGGAGTAAGGGTAAATCACAGCAGATATAGGCAGGGGCAGAACCATGACGAGCCTTGAAGATGAACTTCAAGTCTTGTGTTAAATCTGGTGTTAAAAAGAACCAGACGTTCTATAAAGAGATTGAAAGATGGGGGTGATGACAAGATACTCAGTTAAGATTATGACTTTAACTGTGACTAGATTGGCTAAAAGAGGTCGTAAATTATAATATTGCTATAATGAAGGTGGAAGAATGAGCCACAGGCAGAGTCTGGAAGTGGATTCAGATTAGGAGGGATACACAGTCTTTAGCACCATGAACAGTATCATTCATTTTCCACGGCTATGGGAATATAAACAAAATCAAAATAATATAGAAGAGGGGAAATAAATGAGCGTGCTTGTCTTCCAAGAAAATCTCTACAAAGGAGAATATTGCCAAAACCTAAATTACTTTTTGATTTGATATAAAATTGAGCTTGGTTTCACTGTAATCATTAGTAGAATTGGCTATTCTTCAAAAATGAAACCATCTGTTGAATAGCCACATTGCATATTCCACAGATCTGATTGGAAAATCTCAGAGCCTCTTTGTGGACACCTGTTGAGAAGAGTAATTTTAGCCTCCTTCTCCATTTTGAAATGGAGAGGAAGACAGATGTATGTAAAACCACAACTCCATGTGTTAGAATTCACTATCAGACTGTTCCAAAGTTTCTTCATTTGATAAAATTTTGAGCCTAATAAATTTCCCCTTTGCATTTAAAAACTTTGCTAAACATAAATTCCACAAGAAAACTAAAATTTTTAAATTGTATATTATGCTGAGCAACAACTGAAACCAAAAAGCAGACAGTAACTAACATATTTCCCATATTTTGTCATTCACATGTATTCAAAGGGTCAAGTTTGACATTTCTCCACAGTTTTTCTTATTTGCCAATGAATTCAATGAAAATAAGAAACAGTAACTTTCACTCTTATGTCAAGATGACAAAAACTGTATAAGTAATCTTCGTCTCAGCTTTATTTCTTATTGTACAGCTTTCTTATGAAAAAATAACTTTCTCAGGATGTGTCTACATTAAAAAGTAATAGCAAAGTTTCCTTTTGAGATTTAGACTTGGGATACCATAGTGCTGTAGTAATTCCACAGTAATCATTATCACATTAAATCATGGCCACCAAAAACATTCCTATTTAGTGCTTAAGTAGGATGCCACTTGCTATGAAATAAAAAGCAAACTATATCACTTTTGCTTTTAAGAATTTTTCTCCATCCTAATACTTCATTTATCTTATTGTTTCATAGGCAGTTATTTTCTCAGCCACCCGGTCAAAGTTGCTTCAGAGCATTTTGTTTCATCCAATCTGCAAGCATATCATCGCTAAGATGTGGTATTGATGTAATTTACATAGCATGCAGCAGTGAACCTAGAATGATTTAGCTAAAGCAAGACCTTCTCAGCTTCCTGAGGCAGTCCCTGAGGCCGCAGACTGAGTGTCAAACAGTGTAGACAGTCAACATAGACCCAATCAGTCCCTTCCTTAGGACAAATATTTTTCATCTGAGACAATTCTACATAAATCTGCAGACAAGGTTTTTGCACGTGTTAAATGCATTTTTTAAATTGTTGCTTTCATAACTAAATTCATATTACAGATGAATTCATAATCAGTGCATCTTTTAAAAATTAATGGATACCAAATTTATTTTGTTTGAAGAAAATGGGTTTAAAAGACCTAGGGAAACTCATTCTTCAATTGACCAAAGAGCTTTTGTTAGTTTAGACAAAGCAAATCATACTGAGCAATTACTGTCATAAATTATATGACCATTACAAAACCATAGGTTATTCAAACAGATACACAGGCTTCTGTTGTGGTATCACAGTAGAAGATCTGAGAACTTATTTCTCATCAATTTTGCTGAAAGGAACAAACACTTAAAAAAAAAAAAAAAATGACCCAGCTCAAGCACGCTTGGATATAACAAACATAAGGTCAGTTTTTAGGAAAGTCGCATTATGCAGATTATGCAGCTAATCAATCAATCAGATTAATATTCTTTCGGTATAAATAAGTACAAGAGGAAGAACCAAGAGCTGTTGGAGTAGTACGAAAGGTACCAGGTGTGCCCGCGCACTGAAAGTTATTAAGGACACAAAAAGTACAAATATGCTAGGTCACAAACTATGCAGTGAATTCAGTTACTGAACGGCTATCTTACTTATCATACAGGCTGTCACTGTTTTTTAATAGCTGCTAAACTATCGCTGGTAAGGGGTGATATGTATTCTATTCTTAAATCTTGGTTTGTCCTCTGTCAGCATGTGAGCAGATATAAGCAAGATACATGTCAAAATCCACACACATTTTTCTTTTTTTTTAATAATAATACTAGCTACTTGATTGTGCTTGTTCTAAGAACTGAAAAAGTTATTTGAGCAATGTTTCTCTGTGATGAAAGCATTAAACTAAACATCCAAGACATTTATCTCAGCTTTTATCTACTGAAGTTTGCAAATCATGCAGAAGATTGTTCATAGAAGGGAGCAGACAATAATCAGTAGCAAAGAATCTCACTTGTAAAAAGAATTCATTAGAGTGGTTAGCTCAGTCTTACCTGTCAGCAAGAACTTAGGAATAGATCCTTTACACTGCCAGATCGCAGTAGCTTGTCCCACGGTACTACCACAGCAGTAGCCTGATCCAGCCCAGGAGAACACAAAGAGACAAACTTTTCCCACTTTTCAAGGTCTACCAGCAGCTGAAGGAATGAAGGAAATAGGGTAGAGAACAGAGGACTGAGTTGCTTCTCGCAGAAATCCCAGGCAGGAGAAGTAGGAGGTATACTCTGTCTGTGTCTCACCCAGACTTTTGTTTAAAAGTTTTTTCAACTGTTGCTAGGTGGTGTTAGGCTTTGGCAGTTTAGTTCTCAGATTGTATTTCCCCTCTTCTGGTCTCTTCACACAGTGTTACAGCAATGACTTTGTTGAGCTCAGCTCGCTTGTGCTATATTTAACCAGTGTTCTCAGCAAGTCAAGCCTGTCAACAGCTGAGAAGTTTGGAGCAGGCTTTGCTGAGTTCCTCAGCTGCTGAATTATCAGTGGATGTAGCACTGCACAGCCCAGCTACTACATTCACTGAAAGATTGCGAGGAAACCGTCAAATCCTTTTAAGGGCTTCCAGTGACTTCACAGGAGTAATTACTATTTAAAGCACTAAGAACAAGATGTGTATTTAGGCATATATTTTAGACCGCTAGAGAAAGAATACTTGTGTTCACAGCAGATGAGTTCAATTATTTATACAGTGAGGATTTTCCTAGGACATGTAGGAAGTTTATAATTTGAAAGGTATGCACTTCACTTGAAGAAAAATTACACGTGGGGAGAACTTCTTGCAGCATAATTTTTACAGAGTTTAAATTTGTTAAGATGACACAGGGAAATTAATGAAAGGTTTAGGCTGGAAAGTTTTCAGCGTGATGTTTATTCCAAATACAACCTTTTTCCCCAGGACCAAGAGCTTCACTACTCTGTCTCTAACTCTCATTGAAGAAGAAAAGGAAAGCCACACAAACCTTGATTTGCTTGATATGAAGCAGGCAAGAAGGAGTATTAGGAACACATCACTTGATACGTTGCATATGTTTTTGTGTATCCACACTTGCTTCTGAATCTATTTGATGCTAATTCCAAGCCATGTCTCCAAATCAACCAACCAGGAGTACCATTGGGCAGCTTTTCAGCCCACAAACCACCACATATCAAAGTTCTCCAAAGACTTCGCAGTCTCAGACTCTGGAGTGAAGTTCTACCAATTCATGGCAGAACAGCCCCTGGAAATGTCTCTGGCAAAGAATATTTCTTACCCTAACAACTCTGTTCAGACCCGAGCTGTGCTTCAGAGTGAAATGCAAAATGGGCCTCTTGGAAAGCTTTACCCCAGTGACAATTTGCAATATTCACCTACGGTTAGATGAAGAGGCAGGAAAGAAAGAAGAAAGGAAAGAAAAAGGTAGAAAAACATTTAAAAAATTACGCATCCATTTTTGTACCTGGAGACATGTCATCCGTTCAGAGAAAAAGCAGGAGATTCACGCAAATCATAATACCCTTTGGTGATGCTGGGTCACTGCACAGATAGTAGGGGGGAAGCAGAGAGGTATCGTGCTCTTTGTGCTGATTTCAACATGTAACTGGGTATAACTATATGAGATGCCAAGGGGTGAGCACAAGCCCTCATGGGATGGAGCTGTAGTATTAGCTGTACCTTGGTGCTCTAAACCCATCTCCATAATGAGACAGGCTTACATTCTGCTTGAGCTGTGATATTTTCTAAACAAGGAAGGAACAGTGAAGGAAGACTCCCATTCCCAATGAGCTTATAAAGAGAACATGTAGTAAATACAAGGTATTATGTCAAGTAACTGATATTTAGACGTTGATGGTAGATTTATAAATGTCCCAAATGCTTCCATTGTATCAAATATATTTTATTTTGGAGACCAAGTAATAAACACTAATTTCATGTTGTCCATTTAAATATTTAACTTGGACAGAGTATCTAGAATGTACAAAAATATAAACACTCTATTTTATAGAAACAGCTATTTGGAAGTTTATTGTAGGAACAGATAATATATTGGCACAAAGCATGGTGTTACATACTTCCACTTTGAACTGAAGTGAGTTGAGTATATCCACATTCTAAAAAGACCATGTGATTTTGTTCTCTGGTACAAAATTGAGGTATTCCAAGCAGATGAGTAACTTTTTGACTATTCTGGCCTTAACTTCTTGCTCAAAGGTCAATATTAATAGTACTTTATCCATTCATCTACAACAAATTAGGCAAAGAAAACAATTAACTAAGCTCATAAATCTCAGAGAAACTGAGTGATTCTCAACATTTCTCTCCCATTAGTTAGTGGCGTATTCACTGAGTGGAAAACAATGCAACTTCTTAGGAGGCAATCTCTGCTGCCAGCCCTTGTGGGTGGGTTTCAACAGTGGCCTGCTGATGCAAGTCTGCTCATTCTTCTACACTTGCAATCATACTCCCCAGCTGTGCCCCATAAATATTTCTCCTATAAAACAGTGGGAATTTCAGAAGAAAAAAAATGGCGAAAATGGAAATCAAAGAAAATACAAGCACTTACAGCATAGATAACAGTGCAATTCTTGAAAGTGTAAAACTTCTAACTTTGTGTGGTATAAAAATGGTTTACATTGTTATGTGTATGTATGTATTTTTCTTACTGCTTTGAGAGAAACTATAATTATAAAACATAGGCTGGGAAGGCTGGAGAATAGTAAGATAAGAAACTGAACCACAGAAGAGACTTTTTAGTTTGACATCCTACATGAGGTCTTAGCATCAACTTACACCATCATCCTACAACTAAGTCTAGAAAGTGTGATATCTCCTAATTAAGCAGCCAGGATACTGGAGTCCAACGTAAATACTCCCAAAGCTGAAGCTCTCAGCATTGTTTCCAACAAAATATCAAAGGCCAGAGCCACACAAGACAAAGGGGACCAAATGTAGCCCTAGAGAGTTCAGGACATGTTGCCATCTTTGGATATCATGTTAGTCACAGATGTAGAAAAGGGATTGCCAATGTTCACACTGTCCTATTTCTCTGTACCAACTTCACTAGAAAACAGAAGAAAATATGAAACAGAAAATATGTCCTGAGCTGCTCCAGAGAAACCTGTGGTTTGAGGCAGAAATTACCAGCAGTTGTTGACAAGATCAAAACAGATGTCTTCTTCTGAGTGTACGGGTCCCACCTGACTTGAAAATATCTGTAAATAACCTCATTCTGGAAAATATACATTACTATATATATTTATATATTTATATATGCTATATATATAATGTATATAGCATTACTATATAATTTTTATTTCAACTGTCCATCACTGCAGTGAATAACTTCATCTCATTCTCTAAAGCCGTGGGGGAATCCAGAGTCAGTGCCTTATACCTTTTCTCTTCTCAAATATTGTACATCATAATTAACTGGCCCAATGTACCAGAAACAAATTATCCAAGTGGGTTTAGGGTTTCTTCAGAAATGTATGTTCAGAGAAGCTCTACTACGGGTAAAATTTTGTGAGAGCAACTACAGTCAGTTATTCATTACTTTGCTCCTCATTGAAGTGTACTGAAGAGTATAGAAGGCTCTTCATTGAAGGGTAAGGAGTCATTAGTATTTTAATTTCTAAAAAAAATATTTTTTTATTTGCTTGAAGGATCTTCTGACACCCTGGTTTTATAAGACTTTTGTTCACTTCCATAAGAGCAGTATTATTTTAGATTGCGCTGCTACTTTTACCTTTGTTTCAGCTTCACAGTGTAACTGGCAGGGAGGGTGGTTGATCATATTTTGATTAACCTGATCTTGGCTGCATCCCCTCAGATTTATATTTTGAGAAGGCAAGGTATTTTTTTCTGCTTTTCCAGATACTATTGTCACCTCATAAAACTGATATTGCTTTTTAGATATTAGATCTTCTATATCCTCAGCTCAAGCACCTGCTTTTTTAGAACCAAAGAATAAAACATTTCTGCCACCTAGTTCATAGATTTCATTTAGTTGTCTGTTTTATAATCTTGCCAAACTAATTAAACTAATAAAACTTTGTGATATCCCACAATTCAAATATTTTCCCAGATACATAAATTATTTTCCTAGGTGTAATTTAAAAGTGAATTGTGTAATTAACACTGCTATTTTTATTTCCCTTAAACCTTTTTACTCCCTGTTTTTTTTTTGTTTGTTTGTTTGTTTGTTTGACATCTGCATTAATCTTAATTTTATTTGTTGTAAACACATCACATATATCTAAAAAATCAGTGACATAAGATCCTTGCCACAGCTACAAATTTCCAGGAACTCTTACTGGAGTTTTATAATCTTTCCTGTAACAGTTTTTCATGCTTTATCAGTGAGATAAAAATAGGGTGTCTTTCATTTTGTTTCTTCATATGATGTCTTGATCTATATTTTTTTCTTCAGAAATAATTTCTTTTAAAAATATTTTAATTAAAGAAACATGTTAAAATGCTTGGGCATTTCAGTTGTTTTAAATTTGATATTTTTGCATTTTGCCAACAAAAATATCAGCATTTCATAAGTCTTCTCATTATGAAATAGGCATAATTCTGAGATCACTACAGTCAGACAGACAACCACACCAAAAATGTCAGATGGCCCATCAGACTTAGAGGGGCTCAACACTGTTTATGACAAATGACAGGAAAAATAGTGATAAGATTTGTATCAGAATTGGACACTTGAGTCTGAAGCTCCAAAACCTGGCACTTGCTAACAGCTGGGTCAAATGGAGACAGCCTGAAGCCTAAATCTGGAGGAAAGTGCCAAGTCAGGTCTCTGGAAATAGAGCAAATCATCTTATTTGCTCCACTGCCACACCCCAGGAGTGGTATGTAACTTGCTCAAAGACTGATAAAAATGAGCTGAGCATGGATTAATTGCTTTTAAGGCCAGAATAAGCTACTTTGATAATCTAATATTGCCTCCGACACAGGAAAGGCAGGGGAATTTTCCTCAAGCAAAGAAGCAACTTGCAGTGAATTAAAGCACATCCTTCAGAAAGATTATATAAAGCAAATATGGACAATCTGCCAACTCAACATAGAATCATGGAATCACAGAATGGCTTGGACTGGAAGGGACCTTAAAGATCATCTAATTCCAACCCTCTGCCATGGGCAGGAACACCTTCCACTAGACCAGGTTGCTCAAAGCCCCATCCAGCCTAGCCTTGAACATATGCAGGGATGGGGCACCCAGAACATCTAATTACTCTTACTATTTCAAGCAAACCAAAACTTTGCAATTTATTTCCAGTTTGCTATTAGCTGACGTTAGCTCCCAGCCCATTCAATGGCTAGTCAGTAGCCTTCAGCTTCTCTCAATTTCTGGAATCCTAAAAAATTTCCTGTGGAGATTAAAACACCTGCAGAAAAAGTTCAAGTATACAGGAGCTAACCTTGCGTATCCTGATTTTTCTGTGACCCCCTTGGAAACAGTGCACAGATGTCCTTGAATCACAGAATGAAATTCTAAACCATTTCTTCCTATGCAGGTTATTAAAAATCAAGTTGGTTCTGAGCCTTCTCTCTTATAGACTAAATTCCGTGAAGTTTTCACTGTCCCTTAGCAGATATTTGCATATTATGATAGGACACACTCAAATTGCATACAGTTGTTAAAAAATAATCAAGCAATTAAACAAGCACCCTACCTGGGTAAGCCTGTGACATAAGATTATCAATCAGATAAATATGGATAAATTCAGATAAATTTAGATAAAAATAGAATACTATTTTGAGGATTAAATATTTCCTTGAAAAGATACCTAGAATATGTTTCATGAATAATCCCACTGAATAACAGTAGTCCTGTATTTTCTCAAGATTTGTCTGTGTGTTGTTCATCTCTGAAGGGAATCCAACAGATTTGTTACCAATTACTGTAATGTAATCTAAATATCACCTTCCATTTACTACTAGTCTGAAGCAAATTTATGTGAAAAAACACTTGGAAAGAAACACGAAGGTATCGACTGCCAGTGGTAATTGTCGGTAGCACACGTGAAAAATCTTATAAACATTTGCTTTTAATGAAACAAACACAAACTTCACTTACACTTTTAATGGAAGATGACCAAGTAAAACATCCTTATCCTGCAGTTCAGCTTAACTGTGTTCAACCCCCTTAGCACCTCAAGCTTTTCAAAAATCTAACAAGCTGTGAACCAGAAAACCGTAGCTTTGTTACTGTCAGATCAACAGCTGATCAGATCAACCACTGAAGGGCCTGGCCATTTGTCTTTAAGAAGGCTTCAATTCTGCTGCACTGCCTTCGTTAGTTCAAGCAGCTTGTAGGAAAACTCGTTATCAAACAGATGTAATTCCCTCATTGCAATTGTGTAGCAGTACAGATATCATCACAACTTGGTAAGATCCCTCTGCAGTAGATGCAGTTTTTACCAGAACTCTCCCCTCTCTATGAATGCATTATCTTCAAATGAAATGCAGCAGTATGGGGTGATACATAGCAGTCTTTGTAAACTATGAATATTTAACAAGAAATACGTAGCCCAGAAGTATTTATTTAATTAAAAAAATAATAATAATCTGATACGCATTATTAAAGCCGCAGCACCCAAGGACTCGATCGCCAAGAACAGCACCTCTGTCCTTGCAAACAGTGCCATGCTCTCCTGGCTGCTCATAGGAGGGAAGTTCTGCTTTTGACATCTCCAAGAACACAGTGCCACCTATCTGCACGTTAGGGGTAATTCAGGGGAGACGGTGGGAGAGGACCAGGAAGGGGCTGTTTTCCTTGCAGCCATTTCAGCAGCAACCGTTGTTCCCTGGCTGTGTTTCCTGCGGGCTGAGGGAAGCTGCTTCCACTGCACATCCCCAGGCTGTAGTTGCATTTTCCACACCACACTGCTTTCTCTCACCAGCTCAGTTCCACGTACACCTGTTAGGTCAAGTGCTGACTGGTCATACCTAGTTTACTTAAGGCATTTTAAGCTAAGCCTCTTATATCATTAATACTCCCACAGATTTTGTTCACAGAAGCCCAAGACTGTTACTACATTATCTGTGGATCTGTAGAGCTTCAATTGCTGAGGAGAAAGGAGTGGCTCAAACACATGTAAGCAGCCCATGAGATTCAAAATTTGTACCCACCTGGACCTCTGTAGCAAGGAAAGGGTCGGCTGACAGGAGCAGCCTTTCCTAATTTTGCCCCAGGGATGAGCCACCAATGCACTCCAGACGTAAATTACAGTCCAACTACCTTTTTCATGAAGAACTGTCTCCAGTGCAGTTACCAAAGCGGCCACATACACCTCTCAAAGATAGTCATTTGCAAAACTAAATTGCACGCACTAAGGAAAATAAGAGGGAAGGGATAAAGTATTTAGCGTCAGGCACAAATCCATGCTTGAAGAATATCTCTGCAAGGGGGTGGAAGCAAGGCTTTGAAATCCAAGATTATATTCTCCACAAAGTATCAAAGACCTGATGCTTGAAATATAAAGAAGAGGAAGATACATGCAAGCCAGCTTACTTCTATCAAACTGCTCAGCAAACAACAGGCCTTGTTCTTGAGGTATCACTGTACATTTGCCATAAATTACACTTTGTGGTTTTACTTTCAGAGTGCGGGGAAGAGGAGTCTTCTGAAGCACTCCTTTCTATTTCCTATTATTTAAGAATTTGGTAAACAATAATGAGGAAGGCTCAGTTAAATTGCTGTTCCACTCATTTGCATGCAGACACAGTTTGCCAGTGATACTCGAAAATGAAATAGTCTTTCTGAATGCCTTGTTTTTAAGCAGCAGTGTTGAGGACAGTTCTTTATGAGCACAGTTCACTTGGGTGCATTAGAAAAGAATTGTTTTGCCTTTTTTATTGACCACGGGAAGAGAGCAAGAGAATTTAGATAGCAGAATTTTAACAGGAAGATCACAATAGGAATTTTATTTAAAAAAAAAAAAAAGCCACCAAGATGATGAAACTCTTTGAGGAGAGGCTGAGAGAGCCCGCACTGTTCAGCCTGGATAAGAGGAGACTCAGGGAGGATGTCACCAACTGAAGGGAGGGTGCAGAGAGGATGGAGCCAGGCTCTTTTCAGTGGTGCCCAATGCCAGAACAAGAGGCAATGGGCACAAGCTTGAACACAGGAGGTTCCCTCTGAATATCAGGAAGCACTTCACTGACTGAGCCCTGGCACAGGCTGTCCAGAGATTCCTCCTTGGTGATCTTCAAGAGCCACTTGGGCCTGGGCTTGGGCCTGGGCAGTCTGCTCTGGATGGCCCTGTTTGAGCAGGGTTTGGGGCAGGTGGTCTCCAGAGGGCCCTGCCAACCTCAGCCATTCAGAGATTTGGTGATATGTTCATAGTGCTAAATAGCAAACTATTAAATATGTCCCTTTTCTTCCATATATATTGACAATACAATTGCTTAGAAAAACCTAGAACAATTGACAATACAATTGCTAAAACCTAGAACGCACCTCTGATAATCTCACTGGACTGCTGTCCAATACCTGCCTACTTATGCAAATTACCAAGAAGAAAAACCCTGCAAGTTAGAAGAAGTGACTAGAGTGTCCTCACAGCCCTTGTAAATAAAAATGCATTTTTTCAGAGAAACCAAAATAGTATGATGGGAGATGATATGGGGAATCCCTGTGCAATAGGGAAATAAGTAACTGCATGGTGCAGAAGTCAAAAGTTGGGATACAGAGTGGAACCTGAGCCAGTGGTAGCATGAGCACTTGCAGAAAGCCTAGCAAGGCATCTCTGCCTGGAAACTGAAATGGAGACAATCTGAGGGAATACTTTAAACATTCTGTATCCTGTAAACTATTGGCTTTCAGGATATAAGCAACCTCAACAGAAGGAGGTAAACACCAGGTCAACCTCAATTACCATTGCTAGCCATGTAGGTTTTCTTCCTTTTTATTACCAGGATTATTTAGGTAGCTCTACATCCAGCTAACTCCTGAGTATCCCATCTTTCAGTACTCAAAAGCATACCAGAACAGAGAAGGTTGAGCAGAGAATCCAGCGGCCAGAACTACTACTGGCTCAAGAAAATTATACACAAATTATATTATTTGCTTTATTAGGCCACATTTCTCTTTACAAATATTGCTACTTTTTATTTGCAATATTTATTAATTTATTTATGTAAAATGGCAGAGAATCACAGAACGGTTGAGACTCTGAGGAACCTCTGGAGGTCATCTTCCAATCCTCCTGCTGAAGCAAATTGGCCCTAAGCAGAGTGCCCAGCACCATGTCCAGATGGCTTTGAGTACCTCCAAGGATGGAGTCAGCACACAAAATGAACAGTAGCACATCAGAGCAGATTTTGTCTCACCTAAATCAGTCATGAAGTTAGGTGTACAATCAGAGTTGATGCACAGTGAATTGTTTCATCTTCCAGATAAGATTAAACACTCATTTGTGATTAAGTAATGTCAGAAGAATCTGATTTCTAGCACAATTCCACATTTTATATTTCATTTTATATTTATCATTTTTATAGAGTAATAATTTATATTAATGTCTTGAATATATCTAATAGTATTTTTCATGTGCTTATTTTATGTGAATGTAATATTTTCAAATATCAAAGGTGGTTTTTTTGTTTGTTTGTTTTTTACTAGAAAGTAAATAAAGCAGATTTTTTTTTTCCCAGCAATTCCTACAGTTACAGTCATTTTTATGTTTTCAAGACTTCTTGTATGTCAAGATCTAAGTCTTTATGGTTAGTACATTGCCAAATAAAAGAGGGTCAAGCAGCAAGCTGCACTGCTGATTGCTCAAACTGATAGCACTCTCCTGGTGATTTAAGTGACACAGGTCTTCCAATGCTGAAGAGCACAGTCTTTGAAAGTCAGTGTTTTTCTAAGAAAAGTCCAAAGAATCTCTTTGTCGTGGTTTAACCCGACCGGCAGCTAAACACCACGCAGCCGTTCGCTCACCCTCCCCCCTCCCTCTCTGGGACGGGGGAGAGAAATGGAAAGTGAAGCCCGTGAGTTGAGATAAAGACAGTTTAATAAGACAGGAAAAAAAAAATAACAAAAATAATAATAACAAGAATAATAATGATGATACAATGGGGATAATACGAAAGTAATAATAGTATGTACAAACAAGTGATGCACAATGCAATTGCTCACCACCCGCTGACCGATGCCCAGCCTAACCCCGAGCAGTCCGGCCCCCTCCCCCCGGCTAGCCACCCCTATATATTGTTTAGCATGACGTCAGATGGTATGGAATACCCCTTTGGCTAGTTTGGGTCACCTGTCCTGGGTCTGTCCCCTCCCAGCTCTTACTGCACCCCCCAGCCTGCCCGTTGGCAGGACAGAGCAAAGGCTGAGATGTCCTTGGCTTAGTATAAGCACTGCTCTGCAACAATTAAAGCATCGGGGTGTTATCAGCACTCTTCTCATTCTAAGCCAAAACACAGCATTCCACCAGCTACTAGGAAGAAAATTAATTCTGTGCTAACTGAAACCAGGACATCTATCCACCCCTTATTCCATACCATTTATGTCATGCTCAGGTTACACTCTTTTCCATACATTCTAATTAGTCACCTATAGTAATCATGGTAGTGATAACATACAGTATAATATACTATTTAACATGGTGCAATTCAGTTCATGGGCTATTCTCACCCAGTATTAAATCTCCTTGAGGTACACACCGGACCTCTCCGTTCTTTTGCATCACCCACCAAGTATATCCAGGTCCCTGAGCGAAAACAATTCCACGAATAGGTTTGCCTTTTCCTGAGGCAGGAGTAGCCCAGACTGTTTTACCCAGCATATTTTTTACATGCACTACAGGAACTTTATCCCCATCTACAGTACGTAACAGGTTTGATTGGGCAGGTCCAGCTCGGTTGGTAGATCCCCTAGTATTGACTAACCAGGTGGCCTTTGCCAAATGCGTATCCCAGTTTTTGAACGTCCCAGCGCCCATTGCTTTCAAGGTAGTCTTTAACAGGCCATTGTATCGTTCAACTTTCCCGGAGGCTGGTGCATGATAGGGGATGTGATACACCCATTCAATACCATGTTCTTTGGCCCAAGTGTCTATAAGGTTGTTTCGGAAGTGAGTCCCATTATCTGATTCTATTCTTTCTGGGGTGCCATGTCGCCATAGGACTTGCTTTTCAAGGCCCAGGATGGTGTTCCGGGCGGTAGCATGAGGCACAGGATATGTTTCC
The DNA here is from genome assembly GCF_964035555.1 of Netta rufina. Classification (NCBI taxonomy): domain Eukaryota; kingdom Metazoa; phylum Chordata; class Aves; order Anseriformes; family Anatidae; genus Netta; species Netta rufina. The sequence goes on along the minus strand of NC_140125.1, from coordinate 88,202,782 downwards.
AGCCATCCGGTGGTTGCTTCCACCATTGTAAGTACGTGGCGCTTGCCATTGCGAGTTTGAGGGAGTGTGATGTAATCAATCTGCCAGGCCTCTCCATATTTATATTTCAGCCATCGTCCTCCATACCAAAGAGGCTTTGACCGTTTGGCTTGCTTGATTGCAGCACATGTTTCACAGTCATGAATAACCTGTGCAATAGCGTCCATGGTCAAGTCCACCCCTCGATCACGAGCCCATCTGTATGTTGCATCTCTACCTTGATGGCCTGAGGTGTCATGGGCCCATCGGGCTATAAATAATTCACCTTTATGCTGCCAATCCAGGTCCACCTGAGCTACTTCAATCTTAGCAGCCTGATCCACCTGCTGGTTGTTTTGATGTTCTTCAGTAGCCCGATTCTTGGGCACATGAGCATCTACGTGGCTTACTTTCACAGCCAGGTTCTCTACCCGAGCAGCAATATCTTGCCACAATGCAGCAGCCCAGATAGGTTTGCCCCTACGCTGCCAGTTGTTTTGCTTCCATTGCTGTAACCATCCCCACAGGGCATTTGCTACCATCCATGAATCGGTGTAGAGATAGAGAACTGGCCATTTTTCTCGTTCAGCAATGTCTAAAGCCAGCTGAATGGCTTTCACTTCTGCAAACTGACTCGATTCACCTTCTCCCTCAGCAGCTTCTGCAACTCGTCGCGTAGGACTCCATACAGCAGCCTTCCATCTCCGATGCTTCCCCACAATACGACAGGACCCATCAGTGAACAGGGCATATTTCTTTTCATTCTCTGGCAACTGGTTGTACAGTGGGGCTTCTTCAGCACGACCCACCTCCTCCTCTGATGATATCCCAAAGTATTTGCCTTCTGGCCAGTCCATGATCACTTCCAATATTCCTGGGCGACTGGGGTTTCCTATTCGAGCCCGCTGAGTAATCAGTGCAACCCACTTGCTCCATGTAGCATCAGTTGCATGATGCGTAGAGGGGACCCTTCCCTTGAACATCCAGCCTAGTACCGGTAATCGGGGTGCTAGGAGGAGCTGCGCTTCAGTACCGACCACCTCCGAAGCAGATCGAACTCCTTCATATGCTGCCAATATCTCCTTTTCAGTTGGAGTATAGCGGGCCTCAGATCCTCTGTATCCCCGACTCCAAAACCCCAGAGGCCGACCTCGAGTTTCCCCAGGTTCTTTCTGCCAGAGGCTCCAGGTGGGGCCGTTCTCCCCGGCTGCAGTGTAGAGCACATTCTTTACATCTGGTCCTGTTCGAACTGGCCCAAGGGCTACTGCATGGACTATTTCCTGCTTGATTTGTTCAAAGGCTTGTCGTTGTTCAGGGCCCCATTCAAACTCATTCTTCTTGCGAGTTACTTGGTAGAGTGGGTTTACAATCAGACTGTAATTTGGGATGTGCATTCTCCAAAACCCCACAACACCTAGGAAAGTCTGTGTTTCTTTTTTGTTAGTTGGTGGAGACATAGCTGTTATTTTGTTGATCACATCCATTGGGATTTGACGACGTCCATCTTGCCATTTTATTCCTAAAAACTGGATCTCCCGTGCAGGTCCTTTGACTTTATTTTGTTTTATGGCAAAACCGGCTTTCAGAAGGATTTGGACTATTTTCTTCCCTTTCTCGAAAACTTCCTCTGCTGTGTCACCCCACACAATAATGTCATCGATGTACTGCAGGTGTTCAGGAGCTTCCCCCTGCTCTAGTGCAGACTGGATCAGCCCATGGCAAATGGTAGGGCTGTGTTTCCACCCCTGGGGCAGCCTATTCCAAGTATATTGGACTCCCCTCCAAGTGAAGGCAAATTGTGGCCTGCACTCTGCTGCTAGAGGGATGGAGAAAAATGCATTAGCGATATCAATTGTGGCGTACCACTTGGCTGCCTTCGATTCAAGTTCATACTGAAGTTCCAGCATGTCCGGCACTGCAGCACTCAGTGGTGGCGTGACTTCGTTCAAGCCGCGATAGTCCACTGTTAGTCTCCACTCGCCATTAGACTTTCGCACTGGCCATATGGGACTATTGAAAGGTGAATGAGTCTTGCTGATCACTCCTTGGCTCTCCAATTGACGAATTAGCTTATGGATGGGAATCAGGGAGTCTCAGTTGGTGCGATATTGCCGCCGGTGCACAGTTGTGGTAGCAATTGGCACTTGCTGTTCTTCGACCCTCAGCAACCCCACAACAGAGGGGTCCTCTGAGAGACCAGGCAAGGTAGATAATTGTTTAATGCCCTCTGTCTCTAAGGCAGTAATACCAAAAGCCCACCGGAACCCTTTTGGGTCCTTGCAGTATCCTCTTCTAAGATAGTCTATGCCAAGGATACATGGAGCATCCGGACCAGTCACAATGCGGTGCTTTTCCCACTCATTCCCAGTCAGACTCACTTCAGCCTCCAATACAGTCAACTGCTGAGATCCCCCTGTCACTCCACAAATATAGATGGGCTCTGGTCCTGCATAATTAAATGATACTGAGAAGTTGCATGATTCAATTATATATTCAGAGCTGATACACGGAGTATGTTGTATTATCCCTAGAATCTATTTTAAGCCTAAGATTTCCTTAACAAGAAACAGATTTTTTTTTTTTTTTTTTTTGGCAAATATTGCCCTCACATTTCTCCTTTTACAGGAGGCAGGAAGCCAAGATCTGTGTTTTGAACTTCCCTCCCACATATATACCTTTACAAATTTACATTTACTTTATGTTGTCATGTTTTTCCCACAGCTCCTCCATATGAAGCTGGTTTTCTTTCTCCCTCAGGCCTAAGCAAATCTTTCTAGAACGTCAAGAAGACACTCATGAATCTCAAATTATTCTTTTGTATTTCTGTCAAAAGGATGCCCCCCACATCATCCACTAAGGGCTTCTGCATTGTTTGTTTTTTAGTGTTACACGTGTGATGGATTGCAACATAAAATATTTCCAGCAGGTAACAGATCTCCAAGAGACCATCACTAAGACTCTTCTAGGGACAGTTTAGCCTTCAAGAAAACAAGCAATAGATAAAAAAGCTAATACTCACCAGACCATGGTGACATATCTGAGAATTAACTCAAGCAGAATAGAACTACATGACCATTCTAAGTTAAAAACAAGACAAATCAGAAAAACATTGCAAAACAAGTGAAATAAATCATTCTCAACAGAGGGTAACAAAGTGCTGAAGCAGAACCTGAAAACCTAAAGACAAGATTAATTCTGCTGTAGCTGAAGGATACGGCTGGTTTGTCACATAGAGTTTTAGTGCACTATAAAGCAGTGAAACCAAACAAATAGCTTGGTTGTCAAAAAAGGAGAAAAAATCTGATAAAGAGAACTCTGCATCCTTCACCTTAAATACCAGTAGGAATTGTACCTTCTCTGTTGAGCAATAAGCAAAAGCCCAGAAGGGAAACAAGCAAACCAACCAACCAGGACAGGGAAGAAAAGAGAAAAATGTCCTAATGCTGACAAAAAAAAAAAAAAAAAAAACAAAAAACAACAAACAATTGAAGAGCTGGGATAGATATTGCTCAATGTATTGTAGCATAAATAAGGAAATTTCAGTAATGAGGGCAGTCTAAGAACCTAACAAGACATATATATGACTATTCTGCTTGGTTTATAGTGCCAGCTGACGGACATTGTTAAATATACATCTCTCCAAGTCCAAGAAAAATAAACACTCTTCAGTATGTATATGAGTTCCAAGCCTTCACCTGCACTGAGGTTCATTTCTGGCATTCGTAACAAAGCCAGGGACTTTAACATAAGGCAAGAGACAGCCAGCAAGGCAGGCCTTTGCCTACAAACATGTGATTCAATTATTTTGATACATTTATATAGAAAGATGTATATTAAAAAAAAAAAAAAAAAAAAAAAAAAAAAAACTGTTTGCCTCCAAATATGTAAATGGACTCTCAAAGCAATTAAAACAAGAAATATTCATGGTCTGTTGTAATACCAGAACAGAAATATGATAAGAAATAATAAAATAGAATTGGATTTTAAATGGTTTTCTGTGCTGATTGAAATTGAAGCCAGTTACTACACTGAAGTAGAAAGCAGCTTTCTATAATCACTCCAGCTTCGCTTAGGCCTTTAACTCAGATATTGAGACCTGTCTGGGGGCAACATTCATTTCACAGAATCACAGAATCACAGAATTTCTAGGTTGGAAGAGACCTCAAGATCATCGAGTCCAACCTCTGACCTAACGCTAGTAGTCCCCACTAAACCATATCCCTAAGCTCTACTTTCTAAAAGTACAAAATATTGCATGAATTTTGTGTCTTCGGAGCATTTTCTTTTGGAAGGGAACAAGAGAGGCAGGGACATTGTATCCCTATGTGTAGTAAAGGTGTTGGGTAGGCAATTTATATTCTTTCCTTCTGTTTCTGCACATATGAGCATTTTGTCATTCACTTGCTCACCCCAATCACTGTGTTAAACTGTGGAAGAAATACTCTTTGCCATCCTTCAGAAAAATACAGAGAAAAACAAAGAAAATAACTGTTTTGCATTTGCTGGTCAGCATGTTTGGAGCAGGCCCTTGGAATACCAGAGTACACCAGGCAGAAGCACAGAGTCAGAGGAGCTGTAAAGAGGACCTGCCTGGTACAGCAGCTTATCACAGGCCTTGCTTGTCCCACAAAGACCTAGAACTGATGACAAAATGAACCTGGACAAATACTGTATTTGGGAGCAGCTGGCAACCTTTTGACGTGACACTCCTGGGCTACTGGGTTAACATCTCAAGTTATCAGGATGCAAGAGGTGAAAATGAGGTGGGTATAGAGCCAGAGCTGCATACGAGAAGTTTTGTTAGGATGGTAGGAAAAGTCACAGCTCCTGACCAGATGCCTGCTGCACATTTATCCTCTTGACTGTAAGGAATTTACCAGTAGTCAAGTGTAATCAACTCACGTCGACTACAAAAGATGGCCAAGGTCTGAAATTACAATCACCATTTGATGGCACAAAGCAAGAGAGCCTCCACCCTGATGGAAAGGACACAGGCAGGACTAGTCACAGGCAGGAAGACACTGCATCCTAAAGAGAAAGGGACTCACATCCCAGTGAGGAGCCGTATTTTCTTACTTTGAGATCTTCTCCAACAAATTCAGTAAAACCTTTACAGAGGCACAGTGGGAAGAGGTCCTTCCATTACTGTCATCAAGTCATGGATAGAATAGTGAATTTAGTGAATATCTTCTGACTTGTTAGTCACATTTTTGTTACAATTGATCATACCTGTTTTTTTGTTTGTTTGTTTGTTTGTTTTTCCCTTTAATCCTAGCTAGTGCATGTCCTTTTATTCTATCCCAGATTTGTTTCCTGGATACATTACAAGAATAAATAGAAAAATAGGCTACTCCAAAAATAAGACCTGTACTTCTGAGAGATTCCACAAAAGACAAATAAATAAATAAATAAATAAATTCAGCCCAAACATATATGGGTCAAATAAACTTTAAATGCATTTATGGAAGTGAATATGAACATCTCCCTGTTCTTTATGTAAATATTTCTGACATCCCAGATCTTGCCTCAGGTTTCTTCAATGAATAAGTACAAGAGAAAGCAGCAGAATAAATTATTCATAGTTTCATTAAATACTCCAACATCATTATTTTTGCAAATTATAAATCTACAAATATTATGAAATTATCTGCTTGTTACAACCAAATAAGCACAATATTTATATAGCAAACAATAAATAACAATAAATAAACAATAAATAACAACTTCAAAAACAAAAGACCTTTTTTTCCTATATTGTTTGAATAGGATAAAAATAAATGAGTTAAAGCATATAAAAGGAATGTTGTTCCAAGAAATCCCTAACGAACAAACCCTTCCAAATTCCTCTTCTTTGACTTCACCACAATCATTGAATTAACTCCTCTGGAATGTAAGCAGGTTTGTTTTCTGTTCAGCTGCCATCAAATTAAGTCAGCCTTCACCTGACCTTCAGAAAAAAATGGAATTATGGTGATACCCATTCTCCTGGACTGCCCACACCTTCCCAGTCTTCTCATTCTTTCTATGGAACACCTCAGTAATGCACTATTTGTTAAAAAACAAACAAACAAACAAACACAACAGCATGGCGCTTCCACAATTAGCTTCTGTTATTTGTCTAACTCCATCAGTGTAACAAATGATATATTGCAACCTTTCAATATATTATAATATGAAAATATTGCTCCAACTCTGCCCCACTGCTCTGGGACTAATTCAAGATACTGGTACTGGCTACATAAAAATGCAACACTTTTACTGGTCAGAAGTAGTCCAACAATTGTTCTTCATAGAAGGAGTATGACTCTGAGAAAGCTGATACTCGAAGACAGGACACTTCAGACTAGATAGTCCAGTGTTAGGAGGACTTTTTGTAATTGTGGGCTTCAGCCAATGAACTTCACATAAATGGAAGGAAAACACATCCATAAGGAGCTTGAGATAACTATGCATTATACTGCAAGAAGAAAGATGTTAGCAAATAGTATATAAAAACTTTCCCAAGTTTATTCATTTGGTACCAAACACCTATTGGTTTAAGAGAGTTTTGCATCTGAAACCAGAGGAATTTCTAAAGAAAGGAGAGGCAAGCAGGGGCAGGAGCCTCTTTAACTCACACTCTCACTTCAGCTGTTAGCGAACTTGCCCATCATTGTGATATCCACACTATGGATCATACACATTATGTTCAGCATGGGATTCAGCTGTACTAATATAGAAATCTATAGTGCTCATGAATGCTTTTGAGCCAGCTATCCAGACTCCCCATGGTGTCGAGAGAAACAAGCATTTCTAAAGTGTGGTTCTTCTCTTACTAACACAGCCAGTGAAATCACTCCCTAGAATTATTTATTTCTCTCCACTGGTAAAATGGTGAGACTAAATCAAATCTCTCTGATGTCTGAAATTCGACAATACAATGTTCACCCTTGCTGTCTTAGCTATTGCTTCTAGATCCCAGGTATCTGCCTACTCCAAAAAAAAAAAACACAATTTTATTTCTGTCACAAACTTGAAGTTTTCATTTCAGCAGCTATTTCAAACAGCTAATTTTCTGTTCATGGGCTTTCTCCATTTTCATTACATTTAGTGGCCCTGTGTTTTTCATTTTTTCTTCAGTTCTTCTGTTTCACCAGAACAGTATGCCACAGATAATGAAGACTGCTGAGACTCTTGACTAAGGGTGAATAGAGAGACATACCTCTGGAACAAATGCATTTAGCCAAGTTAGTAATGCTTTTCTCCAAATTTTAACCCAACATTTCTACTTGAACTTGAAGTAAACTATCTCTGTGGTCATGCTTACAACAGCCGAAGCCAGTATAAACAAGGAAGGGCCTAGAACAAAACACTAAAACCTCTTGAAAGCATCCTGGTTGTCTCAGAGAAGTTTTATTAATCAAATCCAAGCCTTATTTACATCAGATCTTTATAAAGAACGTAAATCATATTCAGTGGGTACCAAGGGAAAAAAAAAAAAAGACAACCCCCCCCAAAGAAAAATAAACTACCTCAGAGATAGTTCTGTCAGTAGCAGACAGACTTATGATGCTATATTAGCTATATTTGTATGCAGATGTCCCAGTACACTATAGAACAGATGTTACACTATTATCATCCATAGAGCGAATGAGTGCAACAGGTGAAAGAACAGGTTACATTTCTAATGCCTGCATTTGAATGACACTTTTTTAGGTTAAATCTAAAAAGAAAAAAAAAATCACAATAATGTATACTTTTATACCTTCTACTCACATATGCTAATGACAAATACTAAAAGCATATGGGATGGAAACCTTCTTCTTCTAGTAATCAAGTGAAGAATTTGCCTACTCAGGTTCTAAGACAGCTGCCTGCCAATTTTGGCAGCCTTCTGGATCTGAAAGACACCAGTACCACAAATGGAGGATTTCCACCATGAATTGAAGACTGATGTATCTCTTCACTTCGTCCCAGTACCGTTACGAACACATCATATGAGCTATGCATCACCAAGCTCTATCTGTTATTAAGACTCCTTCATTCAGAAAAACATGTCATGCAGCAAAAACTGTGGGAAATGTTAAAAGCAAGAGCTTCCTTTCTTGTTTTGTAGGTGCTACTGGAGAACACCTCTTTTATTTTGGCAGACCTGTCAAGTACCTTACATGCAGCATGATCTTCATTTGACGGGAGTTTCAGGTTCTCCCACTGCTGCACCTGCATCTCAAGGACCAATAGTCCTGTCACTGCCACTCTCCTGCCCCAGCACTGAGCACACCATGTGCAGCTGGCTGTCCCAGCTGTACTTTCGTACATTGTTACAGACAGTTGGGGACATTCAGCAATATCACTTAGCACAGTCCTGGGCTTCAAGAAGCCACACTGTTAGGCATGGTTCCAAGCTAAAACTTTATACTTGAAGCCCTCTTACCTTATGACAGGCTGTGCACGTTATGGACTTGACAGGTAGGCTCTCCTAAAACCTGGAAATGTAGCTTCCAGATGCTGACCTACTGGTACAGCAAAGAACTGAAGCAAAGCTTACCTTTTCCTCACCATAACTCTCGTTAATCTAGTAAAAGGGAAAAGGACTACACAGTTTGCTCAAGGTAAATGTTGTTTCATCTGTTCAATAATACACTTCAGAAATTTGAATTTTTTAAGAAACTTAAAGCACCTATAAACAAAACTTACAGATAGGTAAAACTCAGATTTTTATAAAACTTCTCAAGAAATTTAAAAACCAAATGTGCCCTAATCTATAAAGGTAAATCAACAACAGCTATAGGTCTGGTCAGAATTGGGGCCATTACTAATAAGACAATCCTCTGGTTTACATGCATTATCTGCAGATCTCAGGCATTACAAAACTAGTTTCTCATGGATATTTTCTCTCATTATGAAGCCATCATAGCAACTGGTAGAGTGAATAGACTTTGTTAAAAAAAGTCCCAAGGGCTACAGTACTCTTGGTAGAGAGCGTACTAAGGCTGCAAATTTTGGATCTGAGACTGGATTCCAAGCACACTAAAGATCATGAGTAATTGGTTCCAGGAGCTGGTCTCATTCTAAATATGGGGAACATTTGCAAAATTTGTAACTGGAAATGAGTGTTGAACATCATCAGGGTTTGGAGTTATTCCTCTCCAGGGTTTTAACCAAGACCCATCTGCATCTCTAAGTCAAGGCTGGATTCAAATGGAGGAACTGCAGAAAAAGCCTTACACTGTGTGAGTGCATTGTACTCACAATGCCTTTGTTATTTGTCCCTTTTTTTAATATTACTACGTTTTCCATAGAAATCCTTTTAAATGCATATTAATCTGAGTTAATAAACTAACAATTACTAGCATTCTGTTAGAAAAACAATATTGAAATTTTGTATCTTATGTCTTGCTCTTGCAGTGATACCATTACAAAACGTTATTACTACTTGAAAAAAGAAAAGAAAAAAGGAAAGGAAAGGAAAGGAAAGGAAAGGAAAGGAAAGGAAAGGAAAGGAAAGGAAAGGAAAGGAAAGGAAAGGAAAGGAAAGGAAAGGAAAGGAAAGGAAAGGAAAGGAAAGGAAAGGAAAGGAAAGGAAAGGAAAGGAAAGGAAAGGAAAGGAAAGGAAAGGAAAGGAAAGGAAAGGAAAGGAAAGGAAAGGAAAGGAAAGGAAAGGAAAGGAAAGGAAAGGAAAGGAAAAGATTTATTGTGGTGCAGTAATACTGGTTTTCACATTACCTGTGTAGATTGTCAGCCTTCTATGCCTTTCCATAGTTATTAAATGACTACATAACACCACCTAGAGGCATAGGGCTTCATTTCTTTTGAAAACTGCTGAAGTTCGTTACTTAGGAGGTCTAATTGTGCAATTGGTGACCAAAACTATCACAGTTCTGATGTTAGTGTTTAAAATAAACTTATTTTCTAAAAAAAAAAAAAGAAAAAGCTTATTCATTTAGATTTCAAAGCTTATTATTATGCATTTATAGCAAGAAATAGCTAACTATTTAGAGTCTCAGGGCAAATATAGAGCACCCATTCTGACATAAATACATTTTGACTTTTAGCAAAAGAAAACATAAGGTGCATGACAAACACTAGAAATAATCTGATCATATATTTATAACTCTTTACATTTTACATATATGCTCCACCCGTGGAGATCACACCTCAAAGCCAGTGCAGAACAGACCATGGGGCACATGGCCTGGAGAGGGGTACATGGCCAGAGTATAGTTCTGTACCGTGTAAAGCAAGATAAACCACAGGGGCTCTCATTCTACTGGATGTTTTATATGACTCCTCTGGCAATACACCCTTTCATACCAGTCTTTACACGTCTCCATTTTACCAGCTTCATTACGCCGAGTCTGGGCTTATGGCGTCACCACCCCTGGCTAAATCTGTAGATAATACTCTGCCTAGTGGGAGTCATCCCTGGCATGTGCTAACCTGAACCTTTCCCAGGCACTATCTAGGGAAGTATTAGTGGGTACAAACCACTTACAGGGTCACCGGGTCTTGCTCCAACAATTTAACTGTATGTGGCAGTGCTGAGGCCATTATTTTGGACCAGGTTAATTTACCAGTAAAGAAGTACCCTTCATTTTTTCACAGCTGTTCTTTCAGCTACTTCCATAAAGCTCAGTCTCTACTAGAGAGCTTCCCAGCCAGCCAGAAGCCAACCCTCAGATATTCTGAGATGGGGCCGTCTTTTCAGAAATAGTCATCAGTTGGAATAATAAGCGACATTTTTGCATATTAAGATTTGGATGGAAATAAATAGTTTAAGAATATTCCACTAGCATTATGTTGACTTTCTCAGACTTACAGCACAACCACAGTGCCACTACACAGCAAAGCTCCCATTTTAGTAACTCCACTAAATTTAGGTATGTGGAGCATTGCATGTTCGTTTCCTGTTTTCTTTCCACTAGTTAGAAGCGGACATTCTCTCATGTAGTCCTGAAGACATGAGTGACAACCATCTCTCATTGCCCTTTGTTAAGGAGTTATCAACACTTTGGGGCTTAGATCCCTATATAAAATAGGTGGGTAAAACAAACCATACCTATTTCTCATAAAAATAATGCAGAAGCTTTTCTATTTTCCACTTACACCATGTGTCCTCCACAGAGATCATAGAGGGAACAGATCTGATGCTCTGTGACACAGTGTTTCCTGAACATCCTTTACAGATTAAGCTTTCATTTAAAGATGGTTTCTAGACATTTTCACTGTAAAACTGGATAAGATGTAAAATGCATGGTATCCTTTTCATTTTTTTAATGACTTTTTCTAAACTCTAAAATTTCCATTCAGTCGTATGCCCTCTTTCTTCTTATAGAAATATATACATGAGATCAATAAAAGTAATAAAAATAACTTCCTAAAAAATAAGATAGAAGATAAATTACTTTTTTTTTCTAAATGCAATAAACTTACAAAATGTCATGCAGCGCACATATATTTATATACTACAAATGTATGTATCAGTATATATCTCTAGAAAATCCAAGTCAAACAGCATAACCATTAACAACAGAATACATGACCTTGGGTCTTCATTCATAAAGTGCTGAGAAGGTAGAAAATCAGTGAAAACAACAGAATAAATGTGTCCACTGAATTAAGCTTCAAAATTATTTTTCTAAAGTTTTTTTTTTTTTTTTTCCTAGTACCATAATATAAATCTGAATCTAGAAACAAACAACAACAAAAAAGCACTTACCATAGCCTTTGTCACTGTTTTCCAAAGGTTTCTGGGCATTACACTTTGTTGCCAAATTCAAAACTAAAGAGAAGATCTGACAGAAATCCTCAATGGTGTTTTAAAATGTATAGAGAGTAGAAAGTCCATTCACACCCAGAAAGATTTCTTAGAGGGCTCAGCTGAAATCTGCAAACACTGTATGCTGAAAGTTTGCCATCTGGTCTGTATCACTGGTTAGATTCTACAAAATGTCTTAAAGAGTACTTTGATTCTGTGTAAGTGTGGGATGTACTGTCCACAACAACATTATGCATACTTTTCCCTTACATAATGTCCTGGATACAATGAATAAGGTCAGTACACACTAGATTTACCAGTAGGAGTAATGGCAGCATGGAATAAATATTTGGCATAATTAATACATTTCTGTTGCTCTCATTAACTATTACCAAGGGGACACTTTAAAACAAGAGAATTGTACATAATAATTATATATGTTTAGATAACACTGTTTTGATGTAGAAAAAGACAAAGACCACTTGAAATCTTGTTCTTTTAAAAACAGAGCACAAATTTCAATAAAGTTTTTTAATGCCTTTCTTTTGATCTCAGAACAATTACTACTCTGTACTTCATCCCATGTATCTTTGACCTGCAAACTATGAACAGATATTTAAATTATTTGCTTATTTGTAACAAAACCTGACATCTGAAGATACATGAATATATATTTATGAAAATTGTAATCCTATTTAAATAATTTGGTTTTGAATATGGGATCAGAATTTAATGTGCCAAATATTTTAGTCAAATGCCAATTCCTTTGAAAGAACTGTTATAACAATACATGTATATTTATTAATAAAGAGAGAAAGAGGGGAAAAAAAGTGGTACTACCAATTAAATTCTGTCTTCAGTTTCCTATAGCATTCTCATACCTTAAATATCTAAGCTGGAATTTTCTACATGTGATTTCAGTGTCAGACTGATTGTTTTTATTTGGTTTGAGAAATTTTATTTCATTGAAAAATTCTTGCCATTTTCTAGTAAAGACTGGTTGCAACTCTTCTAAAATTAAGGTTCATTTTTTCCTTGTTTTGTCTTGTCTTACTTAAGAGGTCTGATACTTCTAGAGACAGGTTGTATTTATGCTTTAAAACCACTATTTGTCATCAGATTAAAACCTTCTGAATTGTCTTATTTTGCAAATGCTTAAGAGGCAAGTGGTTAAAATTTTATTGCTTGTTAAGAGTTTGACAGATGGAAATTTCTGTCTGTACAGTATTCCATGCTGTAGAAAACAGGATTTTGGTTAAATCCATCCCTGAAATTTAGGTAGGCTTCTTTTCATATCGTATGTTTTTCTTCTAATTTCCTTTTGCCACGTGACAGTGGTCACATTTCTGTTAAATGCGGTCAGAACTGGATATATTTTTATCTTTTTTCTGGTAGCAACTTCTAAATATATTGATATATTGTTTATATATTTATTTTGTTACAATCATTGTTATTAAAAATGAGATGTTGTTTAGTACGTATATTCTAAAAATACTTGCTCAAAGTGCTACAGTGCATGTCCAGTCTACAACCTCTCAACGTAGGAAATATTCTCACGCTACCACAGAATTCAGGGAAAATTTTAACAGAAATGCAAATTTGGCTTTCCTTTACAACATACAGTTTATTCAGTAGATTTATTTCTGTTTTTCTTCTCATAGAACAAACACTTTTCTCTTCCTATATCAAAATGCAGGGGATCCTTTCAAGTGAGGTACTAGCTTATACTATGTGTTTAAGGTCTTGAGCACAGCCTTATCTTGAAAGATCAGCCTTATCTTGAAAGATCTGTAAGCCACAGCTCTCTTCCTCTTTCAGTATACATATGTATATGTAAACATAGTGAGGCCCAACCATAACAAGTAAGATTGAATGCTGCTGCTTTGAATTCAGTGAATATCAAAAAAGGAAACCTAGAATGTTACTTTTCAGCAGAGAATGAAAAGCAAGGAATAAGTAGAATCCATAAAAGAGAGAAAAAAGACACACAGGAAATAATGAATATTCAAGTTAAATTGGTTTACATCCTTCAACTGAGTGGGCTATTGAGTTATCTTAGTAGCAAATAAACAGAGGGATGCAGTTTGAGGTAAGAATACACTGTTTGCAAAAAGTGAAGGGTAAAAGAGAGGTGTGGTTTTTTAGTTTGTTTTTGTTTGTTTGTTTTTGTTTTTTTTTGTTTCTTTGTTTTTGTTTAAGAAAGAGGTGCATTTCTGGAACTAAATTTCTACCTTTTTAATTTTCCTTCACAAATCAAATTGATTTTTTAAAGGTACTACACACTATTATCACAGAAGTACCAGAAAGTGTGAAAGAGACAGAAGTTTTGGAAGCAAGCTTTAAAGAATCAAATGTTTCTCATTTGCATTTATAAATTATATGATACAAAAGTGGCAGTAGCTAACCATTTGCAGTGTTCAATAGAATACTATGTGAACAGTGAAATAAGTAGAGTGGAAAATCCATTATACTATATTGTTTAATTTGATTTCTTGAATTTATAGGTTACAAATACAATCTTCCAAATCGAGCACTCATTCTGTAATCAAACTATTTCAGTAAAACCCTAATAATTCAGTATTCATGTTAAAATTAAACTGTCTGCAACATTGTACTTCAAGATTTCTCAAATGATCAGTCCAAACATACACCTTTTGTTGATTGCTACTGCTGATTGTTAGGGGAAAAAAAAGATAAACTTGAATAGTACTGATCTGCCCCCTTGTGACAAACTAAGAAAAGCTGTTGGGATCTGTAGAATCCTTCAGTCTTTACATGAAAAATTGACAATTTCATGTGAAACAAATCAAAGGTGGGCTAGGCTATATTAAAGCTTCTGCATGCTATTGTGAGAATTCAGCATCACTAAATGCAGTCCACTAAAACATCCACTAAATGTCAGTCATAGAAAAGTTCTGTCATCAAATAGTGCTGTACCTCCTGATACCTTATCCTGACTTGGGCTACTTCTGTCCTAGTACTGTGGATCCTTGTATTACAGAGTTCAAGGACATGACAGGGCACTTTTGTAAGATTTGTAATTTTTTCTGAAGAGTGAAATATTGATACATACTTTCTATAGTTCATTTATCCTATTTTAAAGATTAAGACTGACAAAACAGGTGGTTTTTCTTGTTTTCTACACAAAAGTATGTTAACAGCACAATCTGGCCAAGGTAAGCTTCATAAAAATGAAAGTATAGTTCTGAAAGAATGATTTGAAAAGGTAACAAAGTCATTTACAAGGGTACTTGCTCTTTTGTTACTGCACATACCTAGTTTAGAAAACCAAGATTGCCCATTAACATTTATAGTAGGAACTGTTCTTCAGCTGACTAATTAGAACACTCCCTCAAAAACCTGAAGAGAGACATTCTGCGGTTTCAACTTTGTAAGGGAATAAAAATCAAAAACCATAATCCTTTGACTTACTTTCTAAAAGTTTTTTTGGAAGGACAGTGCTCCACCTCACTCTCATGCATGAATAAACTGTCTACAAATCCTTATCCTTGCTTAAAATTTTGTAATTACCTTCATCAAACGCACAGGACAGCACTATAAAACATGGGCACAACCATATAATTTCACAAGATGAAAAAGTGAGGAAGAAATTTTCAGTCCAGAGATGGCAGAAGAGATAAATCCTAACTAAAACTGATTAAAGATGCTGCTTCCACAAGCAAAATGATGTCTGTGTGAGACAGGATAAGGAAGTTACTTCCTGGCTACAAGTTCCCTGTTCCCAGCAGTCAACACAACAGTTAAGGAAAAATGTCATATAGCTGTTTACACAGTAAGTGATTAAGTTAAGAAAAAGGGTGAAGAATAACATGGATAAAATGCTTATAGATACATGTTGCTATATGATGCATGAGGTGAAGCTGTCTCTTGAATTTCCTGGGGAGATTAACGCAAAGTTCTCATAAAGGGCATCCCACTGCAGCATCTCAGCCTTACTACACCCTAATGAAGGTGTATCATATCCTTTGCCCAGTATAGGACATCCTCTAATCTTAAACACTATAATTACGAGTTTAAAAGTGCTCTTGTTGAGTTACTCATTACTCACATTAGTGAATATCAAGTTTCGGCTATCTATAAGACTGGACACTGTTTTTGTTAGAGTTGTTAACTCAGCTATATCACTCAGAAGAAAGAAGAAGCTGTATATTCACCAATTCCAAGACATCACTAGCTCTTTTCTATTTTACTAACCCTATTACCTACTGTAATACATAATGATAACTGTAGTCAAACAACAAGCAGACTGTGTAGCTGCAAAAATTATAACAATAATAATAAAAGCAGATGGAAGGGTTCTACAATTTCTGCAGCTCTGTTTACATGTTGTACTTTAGACAGGCCCCTGATCACCCTGTGCTGACCAAGAGATGTGTGAGTGCAGTAAATGTCTCACCATGCCAGAGCTAACAAGGTTGCTGTCTGGCACAGTTAATTAGCCTGGGCTGTGCACAGAGCGAGCACACTCATGGCTGGCTCAGAGCACTGGCAGTGTGAAGTTGTATTAGCACAGGCATAGAAAGACTGTGCCTACTCACAGCATGACACGTAGGCATATTCTGAACATAAATCAGGGTCCAAAAGCATTGGAGAAAAGAACCTGCACAGAAACATCAGTGAGGAAAGGAGCAAAAAAATTCCATTAATATTTGAGATACTGGATGTGGCACAGAAATATAAACTTATCCATTACTCTCCTCCTCAAGACTGGGGATGTTTGTGTGATTCAAGTGCTGCTCTGGAACTCAGATAGCCAGCTTATATGATTCACCTAATCAGAGACTCCTATGCTGTAGAAATCTACATCTGAGCTAGGCATCTAGATTCCTTTTACAGTGAATGGAAAGAAACAGATTTAATGAAACAATTCATCCCAAGTAGACATCCAAAAATATCAGAAATAAATCACACTTTCAAAGTACCCATTTCTCTCCATTTGGCACAAAAGAAAGGCTCACATGTACACTAGTTCTGTAGTCATCTAAAGACAAGAATGATGAATACCACTGTCTGTGCCTATGTTCCTTTAAGTGAGGATAATATTTCTGACTTTGTTAGAAGAACTTTAAGGCACTAGAGGCTGTGAATACCTCAAAGACTGAATTCTCATGGGCCAGGTAGCTATAACAGCATTTTATGTTTATAATATCATTTATTTAAATAATTCTTATCTCTCAGGATAGGTAATTTGAGATAACATGTATATAGGATACTTTGTTATTAATAGCACCTCACTTCACGTGTTTTACAAATGGTAGTCTGTATTATCAGTATTATTGCCTAAAATACAAAGTAAGGCCAAGTGCTGATTTTCTAGTTTCACGTTAAATTGACCAAGTAAATTGACCAATCTTCCAAATCATTCACCAACTGGTCCTGCTGATGGATTTAGAAGCTTGATTTGGATCTTCACTTCTCTTACATATTCTCATCCAGAGTATTTTTCTCTTCTCAGCTTGAGCTCTATCTACTCTTTCTAGCACTTCAGGTTTCTTGCTTTCATAACTGAAAGAGATTCTGTATTCGACAACTCCTGTCTGAGACCTGCCTAAATTACCTTTATCAACTTTCAACATCTTGTATTAATGTTTAATTTGAAATTGAGCAAAAGACTAAAATGTTTTTTCTCTCTTACATGTGACTGCTGGTTCTTAAATTTCTGGGTGGTTCATTAAAGCAAAATATAGTAATCTAAGTGTTAATTTATCACATGATGCCACATAATTGTATCCTGCAGCACTGATAGGTAATTAATAATACAAGTAATTGCTTATTACTTTTTTGGTCATACGATTAAAAAAAAAAAAAAAGATTTAAAAGTTGTATTATTGTAAACAGTAATTATTGCACCAGAAGCTCCAATAAAGATTTAAATATATCTTTTCCCAGTAGCCATGCTTCAGACAATCACAGATGCTAGATCATAGAATCACAGAATGGTTTGGGATGGAAGGAACCTTAAAGATTGTCTTATTCCAACCCCCTGCCAGGGGCAGGAAGATCTCCCACTAGATCAGGTTGCTCAAAGACCAATCCAACTTAGCCTTCAACACCTTCAGGGATGGGACATCCACTGCTTCTCTCAGCATCGGGTTCCAGTGCCTCACTACCATCTGAGTGAAGAATTTCTTCCTTATATCTAATCTAATCTTCCTATATCAAATCTAAACACCCAATTTTAGTTGAAAGCCATTACTTCTTGTCCTATCCCTACATTCCCTGGTAAAGTCCCTCCCCAGCTTTCCTGTAGGCCCTCTTTAGATACTGGAAGG
The DNA here is from genome assembly GCF_964035555.1 of Netta rufina. Lineage (NCBI taxonomy): Eukaryota > Metazoa > Chordata > Aves > Anseriformes > Anatidae > Netta > Netta rufina. The sequence goes on along the minus strand of NC_140125.1, from coordinate 88,184,734 downwards.
CCACTACAAGGTGTCCCCGCAGCCTTCTCTAGGTTGAGGATCTCTAGCATCCACACTATTTTTATGTCTGAAACGTATACTGCAAATTTCCAAGTTCATTTATCCTAGTCAGAAATTGTGGTTATTTCTTAAAATGGAGAGTTCTGTATTGGAATGCCTTTGCAGTGTTCCAAAATGTTTCTGTGGTATCTTGTACGCTCACACTTCCCAAGGCATTATGGCTTGCACATATCCTGCAGACAGTACACGTGAAGCATAAAAGCATCAAGAAAATCTTTGTGAGCCAAGAAAGGCAAATGTTGATGATAACGGTAACATTATCCCCTTGCACTTACCGTGGTGTTATTATTACGTGTTAACACACATTATGGGCAAGTGAAGATATCCTCTGGTGCAGTTTTTGTTTATTACTGTTTTATATAAATTGAAATATTTAATTTGTTGTTTGCAATCCTAATATACTTCTATATATTAGCCTAAGTGTTTCAAAACTAGTACCATGTTTATATATATATATGCTGACCATGATACTTTCAAATATCTTATGTGATGAGTAACAATGGAAATGTAGATATTTATGAAGCCCACACCAAGCAGCTCAAGTAAAGTAACAATGCCTTGACCCATTGCCTAGGGAAAAAAAAAATATATATATATATATATATTATATATTTATATATATATATACTATATATATATATATAATGTTTGTGAGCTTTCTAGCTGAAAATAATGGTTGTGCACACACGATTTGCAAAGGGCTTTCTTAGAGCAGCACACAGCTGGGTTTAACTCTAGCTGTAACCCTGGGTTTTCTTACACGCACACTTTTTTTTGGGGGGGTGGGTGAGGGTAGGGAAGGGGTGGCTGGCACATGGCAGCAGGCAGCCGGCTCGGGGGCGGTACAAAAGCCCCCTCTGCTCGCCAGACGAAGCGAGGTCGCCCCGTGACGGGAGCGCTGAGGCGCGCAGGTGGCCGGGTGCCGGGGCCGCCTAACGGCCGCCGCCGCTGACCGTTGGCGGCCGTTGGGCGGGTCCGGGGAAACGCCCGAATCCTTGCGGTGCCCTGCCCTGCCCGTGCTGTTGCCGAGGCCCGAAAGCTGCTAGAAGGTTCCTCTGCTGAGCGAGAGCTGGAGCAGTTTTTGGAGCAGAGGTATTGCTTTCATCTCTTCGCACCCGTTGAGGCTTTTCCTTCCTCTCAGGAGTGCAGGGAAGATGTTCTCCTGGCCCCTTTTGGAGCCTGCGTTCTCCAGGCAGCTGCCGCTAGCCCGTAAGTAGTTGTGTGTGAAGAAAACTTAAACGCTCACAGGCTAATAAAGAGCAAGGGAATGACACTTTTACCTGTAGGTGAAATTAGCCCTCACCAGAGGGCTGTTGAGGGTCTGTCTCAGGCTGCAGTTAGCTGGAGCATGTGGCGTGCCTCGCACCCAGGCTGTGCTCTCCTGGCAGAGAGGAGCTGCAGTTACTCCTGTCTCAGGTGTGAAAATTATGTGCTGTTAGCTGTGAACTTTGTAGTGTACAGGTTAAAGGTGTATTGATCTGTTATAGGGAATGTTGTGGACTCTTTCAGCCAAGAGGACAAATGGGTAAGGAGGTCAAATACCCTTATTGCTGCTCTGTTAAAAGATTTTGCAAGGCTCTACTTACTTGGGTACAAGAAGATTTAGATAACTTAGTTCCCCTGTTCATAGTATGAAAAACCACTTCAGCCTGCGCTCTGCCTTGTACTCGACTTCAGGGGTCACACACTTATATTCTTTAAACTTTAAAGCTTTTTTTTTTCTTTATTATGTTTTTCTTTTTTTTGTTGTTTCTGTGTGTTCAGACAGAGCTACTTTACTGTTGTGCCTACTGAAATATCTATCTAGATGAAAGCTCTTTGTGAAGACCTTAAGATCTCAGGCATTTGCTTTTTCATTTGGGTGAAAACAACCTTTTACTATCTAAAGTGGAGGCTTACAATTAAATGTTCTAGTTCCAACAAAGTTAAATCCAGCCTAGCACAATATGATTACTGCTTTGTAATGTCCTTTTGAGCCAGAAAAAGGATATTAGTTGAATAGTTCCTCGTTATTATTTCTCTGGGGAACTATTCAATATTTCAGGCTGCTACCCACTTCTATTTGGACACATTGTCCGTTATTGTTCATATATTATTATGAGAAAGGAGATACTTCAGGGATTTGCTGGTCATCTCATTGCTGAGTGTCAGATTTCTTCAGAGCTAATGGTGGTTGAATGCTGAGAGTATCCACCTGCCTGGATGCTAACAACAGTCAAAGCATTAACCAGGTCTTTCAGCTTGTTTACAAAGAAACTGAATACGGAAAAATCTGTGTTAGAGCCCAACTGAGGAAATAGATGATGTTTCTTTCATTTGTGTCAGGAGTATTTCAATTATATTTCTTGGTTATCTTAATTGCATTATTATTGTTTTGAAATCCTTTCCAAACTAAGGGATTGCTGTCTGTTTTGCAGAGTTTTGTATCTGTGTCATACAAAACATTTCCAATTCCAAAAACATACTTCAAGATTACTGGTAATTTATAAGGGATCTCAACTTCCTTGCCTTGCTCTGGATCTGGTAGAAACTTGGTGTTCCATTTGTTTTGATCTGCAGTGCCTAAAGCAGCATCCAGAGGTATACATGTAGATCAAAACTTATTTGGGTGCCTTATACTTTGCCTGTAACAAGATATTCTTAGGTTCTCTCAGACAACTTTGCATCAAAATGTCACAGCTGGAGAATGTGAAGTACAGATTTGATCTTAACGTGGCCCTGAAGTTTGACTGCTTCGTTTGAGTTCCTATATACTTTTAGGTAGTTGCCTACTCTAAAAAATAATCCCTTAAAATTGAAGGGTCTCCATGTATAGAAAGGTATCTTTTAAGGAATACCAAAAAATTCTTTGACTTTATTTTATCTATATACAGGGAAGTAGATAATTGAATTTTTGGCATGTTTATAGTTATGCCACTTGCAGGCATCATTTATTTTAATGATGTTGAAACATTGTGTTGAAGCTTACATGAAAATTTCTGCTAGTGTTTATATACGTACAGTACCTCTGCAAGCCACACTGATTTAATTTCCTTTGAAGATATGTAGACAATTTTCTAAGTCCTTGTGTAGTTCACTTACCTATTAAACTGATGTTCTATTTATGGCATAATACAGCACATTCTCTAGCAATATGTGGTCATGTAAAAAAAGACCCTATCACACAGACACAGGAGGAGATAGAGTAAGGTTGCTATGGGAACCTTAGCTCTAAATGGTCTGGCTTTTGTTGGCTTAAAATCTCAAACATTGTGTTGCATTAATTATGTTTTTGTTGAGGTTCTTTGCACTGAATATGAAATTTGTTGGATTGCTGTTCCAGTCTTACATGTCTGCGTGCAACACTTTTAAAAACAAAATGACTTGTGTTAGCTAATAGAAAAAGGGGAGATTGTTTTATTACCAAACTGAATTACAGTACTGAAGAAAATATGCTCAACAAATAGCAACTAGATTTTCTTTTTATTCATCTAGCTAAAATTCAGCTATTGCTATCCTCAGTTAGTATCCATGAGCGTTATTCAATACAAGCTAATATAGAGGAACCAGCAGTGGGAGGGAGTCATAACAAAAGGCAGGAATGGGGTAGCAATTGTGGAGGGAAAGGGTTGGAGAATTCTCTGTTGAAAGCATGGGAGGGATTTTGGTACTGATTTTGGTAGGAGGAAAGAAGCTGAAAACAGAAACGGAATAAAAAGACATTTAGGGAAGACTGAGGGAAGAGAAGAACTTGAGCAATGACAGAAGTTGAAGGATTGTTTTTAGTGCAGGAACCACAGGGAGAAGTGAGACAGGAATGGATAAAGAGAGTCTGAAAACAAGGTGAGTCTGTTTGGGGTGGGTTGCAATTACATGGTGAGGACACTAATAGAATTCAAAACAAATATCCCCAAATTATAAATATATTAATCAGATCGCACAAGTTATTAACCATAAAGTCATCTTAATATATGTTTATATAGCATATGTATTCTCCGAAGACCTCTTCAAATCTTCAACTGTACGAAACCAATGAAGTTTCACACAGTAAGAAAGGAAACATTATATAGCATTGAATTTCTTCCCAATACTTTTCTAAAAGTCATTTGATGATTTTCCTCTTGGAAAGCTACTTAGGGGTAATGAATATGACTTAATTTTCTTTAAATTATATTAGTTATTCTTAAGAAGCTTATGTTTCATTTGCTGAATTTTCCACAGAATGATTTCAGTCTTCATTCATCCTTATGGGTGGTGCAGAGAATGGAATTTTTATGATGAAAACTGATACAGCACTTTAAAACTTTTCAGTGCTGAAAAACAATACATTTGGCATCTATACTACAAGGCAGCAAATAGGACAGATGTTAATAGTAGGTATGCTCCACTTTAAATGGCCTCATATGGTAACTGTAATTTAAACAGATGGCTAAAATTTCGTGTTGTTTTAGCAACCGTAAATCCTCAGTCAAAGTACATACATCTTCAAACTGCTGAAAAACTGTAGTCTGCATCTGTATTTTCTTTAAAAATAAAGAGAACAGTGCTGGTGATCTTGGTGCCTTTTACAGAATCTTACACAATTCCATATATTAAGTAATCTTAATAACACATTGTAGAGTTCTCTCAAAAAAGAAATATCTTCACAATATTCCAAGAACAGCATCTTTATTCTGAATGCTAAATTGACTGAGTAATATGCTTACATGTTCACAGTCGACTTACCTACTTCTGTGGACCTCATGCTCCCAGAGAAGATGAGTAACTACCAAAGTAATTCTCATGAAGTTTTAACAGGAAAAATTAGTGGAACACTAAAACCAGTTTAATTTCCCTCCTCCCCCAATCAAAAGAGGCAAATCACACACCACTTATGCCCATCACAGTTAACATCTCCGTAGCTTTTGACAAAAATCAACAGCGATACTAGTGACGTGGGTGTGTCATATCAAGGGGGCTCCATTGATGGACTCAGAATGGAAGCAGCCATTCCCTGCCCCCAGTGTGTCCCAACCTCTAAGCCTCCTGCTTTTAGCAGCCTCTTGTAACTGCTTGAATAATGTAACCTGTTGGTGCCCATTATGAACAATACACGAGTGACAACTGGATTCATTCATCTTTATACATGCAGCTAATGCAATAAGGATGACAGATGCCTGGAATGAATCAATCAAGGATGGATACGTAATGACAGACACTGTCACTTATCAAAGAGTGTAAAGACTGGGAGACTCTTCATAGACTAAAAAAAAAAAAAAGCATGTGATGTGCTACTTAATAAACCGACTGCTTGCTAACAAACACTGCAAAACTCACTGAGTTAGCACATCCCGTCTCACTGAGATGTCTTTGTATAATACAACTGTGAGCACATGAGACAACTGCAGTTTGTTTAAGCTCCCCCGTCTCAGGGCCCGTGTTGCTTACTGCGATTAAAGTTGTCTACACTTTTCACCAGAGCGGAGACTCTACTCCATGGTGATGTCTTACCTCTGATTTCACAGTGATTATACAGGGCCTAGTTCCACTCAACTCTGGAGAAAATTTCATTTTGCCCTGAGCCTTCCAAACACACATCCTATCATTTGACAACTGCTGTATGTGTAACAGATTGAGTTGTGGGAGCCTATGTTACTAGGATGTACTTACAATAAAGAATGTACACAACATCTTCAAGCAATGGACATCCACAACCTTCTGTCAGAGGAAACAATGTCCCAGAATGACATCCCTCCTTGTGTGGCTAAGATGAAAAACACTAAGAAGAGCAAGAGTTTAAAGTACACTGATACCAAGGTCTTCTTACATATCTCTGCATATTCCAATCTCCTGTTCCTAGGAATAACTGGAAAGCTCTGATGTCAAACTACAGTTCTATTCATCTTCAGTGGGGTAGTTGGCATATGGGATTATTAGGGAGAGAATGCAGGTGATACTGATTGTAGTAAGACTTCAGTCATTGTCCTGTGTGACGTCTTAAAATTGACAGGAAACAGGTTGAAAAAAGGCATTGTTAGTGTTTCAGTGGGTCTGAGAGTGGCATTTGATTCTGAGCAGGCTTGTCCTAGTCATAATTCTGCTCGTATTTTCACTGCCAGACTGCAGGTATTGCAAGCCCCTGCCATAACAGGATTGAGTTTAAGGTGATATGGATAGATGAAGAAAATTATCTAAAACCAGCAAGATAATACGTAGTGATGGCAAGTACAAAATCATAGATTTCAGAAGGAGAAAGCAGATGAACTAATCCAAACTAGCCAGGGAACAACAGTACAGAAAAGGGCTGGGGAGTTATATTGGATTACAAATTGACCACGATTTAACTGTAATTTTGTTGCAAAGTATTTTAGGATGTATTAAAAGGAATTGTTGTATGTCAGAAGCAGAAGACAATCATTCTGCTTTACTTGACTTTAGAGAGACCTACATTAGTGCTGCATCCTGTTTTGAATGCCCCACTTTAAAATGCAGGCAAGTTAAAGGGACTCCAGGGAGAAGATTAAAATAATAAGTGAAGGAAGGCTGAAGGAATTGTAGAAAAGACTGAAAAACATAACAGCAGTCTCCCGGTATATAAAAGTTGTTCAGAAGAGCACAGTGACCTCTAATTGAGGTAGAAGAAGAAACTTATCTGTAGAAAAGATAATTTAGGTTAATATTAGGAAAAATGTTCTGATATGCCATCTGTGGAGACTGAAGATCCATTTTAAACTGATTTGTAAGGGCACATACTGGTGACATTGTAAGTCTTTACAACTTGACTCTATGTAGGAGGACAAACTAAATGATCCCTTTACATCTTTCAAATCCTTATTGTGTGGATTCTATTCTTTGCAGTATGGTTATTCTTACATGTGCTTTTACTGGTTCTACTTCACAGATGAGAATGAGCTCACTACTATACTTAACCAGTGAAGTAGGCAGACAAAAGCACATTCATCATCATAGTCCAGTCTCTTCTCTCTTTTTTTACCTGAGAAGCAGATTTTGGAGGTTCTTCTGATTAGAGGGAAATCTGTAAGAAACAAACTCATACCGACATACTCAAACACATACTTCAGTATGTCTTTCTGCTTGTATGTATACAGGTTAATATTTGATGGTATATGTTTCCTGGATGTAGTTTATTTTTAGAAATGTAATTCAGATACATCCAGAAATTACCTACATAAAACCTGTACTGAAAGATTGCCTTAATTGCTCTGAAAAGTAATTTTCCTTTAAGCTTTATACAAGTAGGTATCTTATGAAACAGATAGGCAGAGGAAAGGTGATCCTACTCCAAAATGCGTGACCTTGCTCAAACAAGTTTGATTAGATGTTTTCTGTTTATTATACACATTGGTGTAAATTGGATAGTTCTACTGGCATGAAGATCTAATGAAGGCTAATGATTATTTACAAAGCATCTCCAAGGATTTCAGCTACAAATCGGTTTCCTTTCCTGATGGGTGTGAGACCATTACAAAAATAGAGCATCTAGAAGCTCTGTTTTCTATCTGGCAATTAAGAACTCTTCTTTCCATGTGTGATTGTGAGAGTGACTTCTGTGTAACTTAATATGAACCGAGTTTAAATATTTATTAAATATGTTTAAAAAGACATTCAAAGTTGACATAGGCATATTATGCATTGATTTGAAAAGCAGGAGACAGGATCTGACACTGTGCATATATGCATAATATGTTTTGTATGTGGGATGTTTTTGCATGCCTGAAGTGTCTTCAGTAACAGTTTGAGTCTTACTGAGCTTTTATTTTTATTATGGTAAATTTTTCTATAATTTTGTTTCCCTGATTACATAGTCTTTGATTTTAATATTTCCTGCTGTGGATGCATTCATTATCTTCTTTTTGTTCTCAGATGAAAGGCTATTGTGGTTATGCCATACTACTTATGTTGACAAATGCAATGTTTTATATTTTGCTTCCTTTAAGTCAGTTAGAACTTCTGTTCTTGTAGTAAAATCATGAAAGAGTTCTGCTCAAAGACAGACAAGAACAAACTTATAATGTTGCCTACTGATAAAGTTTGGATTGCTACCAATAAATGTATTTGATCAGTTTGTATGCAAAAACATTGCCATTAGAATATCACAATAAAAATGCTGGAGAAGGGGGAAATATTATTTCAGGTTAACAGTGGAGTTACTTAAGCAAACTTAGCAAATATGATAAAGTGAGTCAAAATATACTGAGGTATCTTTTATACAGACATTTTGAATATATAAGAAAATATATTCTAAATGTCTCAGAGCTGTTAAATTTTCTTCAGCCTTTTGTGTTCCTTTTTTAACATTTACAAAACTACCAACAGTCTTGTTTCTTAACGATCTTCTAAAGCTTCTTTTGCTTGGTCAACGATCAATCCTTGCCTGAAAATATGCAATAAAATAATTACACTATGTAATTATTAAGGAATAAATTAAAATATAGAAAATTATTCCACATTTTCAGATGGGATGTTTTACATTTGAGTTATAAATGATCATTTCTTCTTTTGTATGACTCCACGTATGAGTTTTACATCATTCTCTTTTATAAATTTCTTTTCATGATTACTATTATAATTCTTATACATAGGAGAGGTAGTGTTTCCCGGTCTCTGTTACAGTGGTTCTGGGCTGCGCACCAAATTCTATTTTCTTCTTTTTTTCCAGAAAAAAGGGCCTTTCAGAGTCCAGACCCTACAGAAAGAAATACTACTTCCTAAAGTACTCTCTGATGCTGTGTTGTGGCTAATGATGTTGTACATTTCTCTTCATCAGTCTTTTAGGTCTACAGCTCTCACTTTGATGCTTGATGAGTCATAGCTTTTTAGTTCAATACAGTCGCTTGATCTCGTTGTCCAACAAGAGAACTTACAGATTTAAGGCAAAACTGTTTCTCTTTGGTAATGTAGTAATGACTAAAACAGTGCAGCAGATATTTAAGCAGCAACCACAGCAATGAATAACAGGATTTTTATTTTCAAAATGTTTATGACAGTAACAGAAAGTTTAATAGATTCTTGTTCATTATGGTTATTCTCCAACAACACGATGTCGTGTTTTGAGGTAGGCAAGTCAGATTTAAAAACTTTCCTTTGGCTCCTTCAAGGAAAGAATTAAAAGAATGTTTTAGTCTAAGTCCTGATGATGTTTAGCAGCCTATACTTGTTTACTATTTACTCAGCAAGCTATCTTTTGACACCAAAATTTAACAAAATTTAAATCTGGATGCATTGTTGTAAATCCTAGCGCATAGACAAATGGTATTCTTCCATTTGGGAATATTCTTGAAGAGTTTGCTATGGTATGCAAGCTGTCCTGAAATAATACCTGGTTTAAAAAAAAAAAAAAAGGCAAGACCAAAAAAATCCAACAACAAAAACTAAACGTGAAACAGTAAATTTAACAGCAAGAACAAGACAAAGTAAGCACAAGAAATATATTTGATTTTGCTTTAAAAATGCAGAGGAGAAACAGGCATCAGGTCAAAAGGACAAAAGAAAAGCTTTTATTTTTAAAATAGCATAGATTGTGCATTTGTAATACATTCAAGGAATAGTTCTAAGAACAGCAGTGGAAAACAATGACAAATAATTCAGTCCATAATAATTACTTTCTAAAAGATGTTACTGTAAAAAAAAAAAGTCAAATTATAGTCTGTAGAATGGGTTCATGGGTTGTAAATTACAAAAGGTTTGATTCAGGGTACCAATAAATTCCCTGTGATTTATGTAGCAGTAATAAATAAATAAATAAATAAATAATGTATAATGCCACAACTACAGAAGGTGTGAAATTGTAATCCCAATTCTATTTTATTCCTTAAGTAAGGAAACAGTTTCTATGCAGTAGCCACCCATTTTGTTGGCTAACCTTAAAAACACAGAAAGAAAAGAAATAATTGGAAAGAATCAGAAATACAAAGAAAAAAGACATATTTGTCACTTCAGTACTAAATCATCTAATTCATCTAAATATTTATTAATAACAAGCTTTTCACTGTGGGAAGAGAAGGAAAAGTGGAATTTGTTAAGGTGAAGTAAAAACTGATAATCAGCTAATGAAGTAAGTAAGCTTTTCACTCTATGCAGTGCTGTGACAATAGAGCAATACATGTTTGTAAATTTAGGATCTTGATTGGGTCCTGGGATTGTCATCAAACCACACCTACCCGTAATGGAAGTGGTCAACTTCTAGTGGCTGCTAAAGGCCAGGAAGTAACAAACTGTAAAAAAAAATTATTCCTGGGTTCTTACTGAGTGAAGACAATTAGCATTTGGACTTAGAAGAGAAAGAAAATGCCGTAAATTCTATATGATTTTGTCCAGCAGGGATAGGAATGCTAATTTTCTCATTAATGATACAGTTATGTATTATACATGGACAAAATCCTCTGGTTTTAAGCAAAGCTAGGAGGATGCTGAAGAGACTTGACTCAGCAGTATTGGACTCCTTCACAAATACTTAGCAAACAAGCAAACAAACAAATACAAACAAACAAAAAAAAAAAAGGCTGAGAGTGGATTATGAATAAAAGCTTTATGAAAAAAGATTTCACTACATACTAGCCACTTGCATCCTTCAACAGTTTTAAAATAATGGGGAAAAAAAAAAACATAGTGGTGAGATATAATTTGGGGGCAGCTCTTCTCCATTAAAAAAAAATAATAATTAAGTAGATGTTACCAATCAAAAAAGTCTAAAATGAAGGCTGCACAACTTCCATTGCTATTTATACTTTTTAAGGTGTTTTATCTATACTGTGCTTGAGCTCACTGAATACGAAACTGTGAAGCTGCATTTGGTACCATAATTTGACCAACAAAAGCACAAAACTTCATTATACATTTATTCCAATAAATCAGAATCCCTGGCTTTTAAAAATCTGTGAAGAATTAGGTAGACCTGAACCTTTCTGTCTCAGCTGAAAATAGGAATTGTTTTTGCAGACTTAATGTTGTGACTCCACCATAAACCAACCCTCTGTCCAGACGATACCCTTTTGAGACATGATAGGGTATTTTTATAAAATTAGATTCTAAATTTCCTTTCTTCTGTTGTTTCTCTCTTTTTTTCTTTTTGGTCTTTTAATGTTAGGTTTCTATTAAGCACATATGGTCTTCTGGTTTCTGCATAATTAGCTTGCACTGAATTTTCCTAATTGATTCCTGTTTAATTTTATTACTAATGAAAGGAGAATATTTTGTGATTCCTCCTTCAGAAAAAGTCTTTCTTTTTCTACAGAGAAGTGTAAGTTAGGTAGCACTGATCCAGCTTTTGGAGTTTTTTCTAATTGCTCATTAGCTCTGGTGATGCTATATAGCACTGGGGGAGCACTGACATCTTTTGTGTCTTCCTTTTCTGCACCTCTTGCTGGTGTGCAAACAGCACTCTCTCTCTTTAAGTGTTTGTAAACATATTGGCTTTTGAATGTGGTTGGTGTCAGTAAATCTGGGAATTAAATTAACTAATTTAGGAAATTTGCAGAGTTTTCCTGTATCTAGCTTTTAGTCTTCATACACATCATATACTTGAAGTTAACCTATTTTAGGACTTAAGTGTGTGAAGTCTTGAGTTTTCTTAGTTTTGGGAGCTCGCTTTTCAGAGAGAAGTCATTTTAAAACTAGGTACTTTAAATCAGACATGAATTCCTCGTTTCTGCGATTAAAGTAGCATTACTAGTGTCAGATGAAGGCATCTGGCCAAGAAAGCCATCTCTAGCTTTTGCCAATTCCTGACTGTCAGAATTTACCCTCCGGTTTTTAAAAGATGTTTTGGTGCTTTGGCTTCACGGGCAGGCCATTTAAAATACAAAACCCTACGTGCTAGCCGAAGGAGTTGTTTCTTTTTTTTTTTTTTTTTTTTTTCTTTTAAAAATGACACACAGTGGAGGCCATGACTTGCAATTTCTGTGCAGTCGCCTTGGCAGCGCCGTGGTTTTTTTTTGCGGGATCCGCGTCGTGCGCTTCCAGACACCCCTCTCGGGCCGCACGCAACGCGAGGACTCGCCAGCCTTGCTCGGCCCTCGGCGGCCTCCCGCGAGGGGCAGAGCCGCGGGCCCCCGTCCGGCCCCGCCGCCGAGTTCATTCATTGTGCGCGGCCCCGGCCGCCTCCTCACCTCCAGCCCCGAGCGAGGGGGGAGCGGCCGAGCCCCGGCCGTGCAGGGCGCAGCGCCGCTGCGGCCGTTTTAGCGTCTGGGGGCCCGAGCCCGGCCCGGGGGAGCCGGGGGGGGGCCCGGCAGGGCAGCGCCGCCGAGGCCCCGTTCATGGGGGAGAGAGAGGGGCGGCAGCGAGCGCAGCCTTCCGTCTGCCTCCCCCTCGGCTCGGAGGCGGCTCCGGCGGAGCCCCGGCCGGGCCCGTCTCCCCCAGCGGGCTCCGGCGGCGGCCGCAGGGCCAGGGCCAGGCCCGGCCGGCGACCGCGCGGGGGGCTGCGGCGGGCGGCCAGGGGGCGGGCGGAGCGGGGCGGGCGCGCTGCCGCCGCCGGCTGCTGCCGCTGCTGCCGCTGCGCGGGGGCCGGAAGGCAGCGGGGCCCGGGCCGACGGGGAGCGGGAGAGGGAGCGGAGAGGGCCGGGCCTCGGCGCTGCTGCTGCTGCTGCTGCTGCCGGCGCTGCGGGTCGGGCAGCCTTCCGCAGTGGGGGTGGGCGGCGGAGCGCGCAGGCCGGGGGAAGGGCCAGGCCCCGCCGCCTCGCTGGGCGATGGAGTGAGGCAGCGAGGCTCGGCAGCGGGAAGATGGCCGGTGGCGGCGGCGGCGGCGGCTGCAGAGACAGCTTGTTTCTGGAAGGTGCGTGCACGGCTCCCCCGGGGGGAAACGCGGCCCGCGTTGCGCTTCTGGCGAGCGGCGAGGGGCGCGGAGCGGGCTGGGGGCCGGGGGCAGGCGGGTGCGTGTGTGGCTGTGTGTGCATCGGGTCCCCGTTGGGGGCCGACGACAATGAGAGGTGCCCCGGTGGCGTGGGGGAAGGGAGGGTGCCGCCAGGGCTGGCTCCATTTGGTGAAAAGAGACCTGCTTCGGAGGGAGGGCTTAGCGAGGGCGAGCCGATCCCTTGTGCTTTTTCTCCCTTTCTTTCATTTCCCGAGGCCGGGGCAGCGCCGTGTTTTGTTCGCAGGGGCAGAGCGCCCAGAGCTGCCGGGGCTTGGCGCAGCGCGGGGGGGGCTCGGCGCCCAGGGGCGCTGGGCTGGCAGCCGCAGGGCGAGGGGGAAGCGGGGCTCGTCCTGCCCCTGCTCGGCGCCCAGGCCCCGGCCTAGGCCCTACCTTTCACCCCTCACCGTGAAATGAGGCCGGGCTGCTTCTAAAATGCTACTTTGAAGGCTTGGCACTGAGGTTCATTTGGGGAGGGGGGGGCGTTTGGTGCTTACATTTGGCTGTAATTTATAGAATTAGATGATGAATCTATCAGCTGTAACTAAAAGGAACCTTTAGCGTTTATAAAGCCTTGAGTATTTTTCTTGCAGTGCATTTTTTTTTTTCTCCGTAAACCTCTTAATTATAATGCAGAAAGTACACTGAATTTCGAATGTATTTAACTGTTGATTCTTTGCAGTTTAACCCGTGAAAAAATCATCTGCTATTGTAGTCTTGCAAAATTGCTATAAGCACATACCATGTTAACATGGGCCCATAGGTGCTAAATTCTTATCACAATGATAGGAAAAAAATACGTTAATTTGTTCTTCGTGAGTGGAGTTTTTCAAGTCAGGTGTAAGCTTAGCAATGGTGATTTTGTATGATCTGTATATTATAGGTACTACCTCTTGCAGATCTTCCTGCGGGATGTTGGGTTTTGTTTCTTGTTACTAGAGGTTCTGGAGCAGAAATAGTGCTTAATAGTGAACAAAATACTATTTGCTGCTTTGAATAACTAATCTGAAGTACTGATGTTCAGAAATGCCTTCTGGTTAATAATTGCTGTCATATTACCTCCCTTCTACCTTTAAGGTGTTTGGTGGTGAAAGGAGGACTCTCCATTGTGGACACCCATTTTTTTTCCTGAACTTTCTCTACAGAATACAGTGAGGTTTGCTTGTACTGCTCGGAGTGCCAGGATGGTGTTTAGTCACTGTCTTCTCTGTGCACCTTGGCTGCATGCTGGTTAGACAGGTGGCTAACAATAGATAAGTTTCATGTGCAGCACCCCCATTTTTTATTTTTGAGATCCCATTTCAACAGCAGTATCAACATGACACTGGGTAGCATCCCCCTTGGAAGTTTCAATATTCCATGGCTGATGGGCAGAATAATCAATCGGGTTTGTGTTTCCTCTTTATTCGAGGACATGCTAATTTTAGGACTAATGATGGGATGGGATGCAAACCCTAAGAGTGTGCAAGCATGCTCGCATGTATGCGTTAGGAATCTTCTGTGAAGAAAACCTAACATGGACAGTGGTGATGAAGATTTACGAGGGTGGACCAAGTCCAAATGGGATGATAATACTGTAATAGGTCTAGTAAGAGCAGGTAAACTTTGTACTGACTTGAAGCAAAGGAAAAAGAAGTGCTTCAAATGTTACCTGAGAGGTTTCCTCTTATTAGGGTGTGTTGACTTCATAGGAAAAAGGCATACAAGGTATCTGTGTGGATTATCTAGCAGTTTTAAATCTGGAAATGTATGACAGCATGTTTGAACAAACATTATTCATTCAAAGGTTGGACTTCAGACAAGCATAAGAGTTGGAGGTTTTGTGAAACAAGTACAACATGGACAAAACCAGAAAAAAATGGGCATGGAGTAGGGAATTTAGCAACTCAACTGCAAGGTGATGATTAGAATCTGAGCCTAGAATTAAATCTCTGCCTAATCTGAGTCTATATATTTCACAGACTCCATTGGAGTCTATGTAAGCAGCAACTAACAGTTGTTTGCTTGGTGTTTTCAGAAGTGTTAGAGTAAAAGTTGATAGAGTGAAGAGGGAGAACTGAGAATTCTTCTGTTCATCCCTGCCATTAATGCTCAAAACAAATGAATTAGGTACCAAATGCATGTTATGTCTGTCACTGTAATTGAGCTCAATCTAACAGAAACTGCTCTGTTTAAATATGTACCTCTGTGTGTATATATGCGCATGGAAAATTCTGGTGCTTCACACTTACATTGACTATCAGTCAGACTTGAGATAAACAATGCACTCGAAAGAAATTAATTGCTTGCAAAATAAGATAGCAATTTTGGTTTTGATTACAAATGTCCAGTAAGGTGCTGCTTTTTTCTCGTTCAGTGCATTAAACATTAACATAAAGAAATAGGCTATTATTCTATTGTTCAAGTGTTTTCTTTTAATATTTTCATTATTCTCCAATAAAAACAAAGGGGTCTTTCTGGAAGGGTGTTCCTGGAGTGATTTATCTATTGCCTTTCTGCTAATGTTGTTCTTCAGTAGTGTGATTCATACTAGCATTCAGATTTTTGGCCAGTTTAACTTATCTAATGTGTCATCATTTTTTATGCTGTGTTGTATAGATTGTCTTATGTAAAATGTGGAAAAGATTCCTAGAACTATAATATTTGACACTTTAAAGCTGCATTCATTATCCTTCTGGAGGGGTGGTAATAGTTTTTAGTATGTTAATAGACATCATATCTATTAATATACATGACTTGCACGTTTAATTCCCTTGAGATGTGGGGACTGTTAACGTTGGAAGAATGGAAAGTACTGCATTTTTGTTATTTTAGCTAGTTTGCAAGTGGAATTCATAAAACCTTTTCCTTGTTTTCTGAATTTACTTTCCTCCTCAGTAAAGTTTCAAAGCCATAGGAAGAATGTGCAGAAATTTGTGTGAACAGAGTAGCCCTGTTGCATGGGATTTTTTTCCTGATTTGGAGGACAAGAAATGTAGCGAACAGAAATTTGTCTGCATGAATTCTTGTATTTTTTACTTGATAGTCAGACCTAAAATGTAAAGCAGATAAATCCATTTAGATTTAGGAGGAGGGGATGTTCATTGCTTACTGTAGGAATGGAGAATACTATTGATTGTTACTCCCGTGGAAAAATTGTGGGAACTCTTGTTATATTCTGCCCCTTTAGATGTTATTGAGCTGCAAGGAGATATTGCCTGTTATCTATTGCATGGATATAGAGAGGCTTTTAATTTAGGACTGGAGAAGAGAAATGATGAACTGTATAAAGTATTCCAAATCCTGTATTTTCCAGAAGAAAGGAGAAACCTTTTATTCCTTCATGTTTTCTTTTTTTTTTTTTTTCCCTTTAAACAATCTGGTGGTTACAGTAGTGATACTGGGAACTAATTTTGAAGTTTCTGTTTGAGGACCTCCTCTCTAAGGAATGTTGCCAGTCCCTACCTTCAGAGCTGCTGAGAGATTTGAGTGCAGTCATGACAGGAATTTGCTCAATTTTCATTCCATTTTCTTGGCTACAGGTTTCCTAATAACAAATGAGAAAGCTATTTGGATTACCCATTAGCAGCAGCAGAAGAAACTTCGCAGTTGTCTGAGGACTCTAGAAGACTGTGTAGTTTTTCATTCAGCTCACATATAAAAGATTGTCTTCACAAAATGAAGAGCTGTGGACTTGTGTATCTTCTTAAAGGAGGCAGAGATTCTGGGGCAGCGCAGAAACACAGGCCCTGCGTGTGATCCTGTGTAGATGCCGAGTTGCAATTTGAAGTGGTGGTCAGCCTTTCCTGCTTTTTCATTGCTTTTATCTTGCTGTGAAATCTGATGAGAAGAACACAAATTAGGAGGGCAAAGTGGAGTATATATTTAGATAGAATACTTGAAAAATTTCCACCTGCTATCCTTCTATTTATTTTACTCTTAACAGTGAAATTATTAATTGTTTTAATGGTCTCTGAAGCTGTTTCTGACACATTTATTGATGACCTAGAGGAGATAAGTATTTGCTTGGAACTGAAGGAACATCATTCACTTTCTTCTGTGTCTTTAGCAGAAGCTAAACTTCTTTATGCTGTTGACCAGACTCCCCTGGTCTCCCTCAGCCCCATCAGTGTCCAGATATGTCCTGTTCCTTTCTTCTGTTTTTCTTCAGAGTAGTTTTCTACCTGAAAGTGAGAAATTCGTGACTCTAATGGCTCTCTCATGTCTCCCTGTCTTGAGCCCCATTTGGAATTTTTTTTTTACAGCATTGCATCTCTTTCTTCTCAGCCCATTGTTTCAGTGTCCTTTCCAACGTTTTTAAGAACAGGACACTTCATTCACTACAGTGGCATTAACTTCTGGTATTGAGTGGGGAGATCTTAAGCCCACTTGTTGAGAACTGTTTCTCAGAAAAATTGAATTGAAATTATCTTCATATTACCCTGTTTTTTGTCAATCTAACATAAGCAATAAATGGCATGAAATGTTAATAAAAAGAAAAACTGTTTCTTAAAGCATGTGGGAAGATAGTAAAAACCTTAGTTTTTGAATGCTCTGTAAACACGTTGTAATATATTCGGTAGCACATAGCCCGTGCCCAAGTCTGCTTCCACATCATCTCCTTCTGTTTAATTATGAGAGAGGATTTTAGGAGCCCAGGCTTGTCCTTGGCTTTCTAAATTGGAAGGCATCTGTGTGCAATTTTCTGGGTTTTAGTTAAAAGCACATCTATCATTTGGTAGCTGCTGCTATAATAGTTTTGCACTAAGTGGGACATAGAAGTTTTGTGTGTAAGTAATTGTGTTGTACAGCAGGCCTCATCCGTTACTTTATGGCACTTGGATTTGGAAGGAAATTCTACTGTCTTTTAGTGGCAAAAAAACACCAAACCCAAATCAGGAACTTGGCTATCTTCCCAAAATAGATCCTTACGCTCTTCTTGATGTAAGTGTGAGGATAAAAATAATAGTAATAACATAAATAATAGCATCAATATATGGCTTGCTAGCAAAGATAAGTCAGCATTTTGCAAATGTCTTGCTTGCACAAATACTTCTATAATGAGCCTATTTGGATATTTTAGTATTTTGCTGCTTGTTTTATGTACAGAGATAAAAACACATAATGGATTATTTACTGAAATGATCTAAACAACTACTTCGGCTTTTATTGCTATTGTTTCTGAAAGACTGCGCATACATTTCAGTGCAGTATCAGCCTTCACCTCTTCTGTAGGGTTTTAACTGTGTCTATAATTGAGATAACTGAGGGATGTCAAGGTGCTTTGTGTTGTAGCAGGTCCTGTAAAGTGAGACTAATAGCCAAACTCAACTTGTCACTTTTAAGGAATGCTTTATAAGAATGTGTGGTGCTTGGGTGTTTTTTTTAGCCATCATCAATTTGTTTCTTCTGTTCCTACTAACACTTTTGAACCCTTTTGTTTGATGAATAGATACCTCACAAGTAAATAGATAGAGACTTTGTGAAATTTGCCCGCTTTACTAATTCAGAAGAATCAATAATTAGAGTCCCTCGAGCAAAGGCTTCAGTGTTTCCTCAGCATGGCTCAGCTTGCTGTGAATTGATGTTTGTACCCACACTGGCTGAGAAGTCAGGGGCCGGGGGGACTCCGTGCACAGGTCAGTGTATGCCTTGGATGGATGTGTGTGTGTTGCAGAGAGGAGTTGAAGAGTACAGGATAGCTGAAGATAGGAGGCTGAGAAAACAAGATAAAAATGGAGCTCCTGCAGCTGGGGAGGCTGTAGAAATAGAGGGGACAAATTCTTCTGGGGTAAGAAGCAGAAATGTAACTCTTAACTTAGTAGTTCTGGAAGACGCTTCCATTGGAGGAAAAAACAAAGTTGGAATGCTTCTTTCTCTGGGCCCCACGGTTAGTGCCTGTTTAGTTTGAAGTTGGAGTTTTTGTAGGGCAGTTACTTTTTGTAGGTTGAAATTTATCTGATGCTCTCGATTAGTTCTTGCTTAAAGTTAAATATATCTATATATATATGTTATTATTCATTACATAGAAATAAACACAGTGGTAATTTTATCTTCCTTAATTTTTAAAAGCATGTCTTAAGCTTTCTCTTACAGTATTCAACAGCAGTGAATGTGTAATATTTTCAGGTGAAGCTGATCCTAAGCTGTGGTGGAGTCATTGGGTTGGCCAAGTCAGTTGCTTGTTAATGTCACGTTCTCAGGAGTAAATAGTACTTTTCTGAATGGGTGGGTGCTCTGCAGCCTGTGTTGGTGGATGTCATGGTCCAAAAAGAATTACCTGCTAATCCCTATTGCCCTGTCCCTTCACAAATCCGAAATAAAAGATGTTTTTGATTCTGCTGCTGATGCCAAGAAGTTTCTTGGCCTTCAGGAAAAGTGGCAAAGATAATCAGGTGTTATATGGTGAGTTAAAAACAAATGGTGTGGTTTTATTCATTAAATCATTGCCTAATTCAGTGATACAAATGTTTAGGATGGAAGCTTTTTTTGGAAAACTACTAACACTATAACTAGAGCTTAGTTCCTTAGTACAAACGCATAGCTGTGAGATGTCTTTGAGTACTTTAAATAGAATGTAGCAAAAGTGTTGCAAACTTACTTAATTTTCTTGTATGGTGGTGTCTCCCTGCACAGAACTGGGGATTGTGCCAAATGGGATTCAGTCTCTGAATTACAGTGTAGTATAAATCAGAATCCGGAATGGCTAATGGTTATTTGGGTACTGTAACTAACAGGAATAATTAAGAGCAAATAACTTGAAGTCTTTTTGGTTTTGTTTATGGTGTAATGTCTGCTACGAGTTAAAGAAATAACATTTTGGCAATGCTCTTGTTTGAATAACTTTTTCTAAGTAATCCATGGAAAGAATTATGTTCTAATAATGTATGGGGATAGTTGCTTATTAAAATGATTGTAGTGAAAGCAAGAATGCCGGCGTCTCGTAGCTAATGCACACAAGCAGTCTGCAGCTCGCAGATACTGAATGTGAAAAGAATTCCTTCAAAATAAACTGTCCAAAGAACAGTAAAATGATTGTGGTGTGATGCCGTTGTCTGGAATAAGGTAACGATAAATCATGTGCGTGGATTTCCTAACGCAGCGAACTGTGACGTTGCTGCTTTTATCTTATCATGCTGCAGCTCCATTTTGAATGTAAAGCTGCACGCCAACTATTTATTGGTTCTCTTTGCAAGGCTTAAAATTATTAACTGGTTTAGGCATAGGGACTAACAGAACGTTTTAAACTGATTAAAGCATTACGTGGTGCAGCTGTGCTGCTCTGAGGGCCCCCTGCCGCAGGTGGGGGAGGTCTGCTGCTCTGTCCCCTCCGGCCTCCCCCAGCATCCAGCCTGGCGGTGTGTCTCACGCTGCCCATCGCCCCAGGGACGGAGCGGTTTATTGCCAGAGAGGTTGAATTTGCTGTGTACTGTCCTGCTGGATCGGCGCTCTGCCAAACCTCTGTTGAATTTGCTTGCTGAAGGGTAAGCCTGAGAGGCAGGACAATGGATTGCTTTGGGGAGGGCGGCCGGCCTCAGCGTGTCGGGAGTAGGACGTTCCCCCTTCAGTCTCTGGCGAGCTGTAAAGTCAGCTTAAGGTGCAGTCTGGAACTTAAACTTAAGAATAAATCCTCTTGTGCATCATCAGCTTTACTCTGCCCAGGGAAGTTCAGTTATTTTAAATAACAGGTTGAGATCCGCACAGAACTCGCTGATGGTGGAGGCTGGAGACTGGAGGAAATAAATTAGCAGGCTGTGGTTATTCTTCCCAGGTTGGTCAGCAGGCCTTTCAGCAGGTTTTGGTAACGGGCAAGCGCTGCAGGAGGCAAGAAAACAGTTCTCAATGCTTGTCCAGTGACTCCTGTGAAAGAGTAATTAAGAGTGAAAGGAGTCAAATTCAGGATATCTCCCTCTGATCGAATCTTGAAGTGATGATTCAGAAGCCCTGTGCAAAGCTTTCCCATTTTTGTTTTCAGACCGCGTAAGCTGGAGCTGAAGCAAAGTCTCCCCGGTATTGTTATTTTTTATTTTTTTTTTTTTTAAATAAAACTTGCCACAGAGTTTTTGGGGAATGATAAATAAGGATAGCATTTGGCTGGCCTGGTAAAACACCGTGCTGTGTGACATGATTAATATTATTTAATCTTAGAAATTTATGTTTCTAAGAAACAGCTGTGAAAATATTTGTTATTTTCATGAGAATGTTTTTGTCTGCTGCAGTAAAGTTGTTTTCTCTTGTACTAAAATTCATTCTGTTGATGTATTTTTATTAAAGTTGTAGGATATAATGTTGTGTTTGTTTGGCATGTCCGATTTTTATGGCTCATTTAACAAAATATGAATATCCTGCTGATGACAGAATTTAATACGGCAGTCTAACAGAAAGATTATTCAAGAGCCCATTAGATGAGAATTTGAACTATGCAGTGGATGGTAGGTTTCATATTTGCAATTGCCTTTGTAATTTCTGAGGCTCACTTCTTTTGGAAACACTGCAGTCCATTGTAATTTTATTTCTACCAAGGCTTACTGCTCAAGAGGCACCCTAAGGGTCCTTTAAAATTAAAAATAAATTTTCAAAAAGTGGACTTCTGGGCTGTTCTGGTCCACATTATTATGACTGCATTTGCTTAGCACAGTCAGATGGTAAACCTTTAGGTGAGATTACTAGATGCTGCCATAAGGCAAGTTGGTAGTAACTTAATCTTTACCTGATGGATACCAGAAAAAAAAAAATCTCCATCATGCGTGTAGTCAAAAAGCTGTTTGTCGTCTAGTGCAATGCTTACTAGATGGAGAAGGCGCTGCACTTCTTTGGAAGAGTGACTTGGAATAGAAAGGACCGATAGAAACCCAGAATACACTTCCTTAGATCTTGATAGTTTTTTGATGAAGATAAATGTGGGTTGCGTGTTTGGATGAAGATGGCAGAAGCCCATCTCCAGCTGCAGGATAGTCTCTTAAAAGCCCAGTGTTTTGCTTCAGTTGTCTTTTGAGTGATAGCTCTTAAAACAAGTTCAGAATTGGGTGCAGTTAGCAAGCTGACGTGTGTTATTCTGTTATATTAAAAATTACTTGATCAGTAGTACTTCCTTGTTTTCACTGCCATTAAAAGTAATGATCGAGAAAATACTCAGTTTTTCAGGGATGTTAAAGTTGTGTGTTTTTTGTTTGTTTGTTTTTTATTATTTTATTTCTTCCTTTTTAGAGAGAGTTTTAGCATCCTATGATTTAGTTAACAGTTGTCCCTGTTCCTGAAACTCGTTGTGAGGTCTGGTTAACTTTAATACTGCCATTACAGAAATTTGTGTTGTAAATGTAATATTGTAGTTGCAATGCTCTGCCATTTTAAACCACCCCCTTTGCGGCTGCTAATCTATATTGTCTCAAAGGAAAGAAATAGTGTGAAGAAGCTAGAATGCCTTTCCGTGGTGACGCAGTAGAGAAATTTGCAAACATGTTACTGTGTTGATGTTGCCTTTGTGTGTATGTGCACTTACACTACAATATTTTCTTCAAATTTACTTGAACTTTGTGTAATGGGATTCAATAAAGATACTTAAACGTAATACCTAAGCTTACATTACACAGCCAGTGGAGCCCGCAGAGCTGCTGGGTGACCAGCTGCTCGATGTCTGCTGAACTGGTCTCTGGTTCCCTTGCCTTATAGCTTCGACCATGGAATGGTCAAATGGGTTGGAAAAGACCCTTAAGATCATTGACTCCATCCATTGACCTAACAACATCTGACTGCAAATGGACTCGAAGTCCTCTTGAAGTCCATAGAGTGCATCTAGTGCGTGCAGGAGGTTGTTGTCCATTCTTGTGTTGCACTTCTCTGATTATGTTTTCATATTTCTTTTTAAAAAGATATTCTACTGGATTTTTAGCTGTGTGTATGTGTGCAGGGTCATTTTGTAACCGGTAGAAGCCCCCAGGTGTGGGGCCATACTGTGTGACCCTACAAGTCACCACAGCAGCGATTTGCAGCCGGGCCAGGCCTGCCAGCTCCATGCTGCTGTCAGCTTGTCCTGCTGCCCCTCCCAGGGCCTGGGCTGGTGCATCTTTGCTTGTGTCAACGCTGACGCTTCTCTGGCTTTGCAGAAAGTTGGCTGGAGGAGCTAAATTGGCAGAAATCTCATTTTAGAGGAAGAAAATGTGTTGGTGGAGCTAGCCTGCACTCATTTTCAGCCATATTAGCAATCTAATCCAGCTGACCGCCCTCTTGTATGTGTGTGAAGGCTTGCCAGTGTTACAGGGAATAGGGGGGAAAAAAAACAAACAAACAAAAAAAAAACAGGTCTTTGGCCTCTACAGAAAGGTAAATGCAAACTGTTCTCATAGCCTAGAGTTTAAATAACTCTTTCATCCTCCTTTCATCCTTTCCTTACTCAGATTTTTCTGAGATGTGCCCTTTTCATTTGACCAAGTTATTGAGGTTTTCTTTGTTGTTTTCTTTTCTGTGTGCTTTTTTTGCTGTCCATTTCAGGAGGATTTTGAACAATTGACAGCATCAAAGAAGTGTCTGGCTTTTTTCTCCTTGAATTACATTGTAGGGTTTCTTCTGTTATATCTTTGCAAGTTATTTTCTTGTCATGGAACCTTTCTGGACTGTAGTTTTACAGGCGGGACAATGTCTGCCCAAAATACTCTTGCAAAGTTTTCAGGATAATTCTAGAAATGTAAATAATAGAAATTCTTGATTTTTTCCCTTTCTTTTTAGTTATATTGATAAAGTGCTTCATTTCAAGCCGAAGTTCCAATTACTGAATCAAACCAGGAAACCTTCTTAAAGTGTTGGTTGCCTTATTTCCAGGTAGTTAGGCTAGATGGTTAATCTGACTGTATCTGTAACTGCCTCTCAGCACTTTCTAAAAATAGATGGCTGTTTGTTTAGTGCTGCTACATAATCTGTTGCACAAGCTTAGCTTTTTTATGAAGATAGATCCCACAGTGCATAACGAAGTCTGAAATCAGAAGTGTGCAAATCAGATGCATAATGCACTGTTTCCTGCCACGTTTTGCTTATCTTCTAAAACTCTTCCAGTATTCAAAACTTGAGATCATGTATGATTAATGTCACATAGTGATTTGCCACAGGAATCACATTCTAGAATTCTTACTCAAGTGTCATCCTCTTTGAAATGGCTTGTTAGCTTTATACATTTCCACATTTTTAGAGTACATTGGCAGTTTAGAAATTGTCCCTGCTCTATCCTAACCTTTTATTCTCCAAGTTCTCTTAAAAAATGGGAAAGATACAGAGAAAATATCTGACTATAAAAATACTGAAGCTTTCTCCTTCCTTTCTAAATTTTTAGTTTGTTTCCCATCTAGCATCAGAGGTCTTATATCGCTGGATCCTTTTGCCTTTTGATGTTATTTAAGTTATTTAAGTTCTGTGGAAAGATTGAGTAGGTGACAGGCTTACTGAGAGAGAGAAGAGAAGGAAAGTGATGGAGATGCTTAATCCTGGAAGCATTTGTGATGGTGGTGCAGTTCCTTGGGAGAACATTGGTACCCACAACTGATTACTGTTTTGAGTTTTGTCTTACGATCACATAGGTTGGGACCTGAATGGCTGCTGGTCGGAATTAGGTAGGTTGGAACCTCCTGCCCAAACCAAGACCTTCCCTCCCCGCGTTTTTTTTTTTTTTTTTTTTTTTACTCCTGAGTGAGCCTCCCCATGTATGATGTCCTCAGTCCCCCATCTGCCTTGACAGCCCTCTGCTGGACTTGCTCCGGTGTTTCAATGTCTTTGTTACATCGATGAGTGCAAAACTGAATGCAGTACACTAGATCGGCTTTCACAAGTGCGCTATGGAGACGAAGAGTTGCTTCTCTTCACTGTGGACAGAACTTCATGTCAGCTGTCCAGCCTTCCTTGCTGTGGGGCTGCGATGTTGACCCATGTTCAACTTGCTGTCTGTTGGAACCCCCAGATCTTCCTGAGACGCTGCTCCCTAGCCAGCCAGCCCCCAGCTGTGCAGCTGCCCAGGCTTGTTCCATTCCTAATGCAGGGCTTGCTTCTGTGATCTCAGATGCTTTTGTTGAACTTTGTAAGCTCATTGTCAACCCATTTCTCAAGCCTACCAGGTCTCTCTGAACAGCAGCCCTGGCTTCCAGAGTATCAGCTGCTTCCCCCAAGTTAGTATTGTCTGTGAACTTGCCAACTGCACTTGATCTCAACATCCTGAGTGTTAGCAAAGACTTCAAGCAGTATTGGCCCTGGTACTGATTGTCTAGGGATGCAGCCAGCTGGATTTGTCATCATTCTTTGATGGTGCTGGTTTCCATTTGGTCCAGCTAGTTTTCCACTCGCCTTATCA
The DNA here is from genome assembly GCF_964035555.1 of Netta rufina. Lineage (NCBI taxonomy): Eukaryota > Metazoa > Chordata > Aves > Anseriformes > Anatidae > Netta > Netta rufina. Next base: position 88,159,544 of record NC_140125.1, on the reverse strand, counting down.
TTCACTACAAAGTTCATCTCTCTCTCCAATCTCGATAAAAGGTCCCTGTGGGAGACCACGTCAAAGTCCTCACAGAAGTCAAACACTGGCTTAAGTGTTTATCAATTTTATCTTCCCTGACAGCGTATCGTGCTGTGTTCCCACAGATTCTGCTCCTGGAGCTGGGTACTGGGAGGCTGGAGGGCAGAACTTAGCAGAGAAATGGGAGCAGGGAGAGGAGGATTGAGTTCCTTGGCCTTTTCTGTGACTATTGTCACTAGGCTGCCAGTGTCACTGAGTGATATGTGCACGTTTTCCTTGGCAGTCCTTTGGCTGCTGATGTAACTGAAGAGGCTCTTTAAAAGTACTTCTGTATTGTTTTCTGCTTCGATCCCAATGGCAGCCTCTTCTGCTTCTCTGTTGGGACAGTCAGTAGAAGGGCTCAAGGAAACACTGGCTGCCCGTCGTATGGTTACCACTGCTGTCTTACTGGAAAAACCATCAAAGAGGTTGTAAAGAAAATATGTACTTCAAAGCTGTCCTCCTTTATTAGTTGTTGTTATCAGTTCTCAGAAAATTGTAAAAGTTCAGTGAGTGATCGTGCTTAAGCAGTTCTGTGGTGTTGGTTCCGATCATTCTGCACGATACTCTGCGCTGTAAGGAGCACAGTGCACATGGAAGTTCTGGAGGGAAAAAAGGTCTTTGGTCAGGACACGCAGGTGCTTTTCCATCTTTGAACTACGTACCTCTTACAAATGCTTTTTCTTTGTAATTTTTCTTTTCGGTCTGGTAGTGGATTCTTTGTGTTTATCATTGATTTTCTGTTCCAATAGCATTCCTAAAAAGTTTTTATTACTATTTTCATTAAGTATCTGAGAAAAGAAGTTGCCTTCGTATGTAACATAACAATGTTGTATCCATACTTCATATCCTTTATATAGCATCAGAGCTTTACCACTCAACTATGTACTTGGTGGAGTATCTCACTATCAATTTATAATTGCTGCCCACTACTGGACATGAATTTGCATTGGTTTTACATCTCTGGGTAATTTAGGAAGAAGAAAGGTAAAGTATCTTTAAAGCAATAGATCTCTGAATGTTTAGCTATAAATGCAGGCTAAGGTATGGTTCCATGGAGATTTTTTTTAGCATCAGTGCCTAAAACAGGCTGGTCCTGTAAACCACTTACCTCTACTGTGCAATGGTAGTGTGGTTGAACAGGTGGGAGCTGATATGTCTGAAAAATAATTCCACCACACACACAGGCACAGACACGTGCGTGTGCGTATTTTTTTTTTGCCCAAATTGGTCCTTTCTTTTGGCCTGCTCTTGGTAAAGAAACACCTGGGCTGCCTATGCAGGGTGCAGGGCAGGAGCAAGGAGCCCCAGCTTTCAGGAAGTGAGTGGATGTGTAAACCAGTTCGTGCAATGCTGCTACAAAATAATGACAGTGTGGTCTCACTGTGGTCAGACAGTTGACCTATTAGAGCTGATCATATCAAACCTCGAAGATAAAAAGCTAGTTTACACAGAAGCCTATCTGAAAGAGTAAGGAAACAACAGGGAAAGTAAAAACAACTATAAATTATTCCAAATTAGTCACATTTTTATGAATAATCGTATTCTTTTATCAATACATGTGACAACTTCCAATGAACAACAGATTAGCTCAGAAGCATTCTTTATACATTACCTAAATATGATTGTGGATGAAGGGAATGAGTCTGAGTGCATTTAAATTAATTTGCTTTTTTTTTTGTGTGAATGCTATGGCATCTGCTAAGTTGTCTGCAGTTGTGATGGTGAAAACATTTATAACATAAAGCTTGTATTATTTTTGTTTTTAGACCGGTGTAACTGGAGAAAAAGTATGTACATTTCAGGTCCTCTGGAAAAAGTCCTTAGTCCCAAAGCAAACCTTTGGTTTAGCTTTTATGTGCAGGGTGGTGCATAGAAATGCATGGTATCTCAGCAGACTAAAGACTTGTAAATGCTTCTGCGTGTTGTAATAGAAACATTAAGGTCTCTGGCAATCTAATGATAGGAAAAAATTGCTTTCCTAAAGGAGTTAAGGGTGTTCTTCGTGTAACCAATAAGTGTGTGTGGTATCACATCTAGAACAATACTAGAGGTATGCTCTTCTGGTCAACTGTAATACAGATTCACATGGAATGACTGGCCTGACACCACAGAGTACAAGACATACAAGCAAATCTTCCAAAATGCCATCTTCTGTTGGACACTAGAGCTTTACTAAGTACTGGATATGCCACCCCTCATGTCACTGTTGATGGACAGATTTTTTTTTTTTTTTTTTTGCAAATGTGCAACTTTGCTCTTATTTCATACAGATCCATTGTGGATATTTTTCCCCTCTAGCTTAGCTATACTCAACAATATTGTTGAATGATGGAAACTCCTGCTAAAGGAGTTTACAAAACCGTGTCAACACTGAGTAACTTAGAGAGGTTAATCTGCTTTCTGCTGTTCTTCCTGCAGGTGTACTTTGTAACCCAAAATCAGTTAATTGGTTAAGTTTTACCCAAAAAGGCAATATGCAGATTTTTAAAAGGATGGCTTCAGGATGTGGTTAAAAACAAAAGATTTAATAAAAACTGAAGTACACTATTCCAGCAAATTTTGTTTAATTGGCATTTAAAAAATGGCATGTAAATGATAATTATTTTAACAAACAGTGAAATACATGCGATACACCTGTATAAGATGTCCACTTAAATTCCATCTAGTTTCTGGGAGCTCAGGATTCCTAATCTCCCAGCTCAAAAGGAAGCTTGTAGTGAGAGGAACAACAATTTGTGCTTGGTAGTGAAATCTGTTCCAACATGCTGGCTTTCTTGGGCAAAGGGAGAGTAATTGACTTCTGTTGGCTAAGTCTCTTATGGCCAGGTCTGCTTATTTGAATATTTTCACCTTCTGGGTATGAATCTGTCTTGCTGGCAGATGGTGGTATTCATATGCATACTGCCAGAGCCAGTATACTAGTGAAGACTAAAACAGGTTGCAAGTAAATACAGGTTGCAAATTCAAGTCTTAAAAAATAGTTTGAAACAGTATTTCTGACACATGACGTCTTACAACTCTTTAAAAAAATATATCCTATATAGAATGAGGTCCCAAGTGACCATTTAGATCAAGTAACTTGGGTGAGCAGTCTGGTTGAGATGATGATATACTTATAGATTCATATTTTTGGTAAAGCCAGGAATACTAGAGGATGTTAAAATTGATCCAGAGTTGAATGAGCAGAGCGAGGGCTCCAAGGGTGTTCTTCCACAGACAAGTTAGCTGGTCTACAGCGATGGACTGGAATAGTGCACAAACAGGTTTCTGGGTTTATGACAGTAGACGGAATCCCTGACAATTTGTCTTTTGGGTACAGAGATGGTAAACTTCGTAAGGTAGCTGAAGATTTGTAGCGAATGCAACAGAAGAGCTGGTAGTATCAATTCCTGTGATAGAAAACTTAGCACCTTCTGTAGCAAGTGCAGGACCACAAAACCAGCCAATGTCAGAAAAAAAGTTGTGGGGAAGATGGATTAACATATGTGTTTCTTCTTAGGAGAGGGAGTTCTCTTCAGTGAGATGGATTTTCTGAAAATGAAAATAGAGCCAGGCTGTTGGCACCTAAAGAGTGAGGGGAGGCTGATAGAAGTGTAGCAGCACATGGTTTGATGTAATGTACATTCAGTACCAAAAATTACGTCCCCTACTGTGGCTGGTAAAACTCAAATAAGAATGCAGGTATAAAAGACTAAGTGCAATAGTCTGATCTAAATATAAGAAGCATAAAAAAATCTTATAAGATAAGTGTTTGCCTTATTTGTATAAAGGAACATAGAGAAATATTTCAGGTAAAATGGGAGAACTAGAAGCTGGCAGAATGAACTTACTTGAAATTAGAAGGAAAATAATTAAACATTGTGACAAAAGGGAGCTAAAGGGGACTAATGGAAAACAGATAGTGTTGGCTAAACAAGTACTCTATATTCCAGACAATGTTCAAGTCAGATCAGACTTAAATGGCTCAAAAAATTAAATGGGATACAGATGAATTCAAGGACTCAGCTTTGGTGAGGCTGCACCTTGAATCCTGTGTTCAGTTTTGGGCTCCTCACTACAAGAAGGACATCGAGGCCCTGGAGCATGTCCAGAGAAGCTGGTGAAGAGCCTGGGACACAAGTCCTATGAGGAGTAGCTGAAGGAACTGGGCTTGTTTAGTCTGGAGAAGAGGAGGCTCAGGGGAGACCTAATTGCTCTCTACAGCTACCTGAAAGGAAGGTGTGGGGAGCTGGGGGTCAGCCTCTTCTTGCAGATAGCTAGTGATAGGACTAGAGGGAATGGCCTCAAGTTGTACCAGGGGAGGTTCAGGTTGGGTATGAGGAGACATTTCTGCTCAGAAAGAGCAGTCAGGCACTGGAGTGGATTACCCAGGGAAGTGGTGTCACCGACCCTGGGGGTGTTCAAGGAAAGGTTGGACGTGGTGCTTAGGGACATGGTTTAGTAGGTGACATTGGTGGCAGGGGGATGGTTGGACCAGATGATCTTGGAGGTCTTTTCCAACCATAATGATTCAATGTCTATGAAGGAAAATATAGCACAGGAACTACTGATTACTTAACCAGGGTGATGCCAACTGCAACCTGTTAGAAGTTTATAAGCTGGGTAGATATTGGACACTGATAGCAGAAGTCTCGATGAAACACTGCCTTTTGGCTCTCCTTCTAGAGGAAACCCTTGTGCACAAAAGGAAGTGACAGTATGCTTCATTGATTCTCTCATGTGAAATTGTGACTCTAGGACGTACTTGTTCTGCAGAATGTTGTGAGTGGTGGTGTTGGAAACTTTGCAGTATGTTCGTATATTGAAGTGCATAATATCCTGTAAAGATGTTGAATTTCTAAACTTGGAGGAAAATCATTGATATAGAAATGCTTAATGCAAGAGAAGACTAAAGAAACCCTTAAACTTCTTGAAAAGGAAGTAAAAGATGCAGCCAGAGGGTAAAATATTTGCAGGCAGCTTGGGAGTTATTTAAAGACACCATATTGAAAGCTTACAGCAAATGCATGCTGCTTATTTAAATAGACTTCAAAAGGCCCCCAAAATGTTGGCATGGTTACACAGCAGGATATGGGTAGGTGTCTGAAATAAAACATTGTTCTTCTTAATTTTTTGTGTGAATGAGGAAAACAGAGATTAATAATAATACAGGTGAATTAAACTTAAAAATACAATGTGGCAGTCAAAAAAAACAACTCTCAATTAGTATAAACTAATGGTGAGTCTTTCTTCAGGCTCAGCAGAAGAATTTCTGGAGTACTTGTAGGGTGCGTAGGCATTGAAGTTACAAAAGGAGGCTTTGGAGAAGATGAGGTCAGCCAAAAATCAGAATTGTTTAAACCCAATTCAGCAACGCTTACAGAGGTCTTTGTGCCAGAATTTTTTTTAAGAAGGAATATGGTAGAGTTATGTCTCAAAACGAAACAGCAGCAGAAGAAAATGTAGTATGTCAGGCAAACAATGAGCAAGGCAGCATGATGAAATGGCATTTATCCAAGTGTTACAAGAGGAACTTGAGGATAAAGCAGGAGATGACCACAGCACGTTACTTGTTGGTTAGCATCGTCTTTCTGCTACTAGATGAGAAGGTAGCTAGTGTGATACCACCTTTTTGAAAAGGTAGCGGGGGTATTTGAGGAACTTTTCATTCGTGAGTTTTGACCCTATGACCCAAATTTATACAAAGTTAATGAAGACCAGAATTAATTTGGTCATTCCTTCTGTTGTTTCCTGTGCCAAAGGCTTTTAGGGAAGGTATGTTTCCTCTGGATAAAATGGAAGTCTTACATGTGAACAACTGACAACAGAGGGATAGAGGGCAAAAACGTTTCAGATTCTTAATAGAAGGGGTAACCAGTTGAATTCCACAAGGATCTGTGTAATGAATGCACAGGTAAAAGAAAAGGGGGTTGATGGTGAGGTTGCAAAAGTTCGTAGATGTTGATAGCTTTACTTGGGTTAGTATAAGTGCTTGTGACTTCAAGCAAATTGCAGATGCTCAGGATTTGCATTTTGTGGGTTGAAAGTCATATATGAAATTCAGTATGGATGCATACCAAGCACTGCAGGTGAGTGAGAAATGGGCAAAATAATGATTTGTCTAAATTGTTGTACACCATGATTAGCTCTGAACTGGTTCTTACCTATCATGAGCGAAAGATGGAAGTATCTAGTACATAACATTAACGCAGATCTCCATAGTAGTGAAAATAGCAAATCCAGCCTCACCGGAGAGAGGATAAAGCAGTCTCACTGGCTAAGGTGACTTAACTTTAATGAGTACTGCTAACATATCCTAGTTCTCCTTCACTTAAAAATACCTTAATGTCATACTATAAGAAAATCTCCACACTGTTGGATATTGCAGTAGATACACTGGAGATCAGATACAATGTGACTGTTCTCAGGAAGTTCAGGTTCTCACTTAATTGATTCTAACCCTCAAATTTCAGTTAGCATCTAAGTCATGTCGGTGTCAGATGTTGGATTAAAAAAAGCATATTATTTTGAAACTGTATTTGGGGTAGTTGAAAACTGTTGCTTTTATATGTAAAAATTAAGTATGTTTGGAAATTAGACATTCAAACAATAAACATAAGGAGTCTTTGTGCATGTCACATATAGTTCATACCAGAAAACGAACCTTTAAATTTACAGTTATCAGTAAAACAGCTGAGTACCTCACTTGATAATTTTAATAGTGTGCTAACTTACTGCATTACTAATCAAGATATTGACAGATAATTACTTGTATTTATCTAGGAAAATGACTCGCCACTGTGTTGCTGAACTTATTTTCTCAAATGGTAGTTAAATGTTTACATCAACAAATTAAATATTTGGGGAAAATATGTACATCTGGTTTACTCCTCTAGTTTGTGTTGATTAATAACCCAGCCTGAAATCAAGACTTATCTTAACTTGTTCTCATTTCAGCTTTGGATAGATCACAATCCAAGAAAGATGGAGGTTTTAAAAATAATTGGAGCTTTGATCATGCAGAAGAAAGTGAAGGAGATGCAGAGAAAGAGTAAGGATGCTTTTATCTAGGCTATTGAAAGTATAAGTGTCTATTTACAAATAAATATTCTTTTGTAATTTATTAATAAGAAACATTATAATATCTTTAAAATGTTAGTGATTAAGAGAATTATTTGGAAGTAGTGATTATTTTAACTAGTTTTACAATATAGAAAGTGTATTATAATGTAAATTTCATTGTCAATGTGGGGTTCACAACATAGAGCACAGTACACTTCAGAAGTGTTGCGACTGTCTTTAGAGCTCCTGTAGAAGTCTAAGAAACACAGACAAGAAATGCATTACATGTAACCTAAGGAAATGGAAAGCAGAGTTTCAGCTTCCTATAGTGGTGCTGTTTTTCAGTACATCACTGTTATCATTAAGGTATTTACAAAATTGTAGGCCAACAAAAAGTTAAAAAATTGTAGGGTTTTTCTCCTTTGTGTTTATCTCAAATGGTAGAGTTAAGGCTGTTTGTGTTCCCTGATCATTTATTTATTTTTACTTAATATGTCTGGATTTTTCCTAAAAAATAATAATAATTAAAAAAGTATAATGTGTGTAGTTAGAATAAATCCTCTGTCCTTGTAACATTTTATTGTTACTTGTATGCTTTCTCGTTCTTAAAGTATTTAATGAATTGTTAACAGAACAAGTTTCTTGTGTGAAGAATGCGTGTTAGGTTTATTTGTTGTTCTTCAACATTTGAAGTTTAAAACTAAGTGTAAAAAGCTAGAGTTTCATCATAAGGAGGAACTGAATCCCGTGGTTAAGTACAAAAATAATTCTTACGTGGGTCTCTAGCTTGACCTTGAATAGTCTCAAGAGACCACCATGGAGTAGCACTGTAGTAGGTAATACCCTGCAAAGTACTGTGTGCAGAAGGGAGATAAGACAGTGGATACTTGGGCTGCAGCAGCAGGCTGTACTGTAGTCTTAAAATAAATAAATAAATAAGAAGTGAGTTCAGGAGTTCAGTGAAGTGTGAGTTAAAACATTAAGAACTTTTGTCAAACCAGAACTGCATCAAAAATTAAGGCCAATTTTTAAATGGCTCTCACACTAGGAGCACTTTAGTTTTATAAAATCAGACATGATTTTTTTTCCTTAGCAATTTTACATCCGTTTCTAGTGCACAGTAATATGTTTTAAGTGTGATGGTAGTACATACAACAACATTTGCATTTTACCTGTCTTCAGAAATAAGTAACTCACATTTGTAAGTGTACCAGTTCTTTAATCATTTACTGCTGTTTTCCATCTGTCTACAGCTGATACTGACTTAAGAGCACAGAATGAGATACATACAGAGAATGATGGTTTTTTATTTTAAAAAAAGGCTTCTGAAAAACTGATTATGGAACATATGTTGTATATAATGGTAACTGATTTTAAGGTGGTATTTCTGAATGATTTTTCATTCCTTTAAAATATTCTGTGTGATAAAACAGTTTTCCCATATCCAGCATCAAAATTCTATTAATCACATCAGTAGTTCTTTTTTATATCTGTGAATTATGCAAAACCTTATCTGGAAGTATAGATAAAAGAGTAGCTGAAAATTGATTTTAACTAAAGATCTTGCATATTTTTGCTTATCCATACTCTGATAAGCAAACTTCAAGCAACTCTACTCCCTCCACCCCCCATGACTATAAATTTGAAGCTGCTCAAGTGTATACTTTTGGTAACACTTGTTTGTGTTTTGTTTTTTTGGCATTATAAGCTTCATGTTGAACATTTTTAAATTTTGCTTTTCTGATTGATACAGTTCTGAATACCTTCCACCCTTAGCAGAGCCATTTCAAAGACTAGGAACTTCAGTTCATACAATTGTCCCAGTATAAAAATTTATTCTCTTTCCACCATGATTTTGAGCATACTATGCAATGAGTATGTGTTCTTGGGATTCTTTTAATGCCGCTTTTATTGTGCTATGCTGATATTTACTAGCAGTGCTTTTAACTTACTGCATATCTATGTGGAAAAAGCTGTAAATCTGAAGCAAGAAGAAGCTGGATGCATCTCCTGCTTGTTGTTGAGGCACTGGCATTTTAGTGTCTGACCTTATCAGAGTTTTTTGCACTGTTAATGACAGACACACAAAAAGCTGGTTTTGGACCGGCCCAAGAACAACATTCCAGCACTTAAAGGATTGGCTGTATTCTTAAATTACATATGTGAGATCTGTGCCAATGCTGTTGGTTAATACTGGATGCCTGCTTTGACTGTCTTTCATCAGTCAGATGAACGCAAAATACGTGGCTAATGGCTTTCCACCAAAGCACTTTTTGAAACAGGTAGAATATTTTAAGACTGTGCCATTTAGCTTATTTGGAGTGTGTCATCATGGTAAGGTGTCAAGTAAAGGACTCATTATAAAGAAATTTTATAAATTGAAGAAGATTTGGAAAAATAGCACAATCATCCCAGCATAATATATACATTTCAAAATGCTGCTAGAGATGATATTTGGTATGAAACTATTGTTACAGAAATTCAAGGTGGAAATTGGCAAGTATCTTATTGTGAAGTAAATGCTTGCAGTTAATTTTCAGTCCACCTGAAAGAATAAAGTACCACTTCTGAAGACTTTCTAGATTTGATCTAGTTAGAGTATCAGTCAAGATGATGGCAGGTGACTTGAGACTTCTCTTGCTTTGCACTTGGAAATTACACAGAAGGAGAGGAACCTTTATGTAGAATAGCTGGGGAGTGTGGGGGGGAGACCAGGCTGTCAGTCTAACACAGTGAAGTCTGTGTAGACCATCAAAGAACAAATGATAGAAGTGATGTGTATCTTAACATAGTAGGACGCATGGAAGGATTTGGTTTGCACTATGGTATCCTTTCTGAGTTAATGTTTTCTTTAATTTAAAACAAATATATTTTTTTTCAAATTTATTTAGGAGAATGAGCTACTACTTCCCTTGTATTCCTGACTGAAAAAGCAATGATAATTCTTTTTATTCCTGTTTTTCTGTTTCCAATACTTTTTTCCTTTTAATTCATTTTCTCAAAAAATATATAGATATTTTTGTGTGCCTTTTTTAACCCTGTTAGTAAGGCATCTAATCCCTTGAAGTGATGAACTTCCTGGTCAGAGCTCCCATTAAGTTTAGTGGGTTTAGCTAATGTTACTTTTAATGGCGTGGCATCCTGCATGAGTTAGATAATACTGTTTCTCTTGTGCCTCCAATAATCAGGACTTCTTAAATGTGTTGCCTACCACCAACGTGATTTTAAACTGTGGGATGTATACAGTGTGCTACAAGGGAAAATATGCCAGCCTTTTGTTTTCATACATAAGAGTTTTCAGAAAGAGATTCCAGTTCTGTTTGCAACGTGACTTGATCAGTTGTATCTGTGCAAACAAAACTGCGGGCAGTGGCTATTCTAGCAGAAGGTCCTGCTGCTGTCTAGGCTGGAGGAGTGGGGTTCACAAGAAGCTCATCGAGTTCGACAAGGAGAAGTGCAAAGAGGAACAACCGCAGGCACTAGGATGTGCTGCAGGCCACCCAGCTGGAAAGCAGCGTGGCAGAATAGGACCTGGGCATCGTGGTGGACGCCAACTTGAACATGAGCCAGCTATGTGCCCTTGCTGCAAAGAAGTCTGGTGGTGTCCTGGGCTTCATTAGGCAGTGTTTTGCCAGCAGGTCAAGGGAGGTGGGCTTTCCCCTATGCTCAGCACTGGTGAGACCACATGTAGGGTGCTGTGTCTGGTGCTGGATACCCCTGTACAAAAGAGACATGGACGTACTGGAGAGAGTCCAGTGAAAGGTCATGAAGATGAGGAAGGGTCTCAAGCATCTCTTTGGTGAAGAGAGGCTGAGAGAGCTGGCACTGGTCAGCCTGGAGAAGAGGCTCAGGGAGGATCTCAACAATGTATATAAATCACTGAGGAGGGGATGCAAAGAGGATGGAACCAAGCTCCTTTCAGTGGTCCCCAGTGCCAGGACAGTGGACACACATTGAAACACGGGAGGTTCACTCTGAACATCTGGAAGCACTTCTTCACTGTGAGGGTGGTGACAGAGTACTGGCACAGGCCACCCAGATTGGTTTTGGAGTCCCCTTTGGAATTCACTCTGTTTACCTAAATTACTTTACTAAACTTAAGAAAAAATAGAATTAAGGCATGAATTTTGTTTATCATAAAACTTTAATAGGAGTATAGATAACTTAGGAATGATTGTTCTAATGTAAAAATACAGATCTGTGGTTCCCTGTTCAAAAAGAGATAAAGTGTGAAGGCATATAGTCTCCTCACAGCAGAACACTGAGCTTTCATTTCAGTAGCATTAAAATGTTACTGTGAGAGTGTAGTATTTTTTTTTCCTATGTCTGTATAAATTGCATCTTTTAAGCAGGCAAGTGTAAGCATGTGATGCATGAGCAAATAGACATTACTCAGTTGCTATGTATTCTGCTCGCTGAAAAAACAGCCTTTCTGGTACTGATGCATGTACTTTGCATTCCTTAAAATCTAAAAATACTGGTTCTTTGAAAACATCCAATTCCAAATATTTTTCTAGTCATGTCATCTTAGTTGCATCATAAGAGTTATTCTTGTTCGGTCTGATTTAGGGATTTTTTCAGTCTGTTACCTTCTATTCTCCACACCCACACTCACTGCTGTAATGGTTGCAGTATTGTGGCATCCTAAAGCCATTGAACCAGCATGTATTGAAAATGGTCCTGGTTTTTATACAGTCTGGAGCTAAAAAGGAAATAATACACAGGGCAAAGTGTGTTGGTTAGGTTTACACAGAAGGTAAGTAGCAGGAGCTGCAGTACTGTATCTATTCAGGAGCCTGAGAACTTCTGAAATTGCTAAACCCATTGTCTTCTGATGAAGGGTTGAGAAAGCTCAGTGAACCTCCCTTGAAAGAATAATCTATCCTGAAAGATAGTTAAAACAGCATCACATTATTTTAAAATTGTCATGTTCATGGATATCGATACAAAAGTACGTCTCTCCTATGCTTTTGACATACTGTAATTGAAAATTAACGAGACTAATGATCTACTACACCATTCTTATTACTATTATGTATCTAGAATTGTTGCAGTCTGTAAATGAAAGGAAAATACATTTCACTAGCTGTTGGCTTTCACATCATTCTTCCTTTATCAACACAAGCTGTGTGCACATTCTATCCTCCTGAAGTTTCAGGGTCTTCAGTTAGCACCCTGTGAGTCAAGATTTTTTTTCTTTTACTTTATTTGATATAAGGATACCTGTATTTCGTAGGTTGGAGGAAATACATTTTAACATGAAGGGAATCCTGCTCATGGAAGAAGTTTTCAGGAAATAAGGGGGTAGGAAAGCACTGAGTGGTTACCTTTTATAGAAAGAGTCATTATGTACATTGTAGTCAGAACATTGTACGTGCAGCTAAAAATGTTTCTCCCTTCCCCTCCATCACTGTTTCTCACTGCTGTGACAAGCTACAGCTGTTCCTGGGACCCTGTGGTATGACTGAAGCTATTCATACATAATTTCTGCCTGAATGATCTTAACTAAGAACCACCCAGACCATGAAATAGCAAGTTGGCTAAAGTTTGTATTGTTTTGTCACAGCCAAGAGAGAAGTAACCTTACCAGGGATGTTGTTGAACAGGTTGCTTCAACTTGTAGCAAGAATGTTAGCCTATTCTAGCTGCTATCAGAATGAAATGTATGCTTGTGTTGTTAATTTAAATCCTTAAGATTTATTGAAAAGAGTACATTTTCATGGTATTGTGGGTTGTTGGTTCTTCTGTTTGTTTTTATGTTCTCTGTTACAGCAGTTGAAGATTACAGATACAGAAGTACTAAAGAAACACATTTTAGTGAACACTTGAGTCAAACTAAATGTGCTATTTTTAGGAAGACATGTTTTGGCAGTAATGGCTATGTGATAATACTTTGTTACACAAATTCTCCTCCCAAGCATTGTGAATTTTGCAGTTTTAAACCATATACTTCAATTCATGAACAAAGTGCTAGTATATTTTATAGTTAAATACTTCATTTAATTTATGCATAGGGTTATATAGAATTATTTATGATGTTAGTACCATTGCCACAACTGGATTGAACGTTCAATAATATTCTGTTTTGAGTTAATAATGAACTTTTAAGTGTGCTTCTCCTGAAATAGTTTCATAGTGGGCAATTGCCCACTTTAATGTTTCTGATGATTTGGGCACATGCGTTTATATGTAAAAAGGGGAGGGGAAAAAAAAACACATTTATGTTCCAAATGTTTTGTTTATGCTCTTTTGCATTATGTGTCTGCCTTTCTCTTCCACACCTATCATCTAGTGAGGCAAATCTGCTCAGCATAGATGACAGTGATGGGCCCTTCAGTCCCAATGAAGATAGGAAGGTAAGTACTCATCTCATGGTGAAAATGGGTCTTTTTAAAGCTTTTAAAATTATGTTGCACAGTCATCTGCACAGTACTGAAAATTAAAATTTGTGCTGATTTAGCTACATATAACACTGAACTTGCTTATCTGGATACCCTTAATGTCTGTTTACACCTAGAGATCTTGTTGGTTTGGATAGTATTCTGGAAATACCAGCATGAATATCTACTAAGTTTAGACAATTATCATTAATGGGTTTACATTATTTTAATTTGAAAATATTAATAATTAAATCCCATGATGCTTACTATCACATTCCCAATTTTGTGTGCATGTGTATGTATATATAGGCAAAGCGCGTTTATTTTTTGAAATATACCAAAATAGTTTACTACTACAGAGATGCTTCATAATGCTTTGAAAGTATGACTGTTTTGCTTATCAAGGAATCCTACTGAATAAGAGTGTATTTTACTGCATTAATAGAAAAGAAACAATTTGAGAAATTAGATCAGATTTTATTTTACATTTCTTGTTTCCGTATGGCAGATCCAAATTTGAGGATGATTGTATGGGACACTTCTGTGTTTGTGAGGTGTTACCCACACATTGGAATGGCAAAAAAGTCATATTTTCTGTTTGTTCCCTTTCATTTTGCCCAAAAGATGACATTCCTGTTATTCTGCATTTAAAAGGTGACGTATCTGTGTCTAAAAGGTAGATAAGACTTTGATGTCAGCGTAGTAGTTATGAAGCAGGTTAGCTTTGCCATGTATATTTTTTAATGTTGTTGCTCTTCTGAGAGGCATAAAGCTGTTTCACATGTAACAACATTTACAAAATAGTCTGCTTGGAGAGAAGAAATTGGAGGGCTTTCGATACACTACAGAGTTCTGATCTCCTGGAAAAAAAAAATCACATTATACAGGAGAACTCTCAAACTACTGTTAATCAGATGTGATCTTGTAATCTTGTTTGTACATTGAGTATTACAAAAGTTTCTAGGAGCTTTTAGGAGGACTTCTGTTGAAATTGGCTTTTGGATAGATTTTTACATAAAATTCTGTACAAGCGCAGTGTGAAAATGAAGCCAAAGTAGTATTTATATAGATATTCTGTAATTCATTTTTTCCTTTTAACTTGGATGTAAGTATTGTAATGCATGTGAATTCTCTTGTTACAGTCACTTCGTTGTCGGCCTGGAGCTGTCGGCACCAGTGGTGATTCCATAAAAACATACGCGAGGCGAGGCAAAGCTCCAAGCTTGAGACTTCTTAAAGGGAATGCAATTGGCCTCAACATGATGGGAAATAGCAAGAAACTGAGGTACTGCCTTCGGTTTTACATTTACTTACCTATTTAATGATTGATAAAAAGCAGTGGTAAATGAGCACAATTGATAGTACGGTTGCATTACCTGCTGTGTGTTTAAGGAAGCTACGCTGTGCTGCACTTCGGAGCAAAGACAGAAGACTAGATTAAGGTATTAATTCTTCCAAAATCTTATTAAACCACATCAGTAAAATACCAGAAGATTAAAATAAAATATTACAATAAATTGAGAGCTTTTGCTTTTGTACTTGTCAGTGTTGTCTGCATGACCTATTGTTTCTTCTGTGGAGTGCTAATAGATAGAAGAATATTTCTATTGACTCCATCAAAAATTTCTACCTTTCCATGATTGTGAATTGTCAAAGCTATCTTAGGATCCATTTTCTCGTTTCCTTACTGCAAGATCTCGTTTGATTTAGGAGTCACTGACTACTCCTTTAAAGAGTTCATCAAAAAAACATACACCTAGATGGTGGTTTGAGATTATTACTTGTATTTAAAGCTGACAGGAACAGTGTTTTAAACATTCAGTGCTGCACTTCCTTGTTAGTACTGTCCCTATCTTGTAACAGACTGATCTCTTAATTTAGTATATGTGAAAAAGTGATACATTCATGTAACTTTCTGTGAGAATTTGATACTGCTGAAGTATTACTCTGGATACTTCTGCAGGAATGAAAAGATCTCTAGGTAGTTTGCTATAGTTCGCCTATTCATCAGATACCTAACCTATACAGAGCTGTATGAGTAGATCGTTGTTGGTTTGTGGGACTGTCTTATCACAGAGTTGCTGCAGAAAAAATCCTAGAATCACTTTGTGATACGTGTCCTCCCTTGCTCTTCTGATCCTTGAGTCTAATAGACAGGAAACAAATCCAGAATTACAAGTCTGAACTGATCCTTCAGCTTGATACAGAGGAATGAACAGATTAGGTCAAAATAAGGACTCTTCTTGTCTCCGTGCTGTAACTGTAGTCTGTTAATCACATATATTAATATATCTTGTTAAATTTGAAAACCTAGATGGCACTTTTCCCAGTATCTTAACTAATTGTGTGTGCTACGCATCTCTTTAATTTGGTTCTTCTATAGCTTGTGGATGAATTTGACTGTTTTGTTCTCCTGGAGAAACTGCTCGTGGCTTTGGCAGCTGTACAGATCTGAGGGTGAAGAACTGGCTGGGTGGCTGGGCTCAAACTGTCATAGTGAATGGAATTCAGTCCGGTTGGCAGCTGGTCACCAGAGGTGTTCCCTAGGGCTCAGTATTGGGACCAGTTTTAACATTTTTATCAGTGATGTGAATGAGGGGATCAAGTGCACCCTCAGTGAGTTCACAGGTGATACCAAGTTAAGTGGGACTGCTAATCTGTAGGTTCTGTAGAGGGATCTGCACAGGCTAGATCAGTGGGCCACGTCCAGTCGCATGACATCCAACAAGGCTAAGTGCTCAGTCCTTCATGTGGGTCATGACAACCCCATGAAGTGGTATTTGCTCTGTCTTAATAGTAAAAAAGCTTTCACATGCACATTGTACTTTGTTGTTTGAGTGTACCTAATCACTTAGAATATGATTCCTGTAGTCCGGAAACTAGAATTTTCTTCTATCTGGCCATGAGATTTGTAATGAAATCCAACCATACTATTTAATTTTTCTACCTTTTCTATTCAAGCAGTCATACTTAACTGTGTGTATGTGTATTTTTCTTCAGTTGCAGAAAGGTGTGTGGGTTTTATTTTAAGGTAAATCGTTGCAGAGGTTTTTTGAGACAATCGAAGCATTTAGTTCAGACATTCTGTTACTTGGATTGGAACTGCTTTCCATTGACAAATGCTGCCTTATAAACCTAAGACATAGTATGATTTATAAGTAAACTAAAACGAAATTAAATCTGTTGCATGTGCTTTACCTTAGTGAAAGGTCACGTCTCCTTCGAAAACAAGCATCCACCTTCTCTCTAGTACTGTGCTGCATGCTGAATTTAAATGGGAGATAGAAGTGTTCACCTTCTTAATAAACAGTTGTTAATGAAGGAGTTCATTGGGGAAGAGTGGGTGGGAGGAGGCCACTGTGACCTCTGTGAACAGTTGGCTTTTGATTAAAAAAGGTACTAATGATTATTTACTTAGTCCTTTTTGGAGTTTGTACACTAAATTTGCTTGGAAACATGATTATGCTATAAGTAGTTATCTTGATTTAGTGCCTTAACTGTGATAGTATCGCCTCTTTCCTAATACACATATCACAACAAAATCCCCAAATAAATAAAGGTTTGTGATCCAGCCACTGTCTGTAGTAAGAAGTGGTAGTGTGTTAGCTCTGAGATGTTGTGTGACAGGTACTTGCTAATATCTTTTCAATATTTGAATTGCTGGACTAAAGAAATTTTTGAAGATTGATCACGCAATTAAGCTGCTAGATGAAGTTAGAGAAGATCAGAGTTTATATTCCTGAGCTTCTAGGTACGTAGTGATTTGTATCACAAAGTTGAAGTTTTTCAACATCATCTGCAGAATAGGGTTTGAAAGCTTTTCATACTGGTGGATTTCATTAAGCTTTCTGAGCTTGACTCAAATTAGTATTACTACCCTGCCGTATTCCCTAAAATCCAGGAAATGAGAGAAAGAAGCTACTCAATGAATAGCAGAATTAATCTAGTCTATAAATGCAAACTGTGTTTCTGTAATGTCATGCTTTCATTGCTTCTAGATCCATTCTTTTTGCCCAATGCAGGATTCTTCTTTGCCTGGCCTTTCTAATTTGCAGTGTTCAGAAGTTATTGGGATCAACAAATTTAATGTGAAAGTGTAACCATATTTTCTGCAGAGCCTAGACTATAATTGTGTGGTTTCTGAGATAATGCTAGGGAGATATATATTGTCATATTTTAAATTCTTTGAGAGTTCTAGAGCATTTGCTATTTGGAGGAACTTTGACAAATTTTAGTGCTTTATATTAATTTTCTTTTGCAAGGTGAAACTTGCAAAGCCAGTTTTAGTGTGGAGGTGCCCATATTGCAACTTTATGATTAAATTTTCTGGGGATTCTGCCTGCACTGGGTATGTTCTATTTGAAGACTGGGATTATAGAGCAGATTGTATTCTACAGCTGTCCTACTTGGAAGGATATCTGATGCCATATGAAACGTTTAAGTGTGCCATCTAGAACAGTCTGCTTTGACTCAAATCTAATCACCCAGCAGGCTGTGATACTCTATTCCAGCACCTATGGGAGCTTCTCACTTGAGTGTGAGGCACAAAGCAGAAGCACAGCTTAACAGTTTTTTTGTGCTGCGGAGGCACAAGACTTAAAGTTTCCAAATCATGATAGTTTGGCAAAGCTCAGATTCAACAAATAAAATCATGAAACATGAAATAGGTGTGTTTCTAGACTTGTTTGCTTGTTTTAAAACTCTGTAAGTCTTTAGCATTTGAGAAGAAATTCCTGCACTCTGCTTGTGTTTTCTTGTCTGGTATCTCTTTCAAAGAGAGAGCCTGGAGAGAAACTGGAAGCCAGAGAGGATTTGCAAGACACTCAAGTATTTAAAACAAGTAGCTGTCAGCTTTTTATTTCTCAGGGGAACACATTAAACAGAAGGTTGACTATAAATTAGTCTAGATGATGACTGACCAGCTGGAGTTGTGTAGTCTTGACTTGGAAGCATGTGGGATGAGTGTTTGTGTTTACTTTCGTGATGTTGGTGGTTGGAATGTGAGGCTGGTAGCTTCGTTTATGGGAAATTGAACTGTTAAGTCGGAGCATAAATGATGTTTCTAAGCTTCACGTTCTAAAGGAAGGTGTTTTACCATTTGGTTGGCTTTGATGGGTGTTGTTCTGTTATGCTCACGGTTATGCTATAATCAGTCAGAAATGCTCTGAAAGTTTCTAATTTTGATTTGTGATATTTGATACAAGTCTCACAAAAGGCTAAGCTAAAAATAAAATAAATAAAAAAAAAAAAAACAAAAACAATCAAAATAGCGATTTTCTCACCTTCATCTTTTGGGGATGTATAAAGGAAGGATTAGGAATTGATGTGCAGCTTTGTTGGGGATTCTGGGACTTCACATCTTTCTTGTTGTTCATCTCAGGACAAATGGAGGGAATGGAAATTCTGCTGAATAGTATTTCCATGAAATTTTGAATCAATCAGAACTCTTTTTCATGTTCTTAAATTGAATGCAGTTATGATTCCCAAGCAATTTTACAACCAAAATGTAAATGTTGCATTTCCATTATTTGAAGCGGTTGGCATTATCAACGGACTACCTGTTGAAAGCTTTATAGTTTTTGAACATTTTAAATGCAGTATTGTGCATCCTGTAGTGGTAACAGTGTGTTAGGGTCTAATGGTCTTCAAGGGAGTTAATGTATTGCTTGTTTATTGGATAGAAAATTGTATCTTTGCACATGCTTTTAAGAGATGATAACTGGAAACCAGCCCTCCAGAATTAATTGTTTTATATAGTAATGAGGTTAAAGCCTTAAAAGAAATGCTGAAGGACATTGGTGAATGTGCTGTCCCTACTGAGATAGTTGAGCACCTGAGAAGCCTTCTCTTCTACTCTTTAGCTGTGTATTGTTTCAGCTACCAGTCATCTTACCACCAGATCTTTGCTTCATTTTCATTTATTTTCCCTAAGGAGTAATAATATTAGAGAAATTCCTGAGTGCACAGTTCAGTCTGTTCATGTGTTACGCACTTTAAATCTTCTTGATGACATTAATAAAATGTGTATATGGCAGCATAAAGTTAACTATAAATGATTGTAATTCATTTTAAAAAGGCAGTATCTTTTTGGAGTGAGGAGGTTGAGCAAAGAAGAGCTGGTTCACAGTGTTTTGGATGGTGATAAAATTCAATAAAAATATTTACTTTTTTTTTCTTTTTTTCTGGGGGAGAGGAAAGTGTGTATTCTTATTTGTCTGTTTTATCCAAGGACTGAATGCTTCTATGCCTGTCCAATACAACCTAACAAGTTATATTACCAATTCAGAAATACTTTGATTTTTGTTTTTATGCAGCTGTTATTGTAAAAAACAAAAAAGGACACCATGATTTCTAACTAAGACACTGTGGAAAATACAGTAGAGTCTTTTCTTAAATCATTTTTTTCTGTACTTCTGCAGTGAAAATGCTCAGAATATGTCTTGTCCTGTAACTGTGGTACATGGTAGACGCTTTCACCATGCTCATGCACAGACAACAGTAGTAAAAACAGCAGCCCAAAGGTAAGACTAAGCGGATTTGTTTATCCAGATGTCCCTGTTGTAAACATCCTTTCTGGTTTTGTACATAATCATTTTTGTACATAATTGTTCACCTTATACTATGAAGTGTTTTAGGAAAACATAATTACATGGTTTGTTGTTTGTTCGTGAGCTTTGATCTCAATTACTGAAGTTTCATAAACTTTATTATTTATGATTTGTATAATCTTAGGAATCACTCATTTTAAAGCACACTATGACATAATCAGAGCGTGGAAATGCTCTAATGGAGGTATATTTAGGAAATACAGTGAAATGGTCATAGTATGCAGTAGAACTTCATGTAACTGGCAACAAATATCAAATGCTCATTCACAGAAACTCCAACTTGTATAAAATTAATCTAAAGGTTAAGCAACAGATAGGACAATCATGAGTAGTCTTTAAATACAGCATAAAATGATTAAAGTGGGACATCTCACAGAAGTGAGATTGTGGATTTTAATAAGTACTTGTTGGAATGGATGACAGGAAACTGTGGAACTGTGGAAATTTACTCAGCTATGCTGATTTAAGCTGTTTTGTTTTGAAAACTTAAAAGCATATCAGGCTTTGGTAAATACTAGGCTCTCTCCCCCCCCCCCCCCCCCCCCAATAGGCTTTTCATACTCAAACATCACAAACATATGAACTAACCATTGCTTTAAGATGTATTTTTTTTTTTAATTTGTCCATTCAGAGCTGTATGCATTATATGGTTTTCCACTGACTTGTCAGCATTTTGTAACCTCTTTTTTCTGCCCCACTTCTGGCAGTGGTGGGATCATATGTAGGCATTACTCTAATTTTTGTCCCATTTCCATCACCTTCATGGCTGTCTTCAGAATAACCAAGCCTATGTACTAACATGAATGAATGATGTGATCCATATACATATTACGGTAATCTGGCATTGAGGAAGCAAACTGAAAATGGATTTTACAGTTCTGTCTCTGACCTACACCATTGTTGCCTCCGTTCATTTCAAAGTCCGCTGTGATTTGTAAATGGAAAATAGCATGGACATTTCCTTCTCTTTAGTAATAGTGGATGCAGTAACAAGGATCTTGCTTTTCTTTATTCCTTAACATCACTGTGAGGCAAGGGTGACTGAAGAGGATTGGCAGAGCTTTTCCCAGGAATAAAAACTAAAAGGCAACATTTATGTAGCCAGTATGGTTTGGGTTGAACCAGCCTCTTTTTTCTTATATACAAAAGAATTTCTATATCTATATTTCTTATTTCTATATTTATATCTATATTTCTTAGAAAAGCTATGTTTAATATTCCCTTGAGGAAAGTGTTGGGAAAGCATGCCATTACCTTTCACTTCTTCTTTTTCTGTCTTTTTTCTCCCTTTCCCTTCTTTTTTTTTTTTTTTTTTTTTCCTTTCTTCCTTAATAATTCTAAGGGATAAAAGCTAATTGAGGTTATTCAAAGTGAGCAGCAAACCATCTGAGACAGCTCTTTCTTGGATCTCTGAATGTTGCCCTTAATGTTAGTGTACTCTGTTAAACTTAGTTGTGAGGTAGTTCTTGGATCCACGTCTGTAAGTGGTTTCAGTCTTACCTAGTTACGTCCCTTAGGCATCTTCAGCATGCAACAAAGTCCACTCGAGTAGTGCCCTTTTTTTTTTCCCATTGCTGTTGAAAGATGGTGCATGGCCATTTACTGGCTTGGGCAGCTCAATTCATTGCTTAAATTTAGGAGGACTGAATCTGGCCTTGATTTTAATCTTCAGGGGACATTGGACTTGCCTGTTTTCCGTTTATCACTTATGAGACTTGGCTTCTTTATAAGCCTATAATGTAATGTGGAGAAAAAAAAAGCAGTGACATCGCATGTGTGACTTACAGAAAGAAAACTAATGCATAATGTAAGCAAGCTGAATATTGCATGAAGTAATTGGTTAGTAGTCCTGTTGAATGTTTCTAAAAATTTTTCTTTTAAGGTTGTTGTTTTATTTCATTTACATTAACAACACAGTTACTTCTTAGGGTCAGAATATTTTTGAAGTTTTAGAGTTGAGAAATGGTCATAAAAAGAAGCAGCCTGATTTGACTGATTGGCCTTTAGAATTTAAGGGTGAGCTTTACAGAGGAACTGTGCAAAGGATATTTAATGCCAGTATCTTTTGCCAGTTGACTCATCTGACTACTCTTTGAAAGGTTCTAAATCTGTTTATGAGTTAATGGATTGAAAATTAACAGAACGTGACCTCATGGCACGCTTCTTTGTCTTTTTTTCTTTCTTCCCTAAGGAGGTGGGGGGGTCTCATTGCAGTTTGATGTGAAAAATGTAGATTTATGAATCAGGAGACTGTAATTGTTAAGGAAAAAAAGTCCTCAGAAGTGTGTGCAGAAAATGTGGTAAACGAAGAATAAAATTTGAGGAATATCCAGACAAAGAGAGGTGGTTATGTGGGAACTGAGTTCTTTTGTTTGTTTGTTTTCCTGTATGAATTTATAGGCAGTGCATAGTTGTGTTCTGTTACTTTGTTTGCATTTGTAGAATATTTATGAAATGTTGATCGGTTACAATGGGGAAAATAATTTTAACAAACCTAACATAACGTTCTTAAATCTGTAGTGGATTATTGAAAGCATAAATAAAATTAAAACCACAAATTACTTCTGAGTAGATGGCAACATCAGTGCCAGAGACACAGACTTATTTATACAGGGTTCTTTGAGAGGGGGTGGTGACACATGGGGCAACCTAATTATGAAAATCCATCAAGTTGAATTTGGAGCTTGTGATGTGTGCTGTGTTCCTCATCTCTTTTTTTGACTTTGCTGCACATGCA
The DNA here is from genome assembly GCF_964035555.1 of Netta rufina. Classification (NCBI taxonomy): domain Eukaryota; kingdom Metazoa; phylum Chordata; class Aves; order Anseriformes; family Anatidae; genus Netta; species Netta rufina. The sequence goes on along the minus strand of NC_140125.1, from coordinate 88,136,715 downwards.
TGTTAATTTAAATTTTGGCTGAATATCTGTTGCACTGATATTTAAAATATATTATTACAATACAACAAAATTGGTCATTTCAAAACAATATTTTTATAAATACTACCCGTGTTTTTCCAGTGGAATCTGGGGATTAAGTTGAAATTTATTCACTTCTGATGCAAGAGATTTTCAGATACAGCTTAGCCTAATGTTGTGGTTCAATGTTGCTTCATTTAATGAGCACGCAGTCCTATCCTATGCTATTGACTGACTTTTCTCGAAGACTTGGCATTGGAATAGCGTGTTACGTACAGCATGTCTAACAAATCTTACTGCATGAGCTGCATGAAGCAATTTGGAGGGACATTGCTTGTTATAATTCCTGGCTCTATCAAGGATTCTCGTCTCAAAATCCTTCTGAGATGCAAAAGTGAGAATTATTTTCAATGCATTATATTAATACAGGATTTTAAAACAAGCAGGTGAGGCATCTAGGGTGATAACTGGGCATTCTGGATTTCTGCCATCTTTAAGTTTCTTTAGCATTAAAATTTATCATTTTTACGTGTGACTCTGCCATATTTGTAGACAGTTAATCCAAGCTGTGGATTAACTCTACCAGGGATACAGATGCTGGCTATTGTTCCATGTCGAAGTGGTTTGGATTTGACTGCATTCATGATCTCAGATGTGACCCACCCAAATGTGACCTTTATTGTTTGTAAAGGCCAGATTCAGCTGTAAGCAATTTTTACCACTTCCCTGCAATATTGACTGAATATCCCATACCCTAAGTCTAAATTGATGTGTTCAAATTCAGTTTTGAATTCCTTTTACTGTCTTCCCAGAATCCTGAGTATTGTGTAAACTTGAATGCTTTGTGTTTTTGTTGTTTCTTTTGCAGAATTTGTTGACAATTAATCAGATTTTACACACTGAGAAGGAGGCAAAGCAATGTACTATTTATTTAGCCCATTAACCTTTGCTGTCTGTGAAGTAACATCTGTGTATTTATAATTACTGTTGCAAAAATGCTGTGAATAATAATGCTCTTCTGACAGCTAGTGCAGTGAGTGCAAGAGACAATGAAACAGTTACAGCTTTTATCTAATAACTTTTGATTTTAGTGATGTGTGCAACACATGTGGGGCTTTGCATCTTATGTTTTTTTTTCTTTTTTCATATTTTAAGCAATCTGGACCGAAAGGAAAGGTAAGCTTACTGTTGATGAAATGAGCATGGCAATGAGCATTAAGAAAATGAAGTGAATGAGTGCTGTATCAATGCTAGTTAAAGAATAATCAATCCAGTCAATCGTATCTGCTCGTGTGCGAGGGGGGTTGTTTGTTTTGTTCTGTGTTTTTAGTAAAAGAGAATAAATGGACCATAAAATAAACCTCTACATCCATCTCTAAATAATGCCACGTTAATGTGAACTTTGGGTACATTTCCACTGGAAATTACTCAGTTTATGTGTCTGTATATAGTTAGCTGGCTAGCTACAGATATCTCCAGTGTGCAAATAGATAAATTTTAACTTTGGCTGAAATTTAAGAATTTATTGCTAACGCTTCCTAGAGCAAGAGATTTGTGTAATGGAATGGTTCTGAAGCATATCTTAGTTGGTTGTCTTAACAGCTTTTACTGTATCATCTCAGCTGGGTTTGAATAGCATTAAAGGTTTTTATTGTATTACTGTGTACGTTCTGTTAAAGTAGTTAACAGAAAATACGCAGCAAGAACAGACATGCTGTAAGGCTTGTTTGTCACTCATTTTGCATGTTTTACTGACGTTAGTGTTTTTCTAGCAGTATGAAAAAACCTTTGTTTTTCTTTTTATATAGCTTACATTTATGGGTTAGTGTAAACGTTTGGTTGATAATGACAAAGTGTTTTTTTTTTAAAATATCCTATTTATGTATGTGGTTTTGGCAGTATGCTACGCTTGATACCGGGTTGAAATGTTTAAGATGTGTATGTAATGTTTAGTCAATAACAATGTAACACAGAAATCTAATAGAGTTGTTGTTTATGAATTCAGGGTTGTGTAGATTTATTTCAAATTTAGCAGTAAACCCAAACCTTTCTGTTTAACTGCCTTTGTTATTTCTTAAGAGACCAGTTAGCTTTGGTCCTCTAATAAGGAATAGAGCAGAATAGTTCCAGTTGGAAGAGACCTCCAGAGATCATCAGATCCAACTGTCAGACTGCCCAAAGTTAAAGCATATCATAAAGAGTGTAACCAAGCACCTCTTAAACGTGGGCAGGCATGGGGAATCAACCACCTCTCTAGGAAGCCTGTTCCAGGGTCTAGCTACTTTCTCAGTAAAGAAGTTTTTCCTAACATCTAGTGTGAACCTCCCTGATGCTGGCTTGAGCCATTAAGGGATTCAATTATCCTCTTGCTGCCCTGGCTTTGAGTTTATGCATATTTTCCTGTTGTTCTTCGTGTTGCATTTATGTTACTAATTAACTATTTAGTTATTAATGCTTGTAATTTGGTACTTCATGTCATAGGAAAACTGGGGCTGAGTTGTGTACTGGTGATCTTAATTTTCCCCTGGGGACACTGAGTACTTCCTAATCCAGTACAGTTAGATACATTTGTTTTTCCATCATTGCTGTCTTGTCAGGGGAAAGTAATGTAGACAGGAGTTGCTAAATTTAGATTTAATCATTACCATCATGATAAGTGCAGCTGCAACCCCCCACTTTCTGGGCCAGATAGGTCTACTGACCTGCATACTAAAAATCCAACTCCTATGCTGCTGCTTCTGTCTTTCATAGCATCACAGAACGGTTTGGGTTGGAAGGGACCTTAAAGACCCTCTAATTCCAACCCCCCGGCCATGAGCAGTGACACCTCCCACTAGACCAGGTTGCCCAAAGTCCCATCCAACCTGGTCCTTGGTACCCCACTTTTTTTGTAAGACATGCTAAAGGTAAATCATACCTCTGCAGCTTCGTGCTAACTGTTTTATCATGCCTTGCTCTGTTTTTGTGTAACGATTTTGAAACCAGCAACCTGTGTGCTGTGGTACACAAGTATTAGCAGTGTGGGGAGTATTAGTATACTAAGTATTAGCAGAGTGGGGAGAGTAAGGAAGGGCTGAATAAGACGTACCCTGAAAGAGCCACTCTGTGCATTAAACACAGCTCTTGTGTGAGCTGTACACCCACAATAGGATTCGGTACAGCCATATAATGCATGGTATTTTTGTTAGGTCTCCTATTGGATCATCAGTAGTCTGATCTAAGACAGCATTGTTTGCATCTTAAATTCCCAGATTCGGATGTTTTCTGCAGGGTTATTCTTTTCTGGCATAGCCAGAAGCTGTTCTCTTTTTTTTATTTTTTCTTTGTAGAAAAGAAATTTGAATACCCAAATTTTGTTTTAGCAGGAAGTTGTCACAGGGGTTGGTCTGCCACCTTCACCAAGGTGAAGATAGTAAGGTCCAATTCCATCAGCAAAGGAAAATGACAATAATCTTTAATTGGACAGGTTTCCAAATCTTGTGTGCTGAAAATACAGAATCAGTGATACTGTTTTGACTGGGCAAAGCATGTTACTTGGGAAAGCTACACCATTTAAATGTTAAGACATGTCAGAAGTTTGGGGTTCTCTACAGTCCGGACTGTCTCAGTATTTTTGTCATGTCTGTTGCAGGAAGTACCTGGTCTCTTATGGTCTTGTAACTTATGTTCTGCTGTTTGATGCTTTACCTTTTGATGTTGCTTTTAGCAAATACTGGTCTATCTTTCTTGTACTTAACAGGTATTAAAATCAAAACTGTTTATAATGGATGAGATAAATGAGATGCCTAAAACAATTTAAGCTCTGAGCATGGAGTCTTGCTCTTCAAGCAAAATCTAAATCTTGTAAGAGCTATTTTTAGGAAACTTAACAGGCAAAAAAAAAATGCAATATGTTATTCAGCAAGATGGCAGGAACAGCAATCAATATCGTATTTTCTTTTTTCTTTATTAAGTACAATACGTAGATAGTCTTGCATCTTGATTTTTTTTTTGCTGTTTGATCCCTCCTTTATTCTTTTTGAAGTGCAAGATTGAGTTTGAGTTTTATTAATAGGATTTAACAGTAAAAAAGTATTAGTTTTGAGGTGCTTTACTTTTTTTAGTTTTTACACAAGTAAATTGTTCAGTATCCTAAGAACTGTACTGTAGAAGGTATCAGTGGATTTGACACTGTTCAAACATCTAGAAATTTCATGCCGACGAGGGAGTCTGTGTTTTGCCATGTAAAGTCTTGTGATGGTGGTCTCTGCCTTTTTGTATATTTTTTTTTTCGGTGCAAGGAAACTGGTAGGAGGAACATCAAGTTGTTAAGCTCCTATGAGAGGACTGTTACCATCTCCAAGAAAACATACTTCTTAGATTAAATCTGCAGTTGAATTATGTTTATAGTTGTCTTTGCTTTGTGTTGGAAACAAGTGACTTCAAACCTGGTATTGAATTGTGGAACAAGTTAAACTGTTTTGGATAGCTTCAGCTGATTTGGAGCTGTTAACTTCAGCTGGTGGTCTCAGATGTGTGGACAGGGCACTAAGGCATAGGGTTTAGTAATAGGTCAGGCTGATGGTTGGACATGGTGATCTTGAAGGTCTTCTCCGACCTAGGTGATTCTTCAACTTCTCTATTAGTCTGTGTTAAGTCACCTGAGCTAGGAGTGTCATGCACTGATTGTATTTGGGTGCATTGAAGAGACATGGTGGGTCACTTACCAAATCTTTACCCATAAATAATAATTGCAAGATATATATGTGAGTATATATATATATATGTGTATATATATAAATCTTATATATATCTTTTATATATATATGTATGTATGTATCTTGCAATTATGATTTATGGATATTTATATATATATATGGTGTGTATATATATGGGTGTATATATATATTATTTATGGGTATTTGTATATATATATTACTTCACTGTAAGTAAAATGGAAAAGCTAATGAATAATTAGAAAACATTGGAGAAATAGGAGTATTCATTCCCACCATGAAGTTAGATGCTGCAGAACTGAAGTCGCTTCTGAGATTCAAGAACGAGAACTACTTTATGTTGAAGTGATAGATTGCATGATGTCTTTAACGTAGGAAGACAGTATCTGGTTGGTGTTGTCACTGGCCTTTTTGCCTTCTGTGGTCATGGAGCTACCTTTGAGAAGCCAGGTCTGTTGGGAGCAGCTGATGGGATTCATGTGACCAAGTGAGGCAAGAGAGTATTTGCCAACAAGCTGGCCAAACTTACAGTGAGAGCTTTAAGCTGGACTTCATGGGGAAGGGGATGGAGTTTCGAATTGCAGAAGAGCATGGGGTTGTTGTGTTGGGAGCCAACAGGGAAACACCTCTGGAATTCCTCAAGAGAATTAGCGTGTGTTCCTCTAAAGAGGTGATCCAGCAGCAGACCAGCTGAAATCTCTTTGTGCTAGTGCACATAGCTTAGGTAACAAATAGGAGTAGTGGGAAGGCAGTGCGCACCTAGAAATCTGTGGTCTAGTTGCTACTAATGAAACTTGGTTTTCCCAATGGTGGGACGAATCACAACTGGAGCACTGCAGACGTTGGCTTCAGACTGTTCAGAAGGGAAAGGCAAGGAAAGCAGAGCAGGGGAGTTGTTCTCTGTGGAAAAATAGAACGACTGCACAGAGCTGTAACAACAGGATGGGAGCTTATGGGTAAATAAAATAAAATAATAAGGGGCCAAGCCAACAAAGGAAACCTTATGGTTGGTGTTGACTACAAGCCACCTGCCAAAGGGGAGCTTGTTGACAAAGCATTCTTAATTCAACTGCAAGAAACATTGTGGAGGCTCTGATCTTGCGGGGGGACTTCAGTCGCTCTGCTATCAGCTGGAAAAGCAGCCCAGCAAGCTGTAAGGAGTCCAGGAGGCTCTTGGAGTGCATTGAGGATAATTTCTTAATCCAGGTGATAGTCCAAGGAGAGAAGTGCTACTGGACCTGTTGCTCACCAACCCAGGTGAACTAATTAGAGAGATGAAGACTGGTGGCAGCCCAGGCTGCAGTGGAATTCATGATCCTGAGGGCTATGGTAAAGAGTAAAGTCAAGACCCTGAGTTTTAGGAGAGTGAACTTCCAGTTGTTCAAGGAATTAGTGGGTGGGACTCCCTGGGAAACTGCCCTTAGGGATAAAGGAGCAGAACAGAGCAGGCACGACACTTAAGGATGTTTTTCTTAGAGCACAAGAGCTCTCTGTTTTTGTGTGTAAGAAATCTGATGAGGGTAGGAGATTAGCACAGCTGAGTAATAAGGAGGACCCTGGGAACTACTGACTAGTCAGGCTCACCTCAGTGCCCAGTAAGATCGTGATGGAACAGACCTTCAGGAAGTCATGTTGAAACATACGGAAGACAAGGGAGTTGATTAGAGACAGCCAACAGGGCTTGTCTCCATGTGCAACCATGTGCAAATCATGCCTGACTCATCTAGTGACCTTCTGTAATGGAGCAACTGTTCCATAGTGTAGTGGGTTTACGTGGCAAGGTTTTGGTAGCAGGGAGCCATAGGGGTGGTTTCTGTGAGAAAGATCTAGAAGCTGCCCCATGTTTGGGAAGGGCCCCATTGTTTTCCAGATCCGAGCCAATAAGCGATGTTGTTTTTCGCCTCTGTGAGAGCATATTTAAGACAGGGAAAAAACGCTGCGCCACACAGCAGCCGGGAGAGTGAGAGGAGTGAGGAACAGCCTTGCGCCAAGGTCAGTGTAGAGGGAGGGGGAGAGGTGCTCCAGGCGCCGGAGCAGAAGTCCCCTGCGGCCTGTGGTGAGGACCATGGTGAAGCAGGATGGCCCCCTGCAGCCCATGGAGTACCACGGTGGAGCAGGGTTCCATGCTGCAGCCCGTGGAGGAGACCACGGTGGAGCAGGTGGCCCTGCACCGACGGAGGCTGCCGCCTGTGGAAGACCCCTGCCGGAGCAGATTCCGGGCCGGACCTGTAGCCCGTGGAGAGGAGCCCACGCAGGAGCAGGTGATCTGGCAGGAGCTGCTGCCCGTAGGGGAGCCAGGTTGGAGCAGTTTTCTCCTGAGGGATGGACCCCGTGGTACGGACCCATATCTGGAGCAGTTCTGGAAGAGCTGCTGCCTGTGGGAAGCCCACGCCGGATCAGTTCATCAAGGACTGCATCCCGTGGGTGGGACCCCACAGCACAGGGGACGAGAGTGACCGAGAAGGAGCGGCAGAGAAGAAGTGCTGTAGACTGACCATAACCCCCATTCCCCGTTCCCCTGCGCCGCTCGGGGGGAGGAGGTGGAAGAGGGTGGATGGGGGGGGAAGGTGCTTTTGGTTTTTTTCTTTGTTTTCTCACTTCTCTCGCTTGTTAGTTGTAGGCAATAAATCTTACTATCTCCTTATGCCGAGTCTGTTTTGCCCGTTACAATAATTATTGCGTGATTTTCTCGTCCTTATCTCAATCCTTGAGCCCTTTTCACATATTTTCTCCCCATTCCTCTTTGAGGAGGGGGAGTGAGAGAGCGGCTGTGGTGGAGCTCGGCTGCCCACTCGAGCGGAACCACGACACATAGACAAAGGAAAAACTGCTGATGTTCTCTGAGACCTTTGATACTGTTTCACAACATTCTTGCCGCTGCATTAGAGGGATGTTGGTCCAGAGGGTGGGCTGTTAGAGGGACAAAGAGTTGTCTGGTTAGCCATGTCCAGGGAGTTAGTTAACAACACAGTGTCCAAGTGTAAACCACTGACAGGTGGCATCCCTCAAGGGTTCATGCTGGGACTGACGCTATTCAGTATCTTCAGTGACATAGTGGGATTGAGTGCACCCTCAGCAAGTGATAACACCAAGCAGGGGGGTGTAGTTGATAGGCTTGAGGCTGCCATCCAGAGGGACATTGAGGGAGGCTTGGGAGGTGGGCCTGTGTGAGCTTCATGAAATTCAGCAAGGCCAAGTGCAAGGTCCTGCTCCTGGGTTGGTGCAGTCCCCGATATGATTACAGGCTGGGTGAAGAACGCGTGGAGAGCAGCCCTGCAGAGAAGGACTTAGGTATGCTGGTGGATGAAACATTGGATGCGAGCTGGCAGTGTGCACTTGCAGCCTGGAAAGCCAGCTGTTTCCTGAGCTGCAACGAAAGAAGCGTGGCCAGCAGATCAAGGGAGGTGATTGCCCCCCTCTACTCTGCCCCCGTGAGACCCCACCTGGAGAAGGATGGTGAGGCCCTGGCACAGGTTGCCCAGAGAAGCTGTGGATGCCCCATCCCTGGAGCTGTTCAAGGCCAGGCTGGATGGGGCTTTGGGCAACCTGGTTTGGTGGGAGGTGTCCCTGCCCATGGCAGGGGGATTGGAACAGATTGTCTTTAAAGGCCCTTCCAACCCAAGCCTATGACTCTAATGATGATTAAATCATCAGACGTAAGAACTCCAGTTTAACATTCCAGCTGATTCTTGCTAAGAAGATTAACTGAGAGATGTACATCTTGTTAGCAAATGTCTGAGTTACAGGAATTTATGAAGCTGAAAAAAATAATACAAGACCTTGCTTGAGGCTGAGCACTCTGTTACAGAGAAAGCTTGAGACTGACAGTATGATGAGGGCTTTTCTGGCCCTCACAGTCTGGTCTTCTGTGTTTTATTTATGAGTAAAAATTCTGAACAAGCATTATTTAAAAATAGAGTAAAAATAAAAGCCTTAATATATGTTTGCAGATTTCCAGTGATTAATGTAATTAACATATTCATACTGCATTTAACATTCGTTTAAATGCTGCTGGTGTTGTGTAAGAAGTGATTGATTATTTGTTGCAGTATTAACTGCTAAATTGTCTCTTGCCTTTCCATTAGTCTTGGTCAACTTCTGGCTTGGTTACATAGGGTTATGGGAGTGCTCTCAGGTGCCTAATTTTGGATGATTAAGAGAATTTTTCCTAACGTGTAGTTGGATGTAACAAGTTCATTGTGAGCATGAATAACAGTCTTTTACTGTTGGAGAAGCAAGATACTCAATTTATGCTAGCCCTTGTGTATTTTTCATATCTCCTGTAATAATATGTGTGGGGTTTTTTTCCTACCCTTTAGTGTGGTATTTTTGTCATTGGTTTTGGTAGTAACAGCTTCCTGTTACATAATGCTTAGTTGGCGCTCTGCCTCACGTTTCTCCCAATTTTGCCTGTCAAGTAATCCCTTCTCGATTTGAACTTTTAATGAAATCAAAACAAAATCAAGTAGTTTGTGAACAAATATTCATGTTGAGTTTCTGATTGTGGTGAAGTTTATGTGTGGAGATGGTTTAAAAAAAAACAAACAAAAAACAAACCACAAAACTTGTGTAGGAGCAGGATTGTTTCAGAAATGCATTTGACACGGTAACAACTGAATCAGTCTAATCTGTAATATGCTTGTGGGCACTAATGGTGAAGTGCTCTAACTTCCCAACATTTCGTGCTGCAATCCAGCCACACTTGTTTTTGAACCTTTTTTCTCCCCAAGTTTTTTGGCATGGTGCAGCTCCTCAGCACAGCAAAACCTGTTTGTGTTTAGTACAGGGTTAATAAATTTAGAGGGCCAGGCTTGATAAGAAAAAACATAAAAGGCATTGTAGAATAATCTTGTTCCAAAGATGTTAATAATCAAGTGTTGGGAGACCCTGAGAAGTGCTAGCTGGAAACGCAGGATATTCAAAGGTCCTGATGCTCTGCTGCAGTAATGTATTACTTGCTGAAACAAAGATTTATTCCTCGTTTTGAAATCTGTTTCAGCCATAGCTGAATCATTGTCAGGTGGGCCCTAAAGATTTAGCTGTGTTTGTCTGAGATGTTATTGCCTACAGCTGTTTACTTTGCTCCCTTTGGTGCTGATTTTTGTCCTTGTATTCAGAGGTGGCATTGTGGGATGCATGTGACCCATTTGCAACCGAGAGCACTGACTTGATTTGGCAATAAAAGCAGTTTCTGCTGAAGTTGTAGACAAGGCTTCCTGTGTTTCAGGTGCATGTCATGTCATGTTCTAACAGTAACAACAACCTACAGCTGCAGATCAGGGTAAGAGCAGGGAAGGAGAACTCCCATTAACAGTAACTGAGATGCAGTATCAGCAATCTTAATTTGATGGTAATTTGATTTGACATGCTTTTGTGTAAATTGAAAATATCTTTTAGGAGACTCAAAATGATAATGCCTAATATATGAACAGATATATGATACATTATGCAAATTATGCCAACTGAAGTTTTCTTACCAACTAATTTGTCTGCATAATGTTATTTTCTTAAGCAAAGATATAAGTTGTTTCTTCACTTGTGTTCTTTATATTTTTTGGCCACGCAATTTTTGACATCAGATGTCTTTCCTGTCTTTTGCATTTTCTTATCTTTTTTTTTTTATGTTGTGGAGTTTAAGATGTGGAATCTGATATTGCTGAAGTAATAGTTGTTTCTATTTTTGGATTTTTAAAGTATCTATGTTATACTTCATGAATATGGAGGAGGAGATACAGGCATCAGTCCTTGAAGACTTTGGTCTGAAAGTAAGACTTAAAAGCTATTGATTACTGTGAAAAAGGATTTAGATCAGAAACACTTCTAAGACCTTTACTGTAGCAGTTGCTAGCATTCTGGTGATATTTTTTTTTAAGTGTACACATAGCATGTTAGAGGAGATATTTATTCATAACTTTAAGATGCAGTTCAGATTTCTTTTTCCATGTGTAATTGTGGCAAAAATATAATGGTCTCAGTTGAAAGAACAGCTATATCTAATTTATTTTGCAGAAAAGAATATCCCCCTCAGCTTCAGAAAGTAGAAGCAGATCACATTAGGTTACCACGACCTCAAGGAGTGGGTAAGTTATCTAAAAATTTTAGAATTCTCATTTCTTTTAAGCAGAGATGTTTGTTTATTTGTTTGTTTCAATTGCTGCCATGGGCAAATATGTTGCCAAACTTTGAGTAACCTTTAGTATATTTATCCTTGTATCATTATAGTTCTATACAGGTTTATGCAAGAAGGAAGACTTTTTTTTTTTGACAGATTTTTGCAACCTGTTCAGTAATGCTATAATAAACTTTAAATTAGGCATCAGTTATTTTAAATACAAGTGGAACTGGGAAAATTTAGAGTAATAAAATTGTTTGGTCTGGAAGTAATGATGTTCATTTCAGATTTGTCAGTACAGATACAGGTAGTCTGTGAACCAGCAAGACTATCTGTATATATTGAAGAAGTGTTCGTATATATTAAAATTGTAGCCTGTAAAAAAAAAAAGTTCCAGGATGGAGACTGTAATTAAACTTGTGAGCCTAACTGGCATTTTTACATTAAACTGAAATATAAGGCACTGTTGTACAACATACTGAAAAGCCCCTTTTATAAGAAGATCTCACTCTGTACACTGTTAGTTTAAATAGTTTGTGTGCTTCTTTGTTCCTGTACTCTTCTAGTACCTAAATTAACGCCCCAATATAAAACAAGATTCAGCAGTATAGCTCAGTGTACTGCTGAGTCTTGTGCTGAAGGAATAAATCCTGAATTATGCAAAATATTTTCAATTGTTCTAAATGCATTCACCAGAAATCTTTTTGTGAAAATTACCAGCAGCAGCATCTAGCAGATCCTCCAGTAGCAAAGGCTTCCTTCTAGTTGTAGTAAAGTCTCCCCTACAGCCAAAGAGAGACTTTGGCCTTGAGGCTGTGCAAGGCCAGAGTCTCCTCTGAAGATGTGAAACTAGAAATTGTAAGCAAGAGATGCAAAAATAGTAATAATCAAAATTTTAAATATTATTTTAGGGATTTTTTTTATTTATACAAGAAGTCATAAGACACTTCTTTACATGAATGAAACTGTATAGTTTGTTGCATGTTTTTAAAATGGTTAATGTTTAGTTCAGATTAGTGTTCATGAAGAAGAAAGTTGGCCATAATTGCATCTGAGCAGACATTTCTTGTTAACGTTTGCATTTTTTTTCCTCCTAGACAGTATAATGGAAAACACAGAAGAGTCAGAATCGGAATCAGAATCTGAAATTAAAAGAAAGGTGCAACAGAAACGTCACTGCAATTCATATCAGTCTGACTTGTCCCTATCTTCTTCTACAAAAAAAGGCTTAACCCAGTTAAAGGTAAAAAAAAAAAAAAAAAAAAAAAAAGTTGAACTTTAAAAGTTAATGCATATTTCAAAAAAGAAGCATTCAGGTTGTAAAATAAGTTGATTTTCTAAAAATCGTTATAGTTGGGAGCAGAATGTAAACATTTAAACCAAAAAAAAACTTATGGCAGTGCAGATATTTAAGTGCTAATACTGATGCCAACTGTTGAAATACTTACTTTGTGAATTGAACAAACAGATGGTGCACTGGAAAGCAAAAGAGCCTGTGTTTAAATTGATTGGGGAATCTGATCTGTGCTTATTGGGATAATCCAGGAAGTGACACCATTGGTTTGACATATATGAAATAGAGGAATAACATTTCACACTTTGATGGAATTTATTTAATATAAATTCATACATAATTTTCAGAATTTATATAGAAATAAGGTTGGTGTCCATGAGCCAGACCATGTGTAGCTGACCACAACGCTACAAGAAACTCTCTATCTCCCTGGTGGAAAAAGCATCAGACTTGATTACATTGTTTCAAGATCTTGATTTTATTTCCAAAACCGCAGTACAGGTTTCACTTGTAAACAAAATTTAATAATTACATCTGGTACTTTTTCCCATGAGTGCTTGCAGTGAAATTTTCAAACAGTAAGCTTAAAAATGAGACAAAAACATATGTTACTAATCAGAGTGTATTAGGAGATTGCAAAAAGAGATCAACGATGATACATCCTCACAAATTTTGTCAGAGTTATATTTAAGTTCAGCCTCTGAGAAGTGCCTATATTGCTGATTACATAAAGTTAGGGGGATTTGTCCTTACTTTGTTCCCTGTGCTCCCAGCAGGCCACCATTAAAAGTACAACACAGGGCTGGATGAATGTTTACTCCTGTCCCCTAGGATAGTTACGATTCTGTAAGATTGCACAGTTTGTGGATACACTTTCTGAGTATAGGACCTGTTGTGTTAATCTGAGCTTTGTGTTTTGAGTAGAAACGTAACTTTTCATCAGCTTAATAGCTGATATCAGGGGAGAAAGTATGGTTATGGGATAATTATGTTACTATAAATTACAAATTCATAGATAAATAAGAAAAGCCAGTAGAAATCAAGCTGCAACTGATTTTATTGGCAGAAATTGTTTGTTTCTTTTTAAACAGGTTAGGAGTTTAATCTTCTGCCTTAAATCAATTCAATCCTTTAACAATGTTTTATGCATTTGTTGTGAACCATATGCTTTTTAGTGAAGCGTGCACTGCCACGATATGTAAATGATCCATATAGATGTTTATGGAACCTTTGAACAATTCAAATGTGTTAGTTGTAGTTGTGGTTTCATGCCAGAGGAATTGCAGACAACCAGCTGCTTGTCAGGCAAAGTGCAAATGGTATTCATCTTCCTATACTGTAACAGGTTGTATTAATTGTTAAAAATTTACGGAAGTTTGGTAGGAGGGAGGATTGCATTTTGTACGTACTTAGTGAAAAACAAAAGCTTTGGATGCTAAAACTTATAGAGATAGGGCAGAGTCATAGAATATTTGTATTTTGCAGGTGATATATTATTCAAGTCATGAAGCAGATAAGATACATTAGGTAGAACTCACCTACTTAAGTAGTTACTCAGAGTCCAGCTTAAAAAATAATAATAAAAAAAAAAAAGAGTATGTCTTTGGGAATTAAACACAGCAACCCCACCATCAGATTGCCTGCTCTCAAACCATGGAAAGGAATTTGTTTTCAATTTTTGGTTTGTGCTTGAGGTGGAGGGCTGCAGTTATTCTGTACTTAAGATCTTTCAGGTATGATAGGCTATTGAATATTTTCATGTCCGATTGAAATTCTTCCATGTGATCAGCTGTATCTCTGTAAAAGGTACACTCTGTAAATCAGCATTGAGACACAGTACATCAATACTGTACTCCTGTCACTTGCTATGTTATCTTACTACTCAGATTTAAAGGTCTGACAGGCTCTTTATACATTTTTTCTTGAATCTGTTTTGCTGTGGTATGTGTAGCTTTGTTAAATTGCAGAAAAGTTGTAAAAAATAATATGTTCTCTTTCTGTAACTTTTTTTTTTTTGTCTTGTTTTTAAAAATGAGGACTGTACACCTGAGGAAATCCTCTTTATTGTTGTTCATGGCTGGGGATGGGGTATGCAAGTTGTGGTAGATACGTTTTGAAAACAGGTTCACAAATTTGTTGTGGCTTCTAGAAGGTTAGTGTCTTCCGTAGTTCACAGTAAAGTGAACCTTTGAAAGTGTCATTTGACCTCAGTGCTGCAGGAGACAACAGTATATGCTAAATTTCAGTTCTAGAGGTGTCCCGTATTCAGCTCAGTTCATATTCAGTAGCTTACATGTTACTATCAAATACACTTAAACTTAGAAGTCAAAGTTCTGCACTCTTAATAGGTAATATTCTGTATTACTTTTAATTAAGTAGGCTCTAGTAGATATGAGAGAAACAGAACCAATCTCTTTGCAGTAATGACACAATCTCTTTTTTATTTTTTTATTTATTTTTTTTTTTTTGTAGCCCCTGTTTCCTCTAGAAAGTCTGAGAAACACCTTTTCCTCAAGTCCAGTTTTCTCTTCTGTGATACTGGACTGTAGATCAATGTATTTTATTTTCTTAAAGATTTTTAGAGGAGTGATTTTCTACATGGTTTGCCAGGCTGTTAGAAGATGTCTTGGGAGGACAAATGAACTTAACGATTGAGGAGACTGCTTCTAGTTCTTAGCATTGCCCTGTTGATCCTCAGGTTACTTTATTTTTGTCCAATGTAACTATTTTTACAGAAATGATGTAACTGGACCTTCTTGCTGATGGTGTTACATATGAACTATGATGCTGATGCATATGAGCAGTGTGCAAGCTTTTAATACAGAAAGAAAAAAGATAAAGAACTGCTGAACATTAACTTCTTAAAAATTGCCACACTGCCAAATTTCTAAATGAAAAAATGTAACGTAATGTTAATATTTGCTTTCAGCGTCTACTGTAATTGCTAACATACTATTGTCAATTTTCATTCTAAACAGAAATTAAATGCAAACTTTGGAACTGATATCTTTGTTGTTGTTAGTTACTGATCAGGGTTCGTTTGTTCTTCCTTCCTCTTTCCTTTCTAGCTTTTGGAACCAATTGATTATTCTACTGATTGCCCAAATTGTGGGCGGGCAAATGAAAACCAGACCAAATGCCGACATTGTGAAAATGCTTCTCTTAAGGATTTGCAAAGAGTCTCCAGACAAACTGGAACATTAGTTGAATCTATGGGACCTTTATCACGTTCTTCAATACACCAGAATTCAACGGGGCAAAAATCTTCAGGTACAGGGTTCAACACAAAGAAGTTTTATAGTTCTGCTGTCGGGAAAGGTCCAGCGGATATTCTACTGGGTAATGAAGTTGTAGGACATTCTATGTTACGACAGAATGGAAAAGTTGGTCTTATAACTGGGACAAAAAATACTAAAATTACAGGAAGCTTAAGACAGAGGAGTACAAGACCATCTGAACTAAATGATCCAAGTAAGTATCATTTTATGAATATAGCCATAAAATGAAAACAGAGAACATCCTGTAATGAAGAAACTTTCTGTACAAGCTTATGTTACTGACTTTGCCTGGAATTTTTTTGTGGATATGTTTTTGGGGTGGGGACATATCATACTTTTTTTAATGTCTTTTGTCATATACTGAGGTACTCTTTGAGAAAGGTGAACACTGGGGAAAACAAAAATTATTGTTGTTTTTTTTTTAAGACTTAAAATTTTCACTTTTTTTAAAAAGCATTCTTAGCAGAGTTGTCATCCATTCCCATGAAGAAAACAGTCTAACATATTTTTTACATTTTTTTCTATTTTTACTCATTCCTTCTCTTTTCTTCTGAGCTATAGATCTGAACACTGTCCAGGCTTTCTCATTTACTGAAACTTCATTCTGTACAAAATGTTAATATTTATTATTTTATCTGCGTGGACTCACACTAATTGATACGCAGACAGGAACTGGAATTTGGAAATTACAGTTCTAGTTCTGGGCTTAGTTGTTTAGACGATGTTGTATTTTACTGATTTGAACAACTTAAACTGACCAGAGAAGTTATAACTTTTCTTTACATTACCTGTGTTACATAGCCTTTTAAAAAATAAGCTCTTTAGTAAAGAGAGGCTTAAGTTAGACTTAAGCTGTATTGTTCGCTGTCAGTTTTCTGTTGAAATAGGGCATGGATGACTTCATTTCTGTGTCTAGAAGGAAACTGATGAAACACGTTTCTTGTACAGCTAGTTATGGGAAATAAAAAGTGAGGGAGAGAGCACCTGTGAACAGATTCCAAATAAATACTAATAAAAGTATAATATAATGATAAATGTGGACTGTTTTTGATACTGCAGGACAACTATATAAATTACTTTTAAGCTATTGCTTGCAAAGAAATTTCTGTTAAGAAAAATGTAGTGGTTGAGAATTTAATATTTTCTGTTTAGTTGTTTTGTCTAGTGATGATGATGAGGAGGAGGATAGTAGCAGCACTAGGAGAATGGAAAGCATTTCACCTCGTCCTGCAGATTCAGCCCGCTCCTCCCCAGCTCCTTCTACAGGAAAGGTGGAAGCAGCATTAAAGGAAAACAGTTGTGGAATAGAACAGAGAATAGGTAGTATTACAACAGAAACAGAAATTGCAGTCACACTACCAAGAAAAGCAAGAATGAAAGATCAGGTACTATTTCATACTTTGTTTAAAGAAAACAAAAATCAAATCATAAATGGGAAATGTAAAGGTTTGTCTTGCATTGTTGTAAATAGGCTCTATTTGATTGCTTATTTATCAGCTCAAATAGTATCTCTGCTTATATAATACTGGAAACATTAGAAAATTTGTTAATTTTTTCAAGAATTCATAATATTTGAATTACGCTTTTAACATAGATGTTTCTGTGTTGAATGCATGCTCTTTGAGTCTTTATTGGGTACCTCTGTGAAACTGAAGGGCCATCTTAGTTTGCAGAAAAACATCAGTACTAGCTGTTTCTTGGTGAGACTTCGGACACAGGAAGTTAAAGGTGAAAAAGAAACATTGGGAACAATAGTGGCCCTTTACAATTAAAATACTTTGACAACTGTCCCAGTTAATAGCACTTATTTGAAGGATTTCATGGTGGGGCTTTTGTTTTTTAGTTGAGCACCACTGCAAGAATTGGATAAACAAAGACAAAAAAAAAAAAATGCACCATGAGCAGACTCCTTAAGTGCTGTCAAAGGGGACAGTTTTCACGGTATGTTAAAAACTTAACTACCTCAATAGTGAGCCAACAGGAAGAACAGATGCCCTGTGACAATTGTTGAAATAATACTACTGATTATTACTGAAAATGATTCTTGGGTCACTTGTCCAGTTCCACTCCTGAGAATTTGGTCCAACAAGAGTATTTGATTAGATTTCCACGGACTTAAATTCTTTTTTTTCCTGAGTTAGAACACTAACGGATGTCAAAACCTTCATGCTAGGTTGAGATTAAAAAGCCAACATTCTGTACTGTAATTAATGAAATGGTGTGCGTATAATGTGGTGTACGGATTGTCATCAGTATAACTGTGAGCCTCTCAGCCTACTATAAAGTTGTGGGGCTAAAAGCTTGGCCAATAAATAGTTTTGAACTTCCCTTATTCTGGCATTATTTGCTGGATTAAGGGGAAGTATTATGTTGTGAAAGCATGGGTGTCTTCTTTTATATGCTATGTTCCTGTTCACTCCTTAAACAACCAAGTGCTATATTGGAAATATACTGCATACTTGAGAAAAATGTAGAAAAGAGCTTTATTTTGGAAATGGGTATACAAAGGTTTTGTGTGAAGCTTAACATAAACTTTGCCTCGATTCAAGAAAACTACCAAAAATTGTATCAGTGTGTTTGTCAGCCTGATTAATTAAAAAAAAAAAAAAAAAAAGCTTTAGGATATTAGGATAGGTTTTTTTTTTTTTCCTCTGTAAATATTAATTAATTCTTCATACTCAAGTTACTTGAATGTAGTGCCACTTCAAGATTTTCTGTGTTACTGCTTGTCTGTGATTTGTTTTTAATAATGTTTAGGTAGTCCAGCAGACAAAGGGACAGCTCTATTCAGTAAGAGTCCTAGGAAAATATTTTAATTTCAGGGATCTAGATCCTCTCTTCCCTCTTGTTTTCTCCCCTGTATTTAAGTGAGGTATCCAAAAGAGTATTATGAATTATGGGCTAATGACTAGGGATGCTGAAAAAATTCCCCAGATTTAATCGTCATAGAAATACTGAGTCCCTTAAAATCCTTTTCTGTGGGAGCTGAATTGTATTTTGTAATTTAAAAGCATGTTTATTATTGGGCAGTTTTATGAAATGAGGAAATGAATACCCAAGAACAAAACTAGAACAGAAAATCCTTCAAAAACATAGACCAATTTAAGTAGTGCAGTAGATAAATGCATATTCTTCTTGTGGCTCTCAGCCAATTTCCTTTCTTTTAAATATTTTTTTCTTAAGGTTGTTCTGTTGGTAGACAGGAGGCTTAACTGAGATTAAAGCTTCAGTCAGCGTCCAGAGATTTTCTTGAGCTGGAGCCAAACTCCACATGGCCTTTTCGTCAGTGTTAGTCTTCCGATCCTGGATTCTGTCCTAAAAAGATCTTAACAGTTCTGTAGAGTTCCTTTATGGATTTTTTGATTGTGCTTATTTATTTATATTTCTTGAAGAGTCTACTCCTAATGTTTTATTCCACTGTACTTCAGTAATAAATCAGTATTTTTAGTCACCAAAAGCCTGTGCTAATTTGGGACGCTTGTACAGCATTAACGTTTTTATATAAATAAAAGAAGTACATTAAAAAAAAAAAAGCTTATTTTGCTGGCCTGTACACTGTTTCAATACAAGTAACTAAATTGTTTTTTGGCAATTTGTAACTTTGAAATGTTAACTAAATGTCTAAAGGTGTAAACTAACGTTTTTTTCTTAAATCTCACAATATAACATCAGGCCAAAAGCCTTTTAGGAGTTTTCAACCTTTTATATAGGGTTGAGGTGGATATTACAATACTTATTCTTGTTGATTAATAAAAATGTAGCCAAAAAAATTAATCTGTGCTTTTTAACAGCCTGTTTTAGCAATAAATCATAGCGAAAAATTCTGAAACCTTAAAAATTACTTTTCAGTTTGGCAACATTGTGTCTAACACTCCAATAAAACGTCGTAAGCTTATTTCTCAAGAAATTGTAACTGAGACTGTACCTCTAACTTACCAAAGTCCCTGTGAAAGTGTCATTCTGAACTGTCGAAGTATACGAATAGGAACCTTACGAAGAATGGTAGTGGAACCTGTGATTGTAAGTAATCTTCTTACTTGAAAACACAGCTTTGTTTTTCATTGTTATTTTTGTACGTGAACAATGTAGTATTTTGCCTTTATCTGTGAAATGGCAGGTCTGTCCCTAATTTCAGAGGCTGTGAATCACAAAGACATGAGAACTATACTGTTGCATTCAGTTTAGTTCTGGTGTTAAATAGAAGCATCATGTTTGCAAAACACTTCGCTTTTCATTTGTTTATTTTAGGGTGGGGGTGATGGGGTGAAATATGGATTAGTTTGAATTGAATGCAATACTTACCAAAAAAAAAAAAAATGAATTTTTATAGATGGGGGAGGAATCAGATTGTCTTTTTCTGTATGTGTATAATTTTGCCTCTGTTGAACAGCATTTTCTGTTCCTTAAAATTCTCTTCTGAAGATTTTATTCTGCCAATATTTTATGGCATTTTTAAACCTTTTTGGAAACGTTATTTCAGAGACATCTTAAATGTCAACGGTCAGAGTGACTGAAAGATGTGGAAGAGTAAAGAATATACTTGCTTCCTTCAGTTGTGCTAATTTTTTAATTACATTTTACTTTTTTATTTTAATATTTTAATTACTCAAGTATTAAGCTGTTAAAAGACATTGAGTCAGTTTAGTTACAGAGAAGAATGGAAATCTTATTTTTGTATTATCTTCCACAGTTTTGCCTGGATTATATCAAAATACGCCTAGAAAGTCAAGAAGGTGAGTACTTGTTAATGCTGAATTCCTTTTTTGAGTGAAGTGACTTTACCAAAAGGAATTAACAGGTGAATCATAATGAAATGTCAATTCTGGTTTCTCTTCGTGTTTAATAAATTATATTTGGTGTTGGTAGTCATCAGAAAAAAAATAAATAAAAAAAATCTAGATTGTAAATCTGAGCTGAGCTGCCTGGTGAATAAAAGCCAAAACAATTTTGCATTATCTCTTCTATCAGAAAGAAAATCCACAGATGGGAATTAGCAGTTTGTGGTGAGCATGCAAATGGGCTTATTAGTTCTTCCCCCTCAACTTAGTTGAAGAGCTGTGGTGATTGGCAGAGATACTCATTAAAATGCTTAATAAAACCACAGGCAAGAAAAACGTCCTGTGAAGCATGCTATGTTTTTATTACTTCAAGTTCTTCTATTTCAAATGCATAGATAGGGAGTAAAAACTACAAGGGTGTCTTATACCTTTCTATGTATATCTGCCTTTAAACTTTTTTTTTTTGGCATATAGCTTGTGTATTTCGTGCTACTGAAAGAAATAGTGGCATTGTCTAAGAAATGTTGAGCTTACGATTATTTGTCTGTTTCCTTTTTTTAAAAATGTGGTCCTAGCTCAGTTTGCCTTTTTGTTACTTGTAAAAGATAGCCGTTAGTTTTTGTAATTACTATCACATGCTAAAAGCTGCCTTTTACAACCTGTAAAAATAAGTGTAGACTTTTCTCAGTCAGGTGATTGTTGCATCTAAGATACAGACATAATTACTACTGTTTTTTCATGCATTAACTGTGTTAGCATGACTCAAACTTACCAAAATTGGTAGAACATGTCTATCAGGCATCTGCATATGAAGTTATTTCAGTGTGACTTGATCCTTCAATAGCATAAAAACTGAGACTCCTTAAACGATGGGTTTATTGGAACATTTAGTACTTTTCCATGTTTGTTGTTTTTTGTTTTTTGTTTTTTTTTTGAGTTTTTCATCTGTAGGAGGATGGGTGTATTCCTTGCTCCGTTTCTGTTAACGTAATCATACCATGATTTGTTCTGATACAAGTAAGGGTCTTGAAATAAAACTGACACCAAATATTTTGTTTTTCTTGAGGTTGATTATGTTGGTCATGCTTTTACAGAGAGAGGCAAATGTTTTGAACAGCTGTACGAACAGCAGTAGTGTCCTGCCCTGAGTTTGATTTTTGTGTGTATAAACACGTCAAATTCTCAAAATGCTCTCTACATCCTTTGTCAGTTTTCTGCAATTCCCAATTGGCGTTTCAAGGAAGCAGCTTCCTATTTCTAAAGAGTAAAAAAAACTTTTTGCGTTGCCTTTAGTGATAAGTACTGCTGTCTATCATATATTGGGGTTACAGGAAAATACAGTACACAGGTTGAGTTGTTCATGGTGAAACATGTTAAGGTGCCTATATCAAGGTAAAAGAAGGGATATAATTTAAATTTTTAACTGAATAGTAGGTTAGTCTTCCTTTTACATGAAAGAGTTCCAGTTCAGTGTTCTTAACTGCAATGCAAACACAGTTGCAAGGATACAGAAATTTCTCCAAAGACTGAGCAGGTCATGTTTTGGCAAGGGCCTCCTATTTGGACGTGGTTAGAAGTGTGCCTTGGTTAAATGAGGTGAATCCAGTTTTTTGTTAGAATTGTCGTTACTGTGGGCTACCTATGAAAGTTGGAAGTGAAATTAACTTCATTAAGGAAAGTGTGTGTGTTGAGGAAAGAGAAAACCTAACTATTACTACAGAGGAAGAGGTATTACAGGAAGAGGCCCAATCTTAGAAGGTTATTCTGTTGTTTTCTAAAAAGAGAAAGGAGAAGAGAATTCCTTACAGTCATTTATCCAGGGGGGCTCAGCAAGCTGGAAAAATGGGCTGATAGGAACCTCACCAAGTTCAACAAGGAGAAACGTAAAGACCGGCACAATGGGGAGCAACGGGCACCAGTTCATGCTGGAGGCCACCAAGCTGGAAAACAGCGTGGCAGAAACGGACCTGGGTGTCCTGGTGGACACCAAGTTGACCATGAGAAAGCAATGAAAGCAGGAAAGAAAGCTAATGGCATCCTGGGCTGCACTAGGCAAAGTATTGCCAGCCAGTTAAGAGAGGTGATCCTTCCCCTCTACTTCGCACTGTTAAGGTCCCACCTGGAGTGGTGTGTCTAGTTCTGGGCTCTTCAGAACGAGAGACATGGACAGACTTAAGGGAGTCCAATGTAGGGCCACCAAGATGATAAAGGTACTGTAACATCTCTGCCTTGAGAAAAGGCTGAGAGCTGGGACTGTTCAGCCTGGAGAAAAGAAAGTGCAGGGGGATCTTATCAATGTCTAATAAATACCTGAAGGGAGGATGCTGAGAGGATGGAGCCGGGCTCTTTTCAGTGGTGCCCAGTGCCAGGACAAGAGGCAGTGGACATGCATTGAAACACAGGAGGTTCAGGAAGCATTTCTGTTCTGTGAGAGTGACTGAGCCCTGGCACAGGTTGCCCAGAGAGGTAATGGAGGGACATGGTCCTGGGTAAGCAGCTTCAGGTGGCCCTGCTTGATCAAGTGGAGTTGGACCAGACGACCTCCAGAGGTCCCTTCCAACCTTGACTATTTGGGGATTCTGTGATAAGGCTTCATTTATCTGCTAGCTTGATTGTCTCATATGTTAGTCTCCAGGGAGATAAAGGAGAGTCAGTACAAGGAAATGGACTAATTAGATCCATGTAGGACCCATTTCTGCTGCTCTTTACCTGATGAGATGAAAAAGTACTGTTAGGAGCGATAAATCTCACCCAGTCATCTTGAATGAAATGTGGTTGCTGCAGTCTGACCCAGAGCTGGGCTGCTGCTTCTCCAGCTAGTGGGGTAGGAGAAGGTTTAGAAGGAAAGGGGAGCTGCTTTTGCTCAGCAATAGCTGTAGGGGCCACCACTTGCAGTCTGCACCGAATACTTTGGTGTGGGTCACTGCTTTGTCTGAGCTGCAGGCTCCCTTTCTACCCAGTATGGGAGAATGGATTCAGTTGCCAGCATGAAGGCAGGGTGTAGGGGGCTGCTGCTGGACATTGGCTGCTCAAACACCAAAATAAGGATAGGGAAAGAGTTCAGATGCCTGTCACTAATAATTAGTAAGAATTGTTGATAACGGTAAGGTAGAAAGAAATTGTATGTCTTTAACAAAATAAAAAAGAGGAATCTGGTTTTATGCACCTTATTCAGTGTGATGCAAATTAAGCCTTTTAGATTGTAACCATTTAACTAATTTTTACTCACCATCTGTTGGGTCATAAAATACAAGAAATTAAGAAAGGTCTTAGTTTATTCAGGAGTTCCCTGCTGTGTCTCTTCCCTTTTTTATTAGGGAAGGAAGAGGAGAGTGACCTTGTTGCACTGGTGTTTATTAGAAGGAATTGATGTTGGTTCTGTTTTTCCTTCCATCCTGTCTAGGTTTTTTTCTTTCTGTAAGGGGATATAGTTACTCGGGTAGAGGTTGCCATTAACCATGTGATGGAACAGTAGAAGCTGCCACTAACTAAAGCTTTAAGTGACTCCCATTAACCATTTTTCTGATCTAGAAAAAAAATACTGGCTTTGATTTTGGTGAAGAAAAAAAGTTGAAAGAATTCTAACTTCTTATATTTTTCCTTCCATTTTTATAATTCAATAAAACCCACAAAATACTCAACATTGGCATTTGCAGCATCAGATGTGTTAAAAACTTACTGCATAGCTGCATTTCTCTTTTTTAAGTGATAAGTTGAGAGCAGGACTTTATTTCCATGGGCAATCAGATTATTTCTCTGCTTGTATTTTATTATTTTCATTTTATTTTTCATAAGGAAATTGGACAATGATAAATCTTTGAAGCAACTTTACAAACCTGTCATAAAAGGTGTCGTAGCAATATTTGAAAAATTAAATGATTCTGTGGAATAAGGACTAAATTAAAGTGGGTGAGAAGAAATTAAAACTTCATTTGAAAGTCAATGATCATGCTCTGAATTCTTGTTAAAATCCAGGGGGGACTTATAAGAGAAATCTATATATTTTGACTAGGTTTTGATACATTTTTCATGATTTTCTTCTAGAATCGGACAGTGATACTCGAGAGATCAACCTGAAAACTTCAGAACTTACCAAATGTGAATGGTGTAGTGTAAGAA
This sequence comes from Netta rufina, assembly GCF_964035555.1. Classification (NCBI taxonomy): domain Eukaryota; kingdom Metazoa; phylum Chordata; class Aves; order Anseriformes; family Anatidae; genus Netta; species Netta rufina. Next base: position 88,112,401 of record NC_140125.1, on the reverse strand, counting down.
AATTGCCAGTCGTTTTTCTACAAACAGTACCATCAACCTGTAGTAGCCTCAGAGACCAGCTGAAAATGAGTAAAGATAATGTCTGGTACGAGTGCAAAGGAGACAGTAAGTAAATCAATTATAATAAACTATTTCTCTTTTGTATATGGGCATGTATTTGTAATGCTGTAACTTTTTTATATGGGCCTTCATATTTTTATGACTGCTTTTGGTATACTTACCTCTGCTTTCTGTTCTGTTCTGCTTACAGGTCTCAGTTTGAGTAGAAACTTTTGTGGGTTTGTGTATTATTTTTCCCCATATGATTGTAGTGATATTCTCATATAGACAAACATCTGCTTGGAAAAGAAGTGGATTGTTTTCATGTATCTTTAAATTAATTTAATTTCAACATCATTTTCCTCAAAGGTCTAGCATGTTAATATACACTCTATTTTTTAATTAGCTTACAGTCCTTTTCCCCTTAAATAGCCTTTTCTTTAGGTTAACTTTTGTGGTTATACTCGCACTCAGCTTAATACATGCATGATACATTCAAATGGAGGAAGAATGCCTTCAACAATCTCACTATTGTGTGTTCCCAAGACAGAATATAGTTAGAATAGCCTCATCCACCTTTATAAAAGTAGGAATTGTAACACTCCTTACAGCTACAAAAATAGTAAGAGAGCATATGTAAGGGGATGCCAGAAACAATCCTGGTAGCAGGGATTTTGACAGCAGGCAAACACAGGTGTTCGCAAGTGAACAAAGGAAAAGCTTCCTGAGGGACCTGGGAAAGAAATCCTTCCCTTTCCACATCTCTCAGCCTTTCTGCCTCTACCACCACAAACCTTTTTTCCTGTGAGACTGTGGCTCTGAGCTAGTTTTTGCACCCAACTGCTTTATAGTCCTTGATATTTATGAATGCCTTATGATAACACAGTTGCTATTTGCTTTCCAAGCAATGTAATTACTTTAAGATTGAATTCATAGTTGTGTAAGCAACATTGTGTAGGTGCCTAGTTCCCCAAACCCAGTTAGACATCTAAATTCTGTATTCAGTGAATTTGGAGGTAGACTGGTAAAGGACTATTTTCACACCAGGTAGCATGCTTAGTTAAGAACAGGAAAGGGTTGTGTGTGTGTCTGAAACTCGTCTCTTACCAAACAGGTCCCTGCAGTTCTGAGTTAGCCTGCTACATGAGACTGGAATCTGCAGCCTGAATGTTAGTCCTATACCTGGGTGCCTAAGTCATTCTTCTTAGGGCATTACTGCCTTTTTTATTGTTTGGATGGTGTGAGGAGGTAGTATTTATACAACAGCTGATTAATCCAACTCACGTTCCCTAACTCCTAGTGAAGGTGTAGGCAAGGTTAACCTGTTGAAGCTAAGCCACTGTACCAAAAGAGCATGAGAGAGAGTGGGATAGTGTTTTGTTCCTATAATATTCACCTGGGGTAGAGAGGTTTTGTTTCATATATGTTACAGGGCCTGAAAGCAGGGTTAGTCTCTTGTAGGTGGTGAGATCCATTCTGCGGCAGGGGTTGAAGATTTTGATCAGAGGGACATCTTAAATTCCTTTCCTTGTTAAGATTCATACTTCTTAAAAAGGAAAACTGGTTGCCCGTGAATCAAAGAACCTTAAGAGATTTCTGTTGCTATGGTAACCAAAATCTGATCAGAGAAAAATAAGTGTTTCTTTTGTGAAATCGCCATCCCAGGCTTTTGTACGTTTTATGTACTCAAATCATATATGTCTAGAATAAGAAAGTGTAATTTTATTAGAACTTTGTGCTAGTAGTGTGCAGCATACCGTTCTGTATCCACTACTGAAAAAAGCACCATGTTTATTTTTCCATCTAAGTCTTGAAAGACCCTCTCAAAAATACAGCTTTTGTTTTGTTTTCTTCTCAATTTATTTTTCCAAGCAGTGGATTTAAGTTCTGTACCCAACTTGCGTGCTACCCGCAGTTAAAGTAGATTTTTATTTTTTTTTTTCAACCTGTCACTATTTCTGAGAATCTGTTGTCTGAAAGACCTGACGTAGATGTCAGTGCTGGGTACCTTTGTAAATATGATTATGATCTATTTAACTAAAAGGCTGAGGACATCTGGGCCTGCATACTGTAATAACCTCCATGTGTAAAATTTTCAAAAGCAATTACGTGTTAGAGCATGGCCTTCTGGATCAGGTAGGACCATGAATCTATCCCCCTGAATCATGGGGTCTCATACAATGTTTCTCCTATAATTCAGTATATGTTGTCTTGGTTCTCTCCCTCACTCCCACACACACCCCTTCCTCTTTTGCATTATATCTATCAGAAAGCAGGAGAAAAACAGGCAGAACATTTTCTAAAATAAAATACTGTATAGGGGACTGAGTCGATGGATAAATATTTAATATTTAAAAATATCCCTGAAATGACTACATTTCTATTCAGTTACATGTATTTTGTGCTTAGTCTCTGTCTTTTTGCAAACCATTCTTACAATCATTGAGGCCACAAAAGCCCACCTACATTCTTAAAATACTTCTTTTCCTAATACATTTCCATAGATAAATGCATCTGTTGATTTTTGATAGACCTCCTCTGGACTTCTAACAGTGTTGATCTAGGAAAAGTCAGTGCATGCGGTTTCCCTGTATGGGCAGGGAATTATGCTGAATGTGTAATTTCTGCAAATGTATTGAAACAGCAGCATAGGAACTGTAATAAGAAAAAGTAGTATCGTTAAAAGCATCTTATTGGCAGTAAGCAGAGAAGTTCTTAGTTTAAATGTTTTGGCTTTGCATTTAGTATGTGCTTTATGTACAAGGTATAATACTTCGTTTTCCTAAAGGCAGAAGTTGAGTGTACACTTCTTGCAAATGTAGGTAGAAGGGATTGGTAGTTACTCCGTCTATCTGTCTGAATAAGTGTGTATTGTCAGGTGAAAGCATACATGTGTTGGCTCATGGTTCTTCGAAATTTGTTTATAAATGTGGCATTTTATTGTGTTAGTAAATGAATATTTTTTTCTTTGCTTTGTTTTAGGTCAAGAAGAACAGTATATAATTCTGATTTTTGAAACTGGCCTTGATCCTCATGCAAATTCAATATTTGAAAAAATAATTACCGACATTGGCATTAGAAATAATATTTCTGACTTCTTCGTGAGAATTTCCTTTGAAGAAGCTAATGGCAGACTTGTTGCATTTACTAAGTGCTTGGAAGAGAATTCTAAAGGAAGCCCTTCTCACAGGGAAAACAAAATTAAAACTGTAATTAATTTTTTCTGTTTTAGAACAAAGTCATTATATTATTTGGATTAGAAATATGCTAAAGATAGTGTGCTAGTCACTAAACAAACAAAAAAAAATCTAACAACTTCTGCTGGCTTTATAATAAGGATTCTCAGACAAGTCCATCAAGGGGTATGAGGCTCTGGAAAACTACATTCATGATACTTTTTAGCATGTTTACTTTTTTATAAGTTTGTACACTGGTCCACAAATAATGTCATTTAAAATGATTAAGGGATGAGAAGTTTGTAGTATACTTAGACAACATAATTGTTTCCAAGTTCATCTACTGGTAAAATTTTGATGTTTCAAATGAGAAGTTATAGTGCTGTAGTTAAATTTAATTAATGCTTTCTTTAAACAAAACTACCTCTTAAAGAATTTGAGAGGTTTGTGGTTCTGCAAGAAATGAATACAGACATTACTGTAATAAATGAACTAGGAAAGGAAAAGAAAATTGAAGTCCTTATCAAAAGCAATGAATTTTATATCTGTGGATTTTCAAAGCTTTACTGTCTTTTTTGATAAAAGTGAGCACAGTATACAATTTAACATTGACTTCATTCTTATAAGGTTGTTTCTGAGTCCAAAGTGCAGCAGCGAAATAAACAGTTATACTTTGATGATGAAGAAGAAATTGGAGAACCACATACAGTATTTATTGGTCCCATAGAAAAGTAAGATATTTTTCTTCGCCCTGTAACAATTTTCTGATTATGATGATGATTATTTTGCATTTCATATTTATTATTAAATGTATTTTTTGTTTCAGGTTGATAGTTTATCCACCTCCACCAGCTAAAGGTGGCATTTCTGTGACCAATGAAGACCTCCATTGCCTAAATGAAGGAGAATTTTTAAATGATGTTATTATTGATTTTTATTTAAAGTAAGTTTTTATTTCAAACTGGTTTCTAGTGTTCTTTTACCTTGAAACTTGAAAAATTCTGACATTAACATTTCATAGGTCATTTGATAACACTTGGTCTCCAGCTACCTGTAACTCTCATTTTAAGGATTGTTTTGTGTTTTTGCAAGAAATTCTGGTTCATGTTCTGTCCTGGTTTTGAAGGTGACGTTCTCACTTGGAAAAAAGGTTCCTTAAAATCTCTTTGTATCTGAAAAGGAAATTGAACTATTTGAAGTTACTAATTGAAAAGACGCCATTTTAAGTTCAATTATTTTTTTTCCGGAGTATTTGTGTTCCTTAGAACCTCATTTGCTTTGATTAACATAATAGATAAATTAGTCTTCTGGTGTCACTGATGCCACAGATGTTAGAAGCATATTAAATTGTTATATGCTTGCTGTGTTTATGCTATGCGTAAGGGCTGTGTGTGTAATTTTCAGTATATTGAAATACTTAAGAGATGAAAAGAAAACTAATACACAAGTCTTGGGAGTGTTTGGAGATTTAGTATCTCAATTAAAAAATGTGTCTTTCCTATATACGAAACTCACTGAAAAGTTGTTTACCTAACATAACATAAAAATAAACAGAGCAGCAGTAGAACAGCTTGTTGCTTGAGCGTATCACTTAATACCTTTAAATACTGACACAGGTATTGGATTAATGAGTTCTAGTGATTAGTTAGCCCTGATAGTGTTACAGCTATTTCAGTTTCATGAGAGGCTGCAATAATTTGGTGGGGGTGGTACTAGTGTTGGCAGAACTTTTGTACTCATAAATACTTTTGAATTAACACCTCTATGACTTTTTCATTTTGTTTTAAACTAATTAGGTATTTGGTACTTGAAAAACTAAAAAAAGAAGATGCTGATAGAATACATGTGTTCAGTTCATTCTTCTATAAACGCCTTAATCAAAGAGAAAGAAGAAATATTCATGAAACTTCAAACCTCTCGTAAGTCCATTGATAAGTCTGCATTATCAAGAGCTGAATACAAGGAAGGTTACAAGAACATATGTGTTACAGAGATAAAATCCTTACTGACAGTATGATGCCAGCAGAACTCTAGGGAACATCCACACCTATATCAAATATAGAATATGTCTTAAAAATCCTAAGAAACTGTTTATGTGAAAATACATGGAAAGGCAGTCTTTCAATGAAAATAAATCACCCTACAAATCACATTTGGCTTTCTTCTTGCAGAATACAACAAAAACGACATGGGCGAGTAAAAACATGGACACGTCACGTTGACATTTTTGAGAAAGATTTCATTTTTGTTCCTCTTAATGAAGCGTAAGTAACCATACCATATTACTGGATATATGTGCTAAAAGCTTAAGCTTTGTAGTTCTAAAATAGAAAGTTATGTTGTAGTGTGACTTGAAATTCATAATGGAGAGAATAAATATCTCTTTACAGTGATAAAACCAAAATCTTAATGTGACACACTGCAGTAATATAAGAAATATTTGGCAATACAAAGACTAAGCAAAAATTAACTTCTCTGAATACTGTTTCCAGGTTTTTCTCTATTTCTTTGGCATTCATTCTTCTAAGCTGTTGTCAATAACTTTTGAATTCGTTTTCAGTCTTTACTTCCTCTAATTAGATCTCTTTGGTATTGTTAACATCATTTTACCTCTAGGTAATCATATTTTACCTCTAGGTAAAATAAACCTATTGGACAGAAATATAATTTAAAATTTCTAGAGCCCTGTATTAGGGTTTTTTATTCTTTTCCTTTATATACCTTTGTTCTGATGTTTTCCTTGAGTAAGGAAGCAAACTGTTTGCATTCTAATAATTGTTAAGGATTGTTAATGATGCTTGCTTTCCTTGACATCAGGGCAAGTTGTCACAAACACACCTCTTCATCTTATGAAATGAATCCAAGCAGTCTTGAAGCCAAAATATTTAGGAAAGTTGAATTCCTGCATTTTAAAGATATTTAATAAAAATCCATTTTAAAAAGGACACACAGAATTGTAACTGATGTTTTCATAGGCAAAACAAACTGATCTTATGCAAATTCAAATATATTTTTAATTAAAAGCTTTTCAATGAAACTTACCTAGATACCATGCTATTGTGCATTCGGAGGAAAAATTTCTGAATTTTGAGGTGAGCTGTAAAGAGGCATTTTTGATGCAACTCGCCAAGGATCTTTCTTTGTTATAAAATCACAAGTAAATCTCTTAAAAAGCTGTTCACAAACACTAAGATTGGGTTTTGAGAAGCTATGACTTCTATACAGCGATAGGAAGAGAGACAATCCTCACATGATGAAAATGACTAGAGATGTGACATTCCTCCTATCTACTGCAAATTTAATCCTCACCATCTCTCCTTCTGAAGCTTTAAGTACCAGAAATTTGAAGGGTCTGTCATGTAAATTTCAGTTGCCTTAGAGCTTATTATATATTATCCTTCCCATCTTCCTCTTGTGTCAGTCACAGATCCACATTGGGCCGTGCTTCCTAATAATTGGCTATGTGTTGGAGAAATGACACAGCTCATGCTGCGAATTCCAGAGTGGGATTTGGCAGGAGTCACCTGATAATGAAAAGTAATAGTTCTGTGGTTTTATGAGAATCAGTTATGTTGATAGTAACTTAGCACATAGGAGTTTTCACTGTCTTGTTCATTTACTGTTAAGGAACTAAAGCTATGTCTACCTCAGTAGTAGTGCAGCTCATACAGGTGACCTTTCAGCTTGTACTGGAGGCATGAAGTACACGCTGTTTTTGAGGATTTGTGTTTTAAGGATTTTACTTTGGAGTAGGTTGGTCTTGTGGACTCTTGATTTCAGCATCACAGGTGTACTCTTGGAGTACATCTTAAAGGTTAGTTGCATCTGGAAATAATCCTGTTCACACATTTTGGAACTGTCTTGCACTGTCAACTGAAACTTGGTTAAGTGGTGACAATAAGGACATTCATTTCAAAAGCAGTTTCCTGATCCAAACTGAAGTGCTAATACAAAAGTACTGTAAGAACGTTGCAGAGCATAAAAAAAAAAACCAAACCAGTATATGAGAAAGTGGTGTTTTTCTTGTGTTTTTGTTTTTGACCTGCCTTCTGGTAACAAAAACTTAAATCTTCCATATTACCTTTTCAATTTTAATTTATTCTTATTAGCAGCTACCATTTTCTTGGATGCACATTGCTATTTTATCTCCTCTCAAACATGTCACTTTCCCATCCCCCAAAACCCTGCACTCAGTTTTGAGGAAAAAGATGCCAAACTTTTCCTGGGAAGGGAGCTGATTTAGGAAAGAAACAATGATTCAACAGTGAAATACTTCCTTTATGAATGATTGTTAATTGGTATTGCAGGACAGAGATATAGTCAGGGAGCTGTTTGGGACGGGAAACAAAAAAGCAGCAAGTATGAAGGCTTTTAAGCATCTATCCGAATAGCAGAGCTCTTCACTTGATAAGTTTTGTCTCCTTTCATATATTACCGTGACACAGAAGAACAGCAATATTTTACTAGGTTACTGTATATTTGACTGCTCTTTTCCGTATCTTCTTGTGCTTCAGTGCTGCTCAGGAGTAGAGAGCTGGAGTCAGCTTAGTTTTCAGGTCAAAAAATATTTCAAGATTTCATTAAAACTGGTTACTTCATTGCAAACATCTTACTTACTTTGATACATAGCTATTTATGTTGAATTGACTTGTAAATCCTGCTTTATCTTTATTTACTTAAATGCCACTTCAGGTGTATCATAGCTTCTCTGATACAGAACATTTTGTTTTTAGAACTAAACATACTGGTAACAAAAGAGGCAATAAATAGCAGGGTTGGTTTTTGCTGCTTCTAGGTTTCTGTAGTTTAACTGGCAAAATATGAAGGATTTCTGCTCTGGTTAGCAAATGTTACAGACTCTGTTTGTGTAAGTTACAGTCTCATGTAGCATTCTGTTGCTGTGTATATAATGTGTAATAAAATACATTGCTCCTGGACTTTATCTGTTAATAGGACTGAGAAACCTTGCTTTTGTGTAAAACCACAAAAATGTTGCAAAAGAACATTTTTAATACACTTGTGTTGTTGATTTGTATATTAGTTGCATTCTTAGTCTGCAGTCTTTCAGATTTGCATGTCTTAAGATGAAGGCTGTGGGCTGGGACCTGATGTCTTCTCTAAGCTGCAGGTTTTTCAGAAGCTTCCTTGTGTGACTTCTTTTGTGTTACACAATTTCCCCATGCTTCTCTTCCTCGCTTGCAAAATCAGGACTATCACACTTTGTGTTGACACAAATGGACACGTTCAGATGCTGCATGTTCAGTAGAATAGAACTTCCAGCTGCTGGGTGGTTAGCTGCCTATTTTTTTTATTTTTTTTTTGTAATCCGGTTATTGCCTCATAGCTTCTAGGCATTAACAAATACACCAGGAGCATGGAGAATCAGAAATGAAGATGGAGAGCCAGTGGTGTGCAGATACAAATCATGTGCCATTCCATGTATTTTTGGACAACCACGTTTTCAGAATTTTTTCAGCGTGCCTTTGCCAGGCCATCTGTATGTGCAACCTAATACGGTTTAATAATTCTTCCATCAGTTTATTCCTTGTCTTGATAGATTGTGACTATGTAACTCACGTGCAGCCTTGATTGTGAGTATGCTTTGGCTAGGGTAGTTGTCTAGTGTTTCCTCGTGTTTGTGACTCAACACATTGCAGCACTGCAGGTATTTTTTCAGGATTTTGTCACCTGTTTTAATGCTGGTAACTAGTCCTTGCAAACAGAACTTTTTCTGAGTGAAAAATCTCATCAAAGGTATGGAAGAGTTTCTTTGCTTCCAGTGAAAGGTCTGCATCCATTACCATTCATAAACTGTCTCAAACCTGAGTCTCTGGTAAATCAGTGGTTGAGAACCCATCTCAGATTCTTTTTCTTTTGTGTCTTGAATTAAGTAGTCCATGAGACAAGTTATTCTAGGATTTGAGAAAACTTGAGAGCTTCTCTCACATCATAGGAATGCTGCTAATGGTTCCTCTCGATAGCATTTCTCTTGTGCTGCTTAGAACAATGTTTTCTTTCTCTTAGGACAGACATAGCTGTTTATTCTGGCATTTGTTTTAAAGCAGCATGCTAGAAATGCTTTTTTTGGAGTTGCTTAACTTCTAGAATCTACTTCTAGAAAGTAGAAATCTACTAGAACTTTCTAGAAATCTACTTCTAGAAAGTCTTGTAGACTCTCCCACAACCATTAGTTTAAGGAATGTGGGTTCACCTGAGAAGTTCAAAGAACTGCAGTAAGTGGAGGTGGCCAGGATGACTCTAGGGGAGAACTAATTTAAGAACAGAATGGCTGAATTGACCATCAGTATTTTGGAGAGTATATTTTTGTTCAAGTCTCTAGTGGAAATAGCTTGTTCCTTTAAAAGTTGCAAGTTATTTTCTTTTCAAATCCAGGTTAATTTGCTACTCTATTTGCATATCTGGTACATAAAGCATATCTTATAATAGGATATGCCCAAATTCTAAGGTTTGGCAATACTTAAAAAATTCATTTACTAGGTGCGGTGAATCATTCAAGACAAAATGCCTCAATACTTCATGTGTTGCTTTCAAAAGCTGTTTACTTGAATTACCGTTGACTTTTGATGGAATTTAGACTCATAATCATCTAATTTTTTAATAGATCAGATGTGCATTTTAGCTACTGCTTTTTCATTTTTCTAAAGCATATTGAAATGTGGCTTTATCTGCATAATACATAGCTTGGTTCTGTTTTGTTATGTGCTGTAGGAAATTAGAGGACCTTCAGAAATTTTCTAAATAGGGTCAGTATATATTTACTTGCAATGCAATGTAGAAAACTTTATACAGTCATAAAACATGAACTCTACAATCTCTAAATAATGCTGTGATAAAGAAAACATTTAAAATGAATTAAGCTTTAATTCAAAGGAGGAAAAGGATGTATAAACTGTGAACAAATTGAAATAATATTTAGACAGCACCTATTCTCAACTAACTGCATCATATTAATACATTTGTTGGTGACTGCTGGCATAGAATGATCCTCCCTTTAAAGAAAACTTAATGTTCAAGTAAGACCTGCACAGGAAAGTGAACAGCTATTGCAGTCTGTTGATTATGGGGAACAGGTTTCAGTTTTGTGTGCACGTATGTGCACAGAGTTTTTGCTTGCTTTTACCAACTTCAAGTTTAACACTGAATATTAATGTAATTGCTGGTTATTAATAAATTTTTTCCTTTGCAGGGCCCACTGGTTTTTGGCTGTCATCTGTTTTCCTGGTCTAGAAAAACCCAAATATGAACCAAATCCTCACTATCACGAAAGTGCTGCAACACAGACAAAATCTTCCTCTTCAGATGGAGAAAGCAACACACCATCTCCTTTGCCAAATGAGTTCGATACCCAAAACTCGCCTTCCATGTCCACAGCAAAGAAGACATTGACCAAAAAGTATAATACAGCTTTAATTGACCCAAACACTGAAACAGAGGACAGTGAGTCTTCGTGTTGTAGAAGAAGTCCTTGTAGGGGAAAAAGTGGTTTCAAAAAATTAAGTCAAATAGACAGTGATGTGGAAGAACCTAACACTGTGGAATCAGCATGCCATAAACTTGACCATAGGACTCCAGATGAAAACGGTATACAGGGTGAATTCACAACTGCTAGCCAATCTATGGGTATGTAATTGTAAAAACACACATTTTAATGTAAATTTGGAAGCTTCACATCTGTTACTACATTTGCAGTTGTGTAAACGTTGAAAGTTGAGTAGTTTGTGGCTCACATTTGAAGGCTGGCAATGTAAGTAATTTACAGCCATTGTGTAAGAAGTTTTTGTGTTCATCTCTCATCACATGAGACTGGAGAGAAAACAGTTTACCCAAATCCGACAAATTTGTCAGTCGCATTATGCTTTCTCACACACAATCATTTTCTAAATGTCACTTAATTTGCATCAGATGAGACTGGAATTTTTAGGGAAAGAATAGTAGTTGCTGATCCTTTGACCGTGAACCCTCAAAATGTATATGCATGGGGCAGCTGAATTAAGATCATGAGAAAGTTTAATTCCATTGTCTTCTAGAGTTTGAAGTTTCACTTCAACAAGTTCTTCAATGTTCTGTTGGAAGGCATGTAAAAAGACTGAGAAGAAAACAACCAAAAAAAAAAATCAGTCATGTGATTTCCATGTTACATTTAGAGAGGCTTCCTCCATGCATCACTTTTGTGGAGGCTGATACCAGTAGTTTTTAGTCATCTGGAATAGCATTTGTACAAAAGTGAACAAAGGAGCTGACATAATTTTGAAGACAAATGAAGGAATTGGGAAAAGATTGTTTTCTCTGCTCACAGTTTTTCCCTTGAGGCATAGAGTACAAAACAGCTGGTCGTGAGAAAACTTCTGTGTCAGGCACTGATAACATTCCTACTGACTTAATTTACACATAGTAAATAATTGTGTCATTTATGGTACAAGGTCTGAAAAGACTATTAATCAAGTGGTCTAATCTGTATACTGCAGGCCATTACATGCAGTATCTTTGGGTGTTAACCATTTCCCACTTTCTAGTCCAAATTTATTCCTGGCTAGTTTATTCTTCTTTTGTGGTAACATTGTCACTACTAGCAGCTCTGTTTTGTTCTTACAGGGAGATAGGTGGGGAGTTGTTGTTTGGATTGATTTTTTTTTTCATTCTGTACACGATTATCGCAGTCTGATATTGCTGCTGTATATGGTCTCACCTGTCTTGGATGCCACTATTGTTTTTTGTCTGTAATTAGTGAGGACATTCTTTATGAAATACATTTTTGCTAGGATAGCATTTCTTTCTTTTTAATGGCTGCACTGTATTGGTGGCTGGTAGATGGTCCTTCTGTCAAAAACTGAAACACTCAGACTTCGTTGCTCAGCTATGGCAGATGATGCACCCTGTGATCAGTGCAGACGTTCGTAATGGTCCCAGTCCAGGTTTAAGAGATTCAATTCAATTCATAATTGACAGTACAGCAATGAAATTTAGATGCACTACAAACCTGAACTGCCATTTATATCAGATGGAAGATGGGATGTAGGCCTTCAGTATTCTGCCCAGTCTTCAGCTGTTACTCTAGAAGGGTATGGATCTTAACTCTTGACTGCCAAAGCTGTGTGCTAGCTATCTGAAGATACCTCAAAAGGCAGCAGCTGCCCCTTTCGTAGTACAGTCAGTGAACTGTAAGTGAGTTGTTCAGTTGAGTTGCTCTCTGCTCTGATTAAGGTCTCCACTGTGTGTTGTGAGACCCTAGGTGCCTACTATACATGGGAGCTTAAACACAGATGTCTTGATCTCAAACTAATTTGTGGTGTTGGACTCATATATTAGCAGAAGTTGATGCAAAATAACTTTGAAGAGATCATCCAAAATACATATTTTTTATTATTTAACTAATCCCCCACTTTTATTCATAGGTCATACAGTTCTTCTTGTATGATCTGTGATTATTCTTGATACCAATTCTTATTTTTTAGGACTGTCAGCAGTAAGCCACGCGAGTGTGGCCTACTTTCTTTGCTGAGGTCTTTTCAAAGACACCAAGTAAGATTAATTCCCAAGTTTGTCCCTATGGAAATCCCCTGGTAACCTCATTCCAGACTGTTAGTTCAACTTCAAATGCAGATCTTCTTTGACTTTGTTAGCTAGTTCTTTGCCCTATTTACTGTTCTTACAGAAAAATCCTGGGTTGCTTTGGTAACTAATAGGTCCTTTGCTGGCACCAGAACCAACACTTTCATTTTTGTGTTTGTTTAGATATACTATACAGCCTTTTCCTAAGGAAAGTTTTCTTAGGAAGTTACCAAGTTCTGCTAGCACAAGTTATATGTTTATCATTTATTTTCACATAGTTAATTACTTTTCTCTTCAAAAGCTGTTCTGAAGGCTTGCATGGTAGTATAGGAGGACTAATGAGCCTGTAGCTGTTTGTGTCTGCATCCTTCACAGGTTTAGCGATAACATTAATTGTTCTTTATATTTTCTGATAGTTTCCCACGTGAGTAAATATGTAAAGGCATATGTAAATATGTGGAGAGTGAATTTTCAGATACATCCTTTTTACGTAGCAAACAGTGAAGTTTCACAAACATTTCTAATCTGTTGCTCCCAGAAGAGCTGATCCTGCATTTTGCCCTCCCTAGCAGCATGTTCTGTTTTACCAGCAGAAGTCGTCATAAAACTGCACAGCAAATCTGATCAAGGAACTGATTCAAATTAAAAATACTAAGCTTTTGGCTGACTTTCTCAGTCTGGTCCACTGTGTGTGGATATATTTTGTGTCAAAGGCAAGAAGAACTACCTAGGGACAGAATGAGACTTCTTTTGGTGGCAGGGCCACTTATTGTTGTAAAGGCCTTATGGAACTCCAGTGGTAATTTCATGGTATGTTTTAGTCTAGGTTATTACAACTTTTTAAGCATTTCACAAAATAAGGAATAATCTTTGCTGTATTATTTAGAATAAACTTTTCCCTTTGGGTTTATTATTTACATGAATAAAATGCTGTTTGTCAGCTGTAGAGAAGTTACTGTGAGGAACTCTTAGAAAATCTCAGGTACTTAAAATTAGTTTGGTCTTCAATGATATGTAGCATTTGGTGTTTAAATATATTACTGTCTGTGATTGATGCAGATGGATTGCACAAAATCAGGCTAAACTACAGTGAAGATTCAGCTGATGGCAGTAAACTGAATGAAGATGAATTAATAGATTTTTCGGAAGACCAAGATAACCAGGTAAAGTATTTAGGAATTTTATCTGGGAAAGGCAGACTGTTGTGTTTCATTTTCAATGGGTAGTGTAAAAGCTTTTATATACATTGTAAATGTGCATTATCTAAAGCTAATTAATTTTACAAATGTCAAATCCAAAGCACTGTTTACCTTACAAAATTTAGAAACTAGCAAACAGGAGAGGATCGAACATATGTTCATTAAACTGTTCAACAAGAAACTGCTGTACTGATCCTGCATTTCATGTTGTGTGAGTCCTGTGCATTATGACAATATTATCCAATGATTTTATTGTAAACTCTGAAAGTCAGCAACGCTCTCTAATCTCCCCAACTCCCATATTTACCTAGTAGACCCGAGAGCAAGTTACTCTGATTTAAGCTACATTTTTTTGGTGTAAACAGATGGATTTATAAGTAGGTGTTAACTCTTCCGTTGCATTTAGTCATTGTTTTTCCTAGTCACATTTAAACAATGTGGGTTTATAATCAAGTGGTGTTCTTCAAGTTCAAGAGTTTTAGATTGCAGAGATGTGGGAAGTCTCTGATCATTCGTTGTCCTTCATTGATTCACTTCTGAGTATAAGAGCGTGATCTCATAGCCCTGTTGCTTCTGCAGTGGAAGTTCAGTGTGAGCAAGTTAGAAGTTAAACAGTTGCTCTTCTTAATTGGTCTTCCTGTGTTTATTGTTCTGGGTATATAAGTCTAAGTTGTCTGAAACAAAGAATCAAAGGCTTTCAAATGTACAGTCCAGAATTTATCTGTTCTTCACCTTTGAGTCCAGACAAAGCAGTTATTTTGCAAAGTCTGCAGCTATTTGTGATGTCTTCCAAATAGTGTGTGTGTGTGTCTATGTGCACAACGTAAAAACAGTCACTTCTTGTTGAAACCTATCTGTGCTTTCAGACTCAATCCACCTGCTGTCATGTCACTTGTCCAAATAAATAGTCTTTGATTCTATCCTAATGAAGTGCCTTTCTGTACTTGGTAGCAGAAAGCAGTGAAGAAAGCTCATGGTCACCTGTGTTCTTTGCGGGGAGGAAAAGATGCCAAGTTCCTCGCTTGCAGTGTAGCTTAGAACTTGGCTCAGGCGGAAGCTGTTACTGATATCTTCTAGAACACACAAAGCAAGTATAGAAATGGTAGACCATGACAGGCTGAGTGTACTTTCATGTCTGCCAAAAATGATGTTGAGGCTGCAGCAGAAGCAGGTGTATTAGGTATCGTGTAGAAGACACGATAAAATCTTAATGGTGTAACAGGAGGATTTTAGTCATAGGATCCTGTGTATAGGATCCTGTATGATTTGTACACAAGTGCTCAAATCATGCTGGTTTCTTGGATCCTGTTTTTGGAAAGCATATCTTTCCCTGTAATGCAGTGGTCTGGGGTAGTAATAGCTAACTCCATAGTCGGGTGAGAAATCATGGATCACTGGTTTCCTTTTAGGTACAAGAACTTAGTGTTCTCATTGATGAATCTTCCATATCCTTCATAGCAATTGTTACTGAAATCAAAAGGTTAAAGAATATTCCCAGGTTTGTGGTGTGTCAGTTTTTTGCAATATGTAAAATCATGTCAATTTGCCTTTGGATTTCCCTTGCTCAAAGAACCAAGTTGGTGGATTCTGGACTAAGGATCAAGCTTTCCTCCTGAGTTTATTGCAGATTTTGCAGATACTGTCTCGTTTCCTATGCTGAAGAAGTTTCCAGTAATCAGTAGGAAGAGACAATACAATTTGGATTTTAACCTGCAGGGAGATGCACCTCTTTTAGGCCAGAAACACTTTAAAAAAAAAAAAAAAAAAAAAAAAGTCATGTTTTTTTGTTTCATTTGTGTGTTTTTTTTTTTCTAGTTTCAGTGGTCATTAAATATAACAGCACCATTCACTCCATGTCTTTCCAGCGTGGATTTGAGAAACAGTGTGAGACTAAAAGTTGTTAATATAAACAGTGAATGGTTGTAAATGAAAAAAAGTTAACACTTCTTTATTAAACTTGATGTTGTTGGTCTTGAATAAAAACAGAAAGTATAGCAATAATTCCTCTTGCATCTGTTTAAAAATGTGAACTTCTAAACACCTGTAAACATGTTGCTTTTGTAGGAAGACAGTAGTGATGATGGTGGCCTTTTAGATGATAACTGTAATTCAGAAATGGGACAGTGGCACCTGAAGCCTACTATCTGCAAACAGTAAGTAGTGAAACAGTTGAAATTGATATTAATACAGTTTGGGAAATGAAAATTTCATGGGAGTGTATGAAATTTTAAGACAGTAATTGTGGGAAATGCTCATACATTTTCTTCAAACAGTTTAGCCTGTGTATTTGTGTTTGAGGGAGCCTTCTATATTCTGTAGTACCATCATCTTCAGTAATCAGAAAATATAGCAAATGAAACTACTGGTAAAATAATACCTTGTTGGTTTCTGTTAAGCCTATGTACTTCTTCAAGTGACAGAAGATTATTTCTTCAAATAAGGCTGTATGTTCATATCTTGTGCTTAGATTCCTACAGAAAGAAGGTTGCAGAAGCACGTTTAAATGTATCCTTTTATATTAAAAGGCAGAATAATTTCTTCAAATTAAACATGTAGTTAAGTTAATACTAAATGAAACCTTTGTGGTCAGTCAAATTATTACAGGAAAATGGGATCGTTTTTAACTGCTTCCATGCCTGATTTAAATGTATTTGAGTTGTTGTTTTTATTGTCTCTCCCTGTTTCTTGGTTAATCTTCTTTTCTCTAATGAGAATGCTTCACAGCATTGAGTTCAATTACAGGGTCTTTCATCTACTTTTTTCATAACCTGTTTTTCATTTGAAATATCTTTAAAATGTTTTTGGATTTTGGAAACACAAGTGATTTATTAATGAACACTGACTGCAGTTGCCTGCATTTTGATGTGACCAGAAGTGTTATTCCAAGTCCAGAAATATTGTCACTAATATTGTTGTCTTCAGAGTTTTCTTTATATTTTACCACGTTTTGTTTATCCATTCTCACATTTTTTCTGAATGTAATGATTACTAGAAAGGTAATGGTTTTCATAAGTGGTTTTTCTTACAGTGCGGGATAATAAAATTATGTATTTATACATTATATGAAATATGTAGGTAGTATCCTTGATGCATTGTCATGAAGGTGTAAAAATCCATCTGTACTGTGAGATTTAGAAATACTTGGTAGTGCTATGGACTTGTAATTATAGCTTAAATTTTTCTCATGCTGATGATAGATTATCTGTTTGTAATACTTCTCTCCAGTCGTTATTTTAATCTGAATATGAAACTTCATAAAATCTTTGACACAGGTATCAAAAATCATTAAGGGCACTTGAAACTATGATAACAATGAAGTATTAAAATTATTTCTGTATGAGAAAGGAAATTCAATTCTACTCCTCCCTTCCAAAACAAATAAAAAAAAAAAAAAGTACTGGATTGTGTGTTTTGAGAATATTGCTTATTTAAATAATATCTCTCTTTCAGTCAAAAATAAAAACAAGTATAAATTAAAGCAATCATTGTTCAAGTAATAATATGCTTGTGCCTCAAAAGTTGCATACATGTAAGTTAATTTACACATACAAACCAAACCTATTTATAAATTCATGCATATAATTGGTCTGAATTTGCTAGTTTCCAGTTACAAAGAACATCTTGTGTGAATGCATGTGTATATTATTATTAGGGGAAAAAAGGTAGAGCTTTGTGATAAGTAGTCTGTATCTTATTTGTCCCTTAAGGTACACCTTATATCTTAACAATGCTGAGATTCTCAACCCTGGAATGAGTTGGCTCCAGTGGATAAATCCAGCTGTTGCCTATAAGGCAGCTGATATAATTATATATAATTGTTACATTTATAGTTTCTGCTAAGACTGTAGCCTCTAGATTGAATGATAGATTTCAGATTCAGCAGTTGGGACCACTTCTTGAACATACAAAATCTAGTGTATTTTTAGGTGCTGTGGACTGCCCTATCTGTCCTCCAGATGTTTCTCCAGGAGGATGTTTGTCGGCTCTGTGCCTTACTTTCCAGTCTCTTGCAGGTGTCCCAGATACCTTGTGCATCTAAAATAGCACTAGACACCTGGGGGGCTTTTAGGGTAACTAGATTTTGCCTGTAACAAATGGTTTCAGTCTGAGAGAATGCACTTAGAAACTATAGTACTGGAGTTCTCTGTACTGAGTGTGTGGTTAAATTTAAAGATAACTTTGTATTTAGCTATCCCAGTTAGGGGATTATAGCAGCACCGGTAAAAATGTTATAGTACTGATCTACTTTTGTTCAAGGTCATCCCACAAATCGCTAGCTTTGTAATGTATTTTCTAAGCTGTTGTAAAAGACTCTGTACTTTAAAAGTGTGTTCTCTTACAGGCCCTGCATTTTGCTTATGGACTCCCTGAGAGGCCCTTCACGGTCAAATGTTGTGAAAACACTAAGGGAGTAAGTTTCATAACTGTAATTTTTGCAAAATTATGCAAGTAAAAAACAAAGTTTTAATTTTCATGGTCTTTTATCGTAGATATTTAGAAGTAGAATGGGAAGTCAGGAAGGGCAATAAAAGAAGCTTTTCCAAAGAAGTCATGAAAGGTTCCAACCCAAAAGTGCCACAACAGAACAACTTCAGTGATTGTGGAGTGTACATACTGCAGTATGTGGAGAGCTTTTTTGAGGTATGTATACCTATTTGTGTAACTATTTGTTTTGTCTCCTGCAGCGATCAAGTATGTGCTGCAATTATAAAAGGCTCTTTTAGCTTTTACAGCTATTTATTAGATGATGCATTAGAAACAAATTTATATGTTCTCATAGATAATAATGAATACTTCCTGGAAAATAAACTAATGGCCAATATTTTAATATCTGGTACACATGTGTACCAGATACCAGAAGCCATGGAATTTTCTGAGAAATTACTGAGAAAAGCTTTGTGTTGTTACAGTGCATGTCCTTTAAAATTACCCAGTAAGAGTTCAAATTTGAGTTCAAAATCTAAACCAAAGACATGGTACTATAAAAGCTTGTTCTTTTTCCCCTAAGAAATGTGACTGTGAATAAATTCATTAATACAACACAGCTAATTTAGGCTTCTTAAGCTTTCATTATAACATGTAAGTAAAATCATTATAGCTAGAAGCCAAATCTTAATTCCATTGAAGAAAATAGTTGAATTTTTATTTCCTTTAACTGTCTTGGCCTTCAAGTTAAGGCTCCTTTCAGAAGGGGAGGATGGAACACCCTCAGGTCTGCGTTGGGAGGAGAAATGGTAAATTGAGATGGGGTGTAGACTCTGTTTACAGTCTAGAGTGCTTTAGAGCACTGTTGATGAGCTGTCCTGTGACTACCCATCTCCCGAGAAAGTTGGTGATTCCTTCTCCATTGCTCAACCCTCACCTCGTTCATTCCTTATGTGATAGCAGCAAGGCTTCAGAAGAGTGTATTCATGCAAAATGAAGGCCAAACATTCAATGTGCCTTAAAACACTTTTTATTAATTAATTTTAGCTTTTGCTTTTCAGAGCTTAGAACCATCCTAGAGAACTTTTTGTTCTGTACGTGGGGGACTGTGGAGCCAGCCACGTTCTAAGGACCTTACCCCTTGGTTCTTGCCAAGTGCCTGCAGAATTATGGCAGGCTGGATCCCCTCATCTTGGCCAGCCCCACAGCTTTGCCTGCCAGGGAGCAGGAGTGGGACGTAGATGTGTCTGGTAGAAAATCACAGGGTATTCTCAGAGGTGACGCTAGTGGGAAAGTAAAACCTGGGCTAGCGGCACAGTACTAAAATATCTCACAGCTATTGAGCTAATCCATTGCAGCTGCTAATGTGTCTGAAAGATGCTACCAAGTCTCAGTTGTCCCGGCAGCTGTACCAGCTGACCTGGAGAGTTGGTTAGTTGGATGGGTAGGGGCTATACAGTCACATCTTCTGCTTTGTGGGTTTATTTCAAGCGTCTTCTTTTAATAATAAGCATTAAAGCCATGACGTGTAGGTCTTTTTAAAACCAAGGCTCGCTTCACGAGGTATCTGGCGTAACAGCACGGCTGGTGCCTGCTGGGCCCCATCGGCTCGGCCACCGGAGGGCGCCTGGGGCCGTGGCCGGGCCGCCGCCATGGCCGCCCCTGGCTGTCCCTATGGTGATGGGGCAGGCAGGAGGGGCTCGCTGAGAGAAAGCGCCGTGCCGCAGGCTGTGCTGATGGGTCGGGGCGCAGTGGTTGTGCCTCACCGCAGCTCTCCTGCTAGTTCTCCGGGTAGGTGACCTCTGGCAGGAAAACGGGAGGTAAGCACACAGAAAGGGCCGGCAGGCAGCCAGGTGCTCTTCACAGGCCCCGCTTTTAAGAGTGGAATGTAAAGCTCAATTTCCTGATTTGTTGTGGTCCCGCAGGTATTTAGAAGAACCGGACTAGAGCTCATTAGGAATCTGGTCTTGATTCTAGCCACCCTTTTTTTCCAAAAGAAAAGAAAACAAAAAACCCTGTATCTTGTATCTATTTATCTTTTACCTCTTAATTAGTACGATGTCTATCACACAAATTAATTCAAATAGTTTGCCTACACAATACAGCAGTCTGAGTAGATTATTTGGACACTCCACCAGAACTGTGGTGTGGATGTGTGATATTCATAGCAAAGCTTGATCAATTTGACATTAATTCTACATGTACAAAAGATATAAACAGTAGAAATTTTGTTTCACGCTGAGGGATGAGCCAGGGAAGAATGCATGTTTTCCACTACAATTCTCCCCAATCTTTTACGTTATAGCTCCCTACTGTCCAAATCAACTTTCTTTTCAGAATCCCATTCTGAGTTTTGAGCTACCAATGAACTTAACAGACTGGTTTCCACGCCCAAGAATGAAAACCAAAAGAGAAGAAATACGAAAAATAATCCTGAAGCTGCAGGAACAGCAGAGCAAAGACAAGAAGGGACAAAAAGACGCAAGTTCAGCAGAAAGATCTTTGCAGGAAAAAACAGAACAACTTATCAACAGTGGCTCAGACTGAATGTTGTATCTGTTGCATGTTAGCTCCACAATCAAAACTGAAATATACATTTTGTCTGCCCAGACTAAAGATTTGGCGTATTCTCTGCTCAAAGTTACTTGGAAATGTTCAATGCCTGTATAAATGTGTGTCATAAAAAGATTTAATTCCCACAAAGATGTGTATTAAGTAAGCAAGTCTGTACATATGTTAATGAGGCCAACTTTTTCAGCATTTGTAATTACTTTTTTTCCACTTGGTAGGGAGCTTTTGTTATGTATTTCTGTTAATAGAACTTAAATAGCAACTTCTAAACATAAAGCAAATAAAGAAAATATTTATAGGATAAAATGGTTAACTTTTTCTTTTTCAGTAAAGCTGTAATGTTACAGGCTTAAGTAACACATAGGGAATGATTTGGTAGTAAGATACTTAATTCATATTTTGACCCTATTTAGTTGCCCTTTACAAGATTATTCTGCTTGCGCTACAAACAATAATATGGGTAAGTGTCTCAGTGTACCATGGCCTCAGAGAGGGTGATTCCCATCCTCACAGTATCTAAGTGTAGGCAGTGTAATAGTTAATAGGACTGCTTCAGATTTGGGGTTTTAAAAGATATGCATTGCAATTAAAATTCCACACTTGCTTTAGTGGGACGGGCTAGAGAAAGGAGGAGAATGCTCTTTGACCAGAGATTACTATTCAAGCAGTATTATAAAAGTGGTTTCAATGAAGTGATCTTGAGTGATACTATTAAATCATATTTTGTGGATCCCAATTGTTGTACAGGTGTATTTTGAGACTTTCTTCATTATAAAATTGTATTTTGGTAAGTGTACTTGGAATAGCAGATTGCCCACATTACATTTTCTATGTTACAATTCTGAATGTTACATTCATATGTGCTTTATCTAAGTAATGAACATTTAAAAAAAGTGTATGATTACTATTTTTTGTAATATCCATGCAAAAAAAAAAAAGAAAAAAACCAACAAAATATCAGTGTTCATTGCTTGCTTGTTTGTTCTTGGCTTTAGGTAGCATCAGACTAATGCTGGGATTTGTTTGGGTATTTCCAATATATTTTGATTTTTAAAATAGTTTAAAATGCCATTGTTGCTTACAGTGCAAGCATCCTTGTTAGAAAGGCTTTGGTATTCAAATGAGGAAAATAAGAAATGTTTTTTGCAAGGATATATATATCCAGTCCACTGCTAGTATGGATATCTTTGAAGGGATCCAGAAGCTGTCTCTCCCTGGGAGGAAGTCTCTCAGGAGACCAAGGGGATTTTCTGTCCTTCCTTGCAGACGGTATTTTCTTGTCTGTTTTTTTCTACTGGGACTGTAATTTGTCATTCCCTTCTCGAGAAGAAGCAGCAGAGACTTCCTTAGCTGAACTTTGTGTCCCCCAAGATCAGTTTTTATACAGAAGATCAAGAATACTTGAAGACCCAGTACTTCAGGCTCTCTGTGAGTTTTCATTCTCACTAAACCCTGAAAACATGGCTGTTAAGGGCGTTGCTGCCAGAAAAGCTATTGCTGTGAGACTCTGTTTAAAAGTAGGGTCACTGACCAAAACAGAGTGATTGCACAAAGAGCAACACAGCCATGGGCTGCTAACCTGCACAGGTAACCCACGGGATTTAGGGGATTTGTTCATTCCCTCGTCTCTTTCTTGTGCAGACCCTGTGCCTCATGGAGAGTATGTAAGCACCGTACGTCTCTTGCAGATGGGCCGATGCCTAGAGAGGTTTTTTGTTGAAGTATGTGGGGGCAATCTTCTGGTTTACAAATTAAATATGTAAGGCACGCGCTTAGGAGTTGTTTCCTCCATGGCATTAGTCCAGTATTCTTGCCATTGTTGCAGAAAATAAGTGATAAAGTAGCTTCAGATTGTTTTCCTGCAGCGTCTTGTATCTGGTTTCAGTGCAACTAACATATTGGAATAGTAGTTTTTACAAATGCAAGTAAATCAGTGATGGCTTGTAGAGAGGAAAGGAAAATAAGTTCTTGGAAATACAGAAACCATTGCAAATAGAATGTGTTTCTTCTCAGTTAGTTATTTTTCCCAATGATATGTTCTAATTATATGGAGTATATCCAAATTTGATCAATACAATTGTTTTCCTTTTTCTAACGCTTGTGATGCAGGTTCATAAATTGATGATGTAGAACTATTTGGTTCTCTTGCTAGGAATGGCCTGGTGCTTTCTCCTTTTCCTTCCTCTATCCTGTCCTCCCCTTCTTCTTCCCTTCCCTTTTTCAAAGCTGTGAAGAAAGTGTTTGATTTATTATCATTTAATGTTAAAGGTCTTGAGATCTTCAGTCATATACAGCAAGCTAATATACATGTTAAATATAGGAAACTTATTTTTTTAATAAAATTTGATGTTAATAGAAAAACACAGGATTAAGAATGAGTTATTTTAAAATGTTACTACTTTGGTTATAAAAGTTCACTACTACATGTACTTACTAATTATTCATTCTCACCGTAGTGGTCAGCTACAGTACAGCTTTGCAACTGAACAAGGAATTTTACTGGTGGCTTTTCTGAATAAAATGTAATAAATCAATGGAAGTTAGTGGGGTGGAGGCTAGATATCTATATTTAATAATTATATGAAGATACATGCACTCTGAGGAAAGTGTAAGTTGCTTATTCCTTTATAAGATTTAAGATTGCAAATACTTTGAGTAGCATGACTGTGTTCTGCAGCGTAAGGTATCAGATGGCTGCCTAATTAAATGGATCTCTTTGTATTGTTTTTCAGGTTGGCTAGAATAACAGTTCAGAGTCCTTTTAAAAGTTTTAGATTACATAGCATAAAAAATGCATGTATTTCTGGTGCACGTTTGCAGGATAGCTGCAAAAGTAGAAGAGACATCTAAGTAGTCCCTTGTGACATTCCTTTTTTTTTCTTGCTGAAGCACACCCTTTAATGAACAGACTCGAGCAGAGGAACTGTTCAGTTGTTTTTTGAGGTTGCATTGCGCTCTTGTCTTGGAGGAATCTATTTTCCAAAATATTCAGCAAAAAGTTGAAAAAAAAAAACAAAAACACAACTTTACCATGATTAGAAAACCATGCAGTTGATATTTATTTTTAATTTATGAATTTATGTACCATGTAGCAAGCATGTGAAAGAACTGCGCCAGCTTCCCTAGTTTAAGATCCACTATATTTTATTTCTCAGGTTTTTTGATTAAAACATTTTCAGTCACTGGTTAAAACCTTGCACTGACATCCTTGAATTGTACTTACTCAGTACTCCTAAAGAACCTCTGTAGTCTGTACCGGGATTCCCAAAGGTGTACTCCATCTCCCTGAATCTTTTGACTCTTGCCATCTACTTCTACAAATCAAAGGGGAACTTATGTTACAAGGTACAACTTTGAAACAATACCAATGAGGTAACAGCCATATTACTTGTCTTTTGCCACTGTGTTTTGTATTTTAAAACTAAATCCTTTCTGCTTAACGCAAGTTACGTCTGTTGGGAGAAAGATGTGGTGAAAGGTGTTCTGTGGGATCCAGTCTGGTTAGTGAGGATAAAATCTGCAAAACGACTATGTTGTGGGTTGTTATAGTTTTCTGATGGGCTAGGTTTTACTTGCTCTTGGCAGATTTGCATGTGGACCCATGCAGACCTGTGGCTACAAAGGGAAACTTGGTAATGTACACCATGCCTGCAGGATGCTTTATTTGCTTATGTGAGTAATTGCAAGCCCTAACCTAGATTCAAAGAACTGACCTGTTTCTTTGCTAGGCCTTTTTGTTCTTATCTTTTTTTCCTCTTGTGTTGGGCTCATAATTGATGTTGCCAGAGGAAAGTAAACAGTGCTCTTTGTGATGTATGATGCTTAAAATATATATGAACTGTGCTTACATATGAATATATATGAGCAGAAAGCTATGTGGATTTAGTATCCAAATTCTGGTAAACATGGGATTTACCATGTTTACATGGTAAGTAAAGAGACTTGCATTGCTTGCATCTTACATTTTCTTCACCCCTCCTTATTTTGCTGGGGTTTGTGATTAAATTCTGTTCTCAGTTATTTGGGGTGTGACTTTACCCACAACCAGTATATACCAAAATACTAGAATAAACCAAAATAGGTATATAATGTTAAATGATTCAGCAGTGGAAAGAGAGATAATGATTACTTTTTTTTTTTTTTTTTTTTTTTAAACAAGATTTATGTGTATCAGGAGGGGGGGAAAAAAAGCTTTTCCAGGTAAATGGTTTATTTTAATGGAATAATCAAATCCACATACTACATGCGCTCAGATGTAGATGATATTTGCAAATTCCAACTTGTGGACAGATGCTCTTTTATTGTAAGCTGACTGAAAATCTTGAAGGTTAAGGGGAGCCAGACCAGTTTGTTGCAGCTGAGTATCTGTTCTCATGCAATCTGTGAGGAGGCTGCCTGAGGGAAAACCATCCTGCTTAGGCCAATTCGAGCTTAACTGTGTTGAGAGTCTGTTTCAGAGTCATTCTACGTTTAGAATCTGCACTTTCATGCAGAGATTAAAAAACATTCGATTTCCCCAGTGGTTTAACTTGTATAAAAAATAGATAAATTTTACTAATACCACCTCTCTTTAACTGTATTTCTGCCTTTGGAAACTTGGTTTACTTATGCACATATACTGATGTTAACTAAATACATACACAAAATATAACTAAATACCACTAAAAGTACTGATGACAACTCACAACAGTAGCTAGTAGACTGTTACACAAACTTTTATCCCCATTGTCCTCCAATTAAAACTGCTTTAATTTAAGCTCTGTGACAGTGCCTGTTTAGCATCAGGTTTGTTCTTCCTAACTAATGCTTTGGGAGAAAGAACATTGTGCATCCCTCATTTTTTTTGCATGTATGCAAAAAGCAGTGAGTGCAGTGATAGCCTGGATAGAGACACCAGCAAGTTTCGGACCAAAACCACAATACTCATTGTAGGAGTATTGTTTCAGGAAATAATTGGGAATTTAAGCTCTAGGATGTCTGCTATTTATGCAACAGGCTGAAAAAGAGCAGAATACTTAATTTATCTCTAGAGAACTTCATATTTTATCACTTCAGTCCTGGAAATTTGGTTCATGCTATACAACAATAATAAGCCAGATAGTGCGTGGGTTCTGCAACACAGGAAATTTAGATAGGCTAGCCCCAGAAAAACACTGCTGAAAACACAATGTGTTTTAACATAAGTTGTGCTGGAATGCAAACAAATGGAGTACGTTTCTCATTTAAATGTTACTTGGTTAAACTGCTTCGTAAACAGTATTGTAATAATATCTGTCAGTGTTACACAAGGGCAATAAAAGGCCGTGAGAAGTCATACAGCTCTGTCCTATCCTACAAGACAACTGAAATTTCTAGACTTTAAACAAAATTTGCATCGACTTCTTCCACTGCAGATAAATATCCAGGCTCCAGAATCAAGAATGCGTATTTCACAAATGTCTGGATTAACGCATTGCATGTATTTGTGTAGATGGTTTGTGATGATAATGATTGACCAGAAAGTGATACATTATGATTTTTATTTTTTAGTCATGCTTTTGTTCTGTAAAGGCAATGTTCCCTGAATTAATGTATTAATACTTTATATTTTTTTAAGATTTTGCTACACCTTATTGTACAGTCATTTTGTGAGCTTTTCATGCTAATGCCAATTATTCTAATACTTCTTACACAGTTAAGGAATTTGGATGCAATCTAGTCAGTCTGATTTCAATATCCAACTTGTAGCCCTGTGTCTGAATTGTCTCTCTAAAGCAAGCAAGTTAGTTCTCTGATTTCAAGGAGGTACCATTTTTTATAAAGATATTGTCTCATTCAAATGATTTTATTTAGACACAATTTTTCAGGCCAGTTAGGAGCTGATTAATATAAATTAAAATAAATTAATCCCCAAAGCCTTGAATGTAAAATTACATCTAGTTTGACATTCATTTTATCACACGAAATAAATGAGTAACGTTTGTTACTTAAGTTAAAGGATGAACCTTTATCTTGGCCACAGTCGCTAGACGTCATTATTTCCATTTTGCAAATTGAGTGCTGAAGTTCAGGGAAAGAGGTGAAAAGCATTTTAGTTTAACCGAGCTGAGCTCCATGCACTGAACTGCTGAGATTCACACTCCAGCTACTCTCACTTATGGGTGTTGAAAAGTAAGCTTAAAACGATGTTTACTGTTTACTTAGCTGCTTGAAGAGAGAGAATTTTGTGGCGAGGAAGACTGTTTGCCTAGATTTAAGTTTTCTTGACCTGAGATTATCAGCAGTCAGCGCTGAAGTGAGTGTTTAACTCTGCTTTCCAATATTTGCTCTGATCTTTACACAGGTGAGTTCTTTCTATGGTGCTTTGAATGAGCTGTCATTTGCTTGCATTATTTTTGCAGATACTCTTGCAACTCTGACCATAAGCATCTCAACTTGGGCACCTGACAATAAGAATATAGC
Organism: Netta rufina; assembly: GCF_964035555.1. Classification (NCBI taxonomy): domain Eukaryota; kingdom Metazoa; phylum Chordata; class Aves; order Anseriformes; family Anatidae; genus Netta; species Netta rufina. Next base: position 88,084,980 of record NC_140125.1, on the reverse strand, counting down.
TGATGACCACTGGAAAATGCTCTCAAGTAACTTGCTGAGTATCAGATAATTTTCCTATAGCAATGGGTCACGCGTTCATGTCTGAAAGAGAACATTTAGTTATTTCAATTAGATTTTATTTATTTTTTCCTTATCATACCTCCTCATGGAACAACAGAATCACACAGCTCACAGTTGCCTTCAGCGTGAAATTTTCAGTTCCCTAAACACTGGACTTGGCATCCACTGAGAGAAGCAGTATCTGGAGGAGAACATGACTCGCATGTACAAATTTCTGTCATCACAAGTGGACTAAAGTAGGGTTCCTTGGACAATTTAATTTGTGGATGTTACCCACCTTTTGAGTGCTTGTTTGTAATACTCTTAACCTGTGTGTTGCAGTGAGGTTTTCTGACTTCCATCATCGGTATGTGATGGCCACTGGTAGGACTAATTCCACAATACTCATTCCTGTTACTCTGTAAGTGGTTGTAGTACGTTGCCGTTTTATTGCTCACCTAGGTGGAGTCATGATGCATAAATCCCAATGATTTTTCCAGTTGGTTGCCAAAAGCAGAGGAACACAGGTACACATCAGGCTTAGGAAGAGCTAACTTCTGGTGGCTACAGAGTTTGTCCACTTGCTGGTTTCCTTCCCTCCAAACCCTAGATGACTGCCTTTCTGCACTGCTTTGTTGTTTTTTTCCCCAGTCTCTCTTGGGGAAGACTACATCCCACCATTTGGATTTCTACAATGAATTGCTCACACAAATAAAATGAAAATCTGTGGACTAGTGAAGTGTTAGGACTTGACATGTTTGGGACCCCTCTTATCTCGCTATTACCTCGCTTACCATGCTATTATTCATTTATTTATGCAGGCCTGTCTTGTGTTCCTTGTTACACACAACTAAAAATAATCTCTTTGCTTTATTTAATTATCCTTTAAGGTAAGGAAATACAGAAATGGGGCTGGTCTGGGAGACTTACTCCCACTCAAAAAAGAGCTTCAGAAACTGATTGCACATTGCTAGGGGTGGAAATGCAAAACAATCAACCTTCCTTAAGTAACGTGTTGTCTGATAAGACAAAGGAAGAAACTTCTTTTGAATTGAAATGCAATAGGAAGACTTCAAATAGGAGCTGTTGCCTTAAGCCATAATATCTAATTTATTTGCATCTTGAATGAAGCAGCTGGATGATGGAATGGCTGTGGAGAAGTCAGAGTACTGAAAAAAATTAGCTGTGGTTAAAGGAGGGGTTCGTGCAAAGTCTACAGGGAAGAAAGGGAAAAATATCTTTGCACAGCTGTCAAAATCAGAGAAGTATGTACACACATATAACAATAAGTGAAAGGGACCAGATAAAAATGACTTACACACCCATTTCCAGTGAATAATTTACATGATATGGAATTGAATGGCTCTTATCTATAGAAAGCTTCCTTGGAAAGAAACCGAAGTTTGATTCTGAAAGGAATATAATTTTGGAATCGGTAAGTATACTATTGCTGAAATCCCAGCAAAATTTCTTGTCTTTTCTTGAACATAAACTACTAAACCTTGAGCCGGTTAGAATTTTTATTTTTATTTTTATTTTTATTTTTTGCAAACATCTGAACAAGCTATTCCTTATCTAGGTAAATAACTGATTAGTTGTGCTGACAGGACTAAGTTGGCAGCTGGGAAAGGTACATCTAGAACCACCTCACGGGTAACCCAAAACACTGAAAGCCAGTGGGATGATGACTTCAGCATTTTTAGCTTTTTTCTTCAGAAATTTATTGCAAAAATATAAAATAATTTTAGGGAGTACCAAGGCATTACACTGTAATTTACACTCAACATTACACGCAACAGGCAGGAAACTCCAATAGTTGATGTTAACAGGTTTGAGGTATTATAACATGCCCACGTTACACAGATACAGTGTAGTAACATTACACATATATATTTGGAATATGCCAACAAAGCAGCATAAAGTAAATGAACTTCTGGCCTCATTAAGTTGTTGGCTGTGACTTAAGTCAATGCCCATGGACATTTCTACAGGCAGAACTTTACTCGTTACATGCATTGTGTTACACAGTTGAAGCTACGTGTAACCCACAGTGAAACCTAGGTAATTACAATGCGATTTAAACACAAGCTTTCTGTCTAAAGGCTTGTAGTTGATGTCAAACCTGATTTTTGCATTTAATTTTCCATAATAAAGTCTGCAGAGAGAATCTTAACAATCACAATACAAACAACTTGAGAACATCCATCTCAGTAGGGAAATCTCCAGCCACATAAGAGTGAGAGCCTTTACCTTTTGGTATTTAGTTGGTCTAAATCTTACCAACCAAGTTATAATAATAAGAATAAATAAGTTATAAATAAGAACTAACTCAGAAAAATTTAAATAGGCAGGACGCTGCTTGATATTCTTTGAAATGCAAACATGCATAATATCCTCCCAGGGTTTTCTAAGAAGTCACGTGGGATCCTTTACCTGCTTATCCTTTCAATACTCTGTCATTCACCAAATCTGACACAATGGAGCGGCCCATGCAATTACCATACTTTTTTTTTTTTTTTTTTTTATGTGGCAACTTTGAAAACAGCAACTGTTTACTATAATCTGCAACTCCCAAATTCAAACTTAAATAGTTTCAATATCTGTGTGAATTAAGACACCCTGGACATCTGGAATGTTGTCAGTTCTTTGTCAGTTCAGCAAGGAGGAACAGGTGCACTTTGATAGTTTTGTTAAAATACTGCACTGCCTCATTTCAGTAATCTTTCTGCCTTTGGTATGCTCATGGGATTCCTGGTAGGCTTTCTAGTGCATGTATCACTTTTGCACGTTTAGGATCATAGGATCACAGAATGGTTTGGGTTGGAAGGGACCTTAAAGACCATCCAGTTCCAACCCCCCTGCCATGGGCAGGGACACCTCCCACCAGACCAGGTTGCCCAAAGCCCCATCCAGCTTGGCCTCGAACACCTCCAGGGATGGGGCATCCACAGCTTCTCTGGGCAACCTGTTCCTGTGACAACCTTTTGGTTTAAAACTCTTGCTCCTTGTCCTGTCACTACAGGACCTGGTAAAAATTTTTTCCTATGTATGATACTTCTTGTAACCCTCCTTTATACATTGAAAGGCCACCATAAGGTCTCCTGAGAGCCTTCTCCAGGCTGAACAACCCCAATTCTTCCAACTCTTCCTCATAGGAAAGGCCCTCCTCAAGACCCACTCTAACAGGTCCTTGTCTGTCTTGCACTGGGGGCCCCAGATCTGAACACAGCACTCCAGGTGGGGTCTCATGAGAGCAGAGCAGAGGGGGAGAATCATCTCCCTTGCCCTGCTGGCCATGCTGCTCTTGATGCAACCCGGGATACGGTTGGCTGCAAGCATGCACTGCTGGCTCATATCCAATTTGCCAGCAGCATACCTAAGCCCTTCTCTGCAGGGCCGCTCTCCATCCATTCCTCACCCAGCCTGTAATCATACTGGGGACTGCCCTGACCCACATGCAGGACCTTGCACTTGGCCTTATTGAACCTCACAAGACTCACACAGGCCCACCTCTCAAGCCTGTCCAGGTCCCTCTGGATGGCAGCCCTTCCCTCAAGCCTGTCAACTGCACCCCTCAGCTTGGTGTCATCCACAAACTTGCTGAAGATGTGCCAATATATTTCTAGCTCATTCCAACAGGCCCTTGTAGAGCAACAGGTAACGTGTGAACCTGCAGCTGGAGGACGGCTATTCCTACAAATATCACCTGTGCCTGGTGACCTTTGAATGGGCACACTGCTGTGGTTCTGCCACGTGACAGAGGCACAGGAAGACCTGAGCCATGGTACTCGCACCCTGGGCTTCCCCACAGATACTGAGCTGTGTCTGCCCCTTATAAATATCAGTAGTCTAAAAGAGCTTTTTAGCAAAAACTGTTTTGAGTCTCCAAGCTATCCTTGCTGTTCCTGGTGTTGTGAAAAGCCTCAGACTGACCAGCCTCTCTGGTTTCAGCTGAGCTTTCCTAGGAATGGCATCTGAAATGCTTCCTGCCTGCCTCCTTACCTGGAGAAAATGGCAATGCTAAAATACATTTTGCCTGATTTCTCTTTCATCCTTTTGTCCTTTTGCTTAGGTTGAAGTTCCTGCACTCATATTTCACTTGTGTGAATTTTCCTCTATCTCCCCAGAAGATTTACAGAACAAACACTGCTGTGTCTTGAGTTATTTTTAGAATTCCCAGGGAGAAGAAAGGGAGAGAGCAGCAACTCGCTCCTCCTCGGCAGGGAGGGGCAGCTCAGATCGTGAGATAGTCCCCGGCTCCGCAGCACTTCCAGTAGGATTGGCTGCCTTGTTTACACTAGAAAATATTTTGTTGACCATTTCCTGACACTGTATCCTGTTTTGCTAACATTTTTTTTTTTTGATCCAGTCATCAAATTTACATTTTCATTTAGTTTTCCAGCCATATACTTTACCCAGATAATGATTATTCTTATCTGTCTTCTACAGATAAAAGTAAGACTGACCATACAAAGTACTGTCCTAAAGGTTATGACACAGATAAACTCCCATTCTCCACAAGTTTTGAAACATTTTGCCAAAATTGTTAAACATTCTTATATTATGTCAAATGAGTATGCCACTGTCAATTCAGCTTGCCACCTTGCAGGTGTGCGTACTGTTTAAAACAGAACAAAACAAGCTTATAGCAAGTTTTATGAGGCACAGGAATGATAATCTGGATACAGGATTTACTCCCACCTGTGCTTTGCCTGAGCTGCAGGATTACTGGCACGCTTTGTGCTCCTCAACTCCATTTCCACGTGCACATTCATGTCGTTTTGTGACAGAACCCCTTCCCTAGAAAACTCCCTGTGATTTCTCTTTGCCTCTGAAAGAGGCCATGCAGTTAGGACTGGCATATCTACAGAGGAAGATAAGGGCTGGAAGAAAATATTTTATTTAAATTTGTTAGCAGTGACTGTACTCCGAGCATCCTGGGGTTTTCCAAACGTTACAAAGGGCACAAAGGGAAGCACGCCTGGTTGGTTTGTACCAAGAAGTACAAGAATTTTATGGTGCCCAGGTAGACGGCACGGAGGCGCTGCACACACAATCAGGATAATAGTGCCGCTCACCAAGTACCGCATGAAAAGAAGCCAAGTGTTTATGGGCAAACTGACGAACCAGCGGGTGATGTGAAGAATGCCGCTGAACCCAAGGGCTGGGGAGGTGATACAGGACTCACACAGATGCTTAAGGAGGGCTGGCTGCACGTGTCCTCGGCGGAGTGACGCGCAGCTCAGGTATGGTGCAACGCTGCCCGGCCAGGTCGCGCTCTTGCATCACGCTGGCTTGCTGCTGGCAGCCCCTGGGGTAAACAGCTGGGCGCGGGCGAGAAAGCCCACAGGGTGACGTGGATGTCAGTGGACGTGAGGGCAGGGCAGCTGGCACGTGCACTGTGCAATGGGCACCATCCTGGCCTCTCCACGTTGTGTGACACAGGGCTCACGATGTATCTGTGGATCCCCAGAAATAAGGGTGGTCACAGCAGTGAGAACAGCAGGGGGAGAAGCAACAGCGAGGTGGGGATCGGGCTCTTTTCCCATGCACCAAGTGATAAAACAAGAAAAAATGGCCTGAAGTTGCTCCAGGGGAGGTTCAGGTTGGAAACAAGGAGACATTTCTTCTCAGAAGGAGCAGTCAGGCACTGGGATGGGTTGCCCAGGGAGGTGGTGGAGTCACCGTCCCTGGTGGTGTTCAAGGAAAGGTTGGGCGTGGTGCTTGGAGACATGGCTTAGTGGGTGATACTGGTGGTAGGGGGTGGTTGGAGCAGATGATCTTAGAGGTCAAAAAGTTTTTTCCAGTCTTAACGATTCTGTGATATTATGAGAAATTTCTTTACTGAAAGGGTTGTAAAGCGTTGGAACCAGCTGCCCAGGGAAGCGGCTGAGTCACCGTCCCTGGAGGTCTTCAAGAGAACCTGTAGATGTGGTGCTTAGGGACATGGTTTTGTGGTGGACTTGTTGGACCTGATGACCTTAGAGGACTTTTCCAACACGAACGACTCGGGGCGGTTTTCATTCATCTTCCACGGCTTTCTGCAGCACGAGAGCCACCAAATACCGCACACCCTCCTTTACAAGCTATATGGTCAATTCACACAAGCCCAACACTCTACATAACCACAGCGGTCCAAAAAAGAAAGAGAAAAGAGAAAATAATAATAAAAAAAGAACAAATCGCCCCTAGCAAAGCTCGGCGGAGCCCCGAGCCAGCCCCTGCGCGGCGTTTCGCAGCAGGCCGCAGGGGCCCCCTCAGCCCCCCTCCCCCGCTGCGGGGCAGCTCGGGGGAAGGGCGGCGGGCCCGGGCTGCTCTTCCTCCTCCTCCTCCTCCTCCTCCTCCTCCTCCTCCTCCTCCTCCTCCTCCTGCTGCTGCCCTTCCCCGCCCCGTGCCGCTGACGTGCCGTGCTGCCGGCCGGGCCGCGCCGCGCCGGGCCGGGCCAGGCGGGGGCAGGGGCGGGGGCGGGGGCGGCGCAGAGCAGCGCAGCGCAGCGGCGGCCGGGCGCGGAGCTGGAGCGGGGTGGCCGCGGCAGGGCTGGGCAGGTACCGGGGGAAGGGAGGAAGGGGCGGCAGGGCACGGGGAGGGATCCGAGGGGGTGGCAGGGAAAAAGGGGAGCCCTCCCCCGCAGCCCTGGCTGCGGGGAGCTGGGTGCAGCCGGGCCTTCCTCGCCAGGTGCTGCCTTGGGTCTAAGGGCTTGTGGTGGGCTCGCTCCGCTCTGTCCTAGCCGAAAGCAGGGCATTGCACGGCGAGGTGTCATTTGAAATGTCACTGGGTTCGTGTTTGTGTGTGTTTTTTTTTTTTTTTTTTCTAAGTATCATCCCCCGTAAAATGCTATGCGCGCTAAGTTACAGCGAGCTTCATCCAAACTCCCCCTTTGCAAACATTTCGGTGCCGGCAGGGCTGGCATTGCCAGGGACGTAAAACTTCTCCAGAGCTGGACCCGACCCTCATCGTCCCTCAGAGCACATCGTCTGCTCGAGGTCCTGCAGCAGGCTGCGCTTTGGGGAAGCAGCTCGAGGACCACAGGGCTCGCCCCTACCAAAACCCAGTGTCTGACGCCTGCCATTCGCATTCCTGGCTTCATGGGAAGGCTCCGGTGCGGCTTGCGGTGCCTGGTTGGTGTTGTTGCTGCTTGCCCGGTGCACGGCAGGCGGATTCCTAAGCAGCCAGCCCCATTGCCGGCTGTGAAAATGAAAGAGCTAAATGAGGAGATCACGGGCTGCCTGGTTGCTACCTGTTATTTCGTTTACACTCTGCTGACTTCAGCCCTAGTGTCCTGCCTGGTTCCTGGAAGGAAGGGGAGCTCTTTGGAGCCGTCCCATTCCTCACGGTTTGTTTGGCATCACGAGGCGGCCGAGTGGCCTCTGGACTGGGTTAGCAGTCACCGGAGGGCAAAGGTTGGCCACAGCCTTCAGCCTTCCTTCTCCTACAAAAGTGGCATATTAACAGGGGTAGAGATGAACGCCTCATTTAAGATTAACCCACAGTTCTTGTTTTCAAGAGAGAGAGAAGAATGCTAGGGAAAAAAATCCTGGGAACTATAGAAATGATCACAATTTTCCTTGTGCTGTTTGTACAAGTGTAAATAAATGTTGTCTTGCACTGTTTTCTTAAGTGCCATGCACAAGTTAGATAAGGAGCATAAATTTTATAAAGCAACTACAAAGGAAAAAAAGACACAGGTTTATTGCTGAGTTGGAGGAGTAAATATCAGTAAAAGTTAGTAAAAACAGTAAAAGTTAGTAAAAACAACACTGCAGAGGCTTCAGAAGTAGAAATTAGGACTTAGTCTGTATTTTTAGCGGATGTGTTTTCAGTGCGTGTAAGTTAATAAACTATTTAGTGGAAGCACAGTTATGCCTTTGTGAAAATATAAAGGCAGTAAAGTTTGCTGCGAGGCTTATTAGCTTCCTGAAGTAAAAAGCATCTCAGTATTAGCCCAGAAGTTGAACTAATTCCCCCACCCCCGTATTTCCAGCCTGAGTGGGTGTTTGTGCATAATCTGTCCTGAGAACTGCGACCCTCGGAATCGGGGGTCGCCACGCGCTGCTGTGTGATGCTGGGTCAGTTTTTGGACACATTAACCGAGCTGCTCCCAGAACCAAGGTTTAGTCCTGGCTCCCCGTGCCTGGTCTGCGAAGGCGAAGAAGGTCTCGTGACTCAGACTAACCTTCATCCTCTCTTGGTGTTTAATTATGCTGGTCCAAGGAAAACTTTGGGGTTTCAGGGATTTTGATGGGGAAATGTGATAGATGATGGTGCAAGCGATGTGGCAAAGGTGAGAAGAGAATATTTTTTTTATTGCTGCTTTCAGTACAAAATGTCAAAGCATGAGATTAAGCTGGCAGGTTCAAAACAAAAGGGGTGTTTTTTACTTACCCAGTGTGTAGCTACTTAAGCTTTGGAAATCCTTTCTGAAGCATGTGGATGCTGAAAGTTCAAAGGGACATAAAAAGCAGCCGGACAAATTCATAGCAGAAAAATCCCCTAAGTCCCCCCCCTTCTTATCTGCTGCAGCCCTGGGGTTTGCTGAGCTGTGGATGGAGCCAGGGAGAGTATGCTGGCAAAATACCCTCAGGTGTTTACCAAATTTTTGTATTCTAGGCATTCAGGACTCCAGGCAGCTCAGTGGAAGCAGCAGACCTGCTGTCTGACCCCGAACGTCTGCTTTTAGGGACATTATTTGTTCATCTGAAGTATTTGGGAACAGCTGAGCCAAAGGGACCAGGCCTAGATACAGCTTTGGGGTAGGGGATTGCTCTCGAGGAGTGGTTACATGCTGTCATCAAACGGGAAAGGCGGCTCAGGCAGTGCCAATTTCAATGGCTGTGTTCAAGCACAAAATACTGTGTTCAGGAAGGAGATCCCGTAGTGCAGATGGGTAAAGCCCACCCGGCAGCAATGCTGTGGAGATGGGTCTGAGGGCTCGGGGGGATGGCAGCAAGCAGCGGGATGCAGTAACGTGAAAGTTTATCACCTAACTTTTGGATCTAGTGATGTCTGAGTTGATAATATAATGTGTTTCGTTTTGGCTTCTGTCCTTTAGGGAACATAAATGTGAACTATGGTCTGGAAGAAATTGTCATCAAGGTTCAGGAAGGGTTTGGAAAGTGTGATCTTCAGAGGCTATGCGTGTTTGGAAAGCATAGCCTACAAAGGCCAAGCAAGCTCAGTTCCAGCAGAAAGAGGTCAAGGTCAGGGATAAGAAGATCCTACAGCCTTATCATTACTGAGTTTTTGTCTGTCAGTGATTATATCGAAAAAGATGGAACTAGTCTGTACTGAGGATTTGATTTAGATAGTAACAGTGGTTGTGCTTTGGGAAAATCTGGGACAAACTGAGCTTGTGGAGCCTCCCTTTTGGGAAGGTTTTTGAAAATAGAATAGGACTTGTATTAAGGATGTATTAAAGACTTTCCTCACAACTCATTCCTGTGCAGAGGTTTGAACTTGAGTTCTTCAGGAAAAACTTGAACTTGAGTTCTTCCTGGAAAAAGTCATTTGAGTGCTCAAAAGAAATGCAATTTCTGTGATACTGAGCTGGATTCTTTCAGTTATTTCTGGTGATCTGATGTTGCAGCTTAATGCATTTTGTTTAAAGTAGTGTCAAGGCTGAATGCATATTGTGGCATTCAACAACAAAATGCTGTGGTTTAAGGGTGCAGCCTGTAATCTTGTAGGAAATGTAGGTTTGGGATCAGACTGTGATTTAAACCACAAAACTCAGAGGAATAGAAACAGAGCCATTTGTCATCTACTGTAGTATATACTGTATGCTGTATAATCTGTGTTCAAATTTACAGTCTTTTGTTCTGAATCACTTTTAAAGAATCACCAGTCCACAAGTCCGATCTAATTTTCTTTTTAAAACAGAGTGCATTTGTTTAGGTACCCTCATTTTGGTTCTGCTTTTTAAACTATGCACAGACAGATAACAATTGATCAGTGATGTAACACTTTAACACAGCATATCGTGCATGTAGGTTTGTGCTGTGATTGTGACTGAGACTTAAAGATGTATTTCTGCAGTATTGACGGGCACTAATAATAGAAAGAACACGTGGGAAAATGCTGGTTTTGAATTGCCGCCTGTAAATGAAGTGTGGACCAGTGAACGTGGCCTCGTGGAAGGTGGTGTGGGACCCCCTGCAGCACTCTCAGTTTTTTTCCAGTGAGTGAGGGACGAGGAATGAGTTGCAGCCTGGCTGTGTTTACCCTGCTGTCACAGCCTCGAGTGCAGCTCTCGCAGGCATCGCAGCTGCTTCTGGTAGCACGGTGGTCGTATGGGTTGGTGGCTGCTAGAGACAGAGAGGGGCTAGGGAGCTGGAGAGGGGCTACATTTGTATGTGGAGGTCTCAGGGTCCAGTTTGCTTTTACAAGAATCGACAGAAAAGTTCCCGGTCTTCAGCTGGAACTCTGGGTGAACCCTGAACTCCTAAGTAATCAACAAAAGGCCTTTTAAATATCAAATAAAGCAAAACTTTTATTTGCTTTTTGAAGCAACATTGCAGTTCATGCAGTGAGCTTGCTGAATTATTTTTGCAAAGACAGATGGAGAAATTAATAATATTATTTACATAGTGGATAAATATTTAATTTTCTAAAGGAATTTGCCTTTTTTTTGTAACTAACATCATTTAGCAGACCAATTTGACCTGTGGGTGAAAAAAAGAGGAACAGGGATTGTAACAAAGTCAGTGTTTCACAAAAAGCTCTCTCATATCAACTAGTTTTTTGGCTGTATTGGTAGCAACAGCTTCCTGAATTAAATCTGAAGAATCCATAAAAATAGCTCAGAGAATTCCCATTATCACACGTGACAAAGTTTTGCTGATCTTGGGTTCCTTCCCAGTTGCTCAGAAACCTGACCAGAAGGTGGTATTTTCGTAACCATGTTTCAGGAGAGGTCTCTTATAGGGGAGCAGTGTCCCTCTCAGGCACGACCCCGAGCAGAAGCCACGCAGGAGGCAGCAGCGCTGGGCGGCCGGTCGCTTGCTGTGCCTGAGTCTGGGTGAGGATGCAGGGGACACGCTGCTTTTGAGCTCCCATCTGAGCTTTGTTGCTTCAAATTCATTCAAGCGCACCCGCTTCGTTCATCACACCCACCCTCCAGCAGCAGACACGGTAGCAATAAAAATGTTGGGGGCAAAGTTTGGCTGCTTTGCTGCATCTTCATTTTCTCAGCTGGGTGGCTGTTTGTGGGCGCGCCGGAGCTGCCCCCTGTAGCCCTCTGCTTGTTTGAGAAGAGGCACTGGAGTGTTTTGAGAGGGACACGCTCTGCAGCTGGTCTCTTAGGGCAAAGTTTAATGTATGCATTAACCTCTGGTGTAGGCAGGTTCTGCTTCCGTGCCGCAAAGTTTCCAGGACGAGGATCAAAGCATTAGGGAATGAAAATACTAACAAATATTTTAATAACTTCGATTCTAATGATTCTCTAGGGTTGTAATTTTGTGAATAGCTGGGCTGATGCAATTGCTTGCCGGGCCCCCGAAAGCAGGAAATCTTCCCGCTGCCATTCCCTCCCTTCCCAGCGGCTCTGGTGTTCAGTGGGCTCCTCCACCGGTCCGTGCAAACTGCTGACTTTGCAGAAGGCAACAAAAACAATCTCTCTTCTCCATCTCCCCGCTGCAGAGGGATATAATGAGTTTTGGACCCTATACAGCCGGGCAGCAGGAGTATGTAGTGAGGAACAGAAACACGGGGCGGAAGATGAAGGGTTTACCTGTTATATTACGTTATTGTTACTGGTTCAGCTTACCCCATCTCATGAAACCGCAGCATTTTTGCAGTCTTTGAAACCTGTGTAACCCTTTGTTGTCTTCACTAGCCCTGTTGCAGAGAGGAATGCAGAAATAAAGAGCATGCAGAGGGATTTTCAGAGTTGGAACAACAGGACTGTGGAGGGGATTTTACAGGACCATGAACTTCAGAGGGTCCTAAAATAGCATGGAGCTTTATTACTATGTAAAGATACCAGTACTTATTTTTAGTAGATGTGGTGATTTTTGAGGGTGGAGGAGAGGAATTTTATTCCTACTGTTTTTTTTTTCTCCTTATTTTGGATCATATACAAAGGTAGGGAAGCAGAGGAGATAAATCTTTGTCTACTTTTTGTTATTTCTGCGGTGTTTTCCGATCATTGAAAGCCTTTCCTGTGCTCGTGCAGCTCGCCCTTTCAGCAGGTGTTCAGGTCCATGAATGGCAGCGTGTCGTATGCTCGTGCCGTGGCGCAGGGAGCGTTGTTTATGTGGGTGCTGCAGGGATGACGCCGTGTTTCCGTCCTTTACTCGTGGGTTTGCCTTTTGATGAGCAGTCTGCCAGGCCCATCTACTCCTCCTCTTTTATTTTTTTCTTCTAAAAATAGACCTGCCAGCTGTGGATTCATTTGTGGGCACACATGTGCGTGTTTCATCATCGCTTGATTGTCCTTATTTGCTTTTTGCTGCGAGTAAGCTATTTTCATTAAGACTTTAATGCTTTTACAGAGTTCAGGAACCGATCTTCTCCTGGCCATGGGAAGAACGCTGTTTCGAATTTCTCAGCTCCCAGGAGACAGAAGAGAAATGGGCTCATTTGTCAGAGTTGTATTAAATCAGAATTGCTAGGAACAAAGTGTACAGGAGAATTGGAAGAAGTTTCAGAGGTGGTGAGGTGATGTTTGTCTTAACGGTGATCCAGTTAGAGCACTCCTGCATCTTCGCAAGCATCTGAAATTAGTCACAGTCAGACGCACAATTTCAGATTATATGGACCTTGAGCTCGGGTTTGGTTCACTGCATGAGTGCCATAAATTTAAAATATTTTCTTTCAGCTGTTTGGAAATGCGTTCTCAGCTTTTGAAAGTAGTGTAACATCTCAGTATTTTCTAGGTCATTTATACAAGAACAAATTTTAAATTTTGATTAGAGGAAGGATGCCCTTTCAAAGATGTTTCCTATCATGTTCTGATGATAATCTGAAACAAATTTTGCTTGCTGTTTTATGTTTTGTTTTGAAGTTCCACATCTTTCCAAGGAAAAAGATTATTTCTACCAGCTTAGGGAGAGGAATCTTAAACATGAAGTTTCTTAGTCTGCTATCGTGCTGTACAAGTCATGTCTTGCTTGAAAGGTCAACACCCACAGAACGTGTTTTTTGCAGTGCCATGGACTAAACCACTGCTTTCCTTGGAGATGCAGTGGTCTTTTTCTATTATAAATGAAGATACAGGCTTTCAATGTGGCATCTGATGCTATGGAGATTTGTGTATTACATGCTAAGTTACATGTCAGTATATTCAACACCAAAGCAATAATGATAAATACAAACAATATTTTGGCCATGTGCTCTTTCAGTTTAAATCCTTACAGCTTTCCCCCTTTTCTTTTTAAGGCATTTACTTATTTACTAAATATTGTATCAGATTTCTTGTAAATTGTAACAAAAAAAAATATCTTTTACAAGCCTGGGAAGTCAGCTCCTTTATTTCTGTTGACACAGGGTCGTGTGTCTGTTCATTTAGACATCAGATGATCAGTGGTTTTAAGATACTAAACTGATTCATAGACTTTCAGTGGTTTTAAGATATTAAACTGATTCACAGACTTTTTTTTTTTTTTTTTAAATGCAGCTTCTGTTGCAAACCCTTCTGTTACGGTCCTGGATCAAATCCTGAGCTCTTTAAATGGAGAATGTATTTATGCCTTCAAAGAATGCAATTCTATTGTTTCCTGACTTTTAATTTTTAGATTTTAAGTAAAAAAAGAGATCGGGAATCCACATGAGAAGTACAGGCTTGGAGTGCATCAGATGGCTGTGGAAATATGTTTAATTTCAAACAAAACCAGCTATTACAGATTAGTTGTTTTCGGTGTTAATCTTGGTTTCTTTATGAATCCCAGTGGGAGGGAAGAGGGCGAACAAAGCATACTTTATGTTACTGGCCTGTCTGCGGCGTGGCTGGGCTGGGTTAGGCCTAGTCAGGAGGTAGAAGCGGGGTAGAGGGGAACTAGCAGGAAGGGAAGGAGTTGTTTGGGATCAGCTACTTCTGGACAAGCTTTTGAAAGCCGAGGGACGATGCCGAGGCAGGAGAGGCCTGGCACCTGAGGGGGTCAGAGGGACCTGGCAGATTCAAAAGGGAACGCTTGAAGGATCACATTGAGACAAAAATGCCGGTTTGCCTCTTTAAAGGCATGAGGGTGGCATCGGGGGCTGCCCTCCTCACTGTGCCTGGGCTTTAAAATCATGTTTTCAGCCCGTGCTGAAGTACAGCCTGACCCTGGAGCGTGCTGGCCCGTGGCCTGCTGCAGGGAGCCCCATGGCCCACACCTCACAGCTCGGCCCGAGCGCTGCGCCCCATGACGGCAGTGATTTGGGAATCACATCTTAGTTGTCATCTCTGAAAGCTAACTGGCTCGTCTTTGCACAGAATCACAGAATTGTCTAGGTTGGAAGAGACCTCAAGATCGTTGAGTCCAACCTCTGACTTAACACTAACAAGCCGTCCACTAAACCATATCCCTAAGCTCTACATCTAAACGTCTTTTAAAGACCTCCAGGGATGGTGACTCCACCACTATCCTGGGCAGCCCTTTCCAATGCCTCACAACCCTCTCAGTAAAGAAGTTTTTCCTAAGATCCAACCTAAAACACCCCTGGTGCAACTTTAGCCCATTCCCCCTCGTCCTGTCACCAGGCACATGGGAGAACAGACCAACTCCCACCTCGCTACAGCCTCCTTTAATGTACTTACAGAGAGCGATAAGGTCGCCCCTGAGCCTCCTCTTCTCCAGGCTGAACAAGCCCAGCTCCCTCAACCGCTCCTCATAGGACTTATTCTCCAGACCCCTCACCAGCTTTTCCTAGCAGCCTCTTTTCTCCATCAGTCATCTTTTCGGTAGTGGCCAAAAAGCTTTGGGAGCAGCTGTGTAAATCAGGAGCCTTCGGCAAGGGACCTGCCACCTCATCCAATGTACATATTTTAAGGAGAAATTTGAAGTGATGAGTTCTAGCAGTGCACGAGGGTTGTGTGGCTTTATTTTATTTAGTTTGCTTAGCTGCTCCATTTAAAATTAATATTCTACCTTTGTCATGAGAAACTCCTCATGTGCAGGCAAACCCACAGAAGCCTAGTAGTGGCAGATCTGACAGTGAGGGAAGCACATCTATGGGATAAAAACAGGATGTTTTCAAGTACTTAGTTTTACTTTTTTTCAGGCCTTTGCTTAAGGAAAAGCTGCCTGACTACAGGACACGTGAAGATACAGGAGAACTGAGCTGAATATGAAATAGTAGCCTCACCTGAAGGAAAAGCAGTTTTATGTTGTGAGGAGTTAGCCTTCTGATATTAGTAAGCATATAAATGAAATTCTATGGCGGGGGGGGGGGGGGGCTCTTGATTTTTGAAGCTGCAATCTTCAGCCTACTAATGTTGAAAATTTTTTTCCTGCCACAACACCACTTCTAAACACCTCCTGTAAGGGTTTGGACTCTGCTGAACTTGTGAAAGCTTGTACCTGTGCCTAGGCAATTCAGAAAACCACACAGCCTTCTACATCATTGCACTTTGCTGAGGTGTCATTCAATACTTCCAAGAAGAAGGGACGTGAGAAGATCGAAAGGGTTTTTCAAGATCATCCTCCAGCTGAGGGAGGTCCCAGGTGTCTCCCCAAAGGGCACCCACCCAACTGGAATGGCAGTGGCTTGGTGCGAAGCTCTGCTGCTTCAGGCTGTAGTGAGTCATATGTGGGACGCAGACCTCGGTTCTGTGATAGCTGATACTACATCTTTGCACTGCTGGGTGTAATGGCAGTCAAATTTTGACCCAGATACATGTGATGGCATTTACTTGGAGTTCTCCGGAGTGTAAAACAGAATGAGAACTCCAGGATATGCTGTTAACGTGTCACCTGGATTGGGTTGCATTGTCTTAGCCATTGTCTGCCTGGATCTCTCTGGCATTCAGGCTGCAGTGGGGGTGTGGTCTGAATGCTTGGTATTTCCAGCACAGGTATTTGTGGGTGGCTTCCCAAGGTGGCTCCCTGTGAATCAGACTTCTGTTTTCAGGGACAGCTGCTGCCCTTAAAGAAGACCTGTGTAAATGCTATTCCCAGGACACCTGCTTTTTTTTTTTTTTTTCTTTTCTTTCTATTTTTCTTTACCTTGCTGCTTCCAGGATATCCTGCCTTTTGTGTTTCACAGCCTCCTGGAAATGAGAAGGATTTGCATGGCGTCAGTCCTACAAATGAGAATGCAGCTTCACAATCTCCTTGTTCATCATGGACTACAGATACCAGGATAGATTGCAAATGGAGTTGTCCGATACAGCAAGTAAAACTGGCTGCATCATTACAGTTTTCAAAGAATGAAAGAGATGCGGGGTTCTGTTTTCCTTTGCAACCAGGCTTGGTGACTAGTGAGAAGGGTAGTGGAGAGACACAGGTCAGGACAGCTGGTGGAGGGAGACTTTAGGAATTGGATAGATAGTTTTCATCAAAATCCATCTCTTTCTCTACTCTGCCTTCCCTTGTTGAAGATGACCCATGTGGAAACACTAGTAAGCACTGAAGTGGCAATGGGTGTAATTACTTGGAAGCTGTCAACCTACAATTTCCCCTGCTCATCATCCTGAGGTTGGGAGAGTGACGTGGAGGTGACATTTACTGCATGAAACACTCCTGTCATAGCAGGCTTTGCTCACACAGGCCAGGCTCAGCCTGGGAAGCCTGGCAATGGAAAGTTCTTGACCCTGTTCAAATCTACAGGATGGAGTATATTTTTGTTATTCTTGTGAGCCACTGAGGATTACGGCTCTGCTGGGGACTCCTTTTGCTACTCACAGTGGTCCTTGCACTGGATAAAAACACAGTGATCTTGTTCTGGGTCAGCAGAAGCACTTTCACCATGCCAAGAACATCCTAGCAAAGAAACCCCTGTGCCTTTTGCTGCCTGAAATGTGTGCGGAGTCACTAAATTCCTGAAGCAGCGGTGGGGGAATACTGTGCTGTTGAGCTGAAGATCTGCTTTGTAAGCTGATTTTAGCTGCAGCTTAATATGTAAGGTGGGGCAGTGTAGAGAAGAAGGGCTTGAGAAGAGGAGTAAGAACCAGAGGTACTAATGCTGACATGGACTGGGGTGATGTAGGCAGAAGTAGCCACATAGGGAAAATACTGTTTGGCACAGTGGCTTTGCTGGGTTGCAGACATGCTCAGTGAAAGAGGCTGGGAAGATATAGTTCATCTTCCAGGTGGGCTCAGAGGCAAGGAAGAGTGCAGGACCAGTGGAGATAGCTCTGGCAAAACAGAGAGCTCCTGGCTTCATGGTGTTCCCCAAAACCAGGAGCAGTCCAGAGCATTTCAAGCAGAATTTCTTTTTGGAAAAAGTATCACTCGATTTTCTAGGATGTGGCCCATTCTTCTGTCATGTTTTCTCTTAATTATCTTCAGGCATCCTGCCGTTTACATATTTGTTGATTTGACTGTAGCTGGCTTTTAAGCTATGTTCTGTATTCTTATACAAGGGGGCAGATCAGGTGAAGCATTAGTCCTCTGCCCTGTGCTTCTCTTCCAGTATATTTTTCAGTAAAAAACTTAGTTCAAGAGACTTATGTGGGAAGACTTTTGGAGCTATTAGAGCACTTGGTGGGTGGCTCAGTATTCCTGCTTGAAGCCACACCTGGTTTATTGTGGCTTGCTGTGATGGTATTACAGGACAATTTGTGAATGGGCTTCCAGAATCCTGTCAAAATGCTAGAAGCTTCCATAGCAGAAGGGGAACATGATGCAGCAGAGCTTGCCAGATGTCTGAAGAGATTTATTGCTACTGCATCTAGTGAAAGCTGAATGAGTTTTATGGAGTAGAAGCTGAAAAAAAAACCCACAACCAAACGTTATCATATTTTTGTATGAAATACGAAATGTACTTTGAAATGTACTTTTGTGTCTTGGTTGTATGTTTGAATTTGAACTTGAGCAAATTTTGCTAACTCTTCATTTCCTAATAATAATAAAATATTATCTCTTAACAGTCCAGATGCAGTGGCATTTCTCTTCTAGCAAGATTAGCTTTGTATCCTTCACAGGTCATGAGACTGAGCGGTTAGCCAGCATGACTCACCATTTTCACCCTTGTCTGTGAAAGGAGTATAGGAAAAGACTGTTGCTGGTTGTGCAGACAGTCGAGGAGGGATTTGATCAATTTCTGGCTTTCCTTGTTGTTTCCAAGTTATTGAAGTTGATTAAGAAACTTTTTTTTGTAAGTCTGTCAGTGTAAACCATGATACTTTAGTGAGTTCTGTTTATTAGTTACCCAAATAAAGCAGAAACTCAGGAAGAATGAATTTCCTTTTAACAGAGCATCAACACTGAAATGCAATGGCAGGTTGATGGTTAATATTACTGATTTTCTTTCTCTGTAGTAAGAGCAGGTATCAGCTGCTTTTGTTTTTTGGAAGATACTGTAGCAAAAATGTACTCCAGGTTTAAATATAGTCTTCTGTAGTCTAGTACTTCCTTTAAATATCCTCTATTTTTTAATAGAAATAATAAGATATTTCTTCAGACCCTGTGTCCTTCAGTCAGTAGAAGGAAAAACATGGATGTCCCTGTAATTGAAGACAGGTATGCTATGGTGAAGGGTGGAACACGAGTCTTTGCGAAGAGAGGTGGAGTCTCCGGTAACGTGGTGTGATGGGGATACTGATTCATTCATCATTTGTTGATGCATTTTCCAAAATGGGCCTGCAGGATGAGCGCATGTATTGTAATTTTTTTTTTTTTTTGTCCTTTGAATCGAGGTCTTTTGTCAGTTGGTCAGATTTGTACTGTCATTCTCCTCTTTTCGGACTTGATTGTTCCTGGGTTCCTGCCTCAGATTGCTCTGAAGCTTTGTATAGGCCTCTGGAGCCTGAACAAACACTGTGTTTTCATCGTATTGTCAGTCTCGGAGTTTGGCTGTTCTGAGCTCCTCAGGAAGCGTCTGACTTTCTTTAACCCTCTGAGTTTCCGTGGTACTCCATCTCTATTCCATACGTGACTTTTTCTTCCATGCTGCGCTTTGAATCTTTTCTAAAATGACCTTAGAAGATCTCTCATCATATAATGCTGTAAGACAACTATGCTTAAAAGCTTTTAGTTTCCTAGTCCCCATGAATAATTCAAAACCAAAGCCTCTACTCTGACAAAGACTTCTGCTCCAAAGAGGAAATAGCTCCGGTGGCTTCAGGAAATCTGTGAGGAATTTGGTAGTAACCCGCCCTCCCCACCCCTCCAAAAGCATGCTCAGATCCCAGAACAGCGTGAAGAAATATCCGTCGTGAAAGGTCACTTGGAATATTTCTGTTCACAAGAAGGGCTTTGAATTTGTCATATTTGACTTCAGTGTAGAACTCCCTGATGGCTGTAGGTTAAGCTCCCACAGTACTCAAATTCTGGGTCACTGTACAGAGGAGATAGATTGATGATGTGCCTCTGTAACAGAGTATATTTGGTGTAATGTAGGAAGGGCTTGAGACATCCAGACCAGAGTCCCAAAAGAGTGCTTAGGTGACCTTAAGTTGGAGTGCTGTAGGACAGAAGTCCATAAAGCTGAACATAAAGCTGGAGAGGATGCTGTGTAAAGCCCTGTGCAAGATAATTGTCAGGTTGTTATTTTTTTTATTTTTTTTTTATTTTTTTTTGTGGGTTCATTGAGATGAGTTCCAGAAGATCACAGTCTCCTTCAGGAACAGTGAAGTGTCCTGTCTGATCAATTTGTTTGACTTAGGCTTATGTTTCTCATCCTTTACAAAGTGGCAGTATCTTCATTTTGGGGGAAAAATATCAGGGACTCGTGTGCTTTACTGTTCGTCACTCAGCAGCGAGGGTCTTGCTTGTAATTATAAGTGCATCAGTTGAGTGCTTCTGTCATCAGAACTTCACGTGTGTCGCTTCTAACTGTAGCCTAGATGTTTTGATTGACATTGTTGGTGTTCCTTGCAACATCTGCAAATTCTGAAACCAGTCAGAAATCGTCTCTCAAGTGATTCTGGCAAAAGGCACCAGCACTTATCTGTTGGCCGTGTCTGTATGTGTACTTAAATGAAAAAGGCAGCTGCTTTGCAGACTGGGTGTGAAGTCCCGTGAATCACCAACTGAGATATGTTGAACTAGGAAGAAGAAAAAAACTAGTTCTAATTTAAAGTCCGCATTATTGTTGAAAGTAATTCTAGAAGAGATTTTTCCAAGTGATTCATAGCCATTGTCTTTAAAATCGTGTCTGTTTCTAGCCTGTGTGGCCTTGTTTTCCAGCGATTGCCTTTCCAGTGATTACAGCTTTTTCTGCTCGATTGATGAATTCCATAGTCTGTTTTCCATGCTGTACATATTTAATATGTGATGACGTGATCCTTATCCTATTTTTTTGTTAGGCAATGGGTTTGTTTAAAACTTAATGGAATTTCTGTTTAGCTGGTGCTGGAGACACACAGGAAAGTTGCGAAGATGTGCAGAAGGAAAACCTGTTGCCGTTGCCATGGAAGACCCAAAGGGATGTGTCTTCAAACTTAAAAGTTACCAATAACATATTTTTAAATGAGGATTTAAATGGAAGGATTATGAAACTAATCAGTTAATAGATAGGGCTAGAATGGGAGGAAGGCTTTAAAGGCGTTGTTCTTGGTCACAAAAGGAGTGTGAATTAAAAGAAAAAAGTATGGGAAGATCTAAGTTTCTTCGAAGCATGCTTGAGAATTATTTCACGTTATCCTCTTCTCTAATTGATTAACTGGATAATAGGTTTAAATGTGCCAAATGACAAAACCCATGGATTTTATAGCAACTGATCTAAATTGATCTAATTAAGTTTGGTTTTTCCTCTTGTGTCACCTGTGTGAATCCTAATGATGTATAGCAGGTTGAATTAAATTGACTTCTGCCTGTTCCTTGGGAATGGTGTTGAGAAAATTAGCAATTTCTTCAAGAAAGTTAATTAAATTAAAGTACTAGGTGGGAATGGCTGGTGCATTACTGCTCTGCCTGCACCTGGTCCTTCTCGTGCATTTCGGCAATTTGATTGCCCTTCTTGCTAGCCTCAGCGCCAATTTTAACAACTTTGTTTTTTATGTGTAGACATGGTTTGAACCTGTCAAGTTCAGTAGCTGCTGAGTTTTTCTCTTAACCCTGATAATGATGATTCAATCTTTTCAAGTCTAGATTTCTGGGCTCCCTGATGTGTCTGCTGGGTAGCTGAAATCTGTCAGAAATCTCACATCTGTGGGTTCTTTGCAATACCTTTTTTCTTAATCCCTTTTTAGGGACTGCCAAACCAGCAGTTAAAAATAACTGGTCTAGAAGAGTGTTATTTAAATCGTAAAGGTCATATTGACCAAATCTCTCTGTGATCCACATTAAACACGATACTTTTATATTTGGGGAAAACAGCGTCAACCATCCTTGACCTCAGACAGCTGAGAGAAATACCAGTATTCAGTTCAGAAAGCTCTGCAAATGGGGTTTCTTTTACCTTGTTCCTTTCTCTGTTTGTGTTGCAAAAGCATGAGAGCAAGAAATAGTTGGTAAATACTACGTGCATGTGCTTCTCTTTGAAATATTAAAAAATGCAGCTTTATTCTCTGAAGCTAAAATTCGTAGTTTTCTGGATGGGCTGTGACCATCTGAACTCCAGCTAAAGCCAGGTCACCGAGGCCATACTTGCACATAAACGAAGAATTTTGCAAAATGCTACAGGTAACGTCACTTGGGGGAGGTAAGAAAACTTAGCAACTTTTCAGAAGTATTGAATGAAATCTGCAAAATGACAAAAAAAAAATAATCGTTTAAGAAAGGTTCATTTTTAACCAGAATCGTTAAAAAATACCCTTAGTTAAAGTGTCAGATATTCTTCATGCTCCTGCATCATTTTGGTTTTAGCAAAGGAAACTTTCACGTCTAAGGAAGGATTGTGTGCTAAAAATGAACAAAGTAAGCCTGCTTGAACTTTGAAGTGGAAGTGGACTTATTTTTGTATATTGAAAAAGAGATACTTAGTCTGCATTCATTCTGTTCACCTGTGTCCTCCACACCTTTCTGCATGGGATTTTCAAAATGCGGAGAACCAAAGCAAATTGCTGTTGCCTAAAGGAGGAGTTTCTGCTCTGGTCTTCGCCTTGTTGTGGTTATATTTGCTACTTTTATCTTGTGCTGGCAGCGGAGCTCATCCATCTTCTTTCTGAGCTGGGAGGAATTATTAAAATGGATTAAACCATCCACTTTGGTGGAGGTATGGTTCTGCTGCCTCGGTGCACTGGGCGAGGTCGCAGGAGCTCCAGCAGACTCTGGGGCTGATGCTGGGTAGCTGGAGAGAAGGGGACTGAAGGGAGTCCCTGGGGCAATGAGCTTTCGAATTACCTCACCGGGTCTTTGAAGCTCTTTCCCAAGTCACAAAATGTCCTGGGTGAGTCTTGGCATTTTCCTCGTTGATGGTGAGCAAGCATTACGTAGTGAGTAAGGAGGCTGAATCCTCCCAGGGGGTGTTTTTTTTTTTTTTTTTTTTTTTTGTTTTCTTGTGTGTTTGTGTATCTGTAGTTTGTGGAGAGGACTGACAACGACTCACTGATCTTGGAAATGAGAACTTTAATTTTTTAATGGTGAGCCTTATATGCTCTCCTTGAGGATAATTTTTAATAATTTTTAATAGTCATGTCTTCCAATGCATTTCAAGAACAATTTGGATTTACATTTTACTATATATTGCCCATGAGTGAAAGAAACGCTCACTTTCTATAAGGTGGTTGAAGAACACGAGTGGAAATCCTGATACCTGCTTCTAACTGCACTGCTGCAATGCTGGCTGTGCGTTTGCTCTCACAGCAAATCTTGCCTGTCTGACGAGCAGAGGGAAGATTAATCTCCTCAGCAGAGAGGAATCTGTACCCCAGTTTTAGACAAAACACGGAGATTAAAGCTCTGTGCAGGCTGAATAAGCTCAGGCCTTTGTTTGGAGAAGCTGAGCAGCGTTATGTCCGAACACGAAGGAACAGGACTGCCCCGCATTCCTGCTGCCACCGCCGCCAGGCTTCATGGTTTCATCCCGGGGGGAGTGAGCTGAGCTGTAGGTTACCAGCTGAGCTACAGGTAGGTGATGTTTTGCTTCGAGGCCTGCTGTCTGAGTCCCTCGATGGCCGTACTTTCTAGGCTGCAGGGCACTGTCCCACCACTGTGGTGGTCGGGGGCATGGTGCCCACGGGACAGGCTTGTGAGAGCTGATAGTGGCTGCTTGCAGCCTGAAACCAAGCAGCAGGAGAGCTGCTGGATCGTCTTCTGGCAGTGGAGAGAGAACTGAAGATGATTTTAATCATGCTTTGTGTTTAGAGAGCAAGATCCTGACAGTTACACACGGTCTGAAGGGGGGGAATGCATTTTGGCTGGTGCTTGGACTCTGGCTTGTAGCTGAAGTATGCATTTGAAGTCCTGAACTATGGAGCTCTAAAGTAAAACATTTGTAGTAGGAATAGTGCCTCCTCAGGGAGGGAGCAAGGAAGAAGGACTAGGCTTACATTTAAAAATAAAAAAAGAAGCTCGGAAAAGCCATCTTTCCACTGTTAGAAGCCTTTCATGGTGTTGAAGTAATGCTGTGTGACTGGTAGGTGTATGCTGTTTGTTCACTAATGCACTGTATTCAGAAAGAAAGCTTAGATTCAAATTACGATAAAGTTGAGGATAAAATGCAGATAAATGAAGGGGAAAAAAAGCCCCAACCCAGCCCGTCACTATGGCAGAGCAACCATCTGCGCTTTCTGTCTTTTCCTGTGCCAGGAGCCATTAGCACCTGGGGGAAGGCTGGGCAGAGGTGTGTCTGCATTCGTGTCCCAGTTCATCTCAGGAGCTTGCTCTTGAGGTCAGCCTCCTGCTTGCCAGCACCCAGGGCACTCCGGCTCCAGGCACACAAACGGGATTCCCCTTGGAGGAAACTAAAGCAGAAACTGCTCCTTAGAAAAGCACACGACGCTCCCCAGCTCTGAATTCACGGTCACTCCAGGGGACCAGACGGGAGCTAGTAAAGCTGCTTGGTACAGAGCAGAGCTAGAAAACCCCTCAAAATTCGTGTAGTGTAGTTGCTGTACCCTCAGCTCTGCTGTTTCACTGTCCAGATCTGATCCTGTTGTGCTGCGCTGTTTGCTAGCACAGAGGTATGCAGTGAATTTAAACTTATCTGTTGGATTTATGTCAGGACAAATAATGATTTGAAAGAATTCTCTAAATAATATGCCCTACGTTCTTGAAATATGTCCTTTTATTGAGACAATAGATATTCAAATATTTACATTTCCTTAAAAAATGCATATATTTAATGATAATGTATGTATTTTCTGTACGTGTGTGTGTGTATAACATTGACCATATAGGGCTTCTACAGATCTTGAGCTTGAAAGCATAATTCTTTAATTTTTACTGCTGTGAAACGGGTGTCACTTAATTCAAAGTAGTGCAATGTCTATAAAGCAACAAAATGGAAGAAAAATGTCACTTGGAGTTAAGAATAATATCCCTGTTTTGATTTTTCATTTTGTTCCTGAGATGAAAATTAATGTCGTATCATCCTACCCCAACTCTGGGATTAAATTCCTGGCTATTTGTTGAAGAAAGGAAAGTGTAATGAAGACCATAACTACTCACATAGTTGAAAGAAGAAAAGGAAAAGTGGTCACGAGGAATGCTTTTTATTTAACAGAGGCCTGATTCCATTCTGTGTTTAGATTTACTACCCCCTTAAAAGTCTCAAACCATCAGATTATCACAGGATGGGTGTTTTAGACGTCTGGATCGACATTGCCCCACTTAATCTCAATGTGTTGGGGCAGGGCTTGGTGACCTGGTGTCTCATTTCCTAGGGAGTTTCCCAAGCTCTGGAGGTGTGCTCTTTGCATAAAATATTTCTCATAGCCTGAAATGTCAGCTCAGGTGTCATAGATTAAAACTCTAATCTTGGATCTGCAAAGTCAAATATAGAAGCAGCACTGGCAGCATTACAGTGATTATTCACCTAGATTTCTTTTTCCAGCTGTAATTGCTCAGGAAATTTTGAATTTAAAAGCACCTGAAGCGTGTTTTGTGGCCAAATTTACAGTCTGACTAAAAGCTTTCCTTCATTCCACTTTTGGCCTTCTTGCCAAAATAAATAGGCCGTTCTCAGCGTGTGGCCAGAGTGGTTTGTCCTCTGCAGAAGCCTGTGCACAGAATTTGTAATTACACTTGAGGCTTGGTCCTGGGAGCCATGATTCCGCATGTATTATTTTCAGTTTACTGTAATATTAGATTTACTGTGATCATGTGTGCCTTTGCTTGCTTTAGTATAACTCCTGGCCTTAAGGATGACTTTCTTGGACATCAGGAGGCAGCGCTTGCATTGCCTGTAGCCATGGGCCGTGCTTTGTGAAGCCTTGAAGCTACTGCAGATGGCTTCTGAAAGATGAGTGTTTTCAAAGTCTGGTATCTTCTGTAGATTTTGTAACATAAATGGACAACAAATCATGATTTTTGTGATAAAACTGGTTGGTAATTTTTGATCGCTGTTGACTTGAGCAGAATCTTTGGAGCATCTTTTTGGAGAATCTTTTGGATGCAATTTCTTGCAGCGTTCCTCTTAAATTAATAAATAACATTTTATAGGTGGCAGGGGCGGGGACTGGAGCTCTGATGTATTTGAGGATTTAAAACCAGTTAGTAAAATACACCTGGACTTTGACCTCAGTCTTCTACCTTACGCTGGCCAACCTCTCGGTGAACAAGAAGCGAGCACAACGTCCTGGAGCTGGGTTTCTTGGGACTCGTGGTCTGTAACAGTACGGAGCTGTGGAGCTGCATCGGAGCCCCGGAGACACTGAGCCAGTGGTAAGAAGATCATTTGGGCCAGTAGGAGTACGTTTGTCTCACCCTGTGGCAAACCTGGAGCCAAAATCAGCTGCGGGACCGTAATCTGCGTGGCGTTTTGCTAAAGTCTGGGGGAGCCCAGGACTTTCTCAACCCCTGCAGAAAATGAACGTGCTACCAGAAATCAGAAAGCTGTGGTGTGTGCGAAGGAAGGGAAAGGAGTGAACAAGAGAATTCAGCTGTGGTCAGGATGTGGCTAATGTGGAAATTGTTATGGTCTGCAGTTCTCCCTGCTGCCAGGATCCTGCTGGTACCAGTAGGAGAATTTGTCTGATTTGTTGCTATTCGGATGCACACAGTCTTTGCAGCACTGTGGCTACACTGAAAATATGAACTCTTCTAGATAGTACAAGAGGTTAATAAAGGCTATTTCAGATGGGTTTTATTCTTGAAATATATATTCCACATCTTTTTTTGGGATTGAGGTAGAGTAAATAATTGTGCCATTATTGTCTTGCACTGAAATTACTGTTTGTATGCTCATGCCTTATAAGAAGGGATCTGACACCAATAATATTCCTAAGAAAACTGATAGGTTTACTGACAAAATGTTCTGCTCTGTCCTGTTTTGCTTTCTCTGGGTAGCTTTGCTGTTGGTAAGACTATTAAATTGTTCTCATGCTCTTCTATGTAAAGAGAAAGCTTTCAGTCTCATCTGCCAGAACTACTTTATCAATGACATTGTTGAGCTTGGCAGTAGATTTTTCTGTCAAGATAAAGAGATTGAGTAGAATTGAACAAGAATATATATATATTTTTTTCACTTAACTGTTTCTGAAGGGGAATTTCTCCTGAGTTCACTGTGATCTGCAGAAGATTGTTGTGTTTCTGCCCATCACCTATAAAATACACTCAGGCTTTTTGTAGGATGTACAAGCTGAAATGGAAAAATGGGAAAAGAGGTTAAAGCTTCTCCCTGTGGGTGTTTTTAGGAGTTAATTCTGCCTGTGAAAGAAATAAGACTTCTGTGCAATTCCATTTTGTCTCTGGTAGTGTTTTTATTTAGTAGTGTTTGGCACCGTTTTCCTTTTGCTGGACTTTAAAACAAATTATAATGCAAATATGTCTCTGGTTTAGTCCTGTGATTTACATACATGTGCAGACGTGTTTATCAAGCCGATAAAACTCCCTGCAGGTTGCCTTCTTGCTTATCTCTGTAGGGACTTATTTGCTGTTCTGCACTGCGGAGAGAGGCCAGCACAGCTAAGGTTCAAAATGCGACAAGATGAATGGGTCAAGGGAAGCAAGGGAGGTAGTCCAAGCTGCATCTTGCTGCAGTGTGTGGCCGCTCACCCCGTGGGCTGTTCCTAAACCGTTGTTATTAGTAGGATTAAGGTTACAATTCGGCACGCGGCTTTCTCTGTTGACATCGAAGGGTTGCCTGGACTTCAGGGATTGAGGGTGACCCATCTGAAAGGATAAAATGTGTGATTTTGTCACTAGTTGGTGCAAGTTTTCTTCTTCAAATGTATTTTTGTAAGAAAGTAATTAAATCGCGGAGAGGTTTTTTATTATTATTTATTTTTTATTTTTGTAGGAACTGGAGAATTACCAAGAATTCAAAAGCACTCAAAAGTATTTTATCAAGAGGATGAAAACTTTGGGGTCCCAATTTCCTACTGTAACATGCAGCTTCTGCAGTTCAGGCTGTGGTAGCTCATGACCAGACGTTTACATACCCAACTAGAGCTTCTGGTTGTTGCATAGCAGCATTTCATTGAAGCGTTTGGTAATCAAAGGAAGGATTTTCTTAACTGCAGTGTGATTTCGTAAGCGTAATCGGATTTTCTTTTTCCTGCGCTGGAGCCGAGGTCTGGTTTGGCAGATCTGAGATCGGTAACTTTTGTTTCATCTCCTGTGCAGAGCTCAAGGGGAGGTTGAAGTGCTCTCAAAGGAGCATGAACAAATCACTTCTTGTAGGAGGTCACCTAAAGACGAGCAGCAGCTCGGCAGCACGGGGTGCAGGGTGGGGAGGCTGGGAGCTCCTGCTGACCATCGGAGAGCACACGATGGAGCAGGTGGATGGGTAAGGAAGGCTGGGAAGGGGCAGAGCCAGGAGAGAATTTAAGCCTCGACAGCTGATGGAGACAGATACTGTCTTCAGAAAACATCTGCCCTTTCATGTGCCTTTGCCTGCCCTGGTGCTCCATACACTTTGTGATCGGGTGGCTTGTGCTGCCATTCGTCTTGCTTCAAGCTCTTCATCTGCTTGTTGAGCTCTGTCTTGGACTTCTCTGTGTCCCCCCGCTGCCCTCTCCGTGCTCTCCCTCCCTGTTTAACCCGCATTGACCCTCGCGGCCGGGCCGATCGGCCCCTTTTGGGCTCCCTTGGCCGCCTCGGCTCGCTTCTGGTGCTCTGGCTGTTCGCTTCTGCTTCTGAAGTGGTGTCCAGACCATAACCGAGGAGCTCTTCCTTTAATTTAAACTTCAGCTTTATTTTTGACTGCCTTTGTTGTGTTGCTGGAATTGGACGTTGTGTTGGGGCTTTTGCTGCTTCTCTTTCGGCATGCTGCTGTTACTTGCTGCAGGTTGAAACCGGTGCAGATCCACTCCGGGTACTTCTTTGTTGGTCCATCAGGCCACGTGGGTCCATAACCCAACGTGGATTATTTTAATTCCCAGTAAGTGGGACAGAAACCTGTCTATATGTTGTTAGCAAAAACTGAAATAGGAGCAACGTACTTGACAGAAGGGTTGCTTTAGGAAGCTGGCAGATGCTCAAGAATCACAGAGGAAATCCGCAAACGTTATCTTCATGTGAATCAAATTTAACTTCTCCGTATCACAGTCAAAATACCACAGAGTCAGAGTCTGACAAGCTTAGAGTTGCACAGAATTCACTCTGGGTCTTGCAGATGGGGAAAAGACTTGAGAAATTTATTTATCTGTTTTTCCCCTTGGAAGTGGAAAAGGACCTCGCTTGGTCCTTTCTCATGGAAGTACGCTGCCAAGTGCAAACGTTGTCAGGATTACCCCAGGGTTTAGCATGATCAGGATCGGTATGCCAGGTCCCATAATGTTTGTTGTGACTTTCGGTGGCAGATTTCCTTGTGTTGCACAGGATTTGGTTTTGTTTGTTCTGAGGTACTGAGGCTCTTGGCACTCAGTATGGCAGCTGAACGATGCTCGGCCTTTCGGAAATCTGTTAGAGCATGAATTATGTTAGATATGCTCGCTATGATACAGGCTCTTCCAGTGGTTTCATCCTATTTTAACGGGTTACGTTTTTGTTCTGTGGAAGGTGCACACATACAAAAATGCGAACTGATTAAATGGGAAGCATTTGAAAAAGCTTTGAGTGTAATGGTTTGAAAATGGGTTTCTTGTGTGTGGCACAATGCAAGTGATGCCTGTTTTCAGAGGAGTTAAATACGGAACGACTTCTGTTCCCATGAAGGAAATTTCTTACCATGATTTAGGAAGCAGATTTGCTAATTTAAGACCTTGTCTTGATGCAGCAGCACTTTCAGTGTTAGCAGACAACGTGGGTGTGTGTTTTTTCAGGGCACTGGTTCTACTCAGACCCTCCTGTGCTCCTCAGAGCTGCGTTCCTTGAGGTGGGGAGGAAGGGAGGAGGCACGGCTGGAGAGCAAAACGAGGAGCACAGCTGGGCTGACCTGGCCAGAGCAGGCATTAAGACACGGGAAGGTGAGATGGCTTAGGGTTGGCTGCACAGGTCTTGCACCAGTCCTGTCTAACACACCGCCTCTTCTGCTCCGTAACATTTGTTTTTCCAGGATATATTTCTGGGATCACTTCCTATCGTACCTTCCGATTTCAGAACTTCTTCATGAACGTTTCTCATAAGAAAGTGGAAAGAGGGCATGAATGTTCAAGGGCAAACTCTCTGAGAAATGATACAAAGCATCGCGTGCTTTCTTTGCTGAGAGCCAGGGCTTTTTTGTGCCTGTGTGTAATAGTGAACTGTCACGTTTACCGTGGAGAAAGTAAAACTAGATTTCTCTTCTGCTTTAGGAATAAGGGACTGGTTTGTCTTCTCAAAAAATGTTTTAAATTTTAAAGATAACAGCAGAGTAGGTATTTCTTACGTGAATGCTAAAATACAACATGAGAACAAATATAATATAGTGATTGTTATGGAAGAAGTACAAAAATCAGTTTCTAGTTGAAACTGAACCAATATTCAAAGCCTGGTGATACATTATAAATATACAAGAAAAGGAGCATGCTTTTAGAATAATTTCTTTAGCTGATTTTTTTTTTTTCTAGAATGTCTCTACATCAGAGCATGTAGCTTTGCAAGAAGTTTTTATCCAGTAATTCTGTTTGCATACATCTATGAAACCTATTGGCAGTTAACCCATCAGCATGAACAGTTTCAAGGCCATTTTTTTTTTTTTTAGAAGATGGCTTTGTGTTATGCTGTGCTCTTGTCCATTTTCTTCTTTTCTGGGTTGGCAGAAGTCTTTGCTTGGCACCGTTACCTTGTGGAAGTGATCGTAAGTAGGAATGAAAAAAAAAAGTAATTTGGAATAGCTGAGCTAAGTGGTTTAGTGCAGAAAAGATTTATAATAAATTGAAAAATTAAATAAGAAATGAAGAGTGAATGGGTTTAATACTCAGCTAAACAATGCTGTTATGATTGTATTGCATGTAGCTAAAAGAAAATCTCTGTACTGCATTTATTGTTCCTATGAGTTATGCTGTTGGCAGTAGAGGGCTGAATCCTGCAGAAGTTTTGATTTGTTGAAGTTTCACTTAAACAATGAGCTGGTGTCCAAAAAAGAGCTCGGCTGGCTCTTTTTTTTTTTTTTTTTTCCTCCCTTTGTTCTGTCCTGTGTGGTCATAGGACCTTTCTCATGAGCCTTGTGTAACATGCAGAATTCTTAGCAACTCCTAAACACACAAGATAGGAAATATAAAATAACGTAGTCATTTTGCTTTTACAGTGATGATTTGCTATCGGTTTATTTTCTTCGGAATTAGCTAACCTGATGTTGTACTACTGTCTGTTGTTTAATGAAGTTTTATTTTTCATCTGTCTTAATTAGTTAATTCAGCAGTTAGTAGAGTGCCCTGGTATGATAAACTGTTCATAGGATAGTAAACAGGGTCACATTGTGTGAATGCCTGCTTCTGGTGACAAGTTTGATAATTACATCACTGCACTTTGCCTTCTTGGAGTTCATTCACCTGATGGTAGCCTCTGATTTCCTTTTGAATACTCTGCAAAACCAAAATGTAGTTGTATTGCCTCCTTTTAAAAATCATTAATGTTTAAGTAAAGATAAGTGGGATGATAACATAGCAACTTCCAACTAAAGAATCCTTAATCATACTCAAAGTATTATGTAGATTTTATTTAATTACTATGAGAAATAATATTAAACATTCTCTAAAGGAGGGAATAAAACTGTGGAAGAAGTTAAGGAAGGACTAGTGGGTGTTGCTTTTTGTCGTCTGGTGAGTGCAGGATAATTTTGCCTTGCAAGTTTTTTGAACTGCTGGCTACTAATGTTGAATGTGTTGAATATGACTGCCAATAATTAAGGCTTTTTCCTATGGCTTGCAGCTGTCTTGTCTTTGGAGTTTAGTCTTCTTTTCTGCAGTTACCAGTAATCAGATGAAAAACAAGGCTTTTTTTTCTTTTTTTTTTTTTTAAATTGTGTGTGTATATGAAATGCAGCCCCTTGTAACACGGATCAGGTGAAGGCTCTTGCTTGTGGGAAGCTGCAAGCACCTGTCAGCAGATTGGAAAAACTGGGTCTGCATTTCCAAAGTGTTCAGCATGATTTCTGGAAGGCTGGGGTTAGAAGGGGTGATGCTACTGTGTGGCCACTCGTGGAAATATAAAATCTGATGTTTCAAGGGTTAGCTGTTGGGGTTACCAGCTTCAGACCTGGCTGACTCCTGGCTGTAGGTGAAACCTCTGGGGGTTTTCTGCTTCACATTGGAAGAAGCCTTAGTTGCAGAGTCCAAAATGAACTAGCAATTTATAATCAACTGCCTTAATCTTTAATGTGTGTTCAATACATATGTATAAATTCAGATGTGGAAGGTTGCTAATCTTGGCCTCCTTTGGAAGCATATTTCAGGTGAGTTCAAGACTTGCTGTATTTGGCGGTGCTGCTCTCAGATGTGTTGCCTGCATGTGAATAGTTTTCCTTCCTAGCATTCAGGAACTGTGTCCTCTGTCAACAGTGTAGTGAAATTTGTTGAAAGTAGGTTGGATTTAGATAGAGGCACATGGAGAAAGCTACTGATAACGAATGGTCTGTAGTGAACAAATGGGTATCCTTTATGGGAAAAATAGGATTTGTCATTCGTTTCCATTCAAATCTGTACTTTTCCCAGTTTGTGTTTGGTGATACATGTTTTAATCACTGAGGCGTTCTTTCATGTTTCAATAAAGGGCTGTTGCCTGTTCCTAAAGGACTTGTCTCAGGGAGTTGCACTCGTACTGCTTTGTTTCTGCTCATCTCAAAATGCTGAGCTGCAAACCAGCTATGCAAGAGCTGGCTCAGGAACAGGCTTCATGCAGCAGTCTCAAGGGCAGGGGCATCTACATCAGATGGGAAGGTAGATAGTAGATCAGGTATGGCCTGAAAGGTTTCAGCTTCCAATTATAATGTGCTGCCAGAAGCCTGTCAGAGCCCTAACTCATAGAGACATGGACCGGTGCTGAAAAGGGAATGTTACAGCCACTGGTTTGGGGCTGCTTCGCAGGCAGAAGATTGTATTTTTTAAAAGTAATTATGTCATGAATAACTACTAAATTTTCATTTAGATGCCTTCAGCCATTGGGTTCTGACATGCTTGCAAAGCCTCAAGTATTTTTCTTAAACACACATTTTGCTGGACGTGGTGGAATTCGCTCGTTGCTCTGTCTTTCGAGAGGATTTTTTAGCTCACGACATTCCCCTATCATTACTTGTTCATAAAGCATGAAGCAGGCTTAGGAACATGCAAGAATGCAAAAGCCCGTGCCAGCGAACAAAGGAGAAGCCTCCAAATACCAACTGGGGGGATTGGATTCACATCGCAGCAGAAATGTTGGCAGCGGTGTCAGGGTTTTTTCCTTGTGCAGCACGGTTATGCCCAGAGAGCTGGCCACGCTGCCTTGTTTTTAGTGGCTGTGCGGCGTATTTCTCAAGTTCCAATTTGAAGTAGCATTTTAAAAGCAAATGACAGGCTTGCGAAGAAATGAAGGCCTGGCTGTATTCAGAAATAAGCTCCGACGTTGTGCAGCTACACCCATCGTGGCACTGGTGCTCAGAGGCCAGGCCCAGCTGGAAAAAGGTAACCCCAGAGCTGTGGTGTGTCTGGGGCCTGATTTACAGTATCTGAAAAGGAAGAATGGCCAAGTGCCATTGACTGCAGTTGTTATTTTACAGGATGTGTCCTATGCTGCTGGCAGCACATGCTAAGGATGATCGGGGCTTGCAGTGGCTGTGGGATGTGGCAAGAGGTTTGGAAGCAACAGAAACAAATGGGATGCTCGAGGGGTAGCACAGAAGCTTTCTGTGAGCAGCTAAAATAAGTTAATGTGCCCCCCAAAAAATAAAATGCAAAGTTTCCTGTATTAAATATATATATATGTATATTTAAACTAGCATGAATTGCATGAATAGCATACACTTGAAACATGTGTTTAAATCTTTGTTACCTTCATACATCGTGATCTGCATGTGGGGAGGGAAAGTTAACTGGGTAATTGAGTACATTGAAACAGATCGATGCTGAACGAAGTACCCTGTAACAAGTTTTTTCCAAGTCTCTTCTCTTCATTTAAAAAAAAGTTTGACTCTGCACTCCGAGGTCTTTTCTCTAAAATTACTTTCAATCCTCTGCCATGTAACGCTGAAGTTAATAGCAGATCACTGTATGCTTTGACAACTTCACTGGTGTTGAGACCAGCAGCATTCCCCAGGCGATCGCAGCAAGGCTTTGCTTTCTCTTCAGACCTTTCTGAATTCCTTGGAGGCAGCACAAAGCAGGTCATGGGAAGCATGTCCTGACAAATCCTCTGTGAGACGAGAGTGCCCTTTTCTGCTTGCAGCCGTACAGCTTCCTGGTGGGACGATGATTTTTGTTTTCCTTGCTACTGTTTGTGAGAAAAGGATCTGCAGCCTCTTCACTGGTTGTGAGAAGTTGTGCAGCTCCTTTCTCCTTCAGCTGCAAGGAATAGGAAAATGGGGGACATGTTTCCCATCTTAGGGTTTTGCTGCTGGTGTTTTCATTCCTGCTTGGCAGGCTCATTTGATTCGTGCTGGGAGGGGCAAGTTACACCTTAGTGATGTGAGGAACTTTTTGCAAGTTTGGGAATCACTAAAACACGTCACAGGTATGTGAATCAGTTGTGGAGGGGAGTGAGAAATGGCCAGAAGTGAGCCTTTCAAGCTGCTTGGACTCCCTATTCTCATTAGGGTAAGGACTCTAAAGTAGGTTTCAAAAAAAAGGACGAATTCAGCATATTTAAAATGGCACTGTTGGCCATTCACAATGTGCCAGTCCTGGCAGCTTTCCTGGTTAGCTCAATGAGCTTTGCACGCAATCAAATACTCTTTTTAATTGGGAACTTAGCTGCATAGCTTGAGGAGCCCAAGGTTTGAATGACTTGGCCTTCGCATCTATTTCACTTGTGGGCCGTAGGTTCCATTTAATCTAAAACTAATTTCATGTCATGTTTTAACAGAAAAAAAGGTCAATGTTTCTTAAGACGCACGGTTTTAATGGTACTGTTTTGGAGGCCAGTGTCTTAAAAGCTTATAGTGTGATCAATCAATATATTTATCTATAGGAAATACATAGTAAGTGTTATTTAAGAGCCACATGCCCAGCCATGTGAAAAGTGTGCGCACATTCACTTCTCTCAAATAACAGGAGATTACATTGCTGCTCACCTTACTGGAGATATGCCCATTACAGAAATTCAGGTATTTGCACACCGAATCAGGTACAGACAGACATCTGTTAGTCCTGTGAGCCATATCTGTATGTGTGTGTCCATATGGGTGCACGGAAGCACTAAGAGTGCTAGCACACAGATTTAGCTTTGAGTTAGTCCTGTACTTCTGTTTTAATCACAAGAGCAGTCCCCTTTTTGGTTCACAAGTTGGGGAAATTGGACAAGGAACTCTAGAGAGTAGTCTGTGGACCACCCAGAAATTATCTGTCCTTGAATCTTCTTCATACCCCAGTCCGAGGGAGGAGTCCTCTGTAAGCGAAGTGTCACAGGATGGAAGAAGGCTGGAAGAATTTGTCCTGACAGGCTGGCTCCAGTCTGTGCTCTGGCTGCTTCCACCCTGAATAACAGAAATAAACATAGTAACCTAAAGTTTGCGTAGTAAACCCTGGTAGCTTACTACATTTGTATACAAACTGTTTTTCTTAATTTTTATACATATATTTTTTGTTACAGGAAATACTGGATAGATCCCACAATGGAGGACGGGAAGCCCGTTTGGGCTCCACACCCAACTGATGGGTTTCAGATGGGCGTGATTGCGGACATTGGTACTGAACACTTAACTATTGAGCCTCTGAATCAGAAAGGCAAGGTAAGTGTCTGACAAGTGAGAAAAACCTTACAAAAATATTTTACCTGTAGGCCAAATCTTTGCAGATATCCGCCATTACATGCAGGCTGAATGAGTGGGGAAAAAAAATACTTCTCTGTTGTTTGGCTAAGGAACTTTGTTTAGCTTTAACTTGCCTTGCAAATGAAATATCCCACTGATAAGAAGCACATGCTTTCTGTCAATTATCTGCATGTGTGTACGTGCTCATGAAAGAGAAGACAACTGAATCTCCATAGCCATTTGTTTCAATACTGTATACTTTATTTTTCTAAATTTGAGACTGTTGAGAGTCTGTTGTTGAGATTAGCTTCTCTCTTCTCCCTTAGATGCACAGAGACTCCTATAGTAGTGTCCTAGGCTCTATCTTAGATTAGACACGTTTCTGTTAGACTGCTGATTGAGTGATGAATCCTCTTACTTCAAGCACTTTGAAACATAAGAATGTCAAACAAAGGTCCCATGGAATTACTACAGCAAATTAAAGGCAAAATAAAAGCAGCTTTTAAAGTGAAGTCATAATTAGTGTGTTCAAACTGCTTCATTTATCATGACATCTTTTGGATTTAGCACATCTTAATTAAATGTCAGATTTTACAGGAAGTGCCCTGTAACTATTAATTATCCTAATTCAGATGGTCAGCATCCTGGGTTTTACTTGCTGGAATAAGATTATACACCATTTTAAAAGTTGTGATTTGGACTTTGTGAATATGTCATATGCTGGTTCTAGCTGTTATGTTTTTAGATATGGAAAAGCAAATTTATTTTGTTAAAACTTTTTTTTTCTTCATGTCTACAATAATAGAGAATGCTTTGTCACAGATCAAAAGGTTATGCAGCAGTTCTTCCTTTGGGAGGAATGTTTATAGACTTTTTTTTTTTTAAAGTCTTGTAGAGGAAGTTGATTCTTCTTTCATTAGAAATAAAAAGATCTGATATCTGTGTCTGTGAGATAAGGTCTTTAGGTTTAGTAATAGTATGCATTCTTCACTCTGTGAAAGAACAAAATTATTCAGACAAGAATATGTTAAATATTCTAAACCCACGTTTAAGTGATTTTTTACTGACTTAACTGATGTTGACCCTAGTGCTATTTCTGTTTATATCCCCAAATGGTTCTGATGTGTTAAGAGCAAAAGTTCATATATTAGAAACAGAAATAGATGATAAGGAGATACTTGAATCACTATTTATTTCTAATATATATGCCTTCCTCTAACCTTTTTTTTTTTTTTATTTAATAAAACAAACAAGAAAAAGCACCCTAAAATACAGAGATTTTTGTTTGGTGGTTCACAGTGCACAATCTGTGTTGCCTACAAAGTTTGTTACTTTGCTTATGGCTGTCTAGAATTAAGCAAATCAGTTAAGGGCCTGCAGTTCATTTCTGAAAGGGACCGAACACTTCACAGTTAGGTGTTTAAATACACCAGAGATTATGGTCCTGCATTTCTAACTATCAAACTTCCTTATATTAATAAAGGTGGAGTAAAACATTTTGCTGATTACCTTCTCAGTCTTTTCAAGGTGTCATTGATTTCCTTTTGTAGTGAAATGCTTCTTATTGCTTCTTGACTTTTTTGTGCATTTAGACCATTACTTTGAAGCGCTCAGCATTTATACCCATTATTATCAACTCTGTTTACTGCAAATGACAGTTCAAAAGTGCTCTTCAGTAAGAAGGAGTGATCTAGCAGCTCCAGAGTTGCCCACGATAATTACAGGGAGGAGATGAGTAATTCGATCTTGTAAACATACCCGGGCAGTGTAACTTATTATTATTTTTTAATCTGGGTCATTAACATGTCATATGTACTCCTGGTAAGGTACCAGCTTCTACAGGAGATCACAGACTGAAAAGGAAATGTGTGTGTGTGTGCATTTCTTGATTGTTGCCTTTTATACCACTTAATGGTTAATTAAAATAAGTCGTTAATAACTGCAGTAGATGCTGCAAGGCAGCAGTTTCATGCTGTCTCAGAGTCCTCCCTCCCTTCCCTGCCCGTAGCTAGCTGTGGTGTGGCAGCGCGGCACCCTCTCAGCTGTGCTGGCAAGCTGGTGAGGCACAGCAAACTAGGTCAGAGGATGGATCCACCTTAACACTGAAGACATGGAAAATTTTAAGGATGGCAGCAAGCAGCAGCAAGAGGAAGGAGGACCTAGGGCAAGCATGGTCAAAGATTTCTTCGTGTTGTGAAACCAAGTTACCCAGTCCAGACTGGGCGAAGATAGTTGGCCAACATACCGATTTACTTACAAAGCAGCAGTAGCATTTTTGGGTACCACAGCCCATCCAGAGTTAACAACAGCATTTACATAGCTGTGCCGAAGCTGGGTGCCTGAAGAGAGGTGTGGATCTGAGTCACCGAGACTGCCTTGTATAGGAAGGAGTAATGCAAGCACTGAGAGCTTGTTATCAGAACAAGGGATGTGTTATGTGACAGGAGTTGCTCCCAAGAGCTAGATCATGGGCTTGCAAGGTTGAAATGCCACAACTATGAAGAAAATGGGGAAACTGGAGAGTGGTTTGCTAATGAGCATGGTCCCCCTTAGGGATGGAGCTCTGCCCTGAGGATGAGCTCTGAATCTGAGCAGGGGGAACGGGGCTCAGCCCCGCAGCTATGTCCTGCCAGCAGTCCCACAGTGGTGTGCCAGGAAGGAGACGGGCAGAAAGACAGCCTGTTGTTAGATGCAGCTAATGTTTCATTCACACATCTTTTACTCAGAATGTACTTTTTGGAACTTACCAGAAATCCTGACCTTGAGAAAATAGCTTTTATGTTGTATTGCTTGATGCTACAACAGGGAGAAGGCAGATCTCAGTGAAACTGTCAAATGGGGAATTTATTCTTTTCCTGGAGGTAGCGAATCCGAATTTAGTGACTAGGGAGAGATACACCCTGAGATGCCTTTCTGGGACCCTTGTGGTATGGAGGCACAGGGGGCGCCTAATGAACTTCTCTAGTGATCAGTTCCTAGCAGGACAGGGGAGGCACATAGTGCTGCAGACACCAGTCCATACCTGCTGCAGTCGCCTTAGAAGCACCTTATGGCTCTGAGAAAGGCTCTGAAGGGTCCTGGAAAGCTTTATGGGACCCCTGTTCCAGTATGTTCTGAATAACCAGCATGGCATTTCCCCAGGTTAAGTATAAATGAATGTATTCTGAAAGTAAGGATCAGAACATCCAGAGTTCAGTGTTTCCAAGCAAAGGCATTATTTTAGCAGTGAGTGCAGCTTGCTTGAGGAAAAGAGATAGGTTCTTGTCTATCACAAGAACAGGTTGTGTTGCTTTTGGCTGTTCTGTAGAATGCAGCTGGGAGTAGGGATGTCTCTGTGGCTGTATCTAGAAGATATAAAGGAAGGCACGGTTACACGTATTCGATTACAGGGTAGAAAGAAGATCCTGCTTGAACGGAAAGATATCTTTTTTCACTCATCTTGTTTCTGGGAGAACAGTTAAGATTGCCATTGGATTTCAAGGGCTGCTTCATTACAAAAAGGAAAAAAAAAAACAAACCACAAACCCTCTGTTTTGCCTCCTGAGACCACTTTCATAAGTGGTTCATAAGATCAGTATCCCGTCCCTTTTTTAGAATGAGTTTGACCTAAGCTATGCCTTAATGTAAGTGTCTTTGACCAAATGCCTGAAGGGTTTTCTCCTTACAGTCAATGTGTTTCAAAATATGGGGGCAATGGAGTAAATAACTGGATAATTTTTAAATGGCAGATACGAGATAGCTTGCCCATTTTTCTGTTTAAGATATTCAATTTTAATAGTATTTGGCAGTACTCAGATCCCTACACATCTAGGAAATGTACTTAGCTATATGATAAGTAATCACCTTAAACATAAAGCAGTAGAGTAACTGGGACAGGTGTAACATTCTTGGTTGATACAGTTTAAACTAGGCTTCATGTTCCCATCTGATGTAAAAAAGTCCATCAGAAACACAGTTGCTAAGTCGTTTTTATATTGCTTACTTGTTTTATGACTCATGAAATAGTGAGCTGTGATACTGTACTAAATTACAGAAGGTAGGAAGGACTTGGAGAAGGACATCCAGTTTGTCAGAAGCTGACTGTCCCTGCAGTATATCTAACATTGCAATTATTTCACAATTCCCACTGTGTGAAAAAAATGAAGGAGGACAAAATCAGTATCAATTTTCCTTAATTTTTCACTGATCTTTGATCAGAGGCTGAGTGGTGAGGACAGTGGAAAGGCTCTTCCTTCCTCTTCTGAGGTAGATCTGGTATAGCTGGGTTTAGAGCTGTGAAATGTTGGTGTCAAAACTTTTTGAAGAGTACTACAGGACAGCTGGACATCATGTTCATTCTCTCTTGTGGAAAAAAAATAATCTGTATTTGTTAGTGGTTAAACTTGAATTGCACATCAGCAAGCAAGAAAAACTGAAGTCAGATTTTTGTGAAGTAAGTCAAGCTTTTTTTTTAAGCTTTTCCACTTCTGCATGCAGAATGAACTGAGTACATGGGAAATTGTTGTTCAAATATGTCTTTATGCAATGCAAACCACCTTTATTGTTGGAAACTTGGGGAGAAAATTCTGGTAAGATGTTCCAACTGCAGTGTTTTGAGAGGGAGGGAAGGAGGGGGCTCTTTACCCTGCTAAAACTTGGAGGTAGGTAAGTTCAGATCCCCTGCGGCTCCAGCATGCTCTGATGAAGGATGTTGTGGAGGAGGTTGGTATGACAGATGTTCAGTAGTTCCAAAGTCACCATGCAGATGCTTTTCCCTTACAGAAGTTTTTTTATGCACTTTTTTTCTGCATTGAATCCTGATAAGGAGATAGCAAAGTATAATTTATGACTATAATTAGCATATAGCATGGTAACTCTGTAGGGAAGGGATATTACAGACTTAATGTTTTCCAACCAGCAGCAATTATTTTGTCTCAGGGATGTTTTTGATCCTTGCCACTTTAAAGGGAGTTGGAATTTGGCTGTTCACAATGGTCTAAGTTGCAAAATCACATTTATTGTGTCTTTTTGTATGGAAGCAAAGATGAAAAAAGTTGCTGTATTTCTTCTAAACATCCATGATGATGCTTTTCATGGTACTGTCTTGCTGAGTGCAATGTTAATTAAGCAAGCAAACTTGTTTATTTATTAGGGTCATTCTTTTAGATCTAGTTGGTTGTTTTTTAAAGTAGAGACAGAATTAAGTAGGCTTCTTGTCTTCATTTCCATGGGGAAAAGGCCTGTAGTAGCATGTAGTAGCAGCTCTGTCACGTTTAATTGGTACAACAATGTTTCTGTTCATTCCTAGGTAGCTCAGACAATCTATTACTGCTGTAAATAAAAAGTATAATTAAGAGCCTAGTTCTTACAATATGCAGTAGCTTTGCGCAGATGCTGTAATACAGTTCTGTAAGCTTTTTTTTTTTTTTTTTAAAAAAAAGAAGTTATAGGATATTTCTTCATCTTTACAATATTAATTAAAATGTAGAGGATGAACAAAGTTTGGTTCGTTATTAATTTTTCCAGTAGGATATGAACAGTTGCTAAATGGCTGTTTTGTGTTACTGGAGTACAGGGGTTGAAGGAAAGTCTTGTTTTACTTTGATACTGGCTTGTTGAAGGAAAAAAAAAAAAAAAAAGAACACTCAAAGTTACAGAATTTGGAGATATAGAGAATATTATATATTGAATATTTATATTTTAAGTGAGAATGTTTTAAAACAATATATGATGACGACAATTCACTGAACTAATAATTTTTTTTTTTTTTTTTTTTGTTATTTTTGCTTCTTTGCAAAGCTGAGGAAATTTTGTGTCCTTTGTAGATCTGTTCCCTTCGCGGTATTGTTGTTTTTCTAGTCTTCATTTTTGGTGTTGTCTGTTATATGCCAATGGTTATGTGTAATTTTCAAAATGCATCAAATATTTTTACAATAATATATATTATAGGAATTGTTTTTTGTAATGTAATGCAGTAATGCAGTTCCTTATCTGCACCTGGTAGCTCAGTAACATTTCCAGTGCTGAGATATAAAGCTAGAAACTTCATTTTTAACTATGCATGATGATGGTGCATTTAGTTGCAACATGACATAAGATATCTTTGGACTCTCTATTTTTATGGAATTATGACAATTTTAGTATTTTTCATCTAACAGACTTTCCAGGCTGCTGTCAATCAAGTGTTTCCTGCTGAAGAAGACAGCAAAAAGGATGTGGAAGATAATTGTAAGTTATGAATTCTAAAATAAGTTATGCATTTGAAAAAAATAGTTTGGGGAAGAATATTATTTCTTTACAAGCTCTCTGTTTTTTTCTTATAGTCCTTTTTGTTTTCTTTGCTTGAGTTTACTGATCCTGGAAACTTATTAAAGTAAACCTGTTTTAAATATCATTGATTGTGTTTTTTAATTTTCAGCTGAACACTTTAGAGGAATTCATGACTACATGAGTTATTCCCACATACAGCTGTTATTTGTCTAACTTCACATATATGCTACTTACCTGCATTTTGATCAACTGAATTGAGCATTTCAGCGCTAACTAAATCTCTCAGCAAAAGAATGAGTTGCCTTATCAGCAGCTCTATTGTACTGCGTTTTCCTGCATGTAACCCATTTCTCAGACAGCATTCCTGTGGAAGTTTAGGTAGTTGAAAAAAAATTTAAGATAACACTTCTAAAACTGGAGACAGGAATCTGGACCCACTGAGGCCACTGGAAAGGGAAATGTGTTATAGTGAATTAGACCAGAGGGCTGCTGGGGAAGGACCTTTGAAGTGAACTTGTGTAATACACATTGTGTTGATATGCAGGGGTTTTATTTTGTTAAATATATTATAGTTAGATCTGTGGAAACAAATCAAGTATGCAAATCTAAAGTGAGGAGAGAGAGTACCAAGATAGGTGAGAAAGCTTTTGTAGAACTGAATAGAATATAGAACTGAATATTTTGCCACTGTTGCTGTTTGTGAGCAAATCTATTCAGAGAGACTATCCTATCTAGAAGATCTGATGAGGGAAATTATTTTAAATATTTCTGATGGGGATTACTGTTTGGCCAAATACTAGTAACTTCGTAAATGGTGGGCAAAAGTAGCTTCTGTTGTTCTTCCTCTAAAATAAATAGCAGGTAGGACTTTGAAAGTTGTTGATGATTTAAGAAACAAGTTTTATATTGTGGGGGATGGCATTTATATCCCATGGCAGGAAGTACAGCTGTTACAACTGCTCAGTAAGGAAGAAGAAAAAGCTTGTGGCAAGGCTTGAGGCTTCTGATTGTACTTAGATGGAGCAGTGTTGATGGTGCAGTGTTGTCAGAGGTGGAACCAAGCTGGCAGCTTTGTTACCAGTTGCTGGCATTTGTACCTGTCTTCTCTGCACATGATGATTGTTAGGGACATGCATTTAATCTGTGTGTGTCTGTCACAGCAACCTTATTGAGATGTTCTGGCACCTCAGTACCCAGTCAGGGAACTGAAATTTGGAATGAGATACTGGAAGTCGTTTGAAATTTTAGCAAAGTGCTATTCAATTAAGTTAAAACAGTCGTCCTGTGGGAGAACATGTCTTCTTCGGCTTACTGGCTAAAATATAAAACTTAAAAATATTTTGTCCAGCAATCCCTTCTGTTTCAAATATTATCAGCAGTTGATGTTCGTCTCTAGCATGTGTGAAACCACGTTCAGTTTCCTTCTCTCACAGAGAGGATTTGTGCTGATCATCACGGATCTTTAAGAATAATTATTATATAAATATAATTCACTTTACAAACTACTGGGTGTTTTCCATCTCTCCTTATAATACCATTTTCAAAAATCCCGAAGGTCTAGTTAATAATACACTTACCATTCCAGCCTGTGCTTAGTGATTAACTCCTTCCTGGGGTGTAATTTGCTAAGTATTGCTTTTTTTCCCCCCCCACTACTCTTGGTCTTCTATATCCCAAATGCACTGGCTGCAAGAAAGACCTTTTTGAGAATCTAGCCCTTCCTCAAATATGAATTTTTAGTAAATGCTGCAAGTGGTACAGAGACAAAAGATTTACCTTTCCTTGTGATTCACACTCTTCTTTCACTCAGGTTTCGGTGTCTGTCACTATATGTGGACAAAAAAAGAAACCAGAACTTCTTGATTTTGAGGTGAAACAATTTTTAAAAAGAAAAGAAGGGGGCAGGTTATCAGATAAGAATTGTAAAAAAATAAAATAAAATTCAGAAGAGACAGTGTGTGTAAATATGGCATTGGTATTTCCTGACTTTAAGTGCTTGAATTGGTTTCCGTGAACTCTGCGTGTGTGTATGCAAATAATTATGTGGACTATGAAATGCACATACACTGGTTATAGTTATGAATGAGTCGTATGAATATGCAGAATTCTCCCTTTCATTACTTCCTGTGGCGCTGGATAGGAGTGCCACTTTTAAGGGATTTATTCTAGAGAAGATACATTTTGAAATTGCAGATTTAAGCCTTAGTCTTGTCTTGAGGCAGCAATGTTTCTCCTGGAGCAGGCTCCTGTTCTTCACTGAGTCTCTTGCTTCAGGCTGGTCTGGTGCACGTGGTGTAAGGCAGAGCCATTCTCTGTCCTACTGCCAAAGGAAGGCTATAGGATGGAAAAAGACAACATCTGTGCTCTTGAGAAGCTCCCATTGTCCTTTGCCAGTACTGTTTGGGTCAGCAGGAGGAGGGTGGAGGGAGAAGTTAAGCTCCTTGCTTGTCTTCAGGCTTCCTTGCTGGGTGAGGTGTCTGGGAAGATGGACTTCAAGTAATAAGAGTTGGCAGTCTCTCTTGCACATCTGTGGCAATGAGCTAGAACGTTTTT
Source organism: Netta rufina (assembly GCF_964035555.1). Classification (NCBI taxonomy): domain Eukaryota; kingdom Metazoa; phylum Chordata; class Aves; order Anseriformes; family Anatidae; genus Netta; species Netta rufina. Next base: position 88,040,712 of record NC_140125.1, on the reverse strand, counting down.
CTCTGCAAGGGCCCTTGAGGAAGGGCATTGGTCCCATTTGGCCCAAATTCAGAAACAACACCAGCTTTCTACACTTCACTGGTCCTTGTACACTGATCATTCATCCCTTGTGTGAGGGAGGGGGTAGCAGTTAGCATTAAGTGCTTATTTCATCTGCAACTTCCTAAGTGCCACTAATCTGTAAGGCTTACCAGTATGGCAGGCAATCTGTTGTAACAAGACAAAATAGTGTTGTGCACTTAAATTTTAGGCAGATAGAGGGTTCAGCATATTTGCATATCGAGGCTGTGCAATAAGTAGTGCCTTCACTTCTCTCTAATTAAGGCTGCCAACACCTTCTGGTGTCTTAAACATCATGTTTCTGAAAACAGGGCCTAGATTTGCCAGCACGTTGAAACTTTGTGTGTGTGCCCACTCTCTGCCTTGGGATGCCTTTTGCTAAGTTGTTGGCAAAGTTAGTTCAGCTATTTTATGTTAACAAGGTAAGAAAATAGCTCATTTCTCTTATGTTAACATCCCCCCCCGATAGTGTGTTTCCGGAGGCCTACTAGCAACAAGATGGTGTTACCCTGTGGATGTTGTTGCAGAGACTGCAGAGAGGAGCTGGAAGGAAAAAACGTTGGTTTTAAGGATTTTGATAGGCACTGGTTTCCACACTTTTGGGACAGCATGGAGGAAAACACAGTGTGTTTGTCTGGAAGGACATTAAAAAGGACCTTAAAACTGACAATTTATACTGAGCACAATGTGTTGAGGGTCCTGTCGTCTAATTCTTTGTTCAGCAACCTTCTTTAACTTAGGTTGTACGATAAGGAGTAGGTCTATAATTTTTAAAGCAAGTATTGAGTCAGCAGTTCTGCCTCAACGCAGTGCAAGGGAATGATAGGATTAAACTGTAATCAAAGAGAGGGGAAGCAAAATGCTCCTTAATCCTAAGACTTAGTTGCTTGGCTGTACATTAAGGTTCTTCTGTGCTCTTAATGGTATATGATTGTTTTTTTATTTGCAGGTTCCCTGATGTATTTAAATGAAGCCACTCTCCTTCACAATATCAAAGTTCGGTACAGTAAGGACAGAATTTATGTAAGTATTAACTGTCATGTAAACTGGTCTGACAATAAATATCCTTTCAAAACACACAAAACAACAACAAAATTTTTTCCTCTATCACAGAAAATCAGCAGGAATAGTACCATTAGAAGGTTAGGAGGTTTTAGGCATTTTTTGCTATCTTGCTTGAGACCTGAATCAAATTGGTGCTTGCTATTTTTTTAATCAGGCAGAGCAATAGATTTTTCTCTACTTGACTGCTCAGTTGCAACTACAACACAGCGTTTGTATCACAAAGGTCTGTTCCTGTAGGGAACTTACCTACCAGTGGAGTAGCTTTTAACAAAGTGGTTCTTTCTTCATTATTTTTGAACGAAGCAAACAGGTGCCGTCTCTGACACCTCCTAGCTCAGATGTCCATCTTAATCTTTTATATTGCTATCAAATTGCCTAATTGTACTTAATGAATTCTGACTAAATTACATTTTGTCCTTGCCATCTGCCCTGACACTGACAGCTGTGAAATAGAAGAAAGATAAGAATTTTCTTTCTTATTTTTTTCCTAGTAGAAAGCTGGCTAGTGATAGTACAAAATAATTCTACACAATTTCTAAGTGTCAGTGTTCAAATAATCATCTTGTGTGTTAATCTACGGTTCTAAAATGAATTGATTTAGCGTTATACCCTTTTATTTATACAGAAAGAAGTATAGTTGTTTTCCTTTGTTGCAGTTAACTTTACACAGCTATAAATTCTTTATAGGCTCAAGATTAAGCACCAGCTTTAAAATAAATAAATAAAAGTGGCAATTTGAATGCTGTCCTGGAAAAACAATAATAAAACACACATGCACACAAAAACCCCAATGCAATAAAATAAATTCTGAAACTGAACTGGTCATGAGGGAGGACAGTATTTAGTTTCACAAACCTTTTCTTCATTTTAAACCACTGCTACTAATATGTTGCCCTGAGTGGGTATATTTTCTTTCTTTATTTCATTATTATTATCTTTTAGAGCTGGTTAACAACATTTGTATTCTTACTAAGAGGAAAACTAATATTAGAACTTGCAGCTCATGAGGAACTCTGTGCATGAATTTTCTATCAGAGAAATAAATGACGAAAATAGAAGCATCTAAGAAAATTAATATATTGTGTGTGTCCAACCTTCTGTCCACATGTCATGATAGTGTCCAAAATTCAGTCTTTGGATATGCTTAGTAACAATCAACCAAATAAGTTATTCAGGCTGAGGGTTTATCTGATTTTCTCCAGACCTTTTCCTACGAATCTGCTTTTTTCTGTGCTGCAGACATCTGTTCATCCTTGTATGTGATCTGGCCATTAAAACCAAAGTATGAAAGGTTTTTCAGAAATGTTAACTACAATGTATTTTTGGCTTTCCTTATTGTACAAAACGTTTTAGTTTTCCTTATTGTCAAAAACTAAAAGGCAGACCTGGTTTGAGATTTTTCTCAAATTCCTTCTCTATTACAGAGCATTTGTATTCTGTATTTCTCACTGTGGAAACAGCCATAGCTAATTTCTCGCAGTTGAATGATTTTATTGCCTGGCTCAAGCTTGTTCCCAGCAGTCCTTCCTGCTGAGTTGCTTCCATTTGATAGTGAAAAATTAATGTCATTGGAGGAGACTGCATTGTGCTAGCAAAGAGTTTAGTTTAGAGGAGGAAGTAGTGATGTTTTATCCGTGATCCAACAACTCATACAATAGGAAATCATTTAAAAGAAGAGGGAGAAAGGTCAAATTCAGGACATACTCCACAGCTCAGTGGTTAGGAAATTCTCCTGAGAAATGCGTTTTCACAGAAGTCCTGAGAAGATAATTAGAGGAACTCTGAAAACATATCCCTTCTTGTACCTATTAGCTAGAGAGAATTGTAATTGTTATACTTCAGCTGTACTCTTCAATAATAATAGAAAATTGCTGTTAACCACTTGGCTGGATACTAGCTAATTGTTTGCTGTTAATTGTTTTCTTCACAGACATACGTAGCCAACATTCTCATTGCAGTGAATCCGTATTTTGATATACCCAAGTTTTATTCTTCAGATACTATTAAAAAGTACCAGGGTAGATCACTTGGGACGTTGCCACCACATGTTTTTGCTATTGGTATGTATTGAGTCTGGGTTTTGTCGTTTACAGAACAAGAATTAAATACTTTGCAGCTATATGCAAACTGCAGCTCTGTAACTGTAACTGTAAGCTATTAGCAAATAAAAAGTGATTGCTAAAATTGCAAATTTTCTCATCCTTGATATGCCGTTTGAAGAATCTGGCAACTAATTATGATTGTTCTGTACATCCAGTGTTTTATGTCTAAGCAGTTTTAATATAATTTACAATCATAACATTAAAAAAAAATCAAATTTTAGAAGTGAAGAATGACAATTAAAACTGGGAAAATATAATGATTTTAATTGGTCTTATATAACCAAATCACATGCACTGTTTCTTTTTTAGATGATTGTGTTATAGGCAGAAAATGTATTTAAATATTATTATTGGGATAAACCTTATTTTAAGTCACTTGGAAAGTAATCATGTTTAAGAAAAAATCTATGAATATAGCATTTGATTGGAATACAGCCTTCTGAGGGTGTTAAACTTTGTTTTGTAATCAAACAATTGTTGAAATCTAAACAGCTGTTTTTTTCAGTACGTGCTGCATAACAACAACAACAACAATATATTAAAATACACAAATATGTTTCCAAGTGTCCTTGGCTCAGATTTTGCTTTGCAAAGTGCAACTGAAAGTTTCCCTTTAAAAAAACTATTGAAGTAAGCTTGATTTTCAGCTGTTTTGTGGATGCATTTAACAGAAGAGATTTATTTCTAGGTGGTTGCTTTGTTTTATTTTGTTCTGAAAAGTTGATTAGGTTTTTGTTTCCAAGGACTTTAAGCTCTAACATGTTGGAGGGTGGGCAGCTATAATATAGTTTAAAGAGAAACTTTACAACTGAGTCTATTACAATTTAAAGATTTGCTTTTTATTCTTGAAAATGTTAAATTTGCCTGTTTGTATTGTGATTAATTTTTGTTTTAACATTCAGGAGAATGGAAAACATAATTTTTGTCATGTCTCATGTATTCTTTTATTTAAGCTGATAAAGCATACCGTGATATGAAAGTACTCAAGATGAGTCAGTCCATCATAGTTTCTGGAGAATCAGGAGCTGGCAAGACAGAAAACACTAAATTTGTTTTGAGGTATGTACTTTCGGACCAAAGTTATTCAGTGAATTTCTTTTGTTGTTGTGTTTGTCTGACATACACAGTTAATTGTAAGGTAATCAGTCAATAACGTAACGTTAAGACCCAATTCAGTAAGTTATCTGTATCCTTCTACATACACTTTAATACAAGAAATTCACAGGGTTAAACATAAATGCTGACATGGTAACATATGGCAATGTCTGCATATTCACAGAAACCATAACTTGGTTGTAGTGACATCACATAGTTATTATGGTTTATGATGCAGTCATTTTGGTATCGTGCATCTGGTACTGTGGTTGATAAAATTTAAATTAGGCACTTTAATTATGCCTTGCAAGACACACTTGTTTTTGCCATAACTGTGTATGTGTCTGTTTTCCCTGTCTTTGTTTCTTCAGTTTCCTTGAGTATTCATTTTAACTATTGATTTTTGAGACGACTGCAGGAATTCCGTAATATACTTCTACCCTAATTTGCTGAATAAGTACTGAATAATGGGATTCATCTATTTATTGATGTTTGGGTATGACAGATACTAAATCAAGTATAAATAAACTATCTGGAGGCCATATTGCTGATATATACTAGTCTTCCTTCCATTCATGTTTTTAATGATTTTGACCGTATTTGTGTCATAATTTAACTGCTTTATACATGTATCACTCTGGAGCACTGTAGCTGGAGAGCACTGCTGCATTAAATTCACCTACAATACAAATACACATTATACAAAATTATACAAATACAAATTATTAAATACAAATTATTTAGGGAAGCACAGTGCAGGCAGTGTGAATGCTTTCCTTTCCCCCTTATCCTTGTTTCTCTGTGTAAATCTTGAACTCCCTTTTCTCTTCCATCATGTGTGTATGTACAGCAGTGGTGTTATCTCCCACATCCCAGGAAGAATTGTCATGGTTGGCCATCCGTCCTTCATACTTCTCTTCCCCTGCACAACCTTTAGTGGAGAGCTGTAGGAGTTGCGGCAAGGTGATGGTAATGATATTTATAGGGGATGTCCTAACTGAAGACAGCTCACAACTTTGATCCTGCCAAGAATAAAGACCGCAGGCACTGGGAGAGCATCCCCTGAGGAATGTCCTCAAAGGCTGTTATTCTTCTGCTTCTCAGTAAAGGAAGTTCTGATTACATGGCAGGCAAATAGCACCGCTGCTGCTTCTCCCCGCCACCTACCGCCACAGAGTCTGTGTACAAAATGTCATTGAGTTTTAAAAACAGGAAGGCTTTTTCCTTGTGTAATCAGAAGGCAAGAGGTACTACTAATACAGCTCTGTTAATGTTTCTAAACTTTTTTTGGAAGGTTCTATTTTGAGAAGTGTTTTTAATGTGTCCCAGATTTAGTTGTACATTTCCAGAAGTTATGCCATGTATTCAGGGGAGGTGGTGGTGGTGGTGATGTTTAAGAAACAAACAAAAACCACACACACACACACACACACACACACACACACACACAGACACACACACACACACACACACACACACACACACAAAAAAGCTGCACCTTCAAGAAACTTTTGAATTTGTTTCAAATTCCTTCTTCAATTGCTAAATTGAACTATACCTTAAATATGTATTGCGATTTCCTGTCTCACAATCTACATGTAGGCTTTTTATTAACATTGATGGTTGTGAATGCAGATGCTGTATGCATGGAACTTAAATTCAGGAAATACATCTGACAGTTCATGATTCTATTGAGATTACTAATATTATACAGATAATAGAGTAATAGATTCACTGTATTTGTATAAAAGTGTAATTTCCATATGCACATCTATAACCATAACTTATAACCATCTATAACTTATAACCAGTATGCCCACCCTTTAGCAAGTAGTCAATAAGTATGGTGCTCAAACCTGTCGACTTGAGGTAACCTGACATGTAAAAGATATTTTAACTTTATTTTTATCTTTTTTTTTACAGGTATTTGACAGAGTCTTATGGTACTGGCCAAGACATTGATGATAGAATTGTAGAAGGTATTATATTTTGTTTTAACTCAATTTAAGGTTCCAACTTGTTATTTTTATTTTATTTTATTTTCAAATTTGATATGTCAAACAATATCAGCTAAGATGAAAATACTATCAGAGTTCCTAGGACGTAACATACCTTGATCCTAAAGTCTTAAAATATATTTTTTTATTTATGATTTGCTTTACTTTTATTTAATAAGGTGTCATACAGTACTCGATCTTGACTTTGAGTTGAACTTCACACGTGTACACTGAATTTTATGTTGTATGAATCTGCAAGGAGAATATAATATTCTCATTAATACCTCTTACTACCAGGAAGATATAATTCCTCTTTCTCACCAGAATGTTTATCTCTTTTTCATTGTGTCTGTCTTTATAATAGGTTCCCAAACAAGGTTAGAAGAGAGTGTTTTGTTTGTTTTTGGTCAATTGGTTGAGCATCTTTAATGTTGCATGGAATTCCTAATTAACCAGAAAATAACTTTTTGAGAAAGCATAAATATCTCAAAACCCAAACAACCACACTAAAAATCTGTCAGTCTGTAGGTCCTAGTAGATATATTTCAGGATTATTACTTTTATTTTTTCCTAACTAAAATTTTTTACTTTTGCTTTAAATATTCCTGTTTACATATTTGAGCCATTGATTATTCAAGAGCAGTACTGCAGGCTTTAATCTCTTGTTCCTGAGGGTTTGCTTAAATCAATTTCTCAGTGCTAAAGGAACACAGAAAGTGGCCAAGAGTTGGATAATGCCTGATGCAGTATGCCATAAAATTAATTGGTGTTTCTAGGTATTATGATTAAAGTGTTTTTGTTTTGTTTTTAAATTTAAAACGGCATCCAGTGCATGAATTTTAAAGTTTTTTAAGCACAATTTTAATGAGCATGCTTACAAGATCTGTATTAATAGAGGAGCCTTAAGCCTATCTGAAGGGCCTCTTGCAATTTCTTTTTATTCTTAACAATTCTTCAAAACTATTAATATTATGTAAAGTGTCTGGATACCTGAACGAAGGTGTCTTAATAAGACAGCTATGAAAGTCACACTTGCATTTTCATAAGCTTTAAGTATGAAAAAATGAAAACCTAGCCAAAACAAAAGAAGATAATGCTGATGCTTCACTAAATAATGCATTACCATCCCTAATTTATCCAACCACTGTAGTTATTCCTTCATATAAAAATTTAATTTTTATAGGAGCAAATTTGTAGATGGTCGTCAGTGGAGGTTTAAATCTGAGTTTCTGCTCACTTAGTTTCCAATTAATGTGTTTTAGTTATAAGCATCAAAATACTTTGCAGATACTTTCCTTGGTTTATTGTTAGTGCAATTCAGAAAATTGTTTTTCTTTGGTCTTCGGAGGTAGCAAAATGCATTCTTTCATAAGCCTTGTGTTTCATAACTACTAAACCTTTTCAAACTGCCTAAGCTATGCATGATTTATATAAACATAAAACATACATTAGATTGTTGCCACTCTTTCTGTATGGGTTTTCCTTTAAGGTGCTTGAGAACTGCAGCCAGTATAACAAAAAATAACTCATTCACTTAATTGAGCTAATATGAAAGGGCATTTTTAAGTTGTTTTTGAAATCAACACCCTTTTCTAATACGTATTTTTATTCCCTAATCAATCTAACATGCAGCATGCATGACATTTAAGTGGCATTTTTGTCTGTGGGATAAGTGGGTAGTTTAGGTTTTATGAATAACAACTCATTGGGAAATGTCAAATTGTGTATTGTATCATAGAGTTTATGTATTGGTTATTTACCTGCTTGCTGTAGAAGAACATCACTGAATCATTTCTGGTAATAGTCTCTGAATTTCTTACAGTATTGATTCAAGTATTTTGCAGCGTTATTTATTTAAGCACTTCATTGTAAATTCCATCACAGTATATCCAGTACAATTTGCAAAATTAGTTATTCCTGATAGTTAATACTTCTCCTTCAATTTTCAAATGTTATTCCCAATAAGGTCATTGAATCATTGATATGTATTTTTTCTCTCTTTCAGTTTGGTAGCTTATTAATCAAATTTTAAGACTTCCTTATTTTTTTTTTTAAACAGCAAATCCGCTGTTGGAAGCCTTTGGAAATGCAAAGACTATTCGCAACAACAATAGTAGTCGTTTTGGGAAATTTGTGGAAATTCACTTCAATGAAAAGGTACTGGAATTTTGATACAGATATGAGTGTCGATTTTCACCATGAAATGGAAATGTTAGATTGGAAGAAGGCTAAATAGACTTACCAATCTTGCATCAAATACCTACTGTCCTTGATTGCCACATTTGATTATCACCTTGAAAGTAAAGCTAACGACACGGTACTGTGTCATTACTGGAAAATGGTGGGTCAAGTCAATGGGAAAATTGCTTCCATCTGTAACTAAAGAATAAAAATTGTTCCCTTCATCACAAGAAGGGGGAAAAGGCACATCTAAAGAATAACTTAATTGCTCTTAAGTATTTATGCATTTCTTTAATGCACAAATAAGCATGATTTGCATATAATATATCAACAGATATAAATCTCTTTTAATGCTTTAATACTTTATATTAATTACTGATGTTTTTATTTATTGGTATGAAGTTTTGGTACCTTGCATCAATATTATGTATGTAACAGAAAGCATGGAACATTTTTTTTTGGTCAGAAATAGTACTCATTGTGTAGCATTTGAAATTTTTCTTTGGATATATTTTAGCTTCCATAGCTTATGTATTTGCATATAGAATTGCTGCTCATGAGTGTGAAGTAGGCCCCTGTAGGTTCAATGCATGAGCCTGGGAAAAGTTATTGTGAAGGTAACAGGTTCTTTTTTAGGATTTATATATATTAGATAAAGATACATTTTAATCTTTGGAGCCGCACCTGTTGAAAGAGCCAGGTCAGACAATTATAAATTGATGAACTCTGAACCTCAAGTAAACTAAAAACATTCAGATAATCAGAAAAATATTTCTTCTTCCTAGAACTCCGTGGTTGGTGGATTTGTATCACATTATCTTCTGGAGAAATCTAGGATCTGTGTGCAAGGCAAAGAAGAGAGGAATTACCATATCTTTTACAGGCTTTGTGCTGGTGCTCCAGAAGACATTAGGGAAAAACTGTATCTAAGTTCTCCTGACAGCTTTAGGGTGAGTATTGGAGTCAGTGTTTGTAAAGCTTTTCATTATTGCCATACATGGATTTCTCTCATAGATCAGATCTTACTAAAATACCTGTTACCTTTGACAAATTCTTTTCTGTTACAAAATTCAGAAAATAATTTATTTTCTTAAATCTATTTGATCTAGAGATCTATAGGCTCTCTGCCATATTATCTTTATTGGAAGATTTCCTGTACTTGCCCTCTGTGTTTTTAAAATTGAAGAATCTTTGCTTTTTTCAAAAAATACTCTTGCACATCCAGCTGCTAGTAATTTTGTTATGATCTCTTCTTGAGGTGTAAAGTGTAAATTTTTTGACTGTGATCCAACTGTTCTGTGTGTTATAAAATCTGGAAAACTGCATTTATTTCTTCCTTTTCCAGCTGTGCATTTAGGAGGACCTGGGAATTTTGTCCTGCAATTCTGTCCTTTATTTTTACCTCACACTTTGTACCAGGGATCAAACTGCAGTGACAGGGTGGTTGTGCAGTCTATATGCTTTTATATCACTTTTCTTTCCTACACTGTTGCATCTTGTGCCTATCTTTCTCTGCTGTCTAGATTTGTCATTAGTACTTCTCCAGTTCTGAGTTTCTCGCATTCCTCTCTTCATCTGACAGAAGTCTCTGTTGTTCTTTAACACTCCAGGTTACATGATGAGACTTGACACTCCCTTAGGCTGAAAGCTTACACTTTTATCTCCATTTGACCTGAAGCCCATGCTCGACGTTTCCTGCCAGGATTATTACTTCTGTTCATTAAGCATGCTTCTGTTTCTTAAGTTTTATATCTGCTAATTTATTCTTTCTCTAGAACTATTTTTTTTTTTCCTGAGTTCTGGCTATCTTTCATCAACCTGTTACCGCTCCAGTCACTCAAGCCATGGAGTAGCCAATAAAATATGAATACAGTCAGTGTTGAATATAATACTCTTAACCATACATAAATGAAAATGAACTCAAAATAAACTGGGAGGAAATAAGACGTGAATTATCGTACATCTTCAAAAATGTTAGCTTAATGTTCAGTGGCAGGGAAAAAGCAGAGTAGGGTTTTAGGAATTACTAGAAAAGTAAATGAGAGTGAAATGGTGTGTTATACTGTTATATTTGTAAATAGGGTGCAGAGTTTTATCATCTCAGCTCAAAAAGGAATAGTAAAATACCGGGGTGAAATGCAGGTCACGGCTAAAGATAAAGCACTGGATAGTATGGACCTTTTAATTCAATCTAGTGTGGCTCTTCTTACGACTTCTCATTTGTTTACTGCCTTCTCTTCTTCTCCTCATGCTTTATTTTTGACATTTTTTCCCTTTTGTGAGATCATGTGGTTTTGCCTGATAACCCTGATTGTGTGTTATGTTTCCAGTAGAAATCCCACAAGCAGGCTGGCTTGCTGTGCTACCATTAAGCTTTTGCATTCTTTTCCTCCCATCTTTTCCACTAAACAGTTCTACTACTGCAATTTAACTTTTTAACTTTTTTTTTTATTCTGCTTTCCTTCTTTCTCCCCCATTTCCCTTGCTTCAGATTTCACTGAATTGTTTTCAAAAACAATTGACAAATGATGCAATTTCCTATCGCTTTCTTGTCCTTCTTGCCAGTCAAAATCTTTTCTTTACTTTGCTTTCTATATTTGTGTGAGTTACTCCAACCCTATTTCCCTTACTTTAAATTGTCATTTAATTCTCAGTGTTCCACAGCTCTCTTGTTGCAGTGTTGTGGTTTAATAGGGCAGGCAGCTCAGCACCACACAGCTGCTTGCTCTCTCTCCCCAGCTGTGATGGGGGAAAGAATCAGGGAGGTGAAAGTGCAAGAACTCAGGGGCTGAGATAAAGACAGTTTACTAGGCAAAGCAAAAGCTGCATGCTCAAGCAAAGCAGGGAATCCATTTGCTATCTCCCATTGGCAGGCAGGAGCTCAGCCACTTCCAGGACAGCACGGCTCATCACGGGTAGAGGTTGCTTGGGAAGATAAATGCCATCACTCCCCTTCCTCCTTCTTTACTCCAGTTTTATTGCTGAGCACTACGCCACCTGGTGTGGACCATCCCTTTGGCCAGCCTGGGCCAGCTGCCCTGCCTGTGTCCCCTCCCAGCTCCTGGGGCACCCCCAGCCTCCTCACGGGCAGGGCAGCATGAGGAGAGGAAAGTCCTTGGCTCTGTAGGCAGTTCTCTGCAACAACTAAAACAGCAGTGTGTTATCACCACTATTTTCATCACGAGTCCAAAACATAGCATCATACAAACATCTACAAAGAAAATTATCTCTATCCCAGCCAGAACTGTGGCATGCAGTTGTCGTTTTTTTTTTTTTTTTCCTGAACTAATACAGTTGTACAACTTTTTTCTTATTATTTTCCTGGTTGTTCTTTTCCTTTCCTATCAAAGCAGGCTTCTGTTTTCCCACTTGGGGTCCTTCTAAGCCTTCTCTCATTTTAGACTGTCATCACCAATTTTACTAGTAAGGTGAAGACTTCAGTCACTCATTCCTGCACTTTTATTATTCATACATGATTTATACATCTATGTGCATCAAAAGTATATATGTATCCTTTTGACAAACACACTTGAACTATAAGTATCTGCAAACATCATTTTGTGCTTTGTTGACTCGTGTTGATAAGAAAAACACTGGCAAATCAAATCCTACTGGTAGACACTTGTTAGTTGTTTGCTGGAGTTGTGTCATTTGTCTCCGTCTCTCCATTGTCTCTTGGTTTATGCCTGGCTTGGAATCTCGGTGACGCAGAACTCTGTGCATTTCTGAAGCACACAGAGCAAATTGCTGCCTAGGGCTTGTAAGGGTTTTGTAACGCCAGCCGGGAGAGCATGTGGAATTACAGACATAAATTAACTGACTGTCATCTCTGTAGACTTCCTTTTTCTTAAGTGAGGTGAGGAGCACTGCTAACAAAGCATTATGCTACCGTATTAAGATTTTTTTTTGTTGGTGTTTTTCCACTACTTCATTTTCTCAATAAAACTTGTTGCACTGTGCCTATCTGTTACTTTATCCACACTCTTTTTCATCAGAATTTAGTAGAGGGCTAGAAGCCTTAAAGATACGACGTTCCTACTACTTTTGTACAAAGCAGTAGTTACCAAGGTGAGACCTGTGTTAGCTGTGGGCACGGCAGCTGCACACCAGTCACTAACAGGTTGCTGCTGCCTTTTCAGCCGGCCAGGTCTGTGCGTGCATGCTGATGAGCTGGGTGCAGAGCTGTAGTTCTGTACAGTACACACTGTGCATTTCTCCATTAGTATCCAGATGATCTTGCTCCCTAAAAGCCAAAGCTTTCTTCTTTACTGCCCAACTATTACACGCAGTATTCTTTTGTATGTTTTAAATCTAAAATCTCGAGCAGTTTTTCAAAGATGTGTTTTTATTGCACAGTCACTGCTCCATTAAAAATTATTTCTTGCAGCTCCTGGATTGTTAATTCTATAACTGGATATGTCATGTGCTCACTCTTGGGATTTTTTTCATCAAAAGCTCTGCTCATGATCTCTGCTTATGATATTCAGTTGCAGATGTCAAAATTATAACCTGCTTAAAATCAGGCTGGTGCAGTGCAGTACTGAACAACACAATTGCCGGCACAGAAGGTACTCGCTGTGCCTGTTGCATTTACAAAGAGCTTACAGTGACACCTGCCTTGTCATGCTGTCTTATGATTTTTTGGACTTCTGCTGTAAGGATTATTTTTTCTGTGCTCTTCACTCGTTTGCTGCTTCAGGTTTTTGTCATGAAATGTGGCTCTGATTAATAATTCATGTTTCACTTTTTTTAACACATTATTTCTTGACTATGTATCTGTCTTGTTCAAATTACTGAGGAAAGACAGTCTATCAAGCTTCTAACCATAGATGGAGATATTTTGCTCACTAGCATTTGGTGTTCGATCAATGTTTAGATATCAATGTTAATCTTTTGGAGGCCTGTCAAGAAAAACTTTCAGGAAAAGATTTTATTCTCAGATAAGTTGTTTAGAAAAATCCATCCCTAGGGCTGCAGTTTTACATTTTTTCTATTTTGCCACTTTCCTTGTGGCTTTTAGCTTATCAAGTCAAAGTCCAAGTTACACACAGAGAGGGCCTTAAGACTCAAGTGTGTTTTGCTCAGTGCTTGGTTTCTCTTAACTGTATTAACTTGAAAATAGGAACTTCTCAGATCTAAGGCGGTTCTCATTTTTCACAGAAGTGAAATGACATTAAAAGACAAAGGGCAACAATGCTCTGTTCTTCTGCCAGTTCCCCTGCCTGTCCTTGACTTAAGCAATCCCTTGTAAGCTCCTCCCTGTGTGTTTGGCTGTCTCGGCATTGGCCGTGCCTGCTCTGGGCACTTGAACCAAGACAACTGCATTGGCTTCACCTGCCTGAACTGTCTGAATTTCAGCAGTGCTGATGGGGGCTACCTCTCCCTTAGCTCGTCCTTTCCCTGCAATTCCTCTAGGAAAGTGTGAATTTACGTGGCGAAATGGCTGTAAGGAGTTGCAGGTTTCTCTTCTCGACCCACATCTGAACACAGCAACACACAAAAACATGCAGCCCTGGTTGCTCATATTTTGGGTTCCCCTGCAGTACTTCTCAGATATTCCATGTCGCTAGGTAATCCTCTGCTGAACCTTGTTGGTCCAGGTGGCTTTGACTGCACCACATGGCTTTGAAAGTAAACCTGCACAGACTATAGTTGATATATATGAGAAGCTGAATTTTTGCACATCTTGGTTTCCATATGGTTTCCATTAAGGTTGCCTTATATTTGTATATATATATATATATATATATATATATATATATATATATATATATATGTATATATTTCATTTTGTATATAAATTTTAATCAAAGTGTGGAATTAACTGCATGCATTTAGTTGCAAACTTCTTTGTATGTGGGCAGACCAAGAAATCAGTTCAGTTCCTTTCGACAAAGAGCTCTTACTACGATTTTGGACAGATTTCTTATTTTCAACTGAACAAATCAGAAAGGAAAAGTTGTTGATCCCATTTTACTGGAAATGTCAGTCATCATCTGAACGCTTGATTTGTTCCCTTTACTATACAATGTGAGATGGATATCAAAAGCCAGATTCTGAATTAGGCTTTTGCTTGGACTAGATTATAAACTTTTAAGACTGTTCAAGGTTTTTATTATGCTATGTCTCTGACTGCTTATAGAAATATATCACTGGTGAGGAAAAAAGCAACCATACAAGTACATTATAGATAGTAGCACAGCTTCTTTGATCCTATCTCTCTCATCACCTCACAGCACTATCTAAGGCTTCTATATTGCAGAAAACATAAACAGTATTCTGAATTTTATCTGGTGTTATGTACAGCTTGGTGGAGTAAAATTTGGTATTACAAATTGGCCATAAAATGTATTTTCTTGATTCCTGATTTTAGTTGTCTTTTATGTAATGTAGTAAATTTAGTAGAGTTAAACAAAGAAAAGATGGTGAGACTTAACAAATGAATATCCCATTTTGTCAAAACCTACTTCACTTGTCAAGATTGAAAAGCTTTCGATAGGAGTTTGTTACAGTTGCACTTCTCTCTTTTTTTTTTTTTTATATTATGAAAAAATGTAAAAACTTTTTCAATGAATGAATTCTGAATACCTGTAGTATTGTGGTTATTATTATGTGATTGAAACAAGCCATGCAAAGCAAGCCTTAAGTAATAGCATAAGTTTCTCTCACTTCTGCCTTTGTGTGCGTTTTTTCTGTTTTTATTGTTGCAGTATTTAAATCGGGGCTGTACCAGGTACTTTGCTAACAAAGAAACAGACAAGCAGATTTTGCAAAATCGCAAGAGTCCTGAGGTATGTTTTGTATCGTCAGTTAGTTTGTATTAACTAATGCAGAAAGCATTGAAAATGATTACAGTTTTGCAATGTGGAATGAAATGTTCATTTTACACATCTTTATAGGTCTAAAGAGTTACTGTTAAGGGTTTTGGAATTCAGTCCTAAAAATATATTTCAACGTGCATCTTAAAATTCTCAGTGGAACACTATATAAAATTGTCTCATTTTCATTCTTATAATAATTACACTTAACAATTCAGAATGTCTTCAGTGGAAAACAAAAAAAAATCAAGACTTTTTGTCATTTTCTTTTTAAATTTTAATACTGTTAGGAATACGTGAGAAGCAGTAGTTGTCTTCCAAAGCTGTTTTGGCTGGATTTTTGAAGTGATATTCCAAACTGTTTTCTAAAATATTAGCACAACTTTACTTCCAGAACAAGTAAATCTCCCTCCCTCTGACATACGCCAGAGAGTGGTGTATCCTGGAGGCAAGTGGAACTTCAGAACATTTTTTTTCTTCTTGTTCCATCTCCTGTTACATTTTTAAAAATAGTGTTATCAGAATTTATATTCTTAAGCCTTTGAGCTTGTTTGCCTGAGGACACTTCAAGAAATTAATCTGAATTGATAGTATATCTGTACTGGAAGTTGTTTAAACACTTCATTGTAATTCCACTCTAATCTCTAATAGAATTTTCATCTATTCATACCTAAAGGAAGAATTTTTCATTTGTATAGCTGGAAGATTTCTCTTTGCTTAAAGAAACCCATACTTATGATTCAATAGCAGGGCAAGTTACATGAGGAATAATATTAAGTTGACTCAAGAGCTTCTCTCCCCCTATGACTTTTGAGAACTTGGGTTTGGGATTGTATGTAGCTTGTGCGTAGTTGTGAAGGACAGAAGAGATGCTTCTTTTGCTCAGATCAGCATTGGAAAGTCCACCCCCAGGTTTCTGATGTTTATAATGTTATAATAGGATGCACATAATGCCAATTTCCTTGTCTTTAAGTTGTTTTCTGTAATCAGGGATGATGGAGAGCGAGGTACGGAAGTATAGATACTTAACTCTTCGTGTATAGGCTAAGAGATATTTAGGAGATTTTGCCTCAGTTTGCCTTAAATGAAGATGTGTAGTGAAGTTGGCCATTTACGTAGGCATAAAGTATCAACATTCACTTATTCTTGCTACTCAAAGATGTGGTCACTGATGTGATTTACAATCTGGTGTTCTGTCATAAATATGTCTCTAAAGGGCTTAATTTGGCAGAAATGTTTCTCTAAAACTACAGCATGCTGAAAGAGTAATTCTGAAAATATGTTGGACATTAAATAGTGGAACATATGCTGTAATACATTTATATTGCAGCCATGTCAATTTGAAGGAGCAATAGAGGTTCAAATTTCAATGAAGTAAAAATCTAATCTAGTCACTTAAACAGGAATACATTGTTCAGTTCAAATACATTGTTCATTTTTGAAAATCAGGTGTTAATATTTGCTTTGTCATTTAATGAAAAATATTGTTTATTTTAATAAAAATAGCTGGAATAGTCAATTAATACTTAAATTATTTTTGTGTTTTCCTTATCAGGAAGATGAGGTGATCATTTTACATAATTAAAACACGTAGTTTAATTTTATTGATGTGTTTAAATGTTGTGTGAAGTGAATTTTTCAGATGCATGTGGTGTTTTGTTTTGATAGAATTGTTAGTTTATTTGATGTTAATGAGGCTTCCACTTAAATGAGTAATTCTTAGCTGAAAACATTTTAAAGTAATTGTAAAAGCCTGCATCAATCTATGCATGTTCAGTTAGTCTTTTGATTGCATGCAGATGTTTCACTACTATTTATAACAGTTATTAAAATGACTTTTGATGTATTTAAAATGGAAATTCTGTCAGCAAAATGTTAAATTGATATATTGTAACCTAGCTGCTATTCTTCTAGCCAGTAGAATATTGGCAAACAACTTTACTGTTTCTTTATCACCAGCAAATGTTAACAATCATATTCCTTTATGTAAGTCTGTGTGGATACTCATAGGGAATATGCTTCCAATTCTAATTTGTCCTGTACTCCTTTCCCATGGCCTGTCAAAGCCATTCTGTTACCTTCTTTTAAGGACCTCAGTGGTCTTTCAGTTGCTAGAGGCTAGAAATACTCCTTGGTATATGTACTTCTAAAGCTTCTTTAGCCAAACTTTTCCCTTTCCATTGCTGACCATCCTGTGCTCTCCTGTCCTAAGCTGTCAGACTCTCCAAGTTCTGCTTTCTGAAGGTAGGTTGCAGTCCTAAGGGTCATGCTCTGAAATATAACCAAATTAAAACAAATCAAGATTCTTCCAAAGCCTGTATTGTGTGAAGAGCTCTAATCTCTTTATAATTAGTTTGAGTTTTGCATGCTTTTTAATGCTTTTTGTTATGCTATTCTTGCCTGGAAATAAGTATTTACATTTATTTTTAAAATAACTTACTGATCTTTTTGTTGTTTTTTCATCTTGTTGTTTTATAGTATCTTAAGGCAGGTTCCTTGAAGGACCCACTCTTAGATGATCATGGAGATTTCAACAGAATGTGCACAGCAATGAAGAAGATTGGACTGGATGATGCAGAAAAACTTGATCTTTTTAGAGTAGTGGCTGGTGTCCTTCACCTTGGAAATATTGATTTTGAGGAAGCTGGGAGCACTTCAGGTTAGAAGAAACAAATTGATTTCTGTAAAAAATACTGAAAATGTCTCTTGATTATTACTCTTCATGTGAATTACTGCTTTAGAACACTCCCTTATATTGAAGGGTAATTCAGTCTTTAATCGCCCCATTTTTAAGTCAAGCTTACTTGTTTTAAAGTTGTACACTTCATATGCTCTGAAAGCAAAAAGACTATCACTGAAATTGTTCAAGAAATTGTTAATGTGAATTTTGATATAAAGAGATGTCTTGTGTCCCAAAACTACTTCATTTTTAATAACAACAAAAAAATTGAACTTCTTGCTAATGTCATGAAAACATCTTGAAATTAGAAACTCCATCTGTAGTGAAAGGCAGTATGTTCTTTGGCTTCCCAAAATGTCATGTTAAGTATTTTCAAGAGATGAAGAAAAATTGCAGTAATTTTTTTGGTGAATATAAACTTAATGATTTTAATATGTTAGCTCACAAGAGGAGTTGGTATGAGTGTAGCTGGTACTTACTAGCAGAATGCCTGGGAAGGCTGGTGAAGGGGGAATCAGTATTTTGGGAATAGTTGTTTTTGCCTTACTACTAAAATCAGCCTTTGTAAGTTGAGGACTGTTGTCCATAGATTCCTAAAGAGTTAAGAAACTCCTCATCTGGATTTTCTGGACTTAGTACAAAGATGACTATAGGAGATAAAATAGTCATTCAGATCTTCATCTGTTGTTGCAAGATAAAATGCGATCAGTTCCTCTTAGTCTTACTTCATGCACATATAGCTGTTGTCAAACCTGGTAAAATTTTTAAAAAGGGCAAATCAAAGAACATTTTAAAAGGTGTTTTGAATGAAGAATTAAATGAATATTAGCCTCTTAGGTTCAGTGGCTCCTGATCCAAGCACTGAATTATCACAGAATTGCAGAAACCTTCAGGTGGGAAGGGTTGTCAGGAGGTCTTTCATCCAATATTTCCTGGTCAAAGCAGGGCCGATACTGAATTCAAACCAAATAGTTCAGGGTTGTTCATAGGGATGGGAAAAACTTCAAAGAGAAGATTCTACAACTTCTCTGGGAAATTTGTTTCACTGCCTAATTATTGTCACAGTGAAGCTATCATATCAGAACCTCCCCAGTTTCAATTTCTGATCTTGCCATCTTCATGAAGATGACAGAAAATAGGAGGACAATGAGGGTAGAGAAGGTTAGTGGCTTCATGGCTTGGTAGTAAGCTGGCAGAGAGCTTCCATGCTTGGGCCTTCTGTGAGGTGAGAGTTTGGGGCTGACAAGGATAAGACAAGGTGGACAAAGTGAAAAAAATGTAAATGTGAGTGCAGAAGGAATTTTAGGAATCCAGCAAACAAGGAGGGGAACTACAAGTGATATGAAAAGTCAGAGGTTAGAGAAAGGAAGCAGACAGCCTTTTTAACACTAGAACAGTTATTTTCATGGAATGTTGAAATTCAAACCAGTATTTCCTGGAGTCAAGTCTTACTTGTTTTTTTTAAATTGTCATAGCAAATTCATGCGTTATTCTGCTCTCACCTTGTAAGTGGGCACACAGGGTGTTCATTGGAACTGCTCCAGAAGTGTATTTCTGTATCAGACACCCTTTAAAGTTTTGTTGCTGCTTCAAATATCTGGGCAACACCAAACAAAAGCAGACTGCTACAGGTTGGTATTTCAGAGCTTCCAAAATCAATCCACATAAGACTTAATCTTTTGAGCACTCCATCCTCGCGTCTTTTATGTGGCGTCAGCGCAGAGTTATGGAATTCAAGCAATGTCTGACTAGCAGGACCAAGTGCACCTTCCACCTCTTTATCTAGGAAATTGTTTGTCTCATGTGTGTGATGGTGGGAATGCTGGGAGGCAGCTGTGCCAGGCGCTTCTGTGCATAGCAGGGAAGTCTGGAGGATTACAGGAACATTGGCATCCAGCAGCTTGCATCGCTGCAGTTAGTTACTAGGTGTTAGCAATGTTTTTTGCTACTTCTGTGTTTTGGGATGGCTCTTCCATTTAAAAGCAGGTTGTGAACAATGTATGTGTAGAACAATGTTCTAAAAATACAGAATTTTTGAGGCATGGCTTTTGTTTTTTATTTTTATTTTTTTTTTGGGGGGGGGGAATTAAGTCTTTATCACATCTGTAGCCGCATTTAGTCATTTCATTAGTCACATCTTTAATCTGTGAATACATTTCTAGATGCTAACTTCCATTCCTCTGAAGCTGCTCTGCCAAGATTATTGCAGTTCATTATTTCCTAGGATTTTACATAAAAATTGCAAACCCGCAGCTGTTTCATTAACATTAGGAAGTACGCCTTAAAGCAGATTGGTTTGATATGACTATGAAATGGGACGATTTAAAGGCAAAACCTATCAATTACAGGTTAGTTGGCATTCTTTGTGGAAACTTCTGAGTGATAGGGAGCCAGAATTTCAAGATCTATATGAAAAAAAAAAAATAATGGAAAGGATTTAAAAGTGATGATACACCGCAGCGTGGCAAAACCTTGCGTGTGGTGCTGTGTATTTCAACATCGGCAAAAAAAAAATAAAATCGGGTAACATCCTTCAGTCACCTCACAGTGAGGGGGGGCGGCGGTTATGGCGGTTGGGCGGCGGTTACAGCGGTTGGTTAACGGCTGTGGCGGTTGCTCGCAGGGGGCTGCACGCTGAAGGCGCGGAGCCAGACGGCGCTGGAGTGCTGCGCGGCGCTGCTGGGGC
This sequence comes from Netta rufina, assembly GCF_964035555.1. Lineage (NCBI taxonomy): Eukaryota > Metazoa > Chordata > Aves > Anseriformes > Anatidae > Netta > Netta rufina. Next base: position 88,020,028 of record NC_140125.1, on the reverse strand, counting down.
TGGACGAGGACGACCTGCGCGTCAGCCTGACCACCCGCGTCATGCTCACCACGGCGGGGGGCGCCAAAGGCACGGTCATCAAGTGAGTCGCAGTAAAAGGAAGCCAGTCAGCCTGTTAAATACGGGATCTGCACAGAAAACTAGCTACGTTACCAGATTTAACAGCTACACCGTTTTGAGGGATGTTAACGCTGTTAATTACAGCCAAAAGCATTTCAGAAGATACTTGGGCGCATCTCTTGTCATGGGGGCTTCACAGCAGTCCCATCAGTGTGGTGTGCTCCTGTGGTATTTAGGTCTGAGATGCTCTAATTGGGGGCAGGAGAACCCCCATCGTCCACCTGCCTGTTTCCACGCTTCTCAAGTGTCAGGGTGATTGGTTTCCCTGTTTGTCACATCTGAGTCTGCTGAAATTGAGTTCCAGTTTAAAAAAAAACAACAAACAGCAATCCAGAAATGTGCTGCTGCTTGCTGTCGGTGAACAAATGTTTAACCTTAACTGTGAAGTTAATGTGGTTTTATAGAAACATATAAAATAATGAAACAAGATAAGAGGTGATTGTATTTTTTTTTTTATAGCTAGACAGAATGAACCACTATTGAAGTAAATAGCAGCCTTAAAAAAGTGTCCCTTTTTTAACAAGCTTACATTTTAACAAGAAGCTATTATCAAAGTAACTTCCTAGGTGATTTTTTTCTATCTGCACATGGAGAACAAATAATCACAAAGAATGCGTTTAGATGTGGGTACTGATGATAACATTTCAATACCATGAAAATTAGGACTTTTCTGAAACTGAGCTTCATGAAAACTCAATTTCACCACAGTTTCCATTTGCTTATGAACAAACTCTGCTTCCACCACAGATTTTCTGCTAGTCTAATCCATCCTGATAGGGATGCTGAATGCTAGCTGAACGGCATGCAACTGAATTGTATGTTTTAACATTTGGTTTTCTAACACTGTCTATTTGATATATGTTGTATTTTTTTTTATTTCTGCAGTTGAGGAAAACTTATCAAACTAAATTTGGGCTAAACAGTTTTGAGCAAATTAAAAGCTCTGTGTTTAGTTGAATGCATTGATTTTTTAATTAGGAAACTAATTAACATCCACTCATTGGAAGAATGCACAGGAGCTTCATATCGATTGTAGGGAAACAATCAGATTGTTTTGGGCTGACTGAATCAGAAATGTAGCTTTCTGCATGTTTTACCGGAAAGTTTAATATATGAAAGTCGTTGTTAATTAAGTGTATTAATGTGGCTTATGTAAGTTTCTTGCATATTTTATCTCTTGAAATTTCCCCCTATTATTTAAAACAGATACTTCATGCTGTAAAACAAATATTTGTTAACAGTTCATAAACTTGTGGACTTGTAAACCGGGTACATCAGTTACAGCTGACTGATAAAACCTTGGTATATATTGTCAGTGGGTCCAGTAAAAGTGATATATGTGAGTTAATACACCTAGTTTATGTCAAATTTATGAGGGGGAAAATTGGTCTTGGAGCACTTGAGAGCTTTGGCTGTTTCAGTCCTCAATTGGTGGAATAGACTTGGCGTAATGAAGGTTTCCAGTGGTCAGGAGCTGTGCAAGAGAAGTAATCTTCATCATAAATTATAAGAAAACAAGGGCGGTGGAATTGTGTTCAGTGCCCACTGCCTTATCTCCAGGGTGCAACTGATCTTCCTGGCTGCTTTTGGACATAGTAAACCATTGGTGACAACCTGCACTGTTTGGATCTCATGTTTTCTAGGGGAACACAGAGGCTCTTCTGAAGTAATTCATATTCAAGAGGAGTCTTAAGTTTATGGGCTGTTGTTCTGGTAAATGCATTATTACCAAATAGCTGACCATGAGGTTTATTTCTAGATAGAGCAAACAGATATTTTTTTTTTTTCTTTGGTTGTGTGCCTTTTTCTATACTTGGAAAGAAGAGACATGCAAGAGTTAAAACTTAACAGTGATTACCACTGAAAAAGTTGCAGTTGCAAATGATAAATAGAACAGCAAGGTCTTTGATACCTTAATCCAGCAGAAACTTTGTCAGTATGTCAGTATTATGGATAAAGTTACAGCAGACATATATCCTACAAGACAGATGGAACTCATATTAACACATGGTGGAATGAGATTGAAAGTTTGTAACTTTTTTTTTTTTTTTTTAACTTAATTCAGCCTGTGATCCACTGTAACTGCTGATGTATTTACATTTTTGAATCCTCCTAAGTATATTACCACACGTTTTTCTTTACCAAAATCTGCCTTGTGGATTTTTAGATCATGTCTTCAGTTTGTAAAAATAGTTTATGCTAATCACATTTCTGAGATTTCCTGCTTTTGTTCTTAGTTCAGTATTACCAGACTTTTTTTATGAACATACTCATAATTTCTCCATCCAGATTAATGAAAGTGTTAACTAGAAGCAGAAGGGTTTAGAACAAAACACGTCCGTGTCAGATTCAGATGGCACCCAGCTGGAATTGCTCTCTGTGAACTATTGACTCAGTCTCTGAGAATAGATTGGTTTTGGCTTTTGTATGTGTAACATGGAGATAAACCGTGTCTGTATAGTTTTCTTTTGAGAATGTTTGGTGAGACGTATCAAGGCCTAAAACAAAGGCACATGGTGCTTCCCTTTCCCCACTTCTCAAGTGACCCTGTCAAGCAAGGTTTCTTAACAACTTGTCTCAAACTGATTCTTGGTTTTTTACTATCTGGTTGCATCTGAGAAGATTACACATGGCTCTGACTTGCTCTGTTCCATATTCATATATATAATTTTTGCTACAGCTTCAAGTTCACCTTGGAATATGACTGTAAAGATTTTCTGTTCAGCATATTCATCCTGATAGTCTGCAAACACAAGTAGCTGTGTTTTTGTGTCAGCAGATCTTACTTTTCCCCATTGTTTTATTTTGTGGGTGGCAGTAAAGGATTCAGAGGACTCCCTACACCAAAGGATAAATGTATTAAGCCCCTTTCCCTAGCCTTTTCTGAACTTGTGCTGCTAAAAGCAAACATATGCTAATAAATGCACAGTTGTGTCTTCTTCCCATGTGGCTTACTGCATGCACAAGGAAAGTGGATTGGACTCTTAGTTATTTATTAAATAGACACCAGGTTTTGCTATGGCAGTGTGGTTTAGAAACAATCTGATTGCTATTAATATTAGAGTTTTGACAAGTGCATTGTTTTATTTTGTTTCGTCACCCCAAAGAGCTACTCATTTCTTTCTTTCTTTCTTAGGGCCTTTTTGTGTGGAAGCAGATCATGTGAGTTCTAGTAGGTCACAATGAATAAATAGCTCAGCTGAAATCGCTGTGCTCAGAGTATAACAAAGGCTTTGTTCAGCTGGGGACAATGGAGCCAACAAGGAACAGTAGGAGAGTGATGCTAAATGCTATCTCCGGGGATTTTATTAAATACTAATGTGCAGTGGCCTGCCAGGGAGACTTGACAGCTGCGCTACATTTCTGTGTCCTTTTTCATCTCCCCCCCAAAAACATAATAATCACCTTGTTGGCTGATGTCTTTGCTGTGATGTAAAGTGTATTTACAGAGAGAAATAATGTGTTTGTATTCAAAGTCCAGTACACCTCTTAAGCTGTAAATGCACTGTGCTAGCTTCACTCTTTTGAAACCCGGAGGCTTTCCAACAGATATCCATCATCACGAAGTGGATCGTTTTACACTGTGAAACATTTAACCGACATCATCTCAAGTCTTCTTCCTATTTTTGAAGTAGCACATTTTCTACCAAAATGCATTTTTAGTGATAGTACCGAAGTATTCTTTAGTAAAGTAAGCCTCTCATTAGGTAGGCTTATTTCATCCAGGCCATTTTAGTTGTGAAGCAGTAATCAAACTGAAAGGAAGTGGCTTCTGGATATCATTTCACCTGCTCTCTCTCCCCCAGCTGTTGATAACTATGGGCAAATTACAGATATTTAATTGTAATTTATGTGGTCTGGGTAAGTAAACTGAATGATGTTAAATATTGGAAAATGTTTGAGGACTGTGTGGAATTGTCCCAGCCCATGAGAGAGCTTTCCTGTAGGCCTCAGACTCTGTGAATCATTGGGAACTGTACTGAAGAAATTAGTATGAAAACCAAGCAAGGCTTTCTTTGTTGCTGCCTTACCAATGGCTAGAAAACTGAAATAATTTCTTCCCTCTTTACGAATAAGTGATAGATAGAGGAGAAGGGGGAGAAGGTGAAATGGAGGAAGGAAAATAATTCTTCTCTTCACACAAGAAACAGGAGAAGAGAGACTTAGTGAGCAGAGTAGGGGGAGGAAGGATCACAGGAAGGAAAAAGCCCATGAGAAGGAAGTCACTCATTCTGAGAGGCAGTTCTGTAGTAGCGCTCTTTGGTATCTATGGAGTCAGTGAAACTGCAGCATTGTTTTGTGGTTCTGTGCTTCTTCAGCTGTGCAAAAAGCATCACTGGGTTATAGTTTCTGCTGCATCCTGTGATAATTTAAAATAGGGTTTTGAGCAGTCTGTGGAATTCTACTTAACGATGGTAGAATTTGATAGTTTTAAAGAATAGGGTCATTTTAGTAAGTACATGCTCTAGGAGTTTGCCATGTTGTTTAATGTACTTTAAAGAAATGAAAGCATAAATGATTTTAGTGTATTCTGTTATGCAATAGGCCTGCGGCTGACACGTGGGCATTAGCATTCTGATCTCTTAAACGTATCAGAATGGAATGTAAAGGTATCTTCCTGCTATTTATAAGATAAGATTTCTGTCAGTACTTGTTACCCTAAGATAAGTCAGGAGATCCTTAGTGGAAGACAAGATTGTGTGTTAAAGCTAATTACTATCTAATGTAATCTAGCTGTAGGTGTCCTTAGTGAACAGAGTCTCTGGTTCCCTGACTTAGCAGTCACAATAGAAAGTGATCTCTATCAGTCTCACATTTCTGTATCTGGCGTATCATCTTTGAAAAATACAGAAATAGTAATCATGAGGTAGCTTAGTGCTTGGGCATCCTGGGAAGTCGAGGAAATGATGCAACATGGGTAAGCTGCGTAGTGTTAGTTTTCCCTTGCTGATTTGCCAGTTCTGTGTGCTCCTGTGTGAAGGAAGCTGCCTGGAGGGGGCGACAGAGCAGTTCTCTGGCCGTGGCGCCTTGAACCTCATACACCTCGTGCATGGGGTTTGCTGAACAGTTCATATGAGTTATTTCTTACATGTAGATTCTTGCATATTTGAAAAGTTCCATAGCTGGTTATCCACCGCCTTAGCTAAACAGGCTGACCTTTGGTTCAATACTGAGTGTTGTTATAGCTGTAGTCATCCAAGGGTACGATGACTAGTTATGGGGAGAAGTGAAATAGGGAAGTGCCTGGGCAGAATCGCTTTGTTTTATGAAGCCAACTGACTAGAAAAAGCAGAAGAGCTCTTGGCATACAGCTGAAGCCATCATCTTGTAGTCTTCAAGACAAAGAGGGCTGCTGTGATGACAATCTTGACGTTCCTTCCTGCAAATTCTATCAGTTAACAAAGGCGCTCTCCCTAAAAAATCTCTTCTTTTGATTTACTTTAACCTTGGATATGTCAGAATGTCATAATACAGTGTTGTGCAAAAACTTTGGGTACCCATATTTATTAGAAATTTTAGGCCTTCTTTCCATGAATGAAGTTTTTATACTGTCAGGATTTCAAACTTTTTTTTTTTTTTTTGACATGTAAAAATCCTTTGGAGAGTTTTTGATCTTTCTCAGTCTGATTGTGTTCTGGTTTAATTCTGTTCAGGTTGTTGGGAATTCTTGTTTTGAGTTCTTTGGTAACATGATTAGGATGTAAGTACAATTTGCAATCATACCATAACGCTATAACTTCATTTTTCATATTTCTCTCATTTATTTCTTAAAAATTTCCGTAAAGTTTTTTCCTTCTAGTAATTGTCTTATTCTGAAGACTTTTACAAGTACTTCCTGAGCTGCATAGAGTAAAAGAGTTTTTATTTTTTTGGTACGCCTGTCTGTTGTTCTGAAACCTAATTAAAAGCAAGTCTTGTAGAATGTATTTATTCAGGAAGTAAAATAGGTAAATGTGCTTGCTTTTAAGCATATCCATTTAGGCAAGTCACTGTCATACTGACTTCATGGAATAGGTAAATACATATATGTATAGCTAGAGTATGTATTTATATTTCTGATATTCCCACAGTTCTTTGTCATGCATTTAATAGTCTTTAAACTTGTGACTTAAAAAACCAAAAACACAAAACTGTAGACAGTGATAACTGCTAAATTGCAGTGTAAATGTAAACTTACAATAAATTGTCATAATATAGAATAAAGGGATGGAAAAAGGTAAATTCTCACTGTTTTTCTAGTGTTAGAAAAAAATCCTCCTATTTGGGATCGCATCTATGTTTTGCAATGAGATTGCATGCCCTGTCTGTGCATTTTTTTCTGTTTTTGTTACTGATTATTTTACAGTCCTATAGTTTCAATTATAGCCTTTATGAAAACATGGGGTCAAAGATGTCATAGGAAAATTGAACTATAGCTTTCATTGTAATAAGCAGCTCATAATAAATAGTTGAAATGTTTTTGTTGATAAGAATATGTATTTCAAATGTCTTTCTCTGGCTATTTTCAATATAGCTTCTATTAAACGAATGAGAAAGAAGTAATCTGTATCTTATTGCTAATGAGGATAGTGAAACATTATTTTTTTTTACAGAGAATATAGTTAGTCTAACTGAGCAAGATTGTTTCTTGGCACCTAAGTTTACAGCCCAGCCTTTTTGTGTCCTGACTTACAAAGATGGGAAAGGTTCTTTTTAAGTTTACAGCCTAATCTCAGTATTTTCAAGTGAGAAATTCTGAAACGTAAGATCTCTCCTTTATTTATTTATTTTTAATAGGGTACCCTTGAAAGTAGAACAAGCAAACAATGCCCGCGATGCCTTGGCTAAAACGGTGTATAGTCATCTCTTTGACCATGTGGTGAACAGGGTAAACCAGTGTTTTCCATTTGAGACTTCTTCTTTCTTCATTGGAGTTCTAGATATAGCTGGTTTTGGTAAGTATTCTTAACAAATAAAATATTTTTTTTTCTAGTAATCTGTTATTACCACTGTAATAATACACACGTGTGGTTTCATTGTATGAGACCTAGCTTTGGTTTGCTGCCAGATATAGCTGTCTGTTATTTGTCATAGAAATATAATCTGCCACGGCATTTTTTTCTCTGTCTAACATGCAACTTGAAAATCTGTAACAGCTTTTATTTTATTGAAAGAAACACACATATATCAAAAAACATTAGCACCATTAAACTTCTCTTACTTATCATAATAAGTAAGAATAAGCTGGAGAAGAGGAGGCTCAGGGGCGACCTTATTACTCTCTGTAAGTACATTAAAGGAGGCTGTAGTGAGGTGGGGGTTGGTCTGTTCTCCCACGTGCCTGGTGACAGGACGAGGGGGAATGGGCTAAAGTTGCGCCAGGGGAGTTTTAGGTTAGATGTTAGGAAGAACTTCTTTACCGAAAGGGTTGTTAGGCATTGGAACAGGCTGCCCAGGGAAGTGGTGGAGTCACCATCCCTGGAAGTCTTTAAAAGACGTTTAGACATAGAGCTTAGGGATATGGTTTAGTGGGGATTGCTAGCGTTAGGTCAGAGGTTGGACTCGATGATCTTGAGGTCTCTTCCAACCTAGAAATTCTGTGATTCTGTGATTCTATAATGTAATTGTTGGAATGCTGGTTTATCACAGAAGCTTAACTTCTATTTTTCAGAATACTTTGAACACAACAGTTTTGAACAATTCTGTATCAACTACTGTAATGAAAAACTGCAGCAATTTTTTAATGAAAGAATTCTGAAAGAGGTATGTTGTATTGTTAAATTTGATTTTTTTTTTCAGTAAAAAGATACTAAAGGTAACATTATTTTCCATAAGGTTGCTCATTATGCTCATATTAAAAAAATTAGTCAACCACAAGTGGTCTTGCTGTGTGACGTGATTGTGCTAGAAAAGAACATGACTTTTCAAAAAGATACATCTTCCTTTCTTCTTAAAAAAAAAAAAAAATCAATGAAGAATTCTTACTCTAAATATCATTCATTAAAATGGGGTATCCAAATATCAGGCAATATATTGTACATAATTGGAGTATCTAAAAGCATTGGTATATCATTAAGGAGGTGAGGTTGGAATATATTAAGCTGCACAAGGGAATTCTAAAATGTGTGTTCGTTCTTGCCCAGTTTCAGTGGGTAAAAAATATGTGGTGAATCATAGTTTTTATTTTACTGTTATTCCTTATTTTTCCTTTTAAAGGAACAAGAACTTTACCAGAAAGAAGGCCTGGGGGTTAATGAAGTGCGCTATGTAGATAATCAGGACTGTATAGGTATGTACTTTTGAAATGTCAAGCTATTCATTAGCGTCTTGGAGAAAAAAACTTAAACTACTTTAAGCAGTTAGAGGCAAAATAATAAGTAGTGCTAGTAATTTCATGCTTTTAATGACTGTTGAAACCTTGTGATTTCTTTCATTTTTTTTTCTAAATTCCATTTCCAGTTGGTAATGGATCCACGTTGTCCTACAGTGTGTTATAAGTGCAGGTGGGACTTGTGAATTTCTTGGCATTTTCATAGAAAACTAATCAGAATGTCTAAATATAACAAGAGAAATAAAAAGAAGGGTGTGGGGGTGTCTGAGGGAAAAAGTTCCATTATTTTAAACACCCACCCACCCTTTTTGTTTGTGTGAGCCAATTGGCAAAGAAGCAAAATGAATTACAGGCAATAGGCTGTAGAGATTCCTGCTGCTGTTAGGTTTGCACAGACTGATAGGCCAAGGGCTTACTTGTTTTATGTTCAACTTGTGTTCTCCAAATTGGTGTATTATGAACAGAATTTGACCTTGCTTTTGCATTTACAGCAATTTATTTATGGTAACTAGTCAGTCAGTTCTGGCTGGATTGAGGATTCATAGTGTCAGAATTCAACATCTGTTGCAAAATGTCTGCTGCTCTGAGTTTCTGTAGCTCTGCTGAAGAAGTTTTCACGTTGTTGGATAGGACTATGCTTGGTAACTCTGATTTAACTAAAGATGATAGCTCTTGTCAATCAGGGCTCTTAGCCATCTCGTGAAAAAGCAATAGAAAAGCATCTGAAAGAGGGAATAAAAACATAGCAACAGAAAACGGATTTCTATGAATGCAAACCATACCTCTTCTGGTGATTTACTGAAGCATGTGCGTGAGCCTGTTACCCAAAATGTTCTCATATAGAGACCATCATGTTTCTGTAAAAAGTGTTGTTCCCCCTGCCATCCCATACCTGTTTGTTTTGAAACAAAATCTCAGAATCAAAAAGGGTTCCCTGATGCCTATTTAAAGAGGTCTCTCTCTGACTCATAGTGGGAAAAGGGGTCAGGTTGTAAAGACTGTAGACGAGTTGTCTTTTACCAGCCATAGAAATGGCGTGAGCAGCTTACATAAGCATACAAGTAGTAGTCCCTAAGCCATGACCCCTTTTACTATTCCATGTGACACTCCACCACAGATTTTACACGTTTCTTCATTGTATGAGGTATTCTTAGGTAAGTTAGTAAAATCATGGCCTGATTAAACCATTTAAGCCTTTTTTTCTGTTCTTGAGTAGTCAGGAGAAAAGGATTTTCTACTGCTTTTAGAAGTGAGTGACAAAAATAGCGTTGCTTTCTGTAGAAATATGATTTTGCTTTAAGGCGTCGGGCCAGGCCATTGACAGCAGTTACCTGAAACAAGCAATTGTCTATTAAATCGACAATTAAAATTTATAGAATTAATTTACAGTGACTTTCTGTGTTAACAGTTTTCCCAAGATAGTTATACAAAACTAGATCAGTAGCACTTTACACTTTTAATGTTCAATTCTGGTATGTGATTATGTATTTAATTTTTGTGTTTTGTTATTTTTAATAGATTTGATTGAAGCAAAATTAATAGGTGTGCTGGATATTTTGGATGAAGAAAATCGTCTTCCCCAGCCAAGCGACCAGCATTTTACTTCAGTTGTGCACCAAAAACACAAGGACCATTTCAGACTCTCTGTAGGTTTATTTGTGTTGGCTGTCTTTTTGTTTTAATAAAACAGTTCTTGGAACTGTTGATAGTAACACTGAATTTAATGAAAACCTTTTCTAAGAAATCTCATACCATACCTGTTTGTCTGATCTGTATGCTTTTGTTAAGGACAAGTTCAGTTATTAGGTTTGTTTTGAAAAGTTCACTAAAGGCTTGTTAAGTCTTCTAGCAATTCTAATATCCTGTTGAAAGTATAGCCATATTCTTCACTTCTCTTTGAAGACTATTAGTGTGTAGAGCATGAAAAGGAAAAAAAAAAAAACACAAACATTTTAATTTAGTTTATTTCATATCAGATTAGCTATTTTGTGAATTTCCAAAACTGCTTGCTTTGGAGAATATTTCACTTGCGTGAAGTATCTAGCTAACACTTCAGCAATTAAAGTACGTAACACACCAGGTGAATTTATTTGTCATTAATACTTTAACATACAGCACTCTGTGGAAGGTTAATGAAAACCATTGCAACTTTTATACATGACTTCTGTTGAAATACAAAACAAACAATCAAACAAAATCCCTGCTGAAAAAATGCAAGCAAAAGGAGCCAAATAAAATTGCCATCTGCTTACTTTTCTTAAAGTTTTCTCTTAAGCTTGTTTAATTAGGTTCCTGTGCAATGAAACATTCTTGTCAGTATGTATATGATCAACAAGGTGGTTGCCTTTTAAAAACGTTTTAAGCTTCTATCTAATCCTATTTATATGACAAGGCTATTTGTCAGCTTGTCATCAGCTGTGCAATAAATGGAATAGAAATTGTTGACAAAAGGCAAAAAGAAAGTCAGCTAGGTAGACTTAGCAATCCTGGACAATTTTATTTTGAAGGGTGTGAATGAGAATGAAAATAGGTTTTTCAAATATCCTGGTTTGAATTGAAATAGTAGTGGTCTTCACAACTGTATTGCAGGCAATGTCACTTTCAACATCCTGGCAAAATCATGGTGATGTCCTAGGAATACATTTTTTTCACCCTCCAATGTAATTCTTCTTTGTAATTCAAACTTTTATTTCCAGATCCCTAGAAAGTCTAAACTGGCTGTTCACAGAAATATCAGAGATGATGAAGGCTTTATTATCCGGCATTTTGCGGGAGCAGTATGCTATGAGACGGTAATGTTACTTAAGTGAAAAAAGTCAGCTGTTTCTGTTACACTTTATAATATGCTTTTCAGAGTATGTTGCTAAAAACAACAAGAACAAAACTTGTTAATTGGAAGAGAAATGGCAAAGTTGATATGTTTTAACTTCAAAATTAGTTTTGTGAATGTGTGACAGAATTGATGTTTTAATTTCTTTTAACTTCTCAGATGACAGACTTCTGTTGACGTATTTGGTGTAAGCATCAAATCTGTAGGTAACAGTGTCAACATTAAAGATATTGAGCCACAGTCTGCTACAAATCTTATGTCAACAGAGGTCTGCATCTGCAGCAGGGGAATATACCACATAACACAGAAGTGTTACTAGACTTAAGCACAACTTTTCAGATGCATGCTTGTTCTTCTATGCAATGTCAGTTTATTGTGTTAAAACTCACATTTTATACTTTTTCTTTTCCATTTCTACTGTTGGTAGAAATGTAAGAATATGAAATATCTAAAATTGTTACCCTCAACTACATGCTGAATGCTTGTACTTTTTTATGACTCTTAATCGTACAAAAAATATTGAAACAGTCTTACTAGGGCAACATCTACATCTACGAGGGCAACATCTACTAGGGCAACACAATTTTTGAAAAAATAAATAAATAAATAAATAAAAAAACGTGAGGATAAAGGATAAATGAAAGATCCATAACACTTTATTGTTCTCATCGGGTACTCCAGTGTGTAAAAGAGAAGCTAATTCCAAAGATGTGTTTTGTCATTTGAAAATGCAGACTTTCAGGGTGTGTGCTTACTTCAAAGTACTCCACGAATAACAATGATTGCTATAGTGTTTTGAGATAGATGCATTCTGTAGATAATTTAAAAAAAAAAAAAAAAAAAAGCTGAAGTCCGTGTATTATAAAAACCAAAGTCACACACAGATTCAATATCAAAATAACACATAACATTGGAATACATTTATGTTCACATGGTCTGTGTTTACTGTTTACCTCCTCATCCTATGTTAGTACCTTACGGTTTCTTCAGGAACAGAGCCAGATATTTGCACATATATGCTCTCTGAGCTAACCAGGTATGAGGCAGCTTTGGTCCAGAAGCCATGCTAACATGCTTGACTTCATTTATTCCCTTCTTCAGAGTGTCTGACTTAGTTTGGGCCTTAGCTGGACTACAGTTGCCTTGTATGTTGTTCATAGTTTCTTTCTCATTGGTCTCGTGGCAGCTTTCACAAGCTAATTTCTGCTGAGGGCATTTAACTGTCTGCATTTATGTTCCTGTTGTGTTCTCATAGTCCAAGGGAATTTGGGACGCCTGTGTTTGTCCTTTGACCCATCACCTTTAAATCCTTTTATGGGATGTGTTGGCAAATTCATATTTTCTCAATCAAATTAAATTTGCCTTCTTCTGTTCATAAATGTCAATGCAACTATTGAATGTGCACCACAAATTCTTGATAGAGAATTTTGTTAGTGTGAAATTGGATACAAGTGTCTTGATCTTTGAGTTTCAGTTTAATACACAGCTCTTAACGTTTAAAAGTGAGTCAATTTAAATAAAACAGAGGCATAGGGCTTGTAGGAAGGGACGATACCTTTGGTTAAATCAACCAAACCAACTTCCATGGTTGCAGTACTACTAAGATAACTGTTTTTAATTACTTTTTCCTGACTTTAGTTCCACCAGTTAAAGTGTGCATGCTAATTCCTATTTCACAACAGATCTTAGCTCTTCGCTGCTTGTCATATTATTTAAGCGTCTCAGAACTAGCAAATTGATGCCCCACCCTGGAGGTGTTCAAGGCCAGGCTGGATGGGGCATTGGCCAACCTGATCTTGTGGGTGGCATCCCTGCCTATGGAAGGGGTGTTGGAATTAGATGATCTTTAAGGTCCCTTCCAACCCAAGCCATTCTATGATATGCTGAGTACTGGAAGTGGAAACGAGTGTAACCACTGACAAAAGCACAACTGGTCTTGTAACAGGTGCTAAACCTTACCTTGGATATTGTAGGAATTATGAAACCCTTCAAATTTAACAATATCTTTCCTGTCTGTCATTAATGTTTTGTATGTCCAGATGAAAAGTTTGAAGTAACATGAAAATATTTATCCTACATATTGTTGCTGATCTTTGAATAAAGTGTGGAATTCAGCTTTTCTTTAATTTTAACTTAATTTTTACTTAAGTAATTGGATCAGTGAAATAAGTGTGCTATTATTTCTTGGCTTTTCTTTTCAGACACAATTTGTGGAAAAAAATAATGATGCTTTACACATGTCCCTTGAATCTCTCATATGTGAATCCAAGGACAAGTTTGTTCGACAGCTGTTTGAATCTAACACTAACAACAACAAGGATCCCAAACAAAAAGCTGGAAAACTTAGTTTCATCAGTGTGGGAAACAAATTCAAGGTAACATAACATAGCAAATAGTCTATTTTCTTGTAATATATGCCATTTCTAAGTTACTTGAAATAAGTAGAACTTAAGGACGGGAGAACTAGTGGTTACTTGACATTCATGCAGCAAAAATGTTGTTAAATAATGTTTTTTTCTTCTAAATTGTAAGAAACCAGTATATTCAACTGTGCTATACATTTCTGTCAAAATATGCTTGATAATTGTTTTTACTGAGATTATGCAGGAATTCATAAATCAGGATTTTGCAAAGCCACGTGGAAGTCTTTTATTTAAAAGGTTTAATCTCTTGATCTGAATTTGAATTCTGTAGACTTTCAGGAGTTCTAAATATGACAAAAGGTGTTCTTCCATCCTATCTTAATTTTGTACCGTATAAGAGGTATCAATTAGTTGCAGTTTACCATTCTCAAAATTCAACACTTAACCTAACCACTGTTTTTCCTCTTAAAAATATCAATAGTCATGGCTTTCACAGAAATACGTTCATTGTGCTGAATATTTCCTTTCTCAATACCTGAATCTGATGCTTCTCCTCATTTTTTCCTTTCTTCTGCTTGTTGTAAAGCTGACCTTCAAACCTTGTCTTCTCCAAACGTTTTCTGCATCCTTTTCTCATTCAGCAGTTTTATTTTAGCTGGACTATTCCAGCTCAGGATGGCTAGAAAAAGAACTATAGGGGAATTAAGAGAGGAAAAGCAGGCACAACCATGGGCTGCAGGTAACTTTTTCAATCTCATGGATTTACTGTTGATAGAGCTGCTGCAATTTCAGTAAGAGCTCTTCTCAACACATCTGGGCCAGATCCAATGAAGGATTTACATGCCTTCAAATTAAGTGCTGTGACATTTTTGGTATGTTACCTTGTCTAAGGCACCTAAAACCCCAATTCACATGTCTAGACCCTTTATGCAGTCCCTGGTGAAAGCAAGTACCTTAGAGAATTCCATGATCTCCAAGTAGAGTGGGGTCTAGCCAATAGCAAAAGTTTCTGCATTTCTACTCCATGTTAAGGTTATGTGCTAAATTAGGACTGCAAGATAAATTCCTTCTTGCATAAGTGTATCCTGTGGCTTAGTGTTCTGTAAAAATGCAAAGGCTGGAAGAAAGGGAAGGATATAGTGCCAGCACTTTCTTTTTGTATAGCAACTGTATTCTGATTCTGGTCTATACTGTATTCAGTGTTTTAACTCTAAGCGTTATGACCCTTGGCACTAAGTTATTGCTCAATCTGACAGAGGGAATTCCTCATACCCTTTTGGAGATGCTCTGTTATGTAGCCAAAAATAAAATTTGTTCGGGCAGGAAGCATAAGAGAGACGGTCTGACTTGTAAAGTAGTGTTTCTGGAATTTAGCTGGGAATTGGCCATTCTGCTGTCTTGAGTTTTGCTTTGATAATTATTTCCTCCTCCTCCTTATTATATAGCAGTTGTAGAATTAAGCTGTAGCGATTGGTCTAATATAAAATGCATGAACAGAGGATAGAATGAAAAATGGAATTACATGCAGATATGTGACCTCTTGGGCAAGCCCTGCAACCATGGAGGTGAAGCTGAGATCCGTTGTTTTTTATAATTGTATTTTCAAAATGAAAGCAACTGGGATCTTTTGAGATAATTTCCACTTTCTTCCATCTGGGTGTTTAGTTCCTCTTGGATTTAGCATTCCATGTGCAGTAAATGTGGAAATGTGAAAGATACAGTTGTCCAAGAAGGGTTAAGTAAAAAGGGAGGCATTTCAAAAGTTAAGCAGCAATTGAGTGGGAACATTTTGGATTGTATTTTGGACTTCGGTGTTCACCTCTGCACCTAGAACATGACTAGAAGTCCTTTTTGGATCTGGCCCATCAATCTATAGTTCTTTCAGTGTTTTCAACTTTCATGGCATTTTGAATGTATGTGTTAATTTCAGTAATTCATTTAGTGTTACCTTCCTAGACACAACATGTACTATTGATGAGCACTAATACCCTTGAAAATTTCAATTTAAATGCTGTCAAAATATTTGTTATTTGAGTAGAAATTTAATCTCTTTAAGAATAAGAATTCTCAACCTGTCAATATGTCAGTCGGTCTTAAATTCTTCTAATTACATCAATTATTAGGTGATGCAGGGAGTTGTTTTTACAAAGCCCTTCACACGTTCCGTCCTTACAACTAATTAAAATTTACATAAACCAGTTGAGGAAATGAAGATGAATTAGTTCATCAGATCTACACAAGAGTCTTTGGGATAGTTTTACCTTAATGTAGTAATGATGGATTAAATTGTGATAATTCAAAGAGCAATACTTTTAGCAATATGCCTTATTCATATGATCATGAGTGAAATTTACCTGAGAGAGTCTCTTATTTCTTGTCAAGTTATGACTATAAAGAAGGGGCATTTTTCCTCTAGCAGAACCATATTTTGTTGATGGAAATTAGGTTTTCATCTCCAAGATAAAGCATTTCCTACTTAAGAAAAGATAAAAGTTGTATTCAAAGTAGATGCAAACTGTATGTGAGATCCGAGCAGGAGGTTATCAATGTTTGTCATACTTCTTGTGGAACTCCTTCTGTCTTTCTAACTATATCCACGAAACATAAAAAATACAATTGCGTCTACTGGTAGGAAGACCGACAGCTGTAGGTGATTCATATTGCTGATACAAATCTGTTTGCCTGTACTTAAGGTAGTTGAAAGATCTGGTTTAAAAAAAAATCAAAAGTAAGATCCTTTCCATCTTGGGCCAGTACAGAAAATATGTAGTATGATAGGACATTCAGAATTTTGTCTTACTTTAGTCTATATACCTAACGGTTGCTAGTAAACTAGAAAGGCTAGCACAACAGTAATCTGTGTGGTAGAACAGACAGATCCATAAAGTGAAAGTATATTTCTGTTTTTCTGATATGGTCCTGGAATATTGAAGTTCCTACCAATTTACATCCCTAACAACGGCAGCTGTTTCCTAATATCCTACATATCTGGTAATTCTCTAGTCTTCTTCCCAAATAAGTGCAGATTTGTGATATTATTACAGTATGTTTAAATACACCCATAGTAAATGTAGTTTAAAACCACAGTCTATTGTCATCAATGCAGAATTAAAAATTTGGAAGTTTAGAATTAAAAATACATTATGAAGATTCATTTACTGAAATGACGTGACTTAGACTCTCAAGCCAATACAGCTTTCCCCCCCCCAAGAAAAGCTGAGTATATCTCATATACTTCTGGTGTTATTTAACATGCAAATAGGCTCGTTAAAGATTAAATCTGGACTTTCACAAATTTTCAGTGTATTTTTTGGATTGTTGCTGCTCAGTCTCATTTCCTTTCTAACTTTATTGTATCTTTCCTTTATTTTCCCAAATGTGCATGCACTTTTTTGATAACTGTGTTGTTGTAAGTAACTGGTCACACATGGTGTTGTTGTACAGTTGAACATAAGTAATTTCTTCAGGACCATTCATGCACTCTTACATGATTTTGTCTGTTAAAATATGTGGATGTTTGATTTATCAATTCTGTTTGATTTACTAACAATAAACATGCATGCAGTAATGCTGTATCACTATTTTGTGTGTATACTTGTGGTTTTTAAGACTACTGAAATGCCTTTTCTTTTACAGACTCAGTTAAATTTGCTTCTTGAGAAGCTTCACAGTACTGTAAGTATATACAGAGATGCAGGCTTACCATTTTTCTGAAATAAATCATAATTCGTTTTCTCATGTCTAGTGATAAATAATTGCTTCAGAGTTTGCAGTTATATGGTACCTTTGAAATGTCCTGCTCTGCAGGTGATGAATATTAATTTGCTTTTCAAAACAAAACAAAAGCAAAACTTGGAAAAAAATGTTGTAGAATGGAAGTTAAACAATTTAGGTTAAAAAAAAAAATATATATATATATATTAAAACTGTCCGAGCTGCAATCTCCATTCTTGTCAGTTTCATTTCCCTCTATTCACTGGTAATCACTGGTGACTAATTTTCAAAAGATTCAGAGATGTTACTTAGAAGTAAGAAAATAAATTATTAATTTCTGTTTTCAGATTCCATAAGCTAGTTAGAACTAGAATGTCTTATTTCACTTTTGCGGTAGGCTGCAGATACACAGATGCTCAAAGAACCTGCTTCCCCTAACAAGAATTTGCTGTTTTAGCTGATGTAATTCAATAGCTTGCAGAATTCTCCATGTAATTTGACATACTGATTTTTTTAGAAGATGCATTTGTAGGAACACATTCTTGTTTCTCTTGACAGCGTGTTCTAACCGATTCTGAATAGATTATGCTCTGTCAAAAGAAGGGGGAAAACAAGGCAAATGATTGGGACAGGTGCTAGAGCATAGTTAAAGTTTTACAGAAATCATGAGGATGGTCTGAAAGAAAGTTAACCTCCATCATTCACAGCACAGTGGAATTAAGAGTCGGTCCAGGGAAAAAAGTGTGGCTGGAGGTGCTCTGCTCTGACGTCAGCTAACACATGATTGAGAATATGTTGTTACTAGACAGATTCCTTGATGGGCTGTCTCTCACTCTTGTCTGTGAAAAACACTGCAAACAAGTAGTAGAAATATGTTTTATTAGTCCCAATTTCATTTTAGTTTATAAGGTAAGAGGTTATCACTGGCTACCTGTTAACAGAAAAATTTGAATGATCAACGTTGCCTCACAAAAAAAAAAAAAAAAATCATCCTTAAATAGAGGATGACTATGAAATGACTAGAGAAAGCAGCAGTCAAAACTGTAGAGGTAATATATTTGGGGATGAGAACAGGCTGGAACCATGTGAGGGAAGGGAGAGTGAAGACATAAGCCAAAAGAAATTGTAAGTGAAAGCTAGAAAAAAGGATGGTCAAGTTAAATTCATCTAGCATGATTCCAGTGTCAGGAGACTGGTAGCATGTGAACTCTGGAGAAAGAGGCATTTAGGTGATATTACTGTGGAGACGATGAGTGTAGTATAATCTAGACTGCTAAACCTTAGTTAGATTGTAAGCAAAACAGTTCACTGAAAACCCAAAAGTTAAGGTTCCAGTTAAATAAATGGCTTGAGCATTGAGATCAGTTACCTCAATACCAAGGCTGGACTGAAAAAAAAGGGTATACGAGAGCAAAAGAATGTCTTTTTCTTTTTAAAAAGGTATTGTTTTGTTTTGTTTTGTTTTTCTTTTTCTTCACTTTCCCCTGCCCCCAGTAATTCTTAAATGACTAACATATTTCAGGAGGTTTCAAAATGTACAGATTCTGCTAACTCATTGTTTTGGTAACAGGGATCTAGCTTTATTCGCTGCATCAAACCTAACTTAAAGATGACAAGTCACCATTTTGAAGGGGGGCAGATCCTCTCTCAGCTTCAATGTTCAGGTAGTGTATGCCTCTGATACTTTTCCCTGTGATGTTTTTATTTATTTATTTATTTATTTATTTACTAGGCCATTGTAGCTAGATCTAAGTTTGAAATATGTGAGATGGAATTGATATTTCCTTCCTTGAACCCTTGCTTTCTAGGAGGTAGCTTATTTATGCCTTATGAACAGTTACTTAGGTGCTTTGTAACTTCTCATTTTAGTGAATAGAACACAGAAGTGATTAATTTGAACAGTGATAAGGTCTCAACTGTATAAGAAGATTTATTCTACTTTCCATCAGCTGTTTATTCCCTTGCTTTTAATGACAGTTTAGACACCTGGTGCATGTGTAAGGAGTCATGTATTGGCACTTAAACTGCATCAAAAGAAGCAGAAGTGATTCTCCCCCTCTATTCTGCTCTCGTGAGACACCACTGTAATGCTGCATTCAGCTCTGGGGCGCCCAACACAAAAATGGCATGAATGTATTAGAATGAGTCCAGAGGAGGGCCACGAGGATGATCAAGGGGCTGGAGCACCCCTCTCTCCTATGAAGACAGACTGATGGAGTTGGGGTTTGTTCATCCTGGAGGGGAGAAGGCTCTAGGGAGACCTTATAGCAGCCTTCTAGTACCTGAAGAGGGCCTACAGGAAAGCTGGGGAGGGACTCTTTGTCAGGGAGTGTATGGGATAGGGGGACAATGGGGAATAGGTTTAAACCAAACAAGGGTAGGTTTACATGTAGATCAGATATTAGGAAGAAATTGGTTACTGCAAAGGTGATGAGGCCCTGGCACAGGTTGCCCAGAGAAGCTGTGGATGCCCCGTCCCTGGAAGTGTTCAAGGCCAGGCTGCATGGGGCTTTGAGGAACCTGGTCTGGTGGGAGGTGTCCCTGCCCATAGCAGGGGGGTTGGAACTAGATTGTCTTTAAGGTCCCTTCCAATCCAAACCATTCCGTGATTCTATGAAACTTAGATTTCCTGATCTGGAGCTGAATCCTATCTCGTTATGTTGCCCAGAATGTTAATAGAGCAAAAGCTCAGTCCAGAGCAACAGAATTCCTTTACATTGTTGTGGGAATTTGTGCGAGAAATCCCTTTGTGCATTTAGAGCAGTGTGTATTATCTGAGATATATAATCATTGATGCCTGTTTTCTTTGATTCTTATAGATAGTATGCTAGAGTTGAATAGTCTGTTTTACTTTTTCAGCATCTCTTTTTACTATTGTTAATTTATTTGGGAGCTGAGCTTCCAACTTCAGCGGTTTTACCTGTTACTTTATATGTTACAAATTGTGATGCCATGTTTTCGTTATTCTTGAAATAGGCGCTTTCAGATTTTACATCTTTATTTTAAAGGACAAATACTAGCAGGTTTGCTCATTCCCCACTGAACAGAGCAATGAAAGGCTTCCATGGGAATTACAGCGTTGTTATTGTTGTTCTTCATAGGATGTTTATTCACAAAACGACTTCAATATTTATTTTTACTCTTTTCTGTATATTTGTGTATTTAGTAGCTTGTGCTTTTTGCTTTTTTTTTTTTTTTCTCTTTTTGAAGTTGAGATATTTCTAGGTTCTGGAACTGATGTTTTAGCAAGCCTACCCGTGTTTCATGTTATGTCACCATTGCAAAATATTAATAAGGTTTTCTCAGAAATTAGAATTCCATTAAGAACATTTGGCTGTGGATTTCTTCAGGTTAATAGCATGTCAGAAAGGCAAAAATAAAAAAATGAACCTTTTTTGCTACCATAACAATTGCAATGTCTTACAAGCTCACTTTCCATGTGTGCTTACTTAAGCTGCAGTAAATGAAGCTTAATTAAGTAAAAAAGAAAAGAAGTCATAATAAGTAAAGTTTAATAGTAGCAGTGAGATGCAATGCTATAAAAGACATTCTATAAAGACAAAGACCACGAGTTACAGGTAAACTTCTAAGTAAGTTTTTAAGCTTATATGGTATTGTAGGATTATGTAAACCAGTGGGCAAAAAGACTGGCAGAGTCTTGAAGTAATGTTTGAAGTAATTTGAACCTTTTCCTGACTTTGTATCTGTGCTTCACAGATGCCCTAGTTACAGATAAAATATAGTAACAGCATTACATCTTATCAGCTGATACCTAGTGCTGCAAGAACACAAAATGTTCTAGCGCTGTATTTGCATTTTACCCTGCATCTGTACCACAACTCACAAATATCTTTTGCATGCTAAAAATAAAAGCCTGGCTGGGCGTTGTTTGTTTCTTTCTTTAAAAATGAAGTACAAAATGTCAACTCTTCTAAAAAGAAAGAATGACAAGGAGAAAAAAAAATGCTCTGCATGACTAGATGTTAGTTTTGTCTCAGATAGGGAGAAGATACAAGTTCTTCTCATCTGTTTGGTATTAACTTTTTGGGAATGATCACATGATCAAGAAGTTTTAGAGGTTAAATCAAGCCCCAGCTGAAATTTGTGGTTTGGCCTCTGAACAATGTCTGTGAGGCCTATGCCATAAGTTATCATAAAAATCACTGCTTTATTTGCATTTTGCTGATTCCACCTTTTGTGCATGTGTTTCTGTGAATTTAGGAATGGTGTCTGTTCTGGACTTGATGCAAGGTGGTTTCCCTTCGCGAGCTTCATTTCATGAACTGTATAACATGTACAAGAAATACTTGCCTGAAAAATTGGCACGACTGGATCCTAGACTCTTCTGCAAGGTAAGAGAGAAATCTGAAAATGTATTATTGTTTTATTTTGAAGGGGGAAAAATATCAACCTAACTGTTTTCTGTGTTTCAGGCACTGTTTAAAGCTTTGGGACTGAATGAAGTTGATTACAAATTTGGGTTAACCAAGGTGTTTTTCAGACCCGGCAAGGTAATGTTTCTTGAACTACATGAATATGAATCATAGAATAAGTTGGGTTGAAAGGTACCTTTGAAGGAGCTTTGTTCGACACCCTGTTGAAAATGTGACCAACTTCAATGAGGTTGCCCAGGGTTTTTCATAAACACTGTTCATAATCTGTGGGGAAAAAAGTCAATGCTGACATTGATAAAATTGATTTCATAGTATTGTTGCTAATGCTGCTGTATTCCTGAAGCAATGATAGTGTTCCACAAATTGCCCAGATGTTGTACCAGTCACTTAAGACTATTTTGTTGAATATTAAGAAGAGCAAGTCAGAGAAAATAAATAAATATTTTCTGCTAAACTCTAGTTGAAGCTGAAATCTCTTTCTATGATTCTGAGCATTGCTGCTGCTATGCAGAGAAAGAAGTAGGGAGCTGCTGTGACTAGGAAGGAAAATTACTCTAGTCATTGAAGAACATATAATTATTAAAAAATAGAAGTGCAGGATTTTCAGAAAGGATTGCTTTTAATTGGATTTCTTACAGGAAGATTAAAATTTGAGAAGAGTTTTCAGTTTTTTTTTTCCCCTAGATACAGAATTAGAGGTGTCATGAAATTGTAGAAGATCAGAGTGAGTATTCAGGAAGTGGAGAAACAAATAATTCTTAAAAATTTTGGCAATGCATTTTTAGTATTTAATAAAGGGTTGGATTATGCAAAATGCTAAGTGTTGCACATCAATTTAAAAATAAAACAGTGGTCATTCTTGTTGTCGTCAAATATCCCAGATGTACATGCTCACTGGAATTAATTGAAAGCCAGTATAATGGTGACATAGTTTACATTAATAATATTTAACTTTTCGTTTTTTACCTCAACATGCTCTTAAATAGGAACATAGTCTAACACGCTGTTCTCCTCATTTGTAAATCTGGTTTTGCATTTAGTTTGCAGAGTTTGACCAGATAATGAAGTCTGATCCGGATCACTTAGCAGAGCTAGTTAAACGAGTGAATCACTGGCTTATCTGCAGTCGTTGGAAAAAAGTTCAATGGTGTTCACTCTCAGGGATCAAATGTATGTATTTTATGCTTTATTAAATATTTGTTAAAAAATATAGCAAACCAATTATTAGCACCTTGAAATGTGGCCAAGGACATGTATAGCAGATGCTGCCATACTGAACTCCGAGTAATTAGTTTCTGGGTTGGTGAAATTTCTTAGGCTTTTGTTAGGGATTTATATGAGGGCTTAAAGCTAAGGTTTGTAAAAGTGGTGGTAGACTGTGTCTCCCTGCCTTCTGTATGTTTGGGTGCTTACCAATGCCTGGGTAAACACCTGCTCAGAAATAGCTAGCAAGCACAAGGATTGTGGGGGAACAGACAGCAGGAAAAGACAATAGTTCAACTCTCAGCTGACACCATGGAGTTATTTAAGCCTGGGAAGTGCCTGCACAGAGGTTATCTCCAGGTGAAATCTGCGTATTTGGAAGCACTGACATGAGAAACAGGGAAGACATCTCCACTCCAGTTATTACTGCTGATAAGCAGATAGGTGCCTATCACTATCCAAATATTGTTTCTAGTTGCAAACACTGCCAAGCTTGATGTAGAAACATAGCAGTGTGGAATAGAGATTCGTGGTGATAGGGGTTTTGTTTGTTTTTTTTTCTTTTTGGTGTGTGTGTGCTGGGTGCTGAATTCTGCCTATTTGTTTTGTGGGGTAGCCTTTAAGCCTAGCACAGGATTGTGAATATTCTGTCTTTTATATCTTACGTGTTTGTTTTTTCAGTGTGGACCTAGCTCTCAATGCATGCTATTTATATACAGTAGCCATCAGGTGTGTGAGAAATATAAAAGTTGTGTTAAATTGTTTAAACCATTGAGACTCAGTATCTTTTGTGTGTTTACAGTGAAAAATAAGATAAAATATAGAGCCAGTGCCTGCATCAAAATACAAAAGACTATTCGTATGTGGCTTTGCAAGAGAAAACACAAACCACGGTAAGAGAACATTCCTTTCTTGAAGAAAATGGCTATTTCTATAATACTTTCTTGTGAATGTAAAGAGATGTACAATGCTGAATTAAATGTATCTGCAGTCACTGAAGTGTGCTAAATATGATTGAAAGGTATGATTTGAGAAGTACCATATTTTACCTCTCTTTCCCAAGGATGAATAGCCTGAATTACATATAAGAAAGACTTGTTTTTTTCTTCTTAATGATGAGGATGGTGAGGCCCTGGTACAGGCTGCCCAGAGAAGCTGTGGATGCCCCATCCCTGGAGGTGTTCAAGGCCAGGCTGGATGGGGCTTTGAGCAACCTGGTCTTGGTGGGCGGGTGGGGAGGGGAGGTAGAATTGGGTGGGCTTTGGAGGTCCCTTCCAACTCAAACTGCTCTGTGATTCTATAAATCTGAGCATTTCCAAAGAGGTTTGTTAATCTCTTTGTTCATAAAATCCTTTAGTGATAGCTTAGGTATTAGGCATTCTTAGTTATGTCTCTAACTGCAATTTAAGCTCAATAATTTTTGTCCTTTACTCATTCACACCTTCCATTATAGGCCCCCTTTCTTCTGTAGCTTAATAATTATTTGTTCTGTCTGTCTTGCCTCTTCTAGAAATCGAGTAATGTCATTAGGTTTACTCTGATTGCATGGAATATTGATGGAAAAGCCACACACGCACACATATACAAGAATATACATATATTTATTTTACATCCTTTTGATAGTTATGTTTCATTTTGGTCCTTGACGTTTTTGATTTCAGTGATTTCTTTTTAGGAAGACTGCCTGCAGCATTGTAATTTGTGTGCATGGCCTTCAGTATTGGTTCTTTAAGAAGCTGCAGGTTTTCCTGGACTCCTTTTGTTTTCTCCCAGATTTTTTTTTTTTCCTGTGGGGTCTAATGATCGGATTCCATATTGTATAGTTAAGTTTTACCTGATTCAGACCTGTGATTGATCTTTCAATGTCACATCTCAAATTTATCACTCCAGTCAAAATCTTCGGGTGGTGGTGATTCTAATGATTTGTTACTGAGACAAAAGCATTGTTTATCAAAATAAAAATCCATTTATCCATTTTAAGTCACCATATGCTCAGAGACCTGGTCACTGATGATTGGTATTAACAGTGGTTGTTAGTAAAAGGCTGTTCAATTAGTTCATGTTGATAATTTTTGAATTTCAAAAAGATGGTGAGATTTATCTGAGGGCATAGTTTGTCTCCCCTGTCTACCTCTGTAATGTGAATGGTAGCTATAGTTTTAGATATGTCACCTTCTAAAAACATCTCAAATAAAATGTCTTAAATTCACAGCATTGATGGTCTGATAAAGGTGCGTACACTGAAAAAGAGACTTGATAAGTTCAATGAAGTAGTAAGTGCTCTGAAGGAGGGAAAAGCAGAAACAAGCAAGCAGATCAAGGAGCTGGAATATTCTATTGATGCTTCAATGAACAAAATTAAGGTATGAGAGAAACAGTTTCTTTCTACTGGAATCTTTTAAAGCCTTAATCTAAAGTAGAAGGTCAAAGTATTTTCTTTTTTATAGGAAAACGTTTAAATATAGAAGTCTCATTTTTCAGAGACACCACTTACATCCTGTTCAAAATTATTTGTGAATGTAGCTGAAGTAAATCTGGATTTTGGAATTATTATCTGTGTTTCAAAATCGGCACTAGAGAGTTTAAAGCAAAAATGTGTCTTGATCTTGTGAGATGGGTGTTGCTAGTCAGTTGCTTGTTGCTTTTATTATTAATCAGGGCTGAAACTTACAAGCATTTATCACAGAATGAGGAGATTGATATTCCAGTTATGAAGGTTTTTTTAAGACCTGGTCATGAAGGGAAATCAGTTGTTGAACTTGTATCAAGGCTTATAGTTCTTAGTCTCTTACAAGGAAAGCACACAGACAAAATGAAAATTCACCAGAATTTATCAGTGTTAGGAAAAAAATGTTGAGTTCTGTGTTTCATACCATGTTAATAGCCTTCTAAATGTCCTGTATTAAAATTTTGTTGTTTAAAATCACTGTTGGAGAAGTAATAGAGTTAGCCTGTCAACCTATACTTATTTTTTTTCCTAATAAAAATTATACAACTTGATTCTCATCATGATACATCCTTATAAAAGGTTAGGAGACACCCCATGTCACAGTTTTAGTGGTATACCTCATTGTAAATTGTAAAATTCAAATTAATTAAATCATCGCTATCAACGAAATTTGAAAACACGTAGTGAAGGCAATTGCATTATTTTTTCTTTTAACACATTATTTGCTACTGATGCCTTTTTTAATCTGTTACTTACAATATGCTCCATATTCAGACATATAAGATTGTGTGGTGGCATAAAAGGCACAGCTGTAAATAACCACTATAGGAGCTAAGAACATGACACAAAATGCACCTAGTTGGCTCTCAGTTTTCATCTTAGGATGGTAAGCATTAATTTCTGTTGCATAACTGTGGAGCTTCAGAATTGAAGGCATGTTTTAAAGGAAAATCATGTCTAGTTTCAGTGATAAAATGGAGACTACTTCCTACAGTTACATAAGAGAGAGGAGAATAAAAGATCCAGAGGATTATAGGAAGGAAGGCAGGCAAGTTCAAGCTCCCCAGTTCTGGAGTGTAATTTAATATAAGTAGAATTTAATTACAGCACTCAGTGCTTTCAGCTTTCAAATAGATTTTTCAAATATACATTTTTTAAAAGTGAATTACAAGTGTAAAGGAATATTAACCCCTCTTGTTATATCATTTTGCAGACCACAATGATGACTAGAGAACAGATCATGAAAGAATATGATGCTCTAGTTAGAAGCTCAGAGCAGCTTCTGAGTGCGCTGCAAAAGAAGAAACAGCAAGAAGAGGAAGCAGAGAGGCTACGACGCATCCAAGAGGAAATGGAAAAAGAACGAAAAAGACGTGAAGAGGAAGAGCAGCGCCGAAGGAAGGAAGAAGAAGAAAGGCGTCTGTGAGTGTCAGACAAGTTGCTGGTTTTAGAATGAGAAGAAAATAGGGAAGGCACTTTAATGAGGTTACTTTTAATAAGTGCTTAAAGAGAGTCACTTGGATTGTACTTGCAGTGTGCTATCCACTGTTAAAATACTTCTTTTTCCCTGATGACAATTTCTAATTTAGATGTAATCAGAAGAGGCGATGAAAGATATTTTATGATTCAGCTGGCAATAAAAATGGATTTAGAAAGGCCCTTGACTTTACATACAGGACCTTGTCATGAGGACTATACAGACTCTTGGATTACCACTTAGTTTTATGGAGCCTGATTTCATATCTCTTGTTCGCTTGCTTTGCAATAACTTTGCAATAACTAAAAATTTTCATTTCCTCTTCCTCTTTTGTAATAGGAAATCTGAGATTGAGGCAAAGAGAAAACAGGAAGAGGAAGAAAGGAAAAAGAGGGAAGAGGAAGAAAAGCGTATTCAGGTAATGTTTTAGCTGTGTTTCTTGTTGTTGTTGTTCGTTTTGTTTTTGTTGTTTTTAAAATATTTTTCACAGTGTAGGACCTCCATGGTGTCTAATGGCTTATAAATGAGTCTTAAAATTATACAGCAGTATTACATTAGGCACACTTAATATCATCTGTCTAGAATTACTGCTCTTATTGAATTACAGCTACAAAAGGAGGAAAAGATGCATAAGGTAATCTGAGTTTTCAGGTAGGAAGGAATGTGCATGTGAATGAGAGGCATAACGAAGCTTCTGCTAGCAGCAGAAGCTACAGAGATTTTTGGATTAAGAATGTATATTTTATCTGAGACAAAAGACAGAAAGGACCAAAAAAGGTAATATTAAAAAGTATTAATATTTCTAAAAATTCTTCTGATAGTGTTTGTAACTGAATGGGAATAGAGAGCAGAATGAGATGCCAGATTTTTTTTAGCTTCTTGCAGTTTTAATAATGAAGAAAATAAAAAAAAGTAAGCAGAAAAGTAACAATGATTCTTTGCTTTTATTAATAAGACTAGCCTTCAGGACTTATAACAGTTTTAGCAACGCTTTCAACACTGTTCTCATAAGCATCTTCCTAGACAAACAGATGACAGATGAGCTAGATAAATGGACAGTGAGGTAGCTTGAAAAAGTGGTGGGGACTGCCAGGCTCAAAGGGCTGTGATTAGCAGCTCAGTGTCTAGCTGGAGGCCTATTGTTTGGGCTGTACCCCTGGCATAAATATACACTTAATAATACACTTCGCTGTGTGTAGAAGTACCTGCTTGGGAAAGTGTAAAGCAGACAAGACAGAAGCAGACTCTTCTCAGTATTATCCAGAGAAAGTACAAGAAGTAGTGGCAAGTTTGGGGCACTTTTTTTTTTTTTTTCTGGAAAAGTCATATGCAGACTCAGGCCATGTCAAGTATCAGCTTCCTTGTAAACATTTTCAGAATATTGGTAATATTGAGAGGCTACAAGTACCCCTCTTAACTACAACTGTGTAGAATACATGCAGTTCAAACTCTGCTCCTTCTCCATCTGCCTTGATTTTTGACGCTTCTTACTGATTCCACCATGAGTTCCCTGAATTGCGTCAGGACCCAGATCTTGTTTTCCTGTTTTCTCGGAGATTCTCTGTGTGACCTGGGTAGAGAGGAGTCTCAGAAAGAATAAGCTTCCCTTTAGGGGCTGTTGCCATAAGCACAAGACAACGTGCTTGTCTGTCTCTGATTACAGACTTGTGAAGTCCCCTCTGCGATTAATCAGAAACAGATTTTTTCTCCTTTTCTATATTTTGTTATCCTTAGAGTTAGTCTAACACTGATTTTCCTCATTGTTTCTGCATGCCCTTTTCTATCACCTCACCATTTTTAATGATAAGCAAGCACCTGACACTAATGCCAAGATTAGAGCCTAACTGATGAAAAATGGATCCTTCCAGTGTTGTTGTCTATCACTTGTACTAGAGTAGTAAGCAATTCTGGCTTACAGAAGTTAAATGTAAAAAGAGTAAGCTGCTCTTTGACTAGTCTCTGAATCATTGCTTGGAGACCACCATTGCAGGTGTGCCTAGTGTTCTGGGAGAAGCTGGTAGGAAAAGTTTCCATTCAGGGACAGTTTAAATATATTAAATAGTGTCCACTCAGGAAGTGAACTGGACGCTTGCCAGAAGGTTTTAAAATGTAGTCTGCCAGGACTGGGAGCAACTCTAGAGATAGTATTTATTTGTGTTTCTGGGATGTGAACATCTGCAGTGCAGAATGTAATTTACACTTTCACTTAAAAACACTTGCTGCATTTGGATACAAGGCAAGATACGTAATCCAGTAGGGCACTTTTTTCTTCTATGTAGTTAATTATTTGTTATCTATTTTTCTGGCGGTGGTCCCTGTCAGATAATCTGCAATGGTATTCATAGGGAAAAGTCAATGGTGTTGCACTCTGGTGTTGCACTCTGGTGCAAATTCATGATGATGAGTGGGAAGTGACTTTGTCTCCAGTGTTGGCTTTTGGACACCAAGAAGGGTACTGCTAAGAGTTTGCATGTATGACTTTCAGAAGTTTGAACTGAATGGTCGCATTTTACTTACTGTGTTTGCAAGTCTCGTTGTTAAATAATGATGGTAAGCTGGAATTGCAGCTTTGTTCTGCAGAGGCATTATATTTGGATTATTTTTCCGTTGCGGTAAGTAGAAATTTTGAAATGTATTTAAATTCAAACCCAGATCAGGTTCACAGAAGATTTCAGTGTTCATCTTCATCCCCTTTCAAAATACACAACAAAGCTAAGTACAAAGCAGTGCCTTTTGTAAAATCTTGTAATGCTAAGTGCAGAATATCAGGGGAGTATTGTGTTAGTGTTGTGGAGAATAATCATATTGCTGTGTCATCAGAGTTTTAATGAAGTTAGACAAACTTTAAGTCTATATTTCATAATAAAATAGATTTTAAAAAGCTATAAATATATTTGTGTATTTTTTGCTAATTTTTGCTTATGTACTATTTTTTTTTTTATAGATTAAAGCTAAATGCATTTTTTTACACATATTTTTATGATACAGGCTGAAATTGAGGCTCAGCTAGCTAGAGAACGAGAAGAGGAAACCCAGCACCAGGCAGTTCTTGAACAGGAACGTCGCGATCGTGAACTTGCAATGAGAATTGCCCAGACTGGAGCAGAACTCAGCACTGAAGAGACAAAGCTTGATGTAGGATTGTCCAGGTACGGACTTAAAAGCTTAAATTTCTCTCTTTTGTTTCTCTCACCCCTTTGTGAAAACTAAACTCTTGTTTGTTTTATGTATTTTTCTATTAATTAAATAGTATCTTCATTTTATGTCTTGCTACATCAGTAATTTAGTAGGTGTTTATGAATATGACTGCAGTTCTCTTGTCTGAGTTCTGGCAAGGATGGCAATCATTTTAAGTTATGATTTTTATCATCACTGGCTTAAAGTAGGGAATGGAATTTCTTCAGTGGTAAGTAGTAATAAAATGTACCCTTTTTTATATACTTTATGGTTCCAATAGTGTATTATGAATTCGTGTATTTTATTTTGCTTTGTTTTGTTTGAAAAAGAAGACCTCTTTTTGAAGGCAGAAATAAGTTCTTTCTGTGTCCTGACTGGTAATTTTTTTTTAGAATGAATTATGTGGGGCCAGTACCGTAAGTGTACACAAACTTGGATAGCCACCAAAGGCTTATTGCTTTGGTTGGCAGAAGGAAGAACTTGGGAAAGAACCTTAGGAAGAACTTGGGAAAGCACCGAGATGTTGTTTTTGTAATATAAGTCCTACCATGTGATTGCTTAACCTTGGGCAGGGAGGGAGTAACAAAGTGCAGGTAGACTGTATTCTGTCGCTAGGAAGTTGCCATGGTATTGTGCTATACTGGGATGGGTATAAAAGAGCAGAAGTAGAGATAAGAGAAGGTTTTTTGCTTCACTTGTAACTTGCATCGGAGTCCGTACATTCATTGCCACAGAATTAATGTATTTAACACAGATGGGTTTGAAAATCAAATGTCTTAAACTTTTGTTTTCTTTGAATTTTTTGTTTTGTAGAAGTGCCTGCTTTTGCTGTACAGATCCACACTGCCTGCAAAGCAGGAGCTCTCTTCTCCTCTAAAGAAATTTTATAGCCAGTGAATGTTCACATAGTTGGTGTATTTTCTGTGTGGGTTTGTTTCTTCCCTAGAAAGCACATCTTAAAGATACTTTCTATGTAGTTCTCCGAAAGAGCTAACATAAAAAGATATATTTGAGTGACATCTCAGCAATTACCAGTTCATTAAAAATAGGTGTTTTTTTCTTTCTTTTACTAGGAACAGTTCTAATTTCAGATTACCCAGTTCAGATCAGAACAAGACAGAGACAATACTTAGCAAAGCTTTGGTACCCAGTCAGGGTACTTTCTAAAGGATCTGTACATTAACCAGGATTGGCTTTCTTTTTCTTTATCAAGAACACAGCAGTATTAGGATATGTTATGGTGAGAATTTGGCATAAATGTCCAGTAAAAGTAGTACTTACTGGTCAAATTATATGTAGGACATGATCATGTCACTGGCCTAGTGATGTGAGTATTCATTAGATATTTGTTGTTGAAAGAAGATTGTGTAGGAAAATCTCAAGTGTTTCTGTGGAACTTCAAGCTCCCAGATGTGTTCTCTTTACTATTCTGATTTCATATACTTTTAGTAGCTCTGTGCCTGCGTGCCATATCTAGGTAACTTCTTTTGTCATGTACAATATTAATCTATAGACACTTCAACTCCGATTACTGTGTAAAAGGAAAGTTTTCAAGATTTCACTTGTATTTTTTTCTGAATTAACTTAACTTCTTAAAATTGTAGTTTAAAAAAAAGGAGATAACAAATGATTGTAGAGGAAGAAATGTTAATATGACCCACCTTTTCCTGCTTCAGATTATTAGAAAGATAACTAAGGAAATAGTTTACCTAACATAAATATCTTCTGTTTACAGAGCCAATGGAACAAGCCCTCGAATGACTGAGTATGACACTTTTTTCTATTTGAGTACTCTAATAGAAAAAATGTAATATTAATCAGTTCAAAGGAAATTCTATCCTCTTATTTACTAATACCCCATCTGTAAATGAGAAATCAATTTATAATATACTGTTATGTCTCATAAATTAATATCCTAATATATCTAATAATATCTATTTAAAGACGGTTATAATTAGTGTAAAATTTTTCACATACCATCAATTTTTCACTGCCTTATATGATTATATGATAGTCTTAACAAAGAATCATGTTGATATACATATTGGACACGTCAACTCCGATTACTGTGTTTTTGTCCTCAGTTTTGATACAATTGCTATTGTATTGGCTCAGATGTGATTTTAATATGCTCAATTGAATGTCCAAATTAATTGCTTCACAGACAGTATTCTGGATATCTTCTTGCTTTCCCTGTTTGTATTTTGGTGCAATATAGTACTTTGAAGGTAAACCCAAAGTCGTGTACCGTCACCTGGCAAATTTCCCTCAAAGATGGATGAAGGGAGGGATTAGACAAGACGGGATCAGAGAAATCAATAACTTTCCTATGTTAGCGAAACTCGGTGTTTCCTGCTGCTCACAGTTGGTCCTGGTCTTTTCCTTGTGAAGTCCAGAAATGGATGGTGACCACCCTGATAGGTATAACTGCAAGTTTCTCTCTGCTGTGTACTGGTTGGAGAATGAAGACTCTTCTGAATGATTAGAAAGTACAGAATGGTCTGAACAAATTAACACAGCAATGTAAATCCTTTCTTAAAAAGATAAGATTTAAATCTAGAAGAAAATAGTAGAGACTTTTCTGCCCAAATGAGATTTCTTCTTAGCCTTGTAAGAACAATCCAAGTTCTAATTTGTAGCATATTTGATACCGGCGCTTTTGTAGGGATATATGTGTGTCTTCACTATGGCATTTAGATGCAGTGTCTTTTAACTGCTTGCATAAAGAAGCTATCTGTCCTGTTCCTAGAGAAGCTAAATGAATGAGGACTGTTGTTATTTCTTGTGATGGGCTTATCCAAGCATAAAACATATCAGTAACATGTCTCTAAATCTTTGATTTGGAAGGATTTTTTAATGGAAAAATAGGAAAGTTTTCAAGATTTCACTTGTATTTTTTTCTGAATTAACTTAACTTCTTAAAACTGTAGTTTAAAAAAAAGGAGATAACAAATTATTGTAGAGGAAGAAATGTTGATATGACCCACCTTTTCCTGCTTCAGATTATTAGAAAGATAACTAAGGAAATAGTTTACCTAACATAAATATCTTCTGTTTACAGAGCCAATGGAACAAGCCCTCGAATGACTGAGTATGACACTTTTTTCTATTTGAGTACTCTAATAGAAAAAATGTAATATTAATCAGTTCAAAGGAAATTTATTCTATCCTCTTATTTACTAATACCCCATCTATAAATGAGAAATCAATTTATAATATACCCTTATGTCTCATAAATTAATATCCTAATATATCTAATAATATCTATTTAAAGACGGTTATAATTAGTGTAAAATTTTTCACATACCATCAATTTTTCACTGCCTTATGATTATATGATAGTCTTAGCAAAGAATCATGTTTATATACATATTGGGATGGATACTTTTAAAAAAATCAGTAGCTGTTTATTTTCTGTACTTTAATTTGTACTTGATTGGCAAGAGACTATCACAGTTAGAAAGGCTGTTTTTATTTTAATGTATTTGCTTTATGCTTACATACCTATTTTTTTTATAGGGAACAAATGACCAATGAAATTTTAGAAATATTGTCTAGGTAGGTGAGACAACAATATTGAAGGAATCAATCATTTCCTGTAAAGAAATCACACATACAATTGGTTGGGGAAAAAAAGGCGGGGGGGGGGGGCTTTGTTTTTTAAGTGCTAAGCAAATAAGTAAATGATCTCTTTCAGATAAATTTCCTTTTTCAACACCTTTTTCATTACCAGTCATCATCTGATTTTACAGTAAATATTTTTTTGCTATTTTAATTGATTACATAAAAACCAGTAAGAACAGTTTCTCTACGTTGGTATTTTATGTAATTTTGATAGATAACATTCTTTGAGGTTTCTTCTCTTTTCACCATTCTTATGATGAAAAGTGGGGCTCCACATCTGTGGAAGAAGAATTTCTAAAAATTCAAGATTTAAATAATTTATGTTAAAATTTTAAAAAAGTCAAAATTTAAATAATTTATGTTAATATAACTGATTGTTTAATAAGGATATATTTCACTTTTCATTCACTGTTTCCATTCAAATAAAAAGTTTTGAAAACTGCTTTGTTTAAAAGCATATAAAAAACCAACTCAAGGCATGTAAACAAAATTTTCTTCTGAGATTGTTTGTGTGAAATAATGAAAGATTTTTTGTACAATGCAGAAATAAGGGAGAAGCAGGGTTAGATCTGAATACAATTCTACTGTAACAGTCTCATAGTTGTTTATGTTAGAATATATTTTCTGTTGAAAGAAATGGTTATAGTGTCCTCCATACCCGTGAGTGATTAGGTGTTTGGGTGTCACCTGAAGACAAGGACAACATTTTGACATTCATTGTCTGAAGTTTCACATCAGAAGTTAAACTGTTTGAAGTTTTTAAAAGTGAATCTTGTAAAATACAGCACTCTGCTGTGTAGTCTGAACATGGCTGGTGTTACATGATTGATGTCTAGTTACAATGTTGATAATTGCGAACACACCTGTTGCCTAAATTTGTTACTTGCAAAGGTATTTTAAAAATAGAAGTAAACAATGCTGCTTATAATTGTTAGTCTGTGAATCTAGATGGCCAGATTATACTACGTATATTGACAAAGTTCCAATGACAATGGCCAAGTCTTAATATGCAAAACCCACAAAACTTTGACTAAAATCAGAAGTTGTAATGGTTGAATTTAAAATGCAGTACTTCTTTCTACATGCGTGTTTGACAATTTTTTTTTCACTATTCATATACTTGAAACTTTCAACTTGAGACCTTATTGGTTGGTTTGTTGTTGTTGTTTTTTTTTTTTTTTTTTATTAAGTCTGAAAATACTGTTTATGATGCAGAGCATTGCCAAATTGAGTGGTGAAGAGTGACTGTCAAGGATGATACTCCTCAGAGTAGCACTGTAATGGAAAAGCTAAGCCGTTCAATTGGATTAGCATTCTTAAAGATTACTACTTTAACCAGAGGTCTTATGGCCTCGTTTTGCTGCTCTAAATTATGTAGCGAATTCTTAGAGTGGTAGGTGGTGTTGCTAAATAAGGAAAATCCTCTGGATTTGTCAAAAGTTCAGCAAGGTTAGATACCAGATAGCGGAAATTACATTTAGTAGCAATCCTTTAATGTCCTACTGGCATTCTATTGATAACAATGTTAAAATTAATATTTTGAATTGAATTCTCCATTTCATTATATATATATATATATATTTTATACTTACCATGAATAATGCTGAGGGTGATGAAGAGTTACTTTCCCTTAGTACTGATCAAAAGGCAGAGGTAATTTTTCAGTCAGACTTCTCATGTACTATAACTGGAAGCTGTGTGTTTACTCAAATTAGTAACATGAGGAAGAATAATTAAACTGAGGCTGCAATAAACAGTAAGATCCTGTAGTTTTAATTACACTGGAAGAGATGGTGCCGTTGCTATTAAGAACATTTGGCTAAACAGATTGTTTTTATTCTATCAAATTTAACAAATGCAATTTATTTTTATCGCTGCTTTCAGAAATGCTGCATCTATACAGAGAAAACTTTCATAGAAAATATATTTATATCTTCTTAACTAAAAAAGGAAAATATATAATCTAACAACTTATTCATACTGTTAAAGAAATTGGAGATTTTAGTAATAGTTTCTCATGTGCTGTTGACTTCATTGCACACTACTTACATGATAAAAGCCTTTTGCCTTTGAAAAGAACTGTTTCTGGTTAGGTCTTTTAGTACTGGTCAGTGTGATTTTTGTTCTTCACTTCTAAGAGTGATTTTTGTTCCTTGTTATCTACCATAATAATGACTTTTTTCCCCTCTCCAGACTAGCTATTGCTGTTCTCAGATAGCCGCTATAAAATTAATGTAGAGTTAGATTGCTTTCTTCTCTCAAATTAGACTTCTGTCAGAAGCATGGAATGTTTTCTCTAGTGTTGAAAAAAAGATTTTGTTCATCTTTTAAATAGCAGAAGAAACCTTTTCTCCCTTCAGAAATATTTTCCCTTCTTGTCTGTTTTTCTAATGGAATTGAAAATGTGTATGGCCACTCTGTGTTCTGCATATTGACTAGTACCAAGAAAAAACTGGAGTGGGGTACACACAGAGACATTGAGTATGTGTCTTCACACATAAGCACTCAATATTCCATGGTGATTCCTTTTTACCTTTAAGCAGCCCATCAGATTATTCATTTAGAAAGATTTTGGACCTAAAAGATGCTTTCCTATTTTTTTTCTTAATCTTGGGAGCATCTTGAAGTAATTTGTTATTTTGCTTTTGAATTCAGTCCTGCTATTCATTTTCGTTGTGATAAGTGTGCTGCAGTGTTGATTGTAATACCTGTTCCTCCTGTTGTAAAAATCCCTATTCCTTACCTGTCCCTTAAGAAATATGTATATATTTTAATATATATTATTTTTTTATTTTAGAGGTCCTCAAGTTCAAGCTACAAAAGCTGCTGCTGGTAATAAGAAGTATGATCTGAGTAAATGGAAATATGCAGAGCTTCGTGACACCATCAATACATCTTGTGGTAAGTTTTATTTTCTTATTTCTGAGAGAAAGAAGTCAAGCCCACGTATACAAGACTGCAACAATATGTTTCAGCTAAATAGTTGGTCCAATACATGGTGCTAACGTGTGTTCATCCTTAATGCAGTTCAGATCCTCTTATGTGTCTAATGAAGAAACCTGGGAATCAGTCTCTTAGTATCGTGAAATTCAGCAAAATTAAAGTGTGTTTAATAAAGTGGACAAATAATTTGGATCTCAAAGTGGAAGAACCATGTATATCTAAGTCAAATTAGCTTAATTAACTCCATCAGGCTCGGTGCCACGTTTGGAGAGATGTATCCCTGGAGAGCCTGTCCCAGTGCCCAACTGCACTCTCAGTGAAGAACCTTTTCCTAATACCCAACCTATCCATTCTTCCCTGATGCAGCTACATGCTGTTCCGTCGGGTCCTATCACTGGTCACCAGAGAGAAGAGATCAGCACCTGCTCCTCCACTTCCCTCCTGAAGAAGCTGTAGACATTGGGAAAGACTTTGCATTGTTTCATTGGGAAAGATTTTTGTCTGCACCTTAAAAACAAGCACACGGTCCCCAAAAGCATTTTTGCTTTCTGTTCAATTGTTCTGTTGAATTACAACAGAGGTTTGTGCAACTGCTGAACAACAAATCAAAATACCAAATCAACAGAACATATATAAGCTTTTAGTTGTCTTTGAAAGTACTTCATTATTTTTAACTCCTTCTTCAAAGAACTTCAAAAAACTGCTCGGTTACAAAATTTCAATTTCCTGCTAATTTAATGTATTAATGTAACAACTTGATGTACCTATCAATACAGAAAAACATAAATATAAATGACATACCATAAATCATCCTTCTGATTTTCTCACTCCTCCCTTCTTTTCTTATTTTTGAGACAGATATCGAACTGCTGGCGGCTTGCAGGGAAGAGTTTCATAGAAGGCTAAAGGTGTATCATGCTTGGAAATCCAAGAACAAGAAACGCAATGCAGAAACAGAACAACGTGCTCCCAAATCAGTCACAGACTATGGTGAGGAGAGAGAAATTCATATTTATATTAATTTTGATGAAAGTATTCCAGAGAAAACATTTCTAGAACAAATTTTGTTGTTATGTTGAAGGAAATTGTTTTTTCAAGAGAATTTTCATATTAATAAGGTAAATATTTTGAAAAGATTGGAACTGGCGAATATTTTGCAGAAAGTAGAATATGTTCATAATAGATATATTGAATAGCTCTTCCTAAAACTTTTTTTTTTCATACCAACTCATATACCAACAACATTTCCATACTCATACCAATTCATATACCATACCAAAATTTGTTAGAAATTAAAATTGGTTCTTGATTTGGTAGTGCATTTACAGACATCTTTATTAAATGTTTATTGCTATGCTGCTTAAGACTAAGAAAGATTGTTTTCCATTTATAAAGCCTTGGTTTGCATTTTGAGACTTCTGAGACTTTATTTTTAAGATAGTTCATACTAGTTCTGACCTTTGTAGTTAAAATATTGCAAGAGTACTGTTAGGTGTAATTCTCTGCACTGAACTATCAGTAAGACTGGAATAGAGATTCAAAACAGTTCTCACAAATAGTCTGGAGAACTGTGTATGCATTTTTTGGTGCTAGGAAAAACGTTTGGAGTCCAGGCAAAACAAAAAACCTTGGGTGGTTTCTCTTGCTTTCACCCTTTCTTAAGATATAGATATGTAGATGCCGATGCTTTTAAAGAGAGTTAATCATTTCCTCATTCAAGTTGCCTTATATATTTCAGGTTACTTTTTTCCTTTTATGAATTCTATGAGTGTTGATACTGCAATTTTTGATTATGGGATTACAAATTTTGCAGAGTGTCTGCTTTCATATTAGATAGTTATTCAGCTGATTTCACAGATGGGTGCTTATTGCCAGAGCAATGCACTGATGAAAATCAGTGACTGACATTTAAATTCAATGAGAAGGTGTAGGAGTTACTGTGTTACCACTGCCAAACCTGAAAATGAGGTGCCCAGTTTCTGGAGGTATATAGATTTGGTAGTGGTGGTTTTGTTTGGTCCAGTGATCATCTGATAAAACAAGAGTCTACCAGATTAACAGAATCACAGCAAACTGATATAATGATTCAGACTTCCTGTCCTCTGGTCCTGGCTGCAATGGGAAGAGGCAGAGGAAAGGGCAGATGGGGACAGGATGTTTCCACCAACATCCCATTAGCCTGGGCTTAGGGCACAGTCCGGGGACATGGGAAAAGTAGATCCCAGGTGCTCTACTTTTTCTCAGTGTCAGTTGTTATACAAAGGTGTCTACCTTCTATTGATTCATTTACAGAGTTAGGCATTGCTTGAGCATTACCTGAGAATTTGAGTTTTTCAGGCATCTTTCATTCAGATATATGGGCAGGGGAGATCTGGACTCCTAGAAAAAACCTCATCAAAGACTGGGGTCTTGTGGCCATGCCTTGTGATGTTGCTTTCAGTGCTTAAGAAAGCTTATGAATAAAACAACGTGAAAAGGCATTTCAAGCATTTCTGCAAAGTAGTAAGTTGTTTTGAATTAGAGCTCACAAATTTTGTTTGGAGCTAAATAGCTAAAATAAATATTCATGTATTTTATTGCTGATGGGAAA
Organism: Netta rufina; assembly: GCF_964035555.1. Taxonomy (NCBI): domain Eukaryota; kingdom Metazoa; phylum Chordata; class Aves; order Anseriformes; family Anatidae; genus Netta; species Netta rufina. The sequence goes on along the minus strand of NC_140125.1, from coordinate 87,980,833 downwards.
TATTAAAGAGCAGAAAATCTTTGGATTTCTGCAAGTAAAGCTTAGAATATTCATGTTCTCATCACATTTAGCTAAAATGAGAAATTTGCAGCATTCTCTCCAGTATTTTTCAGTGCTTTTTTTCTTTTAACTTGAAATATGGCTTCATATTTCTGAAGACAAGTCAGAATATAGCAGTTCATAAGAAAGTCACTGAAACTTTAGGTATTCTTGATAACGTCAGAACTAATTCTTTTTATTGCAAATAATTATACTATATGACCATTTCACATCTATGTACTGTAATTATCCAAGAAGGTGGTGGGAAGGAACTCTGATTTCTTAGATGTGTAAGCTAAAATTCTTCTAGGTGTCAGTGGATGTGTGCTTCAAATGATGATGTTTTCTCTTTCCATCTTTTCACTTATGTCATATGATTTTAGAGTTATCCTTTGATTAAAGTCATACATGCAGTACAGGATTTAAACAGGTTTGTGTGCTATTATTAGAATAGGCAGTTTTGATATTAGTAGAGGTCTGGGAATTAAAGATGTTTTTGATAACAAATAAGAAAAATTAAAAGTACTACAATAATTATGAAGACACTTTTTGCAGTCTGTACTTGGCATGTGTACAACTGAGGTTTTGAAACAGGTATTGTAAAATAATCAGTTTCAAAATCAAATCCAGAAAAAACTAGAAGCAATTGGGAATCTGTAAAAGCTGAGGAAAGGAGACATTATATTTATGTCAATGAGCAGGAAATGAATAGAAATAATTAGCTCAACACCTATGTTCTCTATTTGTCTATCTTCAACATTGGTGAAAAACAAGGTAAAGAAATTGTAACTTTAAAAAAGATCAGCACTTTTATGCTTTGTTCAATATGTAATATTTGTTTACAGATTTTGCACCATTTTTGAACAACTCACGTAAGTGGGGAGATGGTTATTTAAGCTAACTTTGAAGATTAGGAACACTCAGGAGCTCTGTACTAATTTTATTTAATCCACTGTTTTGCTACATATGTACATGGAATTTAATGTTCAAATAAAATGCTATTTTACTAGCATTTTGCAGTTTTCGTCAACCAAAGGTTATTATATGTCACTCTTCTAATTTATTAATGTACATTACTGTTTATTTTCCTGAACTCCTTCCCATTTGAGCCATCATGGGAAGGGTGAATAAAATAATCTTCTGATGTAGGTTATTTGAAGGGATAATCTCCATCCCCCTCCAAAATTGTATTTCTTCTAACTACCATACTTTAATGTCATTACATGTTTTTTTCTTTTGTTGTTGTTGTTATTGTAGCAAAACTGTGGAATTAACTTAAATTAACAGCTCTTTTCCTAGCACACAAACTAACATTCAGGTGGTGGTTTCTTTTAAGTAAATAGCAACTTTCAGTAGTGCTGAAAGTTAGAGGCTGTATTGGCTACTTAGCATTCCCATCATATAGATTTACTCTTGAATTTAGGTATGCATAGGATTAGAAATGTCTTAGCAGCTGCCATTACAGTACAAAAAGTGTTTGACAATACTAAAGCACTGATTGGCTCTGATAGATGCTCAGACAATTCACAGATCATAGAAGTAATGTGCTGTGGACTGTAGGCTATATTTTAGTATGAAACACATGCTTTATCAGATCTGGTGTATAAATGTAGTGTTCATAGTGTTCTATTTTGTTTTTCTTGGTTTTGCAAATGTGGACATGGGACAAAAAATTGGAGACATGATCTATAAAATACTTTTTTTTTTTTTTTTTTTTTAAGATCCCACTCTTCACATTTAAAATACTATCTTTGCTTGAATATAAGTAGAACTAGTTTCAGGGTACATATGTAGTCCATTAGTATTGTTCATAACTGTAAAAATAAATTATAAGAAGTGATTGTCATTTTTCATCTATTAAATCTTAGCTCAACAATTAGTTTTACTGCTTTATAAGCAATGGACAAAAAAGGAAGCACCGAGCTGGTAACACTGATATTATTTTGTATAAACTTTATAGGTTGACATTCAGAATTTCTTAAACAGGGTACTCATTATAAAACACTAAAACAAGATCAATAGCTTTTTTTGCAGGAGACATTTAAAGAAGGGATCTTGTTTGTAAGAGCATTAACTATTTAAAACTGATTGTAATACTGTATATGTAACAGTAAGAAAGTTGATCAGTTGATGAGTTGATGAGAGTATTTGTTTTGATTCAAAAGAAGGTACTTCTCCAAAGCCTGAAATAAATGTGTGGGACTCCAAGGGAGTCAAAAAACGCACGAGAAGCGATCATCCGAAAATGAAACTTTAAAAGATTTCATATAACTGTATCCTGGAGAAGTTTGGTCAATTGACTTTAATGGTCTGATATAAATACTTTGAAAAAGAAAGTGGCCAGAAAGTAGTCCTAATGCTGGAGTTTAGTACGCAGCAATTTAGGCAGACAGTGATTTTTGAAGGCTGCTTTGTGGTAAGCAGTTATTTGTCAACATTTTTATTAACAAGTTAGTGATTTCTAACAGTATTGCATATCCTTGTTTGTCAAAAGAAAAATCTCTGTGTGGTGCTTTGTATTACTATAACTGAAAATGCTGCTTTGCACAGTAACCTGGTTTTACAAAGAGACTAAACTGGAGCAGTTACTGATTAATACTTCTGGTTGGTAAGAAATTTTATATAGAAAGTTATACTTAAAATACTAATTTAAAGGAAATTGTGATATTTTATTTGCTTTTGTCTAAACTTACTTTAGGTATGCCATTTACAAATTATATATAGATACAATAGTTAACACAAATCTTTTCTCACCAGTGTTGTAGCACACACATTGTATGAGATTGCAATACGTTCAGGCTTGATGAGCCTTGTATTTAGAGTCTCCCAGTTGCGTTTTTTGTTGTTGTTTTTAGTTTGGTGATCAATCAAGCAAATCATAATACGCATTTTTTTTGTTTGTTTGTTTTTGTTGTATTATAGCTCAACAGAACCTGACAACCCTACAAGCCAGGCAGAAGGAGATTGAAATAAACAGACAACAGCGTTACTTCCGCATTCCTTTCATTCGTCCCATGGACCAATACAAAGACCCCCAGAACAAGAAGAAGGGTTGGTGGTATGCACATTTTGATGGGCCATGGATTGCTCGACAAATGGAACTTCATCCTGACAAGGCACCCATTCTCCTTGTAGCTGGTTGGTATTGAAAGCAGAATTTGGATGTTGGAAGAGTTCAGAGCTTATGACTTCCTTTTAGAAAGGAAGCTGATGATACAAATTTCGCAAGTTGTATCCTCTTTCATCAGCAGTTCAAGTCTAGGCAGAATTTGAGGATTTGGAACTGCTGTTGGTGGTGGCCAGATGTCATGGACCATCATTTGGAGGTGTAACTAGTCACATGGTTTACTTTTGCATGTACTTTAATCTAGGAAGTCATTGACAGAGAATCCTATTTGGGAATCTACATGTAAATGGTTTTATTATTAACTTTTTTCAGATTATTCACAGAACTGGAGACAGCATCAAAACATGGTCAGATCTTAACTGAGAAACTTAAACTCACCATTGGACTGGTTTTTAGTTAGATTTGACTGCCCTCATAGTGAAGCATTTCTTCTGAATATCTAATTTAAATCTGCCCTTCTAGTTTACAGACATTCCCCCTTGTCCTATCACTACACTCCCTGACAAAGAGTCCCTCCCCATCTTTCCTGTAGGCTCTCTTAAGTATTGGAGGGCCTCCCTAGAGCCTTCTCTTAACGTCTTCTTAGAGCCTTCTCTTAACGTCTAAGAAGACGTTAAGAGAAGCCTTCTCTTCTTCAGACTGAACAACCCCAACTTTCTCAACCTGTCTTCATAGGAGGTGGTCCATCCCTCTGATCATCCTTGTAGCCCTTCTCAGGGCTCGCTCCAATACACCCATGTCCTTCTTATGGCCCCAGGGCTGATTGCAGCATTCCAGGTGGGGTCTCCTGAGAGCAGATTAGAGGGGGAGAATCACCTCCTTGCCTGCTGGTCTCACTGCTGATGTAGCTTAGGATATGGTTGGCTTTCTAGTATCCCCCTTTTCTAGTGGATAATGAAAAGGGGAAGAAGTACTGGAGAAATGCTCTGTTCAGTGTTATGAGTTTGTCTTTAATTTGACAAGAAGGCTAGAATACATGTTTCACAGAGTGATGCTTTACTAGCAGCTAAAGTTCCTTAGTTTTCTGCTAATTATTTTTAATAGAATTAATTGTACCAGTTCCTGTCGGTTCAATGTCTAAGCCCCTAGCTAAAAGTAACATAGCTGTTGTGAATAACACATTCAATAGATCACCTATTAAAAATAAGATTGAAATAAGTGGACTGCACCCTTTGTTTCATTGGATTCCATGTGGGCAATACTGTTCATCAGTTTGTTTAGCATGGGAGGCTGACAGATTAGGAGTACTGGTTATTTGATCAAAAGTCTCAAGTTCTTAGTCACGTTGCTACGTCTAAAAAAATATAACAGTGTTTGTCTGTAAAACTGTATATATGTCTAAAACAGATTTGGTGGGTTTCAGGAGAATAGATAGAGATACTGATCTTTCTGGCATCTTCCCTTTTGTTCCTTCTTGCTCGCTTTTAAACACTTTTTAAATTTTGTCTGTTTCAGCATCTGGATTTAGTTTATTCTGACACTGCTTTTCTACAATGTGTGTAGAAATCCTTCCAAACACTTCTTCCCTGATTAAGCTCTGAAGTCTATCAACAAGCCAGAGCTTGAGAGAAGAAATCTAATTAACAAAGACCTAATCTTTGTTAATGGGACCTTTGCATGATGTGAAAACATTACAAAGTTTTTTCTTTGTCCCTCTATGATTTCAGGTAAGGATGATATGGATATGTGCGAGCTTAATCTTGAAGAGACTGGCTTAACCCGAAAGCGAGGTGCTGAAATTTTGTCAAGACAGTTTGAAGAAATTTGGGAGCGCTGTGGAGGTATCCAGTATCTTCAAAAAGCAATTGCAAGCAGACAAGCTCGTCCTACGTATGCTACAGCTATGCTGCAGAACCTATTGGAATAAGTGGTCATTTTGCACAGTAGTATTTGAGATGAGAACCCTTGTCCGTGATACAAAGGGAAGAGTTCCTCTATGCAGCAGAGGACGTAAACATTCTATAATCATATTAGAGATGTTTAATATAAAGTGAACAGATTTTATTAATCATGTGGTTTGTTAATTTGTAATGTATGATGTGATGTTTAATTTGGGTAGAGAGCCTTAATAGGTATGAGGACCCTGAAGAATTTTCAGTCAGTGTAGTTTGTTGCATTTTGTTTATACATTGCATTTTCTTTAACAGTTTCTGTTACTACTCTTAACACTTCTAAGTAATCTATCTGTACTTGAGTACATAGCACAAAGAACTGCATTGCAACCACCTTTTGATAAAATCTCTTCTTCAAAACACTAAATAGTTGGTTTTAGGTGGTGGCTTACTAAAGAGGATATGCTGTATCTCTTAACTGGAATTGTGAGGCCTTAGCTTTGACTTCTGTTCTGGAGAAGTTGGAGTATTCTTTTTTTATAATCTGAGACATTTTATGTCCTGATTTTGAAAACTGGTTAGTGTCTGTACTTACTGACTTCTTCTGAAACTGATGGGAAATCCTCCTACACTTGAGACTCATAAATTCCTACTTAATGCACTCTGTCTTGGTTTAAAAGAAATGTTTTTCTATATGTTCTGAGAAGAGCATTATATATGTCAATATTCTGTAATATTGTACACAAAGAATGTACTGCTCATTAGGGCTTATACCACTTCTCTCAGTTTCTTTTCCTTTTCTTTCTTTCTTACCCTTTTTTTTTTCTTCTTCTTCTTCTTTTTTTTTCTTTTTTTCAAGTACAGATCTCCTTTAGACTTTTATTTTTCTGACCAAATTTGTATTAGGAAATTTGTCCGTTCTTGGACAATTCACTTAGCCATGTAGTGTAATTTAAATATTGTATGCAAAATTGTCCAAGATTTATATCTGGAGGCATATAAGATTTAAGGATAGCATAAGGGAAATATGTTCAGCTTATGGGTGGTGATATAATTTAATTAAACATTGAGACCTGATCCTCAGATGTCCTGTATATTATAACTGTAATGAGATGCACGAGGTCTGTACCTTTTGTTAGACTGTATAAAAATTTGGTCCAGTAACATAATGCATCATTTATATGCCATGTGCTGCTGAATTAGCTACAATTTTTAGTATTCTGGAATATTGTAGTGATTCAGGCACTGATCTTTATCTTAATTTTCTTTGTCAAGTGTCCTAGCTTATAACAGTTCCTTAATCAACCAATTAGAGATTTTGTGGATAGAAATTATTAATTTCCTACAGTTTTAAGGTGCGTCTTGTTCACTTATGTGAGTGTTTCAGCGTGCTGGCCGTTATTTCAACAAATTAAGCTTGATTATGTATTTTATCTCTCTGATAAGAATTGGAAATACAAGTAACTTGATGTCTAATTACTTATTCAACCTGGTTTAAAAATGAGGGCTTGAGATATAAATTGGCAAAGATTGCTCACACTGCAAAATTATTTCCTTTCATTTTACTATGTTTGAAACTTTTTGGAAAAAGTTAAAAAATGTAGTTTTTAAATACATAAATATGCTTAATAACTTCCAAGTTATTAACAGTTTGTACATAGAGAAAACTCATGATGCATACATCCTTTCTGATCATAGATTGTGCTTACATGCCTTTGTCTAAGTTCACTCCTTACTGGAATACACGTGAAGATGTTTGAGTAGTACATTAACTTGATATGAATTAGCTACATCAGGGAATCTCAGCTTCCACTGCATACCCACTCTGCTTTTTGGTGTTGTGATTCCAAACTGGAAAACATGTTTTCATTTTACCCAAAAAAAACCCTCTTCACTGAAGCAGTAATTTTTGCCTGGAAGATGAAAGAAGTGCATCATACTGCTGGCTAGCAAGCTGTGTGCAGACCTATTCAATGTGTAAAGGTGATGTTATGAAATTTAGGTTACTGGTTTAACGTGTTAGTGGATTGGAATAAAGGTTTCAGAAATCCTTGTCTCCAGAAACTTAGTACTGCAAAAAGCTTTGGCCATTTATGTGATACAAGGAAAAGAAAATCACTGAACTGATAGTGGTGAGAAGCCCTACTCTATATTTATTACTGTCTGGATTTAAATTCTTGACTTACCATGTTTGGTCTCAGTTTATATATGTAAAGCAGATTTTATGAGACTGAACACTAAGCAAAGAACCATCTAAGTGTATGTGTGTACGGGTGTATGTATATACATATATATATATACTTAAGTATGTATGTGTGTATATATATATGTATGTAAACATAACTGTTGGGAACTTAAAATAAATAAAATCATTAATGTAATTTTTCCAGTTTTTTCCTTTCATTAGGCCAGTGTTTCCTTGATGCAGGCAGTTCTGAGACAGTAAGTTATGTACAGACTGGTATCAGAAGGAAACTTTATTTTTCAGATTGGGTTCTCTGGGAAGTCTTGTTAGCTAAATGGGAAATATTAGCTGTGAGGGAAATTAAAATTTGAAATAGTGGAAGAGGAACTGGTGGCTGGATGTTTTCAACTGACATGTTCCCACTTCTCTGCATTGCTCCAGCAGTATGCCTGAGGCAACCAGAAGACACATTCCAAAAATCAGGGTATTCTAGTTTGCACAGTAGCATACCTTTTTTCTTCTATATCAAAACCATCTGATTGTAGTTTTGCTGATCTTTTTGTGCAACAAAAGTAATTTTTGGTTCACTTCAGAACTATTTTTTTTTTTTTACGTGAGGCAATATTCATCTGCTTTTACAGATTTTCTCCATTGTCTCATCTACTGTGTCAGTGATACTGTTGGTTGATTTGGAGTCAATCTCTGATCTCAGGGATTGTGGTATTATCTTAATGCCCTTCTGATCTACAATTACACAGGAAAAAAAAAATGTTTCTGAAGCAAAATGCTAAACTCTTTGTCTTAGTTCTGTGTGTTTTTTTTTTTTTTTTTTTGTAAACATTTCTTCCTGCCTCTCGGTGTAGCTCTTCATTGTAGCCTCTACCTCTTCATTGTAGTTGAGATCTCCATGAAACACTCCAGAATTAAAAGGAGAGAAAGAGAATCACCATGCTAGGCTACATTCCTGACTAGCTGACCAGTAATATAAATTTTCTAGAGAATGCTACTCAAGGTTCATAAGGTCTTTCACCCACTGATGAGACCGGTTTCCTTTTTGTAGTAGAAGCCTGTTTTTGTTTGTTTGTTTTTTTTTTCCCCGAAAATATTTTTAAAGTATTTAAATGACTGTCTAATACTGTACTGAAAATTTAAATAAATAAATACATTCCATGTTGAAATCTCAGTTGCATCTCTTGTACTGTTTTGTCTTTAAAAATTTAAAGAATAAGGTAAGGGTAAGTTAAGTTATGAGAAGGATTTGGTGCTAGAACTACCTGCTGCCTTTTTATCAGATGTATGTGGTGCTTAAAGCTGCTCTAGAAAAGGTTTCGTCTTTACTCTTTGAGTGTTTCTCTGAAATAACATTGTGATATTACGAATGGTGTTACCATTGTCTCAATTCTGAGGATTTTTTAAAACATATTTTCTTACTTGTATTGCTATTTATTTAAACCATGAGAGTTTTACTGTAACCAATGCATTTATTGTTTGCTGTGCTGTTTACTGTTTGCATCTCCTTCATTTTAGATCATAACAATCAGTGACTAATGAAACCACTTAAAATATTTTGAGCTTATGAGCTGCAACAAAAGCTTTGTTTGAGCAGGTTGTTATTTTGTTTTGTTTTGTTTTTTAAAGTTATCAAACTGTTTCAAGGGCCAAATCAGAGTAGTATTTTCAATTTAAGACAATTGAAGTAATTCAGACTTTATTAGGTATAATTTTGTCTCAATTTCCTTGTGGTTTTCATTTCCAGCTACTGTTAGAACTACAGTTAAACATCACCTTTAAGATAATGTGCTACATTGTAGTGTGAGATTAAATAATAATTCAATTCCCTGTGTAATTTTCAAGTAATAGTTTTATTATATTTTATTGAAATACAAAAGGCTTACATCCAGCAAATATATTTGGTAATTAATAATCGGGAGTAATAAATACAATCATGAATAATCATTTTTAAAGTACACAATTTAAAATTACTCATTTTTTAACCTAATGGTAATGGGTACGAATGCAAATACACTAAACACATACAAAAATACATTTGTAATGGAAAAAAAGAATGCTTTCAGCATTCTTAATGCATCTTAACTTACATGAGCAATTGTAAAAAGCTAATGCTGTTGACAGGGATGACATCCAGTGCCCTGCAAGCACTATTTTTAAAGTGAAGTTTTATTCTGAAGTGTTACTGTGTAAAACAGCATCTTAGTGTTTTGATTTAAAGTATTTTCTATTTAAATAGACTAAGTAAAAATATGGTTTCTGTTGTAGAAACTTAAACTTGTGTCCTTGGTACATTGCCTTCATTTGTACACAATCATCAGTTTTTTGTTTTTTGTTTTTTTTTTTTTTTTCTTTTTTCAAGGAGCCCTGTTTGTGCAGTTAATTGTTTATATTAACTGAATTTATAAATGTATATAATAATGTAAACTAAAGTTCAGTCTTTGCTGTGGTAATCATGTGGTACTAACAGTTAAAAAGAGTTATAACTACAATCAGCCACTATCCTGAATATGTGAAAGTTTCACATCTGAATGAGGAGCTGTCATCCAGTATAGTCATGAACTTTGTAGAAGCTCACTTTGAGCTGTAAATACAACTTCCGGTGTGTGCCAAGCAGCAAACAGTGCCTAAATGTTATACAACACAGGCATGGCACATATATATATGTTTATATATATGTATATATATATGTATTCAAGAAAAAGATGTTCAAGGTAAAGTAATGCTCATATTTGAATCAGAATTGTGAGTCCATAGGGCATAAATTGCTAAGCCTATAAGTAATTAATGGCCACCCATTGTCTGCCCATTGTTTCTTCTAGAAAAACTAATAGTAATCTTTCAAAATTATACACCAAATTTAAAGTACGTTTGTGCATGGCTTTGTAATCTACTTGCTACTAGGAAGGTAGTTGTGAATGTGAATCTCATGTTCTTAAAGGATTAAGAAAACTGCAAATATTTTTTCTCTTCAAAAATTTTGAAGGAGAAGACAGTTTGAGAAGTTTGAGGAGAAGACAGTTTAACTCTGTTGGAGATGTTCAGCAGCCACTTGGACGTGGTCCTGCTCTGGGTGACCTTGCTTGAGCAGGGGTTGGAGCAGATGGCCTCCAGAGGGCCCTGCCAGCTCAAATCGTGGTGATTCTGTCACCAGGAATTAAGCAGTGAAGCGTATATGTACATATGTATATACATCATGCTTTTATTAACAGAAAAACAGGAATCTGATTTTCAGGGAAGCCATTAAAAAATAATTCCAACTTGTATGTGATTTGCAGTGTGAGCATAGTAAGGAGAGAAAGGAGAAGTTCCCAAACACTTAAATGTAGCCTGTGGAAAGAGGTAAAACCCTCACTAATGACAGCTCATAAATTTCCATGTTTGCTGCTTACTCTGCTCTAGTGTAGGTAAGAAAAGTTAATAAAATGGTGTAGGTCTGCTTGAAAGCTTCATCTGCATTTTTACCAGAGTGGTTGTACAGTATTAGCTAATACAGTATTGCAAAAAATGCCACTTTTGAGCAAAATCCATTTCTAGCACAAGAATGTGAAATAAAAATATGATTAAGATATATATACACACTGTATGCTTAGTGCAGGCATCTTAACACTGGTGATCTCTTACCAGACAACTTTTGGGCATGGTCAGATAGTTGATAAACTTGATAGTGTTGTTTTTCTTTAATAATATGATATGTTAAATGTGTACTGATTTTTGAAGAGAAAGTGATATGTCTTTAGGAATCATCGATTTTTCTTCATACGCATTGTCAACCTGAACTGCTGTCTTGAATAATGCAGACTTTGTTATTCTGAATACCTGTAAGAGAAATTCTCGTAAGACATTTAAAAAGCATTTTTCATTTTGAAAATTTATTATTTATCTACTGCTAATAGTCAAGAGCTCACTAAAATCTTTTGAGATAGTCTCCAGTTCATTCTAAGGAGAATTGAAATAATCCTGCTCCTGAAGCTATTTTACATACTAAATCATGGAGTTTAGAGAAGAATTATTATTTCTGTCCCTGGTGTAACAATGTTGTGTATCTGTATGAAATAACAAACAAGTGCTATCTATACCTTCCTAATTTGAAGAGCATGTTTTTGACTGTAAAATAATAACTATGCAATTTGCTGCAAAAGAAGCCGTAACTAAAATATCTACAGGAGATTACCAGCACACCAGGGATAAATTAGACTTCGGGATGTTTGGTTCCTCAGCATTGTTTTGGTGTAAGAGCAGCAACAGTGCCAAGAAAAATTAAAATCTGTAAAGCCTAATGCCATAAATTTTGAACTAAGTGTAAAGCCCTTCCATCTCAGTAGTATTTTAGAATATCTTTCCGTTGTGATTGTGGTAATGAAACACTAAATCTGTGATATTGGTGGGGGAGCTCTAACAGGCTATCTTGCATTGCTTTTGTATTATTTTAATCCAAAATACTGTTTGCTTGATAATCCAAGTGACTGACATGAGGATGAAACAAATCGCAGTCTTTTGTTTTCCGTCAAATATAATTTCAGTCATCTTGGTGACTGAAAGTCACTTTTTCAGAAGATGATGCTAAATGGCAGTCACTAACTTTGATGAATGACATTTTAGGTATTTCTGAGGGATAATCTATAACAACTTTTAGGCTGCATCTGCATTACATCAGAATAAGTGATCTGTGTCCGTGCCAATTAGATATAGCATCATGAAATGAATTATTCTACCATCTTCTCGTATCCAGTGGTTTATTGCCTGTGCTTCTGGGTTATTTTATGTCAAATACTTCTGGGTCTTCCAAGGTTTTGCTTAAATTTGTTGCAACCAATTTTCTGTGTCAGTACATGTCTTTTGCAAGCTTAGAAATGTTTGTGAAGATCCTTTAGATGAGATCCTTTTTCTCTTTAAGAATTAGATCCATTACTGAATTTTGAACATTTTGAAGATGAAGCCCACTCACTAAATGCTACGTACAAGCACAAATAAATGACAAATTTATAGAATAACATCTGTTAGATCAACTGCAAAATAATAGACTTTAGAGACAGCTTGATGTAATACCCTAGCAGTTGAAAGCAATGTCTTATTTTTCAGCACCCTTTTCACTGAGTAGAGAACATCCAGCTGAGTCACTGATAGGGACAGGGGATATTACAAGAGAAATGATGCATTTTGAATGAGCTTGTGTTTTGAACTTCCATCTGTAAGGAGGAGAAAACATGTCAGGATGAGGTAGGCCAGCAGAGAATCAGATCAGCAGGATTGTTTTTAGGGAACTTCGTCATGTTTGACTCAACCGTAGCAGGTCACCTAGATGTGGGCTTGTTGGCCTTGTGTCTCAGTCTGAAGGGGCCTGCCCACTCCAATGTGTGCATGCTGGCTCGGTCACGTTCTGCATTGCCCAAAGAAAGACAAATCTCACAATCAATTTATTTCCTATATTAGTACTTGCTGAGCAAGATGTACTGTTCCCACAGACCTAACTATGTAAAGCCCTGACTGTGGTAGTCAGCGGCTTGCACGAACTTAAGTTTTCTGCTGAGCTCAGAAAGAAGGAAGAGCAAGTTCTTCATCTGGACACAAAGCGCATATTAATTCCTGTATGATATAGAAGATAAAAACCAGCCTCTGAGAACTAGGTTTTGCAATCATTTTCCATGTAGTGCCCCTATAACATAAACTGAAAAAATTTTTCATGCTTAGGAAAACATTGAAAACTTATTTTGTTTTCTACTAAATTTCATGCCTATTTTCCTAAACTCCTTTATAAACACAGATGTATACTGATTGTAAGTAGTGTGTCCTAAAAAGTTGTAACTGCTGTCATTATACATGGCAAAACAAAACAAACAAATTGGAATTTTAAATTTGGCTTAAAAATTTTAGATAGCCAACTGCTCCTGAATATTCAATTGAAATGCCATATTCTGGCCCCAAAGGAGTTTTCCAGATTGTGACATGGAAGTGTTGCTCTTGGAACACAGCTTTCATTAGCTGAAACTATGTACGCGTTCCCTCCTTCTTCTCTCTCATCTTTTTCCAAATTACTTAAAGCATATCCAACATAAAACCTCTGAAGTGAGCACTCATTTTCTCATTTTGAGCTGTACTTATGGTGAAAAATTATCAACTACTCTTTTTTTTTTTTTTTTTTTCGAATCCAATTTCTACTTCATGGTTGCCTCACTTCTCAAGATCTAGCTAAGAAAACAAATTTAGGTGAGAAGAGCTTTGTCAGTATACTTCTGCCAATTCAAATATAGGCCAAACATCACAGGCCCAGCTTTCTCCCACAGATGTTGTGCCATTTTATACCTTTCGTAAAATATTTAACACTTTTGTAAATAGTGATTTTAAGTAGTTCAGCCAATATAAAAGTAACATTTATTATTTAGGTCTACCCACAGACAAATTTTTTTTGAAGATGGGTGTACCAAAATACTTCCTTCTATGACTGGAACACAGTTGCCAGTGTCTGTGTTCTTGTTTTTATCAGCAGCAAAGCCAATTTGTTCTTGAGCTTTTCTGAACAGCTCCTCCCTGCTGTATTGTAGATCTCTATCATTGTGTTCCTGTCTCCCCACTTGTCAGCTCAGTCTGTACCTGTCACCTTAAGTGCCCGAAGACATCAGACCTGGGCAGGATCCTCTGTGTGATGAAGATAGGCAAAGATAGGCAAAAATAATCAGCTTCTCTCTGGTATCAGCACTTCTTCCTTTATTTACATAAAACTAGCTGTGTGGGCTCAAACCAAAGGTAGCCCAGTATCCTGTCTTCAGTAGTGTATATCTAGTGATAGGGCACTGATATTCCCCTCAGTGATAACTGCTAGCAGCTGTAGTCAAAATTCTTTAGTTCTAAGTTGGGCTGCGATTCAGGAAAATGAAACAGCAAAGTAAAAGCTTTTTGTCTACTTTTCAAGAGATCACAATCAGATACATCAGAATTAAGAGGGTTTGATGATTTTAGAGAAAGTCTTGACTCAGCTTTTCTCCTTTCTGTCCTTTTTTAACCCCCTAAAGATACAAGATACCCTGTACTTGAAATAATGTCTGGATATGAGTGGTACTTGAAATGTCTGAGATATGAGTGGTAATCTGCTCAAGCTGGAATTCCTGTTTGCTTCAACTCTACATAGTTTAAACAGGCTCTATGTATTTTCAAAGAATCAGTCATTCCTATGCAAGCCTCCCCTTTGGTTTGCATTCTGTGTTGAACTTTCATTTCAGATTTTCCTTCTTTCTTTGTGTGTATAAGTGACTGCTGCATTAGCAAATATATACATAGAACTGAACCCTGTTGCATAAAAGCACTTCAGAGTGGATTGTGCTTGTCATATCAAACATCCAAAGAAAATGAGTTTTTCTTTGGATGGAACTAGTACAGAGAGGCTTCCTGGTAACATTTACAAAGAGGAAACTGGTTGGAATGTTAAAGCTCTCAAAAGTAGTCACAAACCTTGTTTTTGTCTGGCTGATGCCGGAAATGCAGAATTTCAGAGACTAACTTGTCAGTCCTGGCTTTGTAAACTGGTCTGGTGACCTGCAGCAGTTTAAAACAAACAAAAAACACCACCAGATTAGTTATTTCACTAAATTACAAAAGGCACTTGGACAGAATGGAACACCAAAGCCATGCAAAAGAGCTGTAAGAAAAGCAGTTCTACACTGTGTTATGAAACCAAGACAGAAGTAAATGTGGAAAGTAAATATAGGAATTAGTATTTTTAGTCATGAAATTGTTGAGGAAGAGCTTAGAATCAAATTTAGTTTAGTCGGAGAGCTACAACACGAATATGGACCTGTTATTTGAGGAGGGACTGTGTGTTGAATAACAAGGAAGAAATTCCATGCATTTTACCTCCATACTGAATTGTGTTTTCAAGATTGCGTAATGCTTCTTGATCAATGATCTCTGAAGAACTGGCACAAGCACTTACGCTACAAGCCGTATGGCAAAAGCTAGTTATGGGGTCATCGTATTCAAAAGCAGGATTAATCCTTACAGCATTTTCTGAAGTGCGGCTGTTGAGAGTAGGACTTCTACAATGCAGAACATTTTTGTTTAGGTAAGACTTCAAATTACAAAATAAAAAAGAGGATTTTTTTTTTTTTAATGTGAAGAATGAGCCGCTTACTCCAAATTAAAGTTTCTTTTTCTTTTTCTTCTCAACTTAAAAATTAAAATGGTGAAAAGAAAAACAAGGCTTAGCAAGCCAAAAATGAGAGGTTTAAAAGTGAAGGGATGTGTGGGTTCTGGAGCAAATTTTGCACAGCGCTGTCCTTGGTGGAACGTGTATCTGCGTACAGGGCATCTAAAATGGGGAGAGGAAGAGAAAAATATACAGAACTTGAGGGCAAAAAATACAGAGTACCTCAAATGAAAACAAAAGAAAATATGCAGTTTAAGTATAAGCACAGTATTCACAGTACAATTGATTGTTATTGTAAAGAATAATGTGATTCATAACAGACAAAGGAAAATTATATTCATGAAAATGAGTGTTAAGCAAAAAAAAAAAAGATACATTCTTTGCCTAATTAACGAAGTTGAGATAATATTTGTGTTTTAGCACCTTAAAAGTTCAGGTGTGTTTTTTTGAGTAATTCCTAAACACATCTCTGAAGCCTATATTGTGCTTGTTGGTGACTTTAATCTAACTAGTGAGGTCTGAAATGGGAGCTCTACTTTAAGGCGAGGAAAAAGGTTCTCATATTGTATGAGAATCACAGGGTTTCCAGTTGATAGAAAACTACTGTAGTTCTGAGTAAATTCACAAGTAAAACAAGTGCAAAGCAAATGCTCCCTTCATAGGCCATAATTTAGTATAGAGACTGTACGAGTTTGCTCAAGTCTGAGACTAGTATTAAGTTTGTATGTAATTTGTTGTAATTCACGGAAGTTTCATGTATTATTTTTAATATTTTTATCATACTAAATAAAGGTTTTGTAATTTCTGTACATTAATCCAGGTTTTTCTGAAATGGAAAGAGATTATTTTTCATAGTGGGTTGGTTTTGGAGCAATAAACTGGTTCAGTAAATTTTTTAGGAGGACCCATTTAAATTGGAGGCTGATTATTAGTTAAAATTCTGCCACTACACTGCTCTGACTCTTGCAAGTCATTGTGGTGGATTCGAAATAATTTTCTGCTATCTTTTCTGTGATGCCCACTGCAGAAAATGAATTGTGACAGCTGTGTTCTTGCAGTGAAATTATCATATGAATAATTTGCTTGGTAGTCTAATTTTTTGACATTAATCCTAAGTATTCTAAAAGACATGTCATTAACCTAATTCTAAAGTCAGTATTAAGAGAGAATGAATCAGGTTAGTGTTCATAGGTGTGCTTGTAAGAAAACAGATTTCGTTTTTAATACGACTTAGAAAACTTAATTACTAGGTAATCAATAGCGAAAAATGTGAATGTGTTATTTTTCCATGATATATCAGGAAGTCTGAAAAGAATGCATGGTTGTGTGCTTGTCATCTCTGCCAATGATGCTGAATTTCTCATAACTTTCAAATGCATTTCTGATAAACAGCTAGATCATGGTGTTCTGTGCGTTCCATCTAATAGATCAAACAGGATTTATCCACAGTGAAACTGTTTGTGTTAAAGAAAGGTATTGCAATGTAGTTTAAAGTATCTGAATAGTGAGTTCTTGGCTTATTAGCATAGTTTATGCTGTTGAAAAGTACGTACTCGGCCCTGTTTGTTCATGGAATAGAACCAGGGGTCTGTGAGCAGAATTCATGTCAAGAATCATTTATTTACCTGCAGACAGCTCCTTTTCCTGGAACTAACTCACAGTTCCCACCATTGACACAAAGATGTGGTTCCATCTCACACAGGCTCCGGCAGGGTAATCCGTCTTGGCTTGTGTAACCAGGTTTACAAAGGCAGTCAGCCTCTTTTGTCCACTCGTTCATTACGCATTCAGAAAATTCATCACATGCCATGAATTTGCATGGGTCTGCCTGATCAGCTGTAAAGGATGGGTAAATAATTAATTGAGGCATTGAGGCATTACCCCCAAAGTATTTGGCAAGCTCTGTGGCAGCTAGAGAAAACAGTACACATTTACTGGCCTGCTACTTGTGCATGTTAATGGCAGGATACAGTCTGGCATAAAAGGACACGCATTTTTCTCTCTCTAGATGACACAGCAAGCATGCAAGCTTATATGTACTTGTACGTTTGTTTACCCTGTCCTTATTAAGCTGTGATTTTATTTTTATCTTACTGACAAGAATTTTCACACTTGAATATTGTTGATCTTTTTTTACTATAAAGCGCTGGTTTTGTGCTCAGGGATATAGTCGTGCCATGCTATAGTCTTGCCTATGTGCAAGAAGCAGTTTTTGCTGTAATCACCTTAAACGCATGCTTTTAGGCCATGACTAGGGGAGGGAATGAGTTTAGTGAGTATTGCACAACACTATGAGGACTGCGACACAGGAATAATGGCACTGTCAGTGGAAAATACAAGTTTGTGGGGCTTTGTCAGAAGAGCAAAAAAACTCTTTGGGAAAAACTGCTGTGCTTTTGTTTGTTTCTTTGTTTTTAAGTATTAGTAAGGGACGCCTCTGTGAGATGAAGGGAAAACGAGTCTGTTGATGTTCATAGGAAGGCCCAAGTCAGAGACAGCGTAAAGTCCTGACTTCACCTGTCACACAAGTCTAGTTCTTTCCCATTCCCTACTTCTACCTAGACATGACTAAAAGGATCAGAAAGCGTCATATTAACATCCAACTCTATGCTGATGGAATAATAAGGAGGAAGGCTGCAACCACCAGTCTTGTCTGCTGGAGGCAGTTTCTTGTGTTAAGAAAGTTAAAACCATAAATAGAAGGCAAAAGATGAGAAGCAGGGCAGGGGATACAAATTCTGTTTTTATCAGCACACAGTAAGATGTGTGAATCAAGAAAGGCAAAAAATAATGAGTGTGTAACGAAGAGGGAGGAGAGAAGGAAAGGAGAGCAGATGTACAGATTGGAGCTGGGCAACACAGGACAGCAGGTCCTGAGTGACCTGAACTCTCCAAAGAGAGAGTCAAAAAGAGAGAGTCTCCAAAGGACGTTTGCACACACAGCCTTAGCCCTAGAGAGGAACTTGGTTTCAAGTCTGGTCTAGAGAAATCAAAATCACTTAAAACACCAGCACAGAAGAAAAATGTCCATTCCTAGTTACGTGGGCTTCAAATTTCTTAAGAAAAATCTGCAGTTTTAAAAAGATTGGTACTGGGTATTTCAGCTAGTACTATAGTTACTATCTGGGCTGAAAATTTTCTTCCAGAGCCAATTCATGGCCCTAGATTCTCAATAATATTAATTCCAATGAAAAATAAGCATCACTTTCTTTATAATACTACTGGAAATCTCAGACATACACCAGGATGTGCTTAACTGCTGGAAATTAATCTGGCAGAGCCATTCATTTCTAACCTCTCTACAGTTCTGTAGCTATTTTTTTTTTTAACTACTATTTTTATTTCTGAATTTAAGATCAACAAACGCAGTTTTAGCTTGCTTGATTTCCTTTTGCTATATAAAACATACATGTTGATTTGTGAGCTGCTTTGCTCCTGGACTGTAAATATATGTACACATATACAAGTCTAACAATTGGGCACCAAAGAAGTACAATAAATCTCAAGGTAACTTTACTGTCAGTCAAACCTTTACCTATATAAAAATTGAAAAATACAACAAAGCAAAACATTTATTTCAAGTACTTTGATCTGGTCAGTTGTATGATTGGAAATTACAAAGTTTAGTCCCTATTTGGACAAAACCAGGTGGCACACAAAAGGACACAGTAGTTCCTACAGATTCTTTTCTTAGCCCGTGCAAAAAAAAATGCGTGATAAATAAAACCAGAACAGTCCCACAGGAGGAAAAAACAAACAAACAACAACAACAACAAAAAATAACACAGAGGAGTTAGTATGACTGAATAACTGATTAAGTATTAACTGCATGTCTCATCTACCCTCTCCCCAGATTTGTTGACCACAGTTTACCTTCACACTAGTGGACATAAAGATTGATTGTGTTACTAAGGAAAAACATTCTCTATCTGAGCATTACCTACGGTTGTACATTATGGCCCTGCAGTGTTGAAAAGCTGAAAGGTATCAGTGTGTTTCTGTGTCATTAGGAGAGCTAGGCATGAGCAGCCCACTGTGTTAGAGAGTCATTTTTTTGTGATGGTGTTTCATTTTCCTTAAAAAAAAAAAAAAAAAAAAAAAAGTTGGGCTATGCACCTGCCATGATTTGTCACTTTCTCTGCATTTTCACTTATTTAGGTAAACAACAACAAAAATGCTCGCAGGTAATTTAAAAATCCTTTTATGTATTTTGGTATTTATGGTATTGTTTATATATGTATATTATATGTATTTATATATATACTAATGTAGTTAGCCCTTTACAGCTGTTTCTTATGAAAGTTGATGAGTCTTGCAACGGATTTTGGGCTGTCAGTTCCCATCAGTGTTTCATTGTGGGATAACACTGTTACCACTAGATGGCTCTTATTTTCACACTAAATAGAAATTTGCTTGCATTACCTTAATTTACTAAACTTTTTCTTTTTCTTTTTTTTCCCCTCCTTTATTTGAAATTTTATATTTCAAATAAAAAGGAAGTGGGGCTGTATGGATATATGTTGGATTTCTAAATGTGATTTAATCCACTTTTATATATCACTACTACTCATGAGCCATGAAAGTTTTGTTCTGAGAACAGCTATCATACAAATCTATTGTGATATGTTTTCTTGAATTAAAGTTGAAATACCATGTCAGTAGAGAAGAAGATATAGATGAAGATGAAAGATTTTTTTCCTTTTTTTTTTTTTTTTTTTTTTGTTGTTGTATTTTAGCAACTTTTTCAATTTAATTTGTATTTAATGAAAATTTACTACCAAAGCAGAGAATCTGTGGTGGCACAAAGTTAAGTGTTTGTAGGAATCCTTTATTCTTTATTCAACAGAACATCAGGTTAACATGGCAGTATTTGAGAGTTTTTGTTAAGAGAGTATTTGAAAGTTTTGCTAACTTTCTTGGCCGCTTCCAATTCTCTTAATTGTCACAAGGAGATACCTAAAATAAAGGTGGTCTAGAAACTGCCTGCAGGAAATGTAAACGGACATTTTGTTCTCAAGTTGTCAGAGATCTGTACAGCTATACCCAGCTTAATCAAAACCCCTAAAGGTATCTGCATGCTAATGTATCGGCATTTTCCTTCTCCATACCAACAAAAATTCAACTCTGAAATAATTACCAAATCTGAAAATAAATCCAGGCTTCAGTTTTATAAAACAATATAAGAAAAAGGTGGAAATCAAACATGATAAGGCTAGAGTAAATGGTCTCAAGTTGCACAAGGAGACATTTAGAATGGATTTAAGGAATAATTTCCTCATGGAAAGTGTGGTAGTATTGGAATAGGTTGCCCAGAGAAGAGGTGGAGTTCCCATCCCTGGAGGTATTTAAGAGAGGTGTGGACATGACACTAAGGGTCCTGTGAAAGGACTCGGTGGGTCAGGGACTTGGTGATCTTGAAGGTCTTTTCCAACCTAGATGATTCTATGACTCTAAGAAAGGTATCAAATCAGGAGAGATTCTAGAATTACAAAGCCATGGGGTGCTATACATGCTAATGCTTTGGTCAGTGAGAATCTGTAGAATCCTAGTATTCCTACAAACTCTCTCCTTCTGTTCTGAACTCTTTAGTCCTCTAAAGATAGTCTTAATGATGTCCTGAGCAATGATTTCTTTACAACATTGTAAAAGTCATCAGAAGTGATGTTTTATCTACTCAGATGTGTAGGTAAAACATCATGCCTATGGATGAGTCACTCCTGTAAACTATATGTGAGCATTTTTTATCCCTGTCTTCACCCAGTCATTGTTTCTGTTTTTGCTTCCCTGTACTTGGATTTTGAACTGAAAAGCAGTTGGTGTACATGGATAGACCAATACCTCCACCCCAGTATTGTATGGAAATATGTCTGCAGATGGCTGAGTCTGAGTCTGCAAACATTTTTTTTTTTGTATATTACTAATGTTTACTGGGAGGCAATTAATTATACAGTTATTTCCAAAATGGTAATCTTTCTGAAGCTTAAGGAAAAGATGATCTACATGTTTTTAACTTTGTGTAAATATTGATCACACAATCTTACCTGGCTCAATATCCAGGGAATAGCTGTCAATCTCCAAATTGAGACGTTGGGCAGCAGCATCACAGAAATCTTCCAAGACACAGTGAACTGCTTCCGTGATATTATATGGCACTGTTCTGGCAAATTTCATTTTACTGTTGACAATCACACTTCCATTCCTGAAGTTAAGTATTTCCAGTTGCTTAAAGCCTGTAAGGTTGGACTGCAGGTATGGAAGTAGCTGCAAAACAGAAAGTTGCTTTTATTTTGACTTACTGTCAATGCCTATACCCTATTAGTTTTTCTTATAGTTGCTTTTAGTTATCAAGCACACGCATTAAACACTTATTTCTTTGAATATATGGCTGTTAAATTTCTTTAGTATAGCTGTTAAATTCCACCACAAAATTCCCTTTTCTGTTTTTTTTTTGCTATATTCTTCTGGACTCTTGCATCTTTCTCAGTAATGTATTGAGATGGATGGGCAGCAATTTCCCCTGTAATGAAATGCACAGCGGTTGGGGAGCTTATTCATCTAGAAGAAAAAATCACCA
Organism: Netta rufina; assembly: GCF_964035555.1. NCBI lineage: Eukaryota > Metazoa > Chordata > Aves > Anseriformes > Anatidae > Netta > Netta rufina. Next base: position 87,958,927 of record NC_140125.1, on the reverse strand, counting down.
CGCTCCAAAGCCAACCATAATTATTTTCAAATATTCAATCCAGGCAGGTTAGGGCATAGCATGACAGGCGTGTCACTGAGCTGACCTGTAGTCCTATTGTACCCATAAAGAAAATCCATATCTAATTATATTCCCTTTGCTAGGCTATGATATATTTTATAAGGCCTATTCTTAAATTCAGCATAAAGACACAAGTCTTAGATCTATTCAGTATTGTTGATGTGAATCTAAGTTAAATCCAAATAAAATTACATGCCAGACATATATATAGTGGAGTCTCTTGAACAAGTAAACACTTTGATCACTGACTTCATGGAGTGTTTCTTTGCACCCTGAGAGCATTCCAGGCTTATGGGTCCTTTAAAAATGCATCTTATCATGCTGAATTGTAGTAGGGTTTGATAGTGCCAAAATATTGAGCTCTCCAATGCTGAGTGAGCCAACTGGCATGAATCAGAATTTCCTAGCCAAAACTTCTATGTACAGCTCTCACAGAAGTTTGTTGCTGTTTGTTCCTGATTTATGGAGCAATAATTAATGTAATTTAGAGATGGGGGATGTGTATTTTTTTAAGCCAAGCCTCACTTCTGCCGATGTTGTTCAAGCTCACCAACTGCATTGTTTCACCCACCAGTTGCATGAACTGTTGTTCCAGTGCTTTGTATTCTGTCGAACTCCTATTGAAGAGGTCATCAGAAAAGTGCATGTTGGTCACCCTCAGGCTGAAGAAAACCACCAGCTCTTTGCCTTTGGCTGCAGTCGTCATGGAGCTGGTGGTTACATACTTCAGTGTAGGAGCTGGGGTGGCTTCTGCTGGCTCACTTGTCAGCACTGAAATGTAACCACTGCCGTGCTCTGCTTCATCCAGAGCTGCTGTGCTCACCATACCGATGCCATCCAACTCAGCAGAGATATCCTGCACTTCTGTCCCAGCAATGCTGGGGGGAATGGTGTCAGCTGCTGGCACTGAGGAATCTGGTGCTTCGGGGGACTGGTCGATGATGACAGACTGGCTGTAGGTTGGGCTGGTCACTGCAGGCAGCAGTGTTGTTTGCTCTGGTGGCAGCACGTAATCTACAATAAGCTCTCCAGGCTGCGTGACAGAGAGATCACTTGCACCAATAAAGAAAGGCAATGATGTTTTATAAGTGCTGGTTGTAAATAAAAGGTCATCACCCGATGATTCTAGTTCATCCATGATCTTCACTGCTGCAGAAAAACAGGGGAAAAACAAATGCCTATTTTGAAAAACAAGCATAAAAAACCTCAAGCATGGAAACAACATACATCTTGTTTTTCCACTGAAGCATTTTTAAAAACAAGCTTTAGTGCTATTTAAACACGAAAACATTATTTCCATCAGCAAAGAACTACAGGAATAAAACACCCCATCTGTGTGTTTGAGCGATGAAATTTCTGTAGGAGATGTGTTTAAATAATAATTATACTTGGTAAGTATTTCCTGAGCAATTCCTAAAGCTCAGTCTTGTTTTGAAGGTACATAATTGCACTGTCAGTTTATATTGACTGAAAGAGTAGATTGTAGCTATGAGTTGTCTGCTTGGATCAGTTCTATGCCAGAGTCATTCTGTTGCTTCCCCCTCCATTAGAGGTTAAGGCTATTACCTGCCAGTAATCATAAATTGTGGTTAAGGAAAATGGTACTATAATCTTTTCTGATTTACCTAGAAGACAGCAGCAGCAGTGAAATCAAATTCAAACCCTAAGAAATCATCTGCTGCACTTAAAGCAGCCATTTGACCATGATGTTAAAATTTTATGAGGCCCCCACTGGGCTTGGCATTGGCCTAGGTTTTGTAATAGATATAGCTGAAATCCAAATCTGAAGTGTGATGAGACGCTGAATTTGGCTTGCAGCTACCTGCTGTGATGTCTCAACAACAGACATCTACCCCATCTGATAACTTTGTCCTTCTCCAACAACATAGTTAAGCATGTTCCTCATGCTGGACTTTTAGCAGCCCCCTACAGGCAGAATCACTTATCAACTGATAGGATGGAAGCTTTTCTGCAATTAATTCATTTATCTAAGCTCTAATTTCCTCTCTGTGGCCAGTGAAAGTACAATAACCCCCACTGAACAAGATGGCAGCTAAACGGCATAGGAGTTGCTCATAGATGGTCTTTGTGTCTCCTTTTCCTTGCTTCTATGTGAATTAGGACCAATCTTCTGCTGTATTGCTGTTTTTTAGGAAAAAAAAAAAAAAAAAAAAGAAAGAAAAAAAGTATATTTTCAACAAAGAAAACCTTAACACAAGATAACTATTTTCTTGACACTGTTAATTTAACATGCTCTTTGCTTCCTCCCTGCAGGTACAATGTACTTGGCTGAAGCATTAATCCGCCTAAAGTGGATTATTTTCGATAGAACCACAAGTAAAGCATTGCTTTCCTGATATTGTTCTTTTCTTTACTAATATAACATATATTTCTGTACACTAGGTGAAGCTAGTGTGCTTTAGTAGGAATGCATAGCCCCATTCTGCTAAACTGACCACACCTCTCAAAGTAGGAAAGAATTATTCTAAATCACGGTATGTTTTTTTTTTTTTTTTTCCACTAGAATTAGCTATTTGCATGAACCTATGTTCAGAGCAGCTTGATTTTTCCTTTGCTGTTTGTTTTATTTTACCTGTTTATCTATCATGCATATATGGTGATTCATTGGTAATAGCGTGTTTAGCTAAGACATATGTTTAAACTGTTGGAGTAGGTTGTGAGAAAGCCAGAATTACTTTTTGCTTCTGCTGTAGACTCCTTGGGAGTCTTGAGAATATACTGTTGTGTGGTATTCATCTCACTTCTAGATGATGCATCTAACTTTTAAATGCCTGCTAAGCGAGTCATCTTTTACATCTTTTTCAACAGAGAGACATTTATCTCAGATCAAGCTAACCATCCAAAATATGTTGGATCTTTTGAAGTGCCTGTATCTTTGTAGACTTCCAAACATATGCAACTAATTTATGTAAGATGCCTGATTTTTCTCCTACATAGTTTCTGTTATCTAAATCAACCTCTTCAGCTCCCTGTAGCATTATTGAGGTTCACTGGCTTCTTTGAGGTGCTCAGGTACTAGAGTAATAAGAACTATGAATGTTTTTTGAAAAGTCACTTTACACTGACTTACAGTTTGACTCTACCAGCAGGGAAATGTAATTCTGGCACTTCTGAAGATTCAGTGAATTTTACTCCAGAATACCAGAAACAAACTCAAATGTCAAGTGTTCCTCCTCCCAGTCTCAGTTCAGTTCTAAGTTTTTACTAAGTTTTTATATCCATTACAAGTGTTTTACAAGCCTTCAATAAGGAAAGATCATTTTTTTTTTGTTTGTTTTTCTTTTTTCTTTTCTTTCTCTGCTTTTCTCTGCAGAAAAGTTCAGAGCACTTTCTCTGGATACTCTGAAGCAGAACTTCTCAGATAAAGCATTCTGGAAAGATCATTACAGCATCTGTTTCTATTTGTGCAGTCTACACATCAGTAACTTGTGCAAATGTTATTCCATTACAAAAATATCAGTCTGAAAGCACAATGTATTTAAGATTGCTTTTAACAAGTATTGAACAATAGATTCTAACATTGTACTCCAGCAAATTGATGAGGAATATTGGACAATTTTTAGTTAGAACAGAGTTTATCACAGGAGCAGCACAGGTTTTCATAGGTATACACCAAAAAGCATTCTAAATACAAAAATATGTAGACTACCCTGGATAGAGATAGCCAAGAAATAGACTCCTTTCACATTTGCTGCTTTCTAGATGCGCAAAATATTGCAAGTTTATAAGGCAGTGGCTTCCAAGATGTTCTCCACCTTTTGAAGAAGACTGTAGTAGCTAGTTACAGGTTATTTCAGGATTCTCCTGCTATCCTTCAGCTGACTGTAGTGCAGTCACCAAAGACACTTCCAAACCATTCACAAACTGACTTTTATGGCTGTCGCTGATGGACAAACATTATGTTATTCTTTGGTGCATTAGAGCAAACCAGTAGGAGCTGGGTGCTGCCAAGGTTTTCCAGAGATCAGGTTTTAGGGAGGCAACTGCAAATCAGTACCATGCCACAAAAGATACCTGTTTTGCCCTTAACACTAACTGGTTGATGGTAAGTTAGTTTACCAAATGTTAATTCAAATGGCAAAGTTGGACACTGCATGTGACTGTAAGTGGAAAGAGGCAAAAACACATCTCATACTTAGCTTCTCTAAAGTGTTCCCTGCCTTTTAGGTATCAGCAGATGAGAGTTTTGTACCCTTTGCAGACGATCTGTTTCCAAAGCATGATGACCACAGCGGTTTTCTGACCACTTTCAGGGAACAGAATTTGAGGACTATTTTTTCTTACACAGTTGCTGGGTTTTAGATTCAGTATTACCATTTTTTCTCTTCTTTCCCCTTCTCCTTTAATCTGTTGCTTAATTCAGCCAGGGAAGAGGCTCCCAAATTTTCCTCTGTGATGCCCAGTTCTTTGGGTAAATGATAAACTTAATGTAACTTGACACTTAAATTTTCAGAGTTTCTGCTGTAGGTGAAGACCTAAAGGTGAATTCTCTGTGACTTGTGTGCTTAGAACGAGTAGAGGTTATTGAAGATAATGCATCCCTGTCAATATTTAGTATCCCTTTCCTGTATTAGATCAGGGAAAGTTTCATAGTCAGTTTGTTGCCTTTATCTGCATGCATGAAGATGTGTGTCCCCCAGGTGCCTCAGTTTTATTGGCAGTATATTTGGAAACCTGAATGATTTAAATGACAATTTACCACTTGATAGGAGACTATTTCACCTATTTTTGGTTTTATATTTAGGGTTGAGTTCTAATCACATCTGTGTCCACAGTGAACTCACTGAAATCAATGAATTACAGTAGCCTAAAACCAAAGTAAGTGGGATAAGGAAATCTGCATTTGCCCTGAGGATCAGGAGTGCCCAGTTCTATGGCCCTCAGAGGAAATGTGTTCTGCCAAATTATCAAAATGTTGCTTACCTTTCATGTGATTATCTCTCTCCTCTCTCATGCATCACGACTGATACATGTACACTTTACAAGTGATCTTACAGTACTGGTGATTCAGAAAAAGCCACTGAAGTTCACTGCTAATAGGAAAAATCTTTTCTGGATGGGATGGAGAAAAAGACCAAGTGCTGCATTCTTATTTACTGTGAGACCTAACTGTGGAGAGCTGGAAGCACAACAGGACCATGAAATGGGTGCAGTAAAACCCACTTAAACTAGCACAGTTACACAATCTTCTTTTATTTGTTGAGATATGTTATTTGCATTGCTGATGGTATAAAGCAAGAGCTACAGCCCTTGTCCTCGCAACTGTAGAGGGCAACCCAAAGAGAATAGCAAAGTGCTGTACAGAGCCATGGTTGTGCATGCAGCATGCACCAAATGCTACACTACAGCTTGAGGTCCTAATGCTTCATCAAGAACTTGAGATGCTTTTCTCTTGTCACGTCCTCATGTTTCTTGTGTAATCAAGGATACAGACAGATTAGAAAAACAAATCCAAACTGAGCTTAGCAATGTTCTCTGTTTACAAAGCTCTTGGTGTTACGTGTTATGCTGATAAGGAGTGAGAGTGCCTCACTAGTTAAAGGAACACAGAAAAGATTTCTTAGCATTAGTGCTTGAGGTATTAACGCAGGATGATCTACTGATGGGATGAACCTGTAACTCCACAGAGTGATGACAGGGTGACAATGTACACCCAAGCATACAATTGTGATGGTATTTTCTAGATTGTATTTTAGAAAGAGGTAACTGCGGGAGAAAGAAACGTTGAAATATCTTTGAAATTGCAGCAAGTATGAAGCCAAATAACCAAACATATACTACAGGTTTAGAATATAGATGTATACATGCAGTTGCATATTCATATATATATATATATATATATATATAAAAGTTATACATAGGCTGTAAAGCATCATCCTATTAGAAGCAGAGTAACTTAAAAGGACTTGAAGGCACACCAAGATGATCTCTGGTGCACATTTCAACTGTTTTCATAAGCTGCCAATTCTAAATAATCAGTCATTGTCTCTCCAGCTGTGACAGCACAGAGGTGGTGGTAGTCCCTTGCAATGTGCAAGGAAATGGGCTTGCCTAAAATCCTGCTGAGCCCTTACTGCAATGCAGCATCAGTCAAAAAACAAGGGATTACTGACCCTTCTTTTGGTTGTGCTCTGTGTCAGAGTAAAATGATTTGAAATGCTTTGCCATGCTATTTCACTGTCTGCATAAGAGTGTGTGATGAAATCAATCTTCGGGAGTAAAAAAAATGTGGGTGAAACACAAAGAAGACCCAAGCATTTGGACTCTAAAAGACCCCTTTCCATTTGCAGTTAGAATCATGGTTTTGTATATGTGTATATATGTATATTTATCTATTGTTTTGAAATAGAATGCAAAATACACTTGAATTAGTTCTTCATATAGAAATTAGTTGTAATACCCAGTTTGCCTTTTAGGTGAGATCATTACAACAGAAGGATAGAAAAACAAACAATTATTTTATGAGAAGTTTAGAAGCATGAGCACTGAAAATTTAGACATCCTTAGCCTCAGAATATTTTATTTCAGCATACCATTTGGTCTACAACACCATCATTTTGGTGTAAGAAACCTGCAGAGGGCATGGAATAAGATGCTGAATTCAAATATACCCCCAGAGTAACCGTACTGAAGGTTAAACAATGACATGAAGTTAAACACTACTGTCAGTGATAAAAAACAACGATCTTAGCTCTCGACTACCAAGATGTTCCCTGAGATCTCCAGATTTTTTTTTTTTTTCTTTGTATTACATGGTCAAGGCAGGACAACTTTGTACTGAAGATAGTTTTATGTCTAAAATTAAACTGCTGTTGGCAAAGATGCTTAAACAGTAAATTAAGAGGCAATTTCCTGAGTGCACTGTTATATTAAATCCTTGTAAAAACAGTGCTATATTCAGACATTTTTTCCCAGCTGAGGGAGTAATATACATTTGTTTGAAAAACTGGATGCCATTTCAACAACTTCATCTAATTAGTTTGTCCTCTTATATTTTTTGTTAAGTGAGGAAAACCCTTCAAACTGACCATGAATAAAGAGTTATTGTTTGTGAAAGGTCAAATTGTCATGAAAAGATTTTCTAGTGGCTTTGCATTAATAAGCATGCCCAGAAGGCTGTACATTAAGAGAGCCTGGTATTTAATTTCATTCATGAACTTAATAAGCATTGACATTTCATATTGGCAATGGACAAATTTTACAAGTCCACTGACATATTGTTCTGTATATGAAAGTTACACTATTACACTGTATATGGTTATACTTGTATACAAGCTGACTGAAGAAAATAACTAAAAAAGGAAAAAGTATGCAATTAAAAGACTGGTCCACAATGCAGGGTAAGAATCTCCATATGGGCAGCTCTGCTGACATAAATACCAGATGGAATGGTACAGAAAGTAGCTGAATTCAAATTTACATATTTTGTTGGTGACTGAAATGCCACAAAATCCCTGAATCAGGACTGATATACATATATATTTTTATATATATATAATATAAAAATAGGTAAAGTATTGATTTTGTGTTTGAGGTCTTTCATTTTTAACTAGGGAACAAGTAAGATAAGGATTAAGAAAACTACTGGGGAAAAGGATCGTTTATTTAATGTGTCACAACAAATGCCTTACAGCACACGATTACTGATTAATTTCATCTTTCTATCTGTAAGACCAAAACACAAAAGCCAGAATGACCTAGGGCTGTCATTCTGTCTGCCTATATGAACTCTCTAGAAGACAGTTCTAGTGTTGAGTGAAACCAACAGAACTCCTCCACTGACTTCAGTGAACCCCACTTTCATTTACAATGGAAACACATCAAAACTTCCTGAGGCTGCTGTGACTATTTCTGGAAGGCTACTTCACGTTAAGGTTCTGCACTATATTCTATCATTTTAATATTGTATTAAAATATATTGTAAACAAGTAAGATACCATACTAAACTGAGAAGTCTGAACTTGACTGGTATTCACATCATTGAATTAAATGGAGAAACAAAGCAGAGAAGCAGTGAATTTGCAAATATGAAGATGCTCTTACAAAGGAATAGAGTCAAATTTGAATAACAAGTATTTTGCTTAAAACCATAGCTTCAGGAGGATTGCTATTTCTTTTTCCAATTGTTCCAGTTGCACTGGTCTGCAGTTCAATTTGAAAATTTTATTTCATGAGTTTCAAATATGAAAGACTGTGAAAGGTTTATAAATACCTGGAAACATGAAGCAGCAGCTTCACATTGTGACACAAAGGTCACAAAAACTCTTGCATGCCATTGATACAATTTTGGAGCTCCCTAGATAGAGAACCTAGAACCAGGAATACTGTTTTTGATTTATTTTACTTTTGAATGATTAGAAATAAATTCTGACAAGTTACACTACCTGTCCTTTAGAAGTGAAAATATCCTTCAAAGCCCTCTCCACTTTCTCTGTTTTTCTCAACTGTGAGATAGAAAAAATAAGAGCAAATGTTTGTAGGTCATGGCCCAATCAAATAAGTTTATTAGTTTGTGAAATGGTAAAAACAAAATAGAAGTCACATGATACACATTCAAGTAGAATGTTGACCCAAAGACCTAAAAACAGAAAAGACAAACAAGAAATTAGAAAGTTATAACCTGTGACTATCTTAAGATCTTGTCATCATATGAGTACTTTTAGATATGCAAAGATGCATGAAAACACTGTACACTTTATTATTATTATTATTATTCCATACTATATCATTACCTGTATTTGAAAAACAGGGAACTAATGGAATGAATAAGTTCCACACCAACATGTGAAAGAACTTCTTCATGGTGAGGGTGACAGAGCATTGGAACAGGCTGCCCAGGGAGGTTGTGGAGTCTCCTTCTCTGCAGATATTCAAGGCCTGTCTGGACGCCTACCTGGGCAGCCTGCTCTGAGGAACCTGCTTTGGCAGGGGGGTTGGACCCAATGATCTTTTGAGGTCCCTTCCAACCCCTTCAATTCTGTGATTCTGTGAATGTCACAGGATGAAGACAATTTTATGTTTCTAAACTAGTGCGCCTTGGATATAGGTAATCTGCTTTTCTTTTCATAGTTTTAAAATGCAACAAGAGAGAGATAGAAAGTATCTATCTGGGAAAATCCTACTAATTTTACACTATATTGTATCATAAGTATGCATTTCAATTTTAGTGATATTGATAATCATTTTGGACCAGATACCTTAGGGCTGACTTAGCCTGTTAAAATATTAATAAAATTAAAATATAATTATGGTTGAAGTTTGAATTTGAACAGGTCTAAATATTGAGCGCTATTGTCAGGGAGCAGTTTAAACACTTAACAATAATAACTACAGTGTACACTAAAAGGGATCCATATAGCTTTTTACTACGTGTGAGCAGCAAGCTCTCACCACATTTTGGTCACACGCTGATCACTACTACATAACCTTTAGGACTTTTCAGGATACCTGTAGTACTCTGAATATGTAATTCTAGCTTGATCATGCACATACAATGAACTTTTTTCTTAATCCTGTTTTATTTTAATATAGACCTGCTGAAACTTTTGCATTTAGTCTCATCTTCAATTCAGTCAATTCAATTAATGATAACTTTATCAATCTTTTCTATAATGCTTGAGAAAATCACACAGTTACACCTACCTGCTCACTCTTCCAATCATCAGACTAAAGCAGCACCTTCATGAAAATCATTCTTTGCACATCTGAATCAGCAAGCAACCAGTGAAAGGGCACCAAGAGAATCTGATGAAAGAGAACGTTGAGAAACCTCTGTCATTTAAATATCAAAAAAACAAAACAAGAAAAGTAGAAAAACAGGCAAGAAAAACAGAGGAGTTCTTACCCTGTATAAGCAGTGACGTGAATAAACTGGTCAGCATTCCTGGCACAAAGAAAGTGTAAATTCCAATCCTGGGAACATCTGGAGCCATTCTTGCTAGAAGTAATGGGGTTTTCGTTTCCATTACCCCAATGCTGGTTATGCCAAATAGAAAGCTATTGTAACCACAGACAGCCCTCAGGTAGTTGGGGATGAACCAGAGGCAGAAAGAATCCCCAAACATCCAAAAGATGATTTTTTTTTTTTCCCCTAGATATTACCAGGAAATAGTAGGGAGGGAGGAGGAATATGAAACTGAATTAATTGCTGGGCAGGAGGAAGAAATCAAAGGATGCCACTTACAACAAGGCTGCACTAACATGAGAGCAATTACTAAAATGAATGAGTCTCTTATCAGTTACACATACAGGGATGTGACCACCACATACTTGGCTGTGTTTTTTTTTTTTTTTTTTTTCTCATAGGAAAAACATTGTGATATGTTCTGCAGAGTCTTCTTCTCTCAAGTGTTTCTTGAAGTTGATAAAACCAAGACATGTGAATAGACCAAGACATAGAATAGCTGAAGTAATTTAGTGCTAGCTTTATTTTGCCCTATACTTCTGGAATAACATATCCAGAAATATTGTTTCCTCTATAATGGTCAGAATTTGAGGATAAGCCTTTACCCAGATTATATGATCTGTAAGTAGCTACAGTTAAAACAAATACAAGCTAAAATTCTTTTTCCTGTTTAGGAAGCCAAAGTATTTAATGATTGTTGTTGCAGACTTCATGAACACTTTTATCTGTGTTTACATTTGTTTGCTTTTTTTTTTTTTTAATGCTGAAATTTTCTTGAATTTTGAGATAACAGGCTGTCTAATGTAACATCAGGGGCTTCCATTCTGAATGCTCATACTGTTTATAGTAGAGTCATGGGAAGACTGCAAAGAAAGGGCGAAGAAATTTAATCATACAGAAGAGAGTGATGAGTGAACTCCAGAGGGAAAAAAGAAGAAAGAGGAATGCTAGAAAACACCAAACAGGTATCTCAGTAGAAAAGAGAAGTTTTGCTTGCACTGTTTGTAAATGGAAAATGACAGACCAAATTTGGAAGGCACTACAGCAAAGAAAAACCTTTTTTATAACTACTCAAAAGTTTAAACCTTGATATCTAATCCAGGCATTTTATAACTTTACAGTAAGAAGCTTGGAAATATATACAAGGGCTTTTCTCTTAGTTCTTTTCAGAAATCTCAAAACAGAACTTGAAATTCAAATTTGAGGCTTACTTAAAGATAGCTTAGTATCTTACTGGTAGTTCTGGTCTGCTTCAAGGCCTGGAGTAATAACCATCACCGTTTGGCCAGCATTCTCACTGGTCCCCCCATTACTGCCCGTGGACATCACCATCCAGAATGAGCATGCACTTACTCCTGGCTCATTTCTTCCACTGCCTGCCCAAGCCTACTAAATCCCTCCTGCATGACTTAAAAGGACACCTCTTATTAATTTTACTCCTCACTTGATTTTTACTCTCCTTTCCCTAGACCTTTTACACAGAAATTTATGAGCATTTTGTGTGAATTTGCAGACATGATTACCTTTCCAGTAGCTGTGACAGATTATTTATTTACTTATTTTGTAATATTGCTTTGCTCAATGACTTCAGGTAGGTACAACTGAAGTAACAGAAATGGATTTTAGCCATTCAGTGTTCAGGAATCTGTAGTAATGCTTAGCCTCTAGTTACGGGCATGTGATAACCAATGCAATTAACTCAATCTGTGAAACACAAAGCTGATGGGGACACATACAAGAACATCAGACTAAGCTATTTATGCTACCCATCTCTTCCTTTCATGCTGAAGATGAGTAAATTTAGTTTTATGAAGTTCTAAACATGCAGCGAGGAAAATTTACTCTATCTTTTGGATTGTAGGGTGGGAAATGGGATGGGAATAGATGTAGTACAATTGCAGAAAACTCTTTAAAACCTAACCCTCTGTCCAACCTTATACAACACCATCTAAGTAGTTCCTGCTCTTTTACTCCAGCAACAGTGAAAAGTTAAAAGATTACTAAGAAATGCAGCTATCAAACGAAGCCAGGCACAAAGTTAGAAAAATTCTCTACCTGCTAGTCATAAAATTTGCTTGCAATATTACAGTTAATATCACTGGTACTGCTGACTTTAATAAAACCTCTATCATAAATATTAAGTAAGTCTTGAATTTCCAGATCTAATTCTGTTACTTCCTATAAAATATGCAACATCTAGAAAAAGAAAAGAATGCAGGGGATACTGTACATCTATACACTGCCAGAATAGAAAAAGCTATGAAAAGTGAAAAAGTTTTAAAGGTTATGCACAATTTAGTCTTTTAAGAACTCAGTAAATAATGTTCAACGTCTCTCTTAGGTTAAGTATGTAGTATGTTTTGCATACTAGAAGATTTTAAGCAGAAATAATAAATACAGCTATGTGTCATTGCTAACGTGGCTTTCCACCATTTTAGAGAGGGAACCCTTATTTTTCTCCCGCTAATCTGCAGACGTGATGATGGAACTCTTACATGTTAATGCTTGTTGTAGACATAACTCATGTTCAACCAAGACAAGCAAGATAGTGGGCTTTATTTTCAAGAAGGGCTTTTTTTTTTTTTTTTTTTAACAACTCCAGGCAGTTCATTTTGTTTTGCAGACTGATAGGTTCTAACCCAAATGTGCAACAAATAATTTCTGAAAATAGTGTTCAAAGGGTTAGTCCCAAAAGATGTTTACAATATCAAACCTACTCATGTATACCTACACATACAGAAGATCCAATTCTTTTTCAGTGAAAAATTATATGTTGTGTGGCACAAACAGTAATGGCTTCAAGAAGAAGCAAAAAAAAATTTTTTTTTTAATTATATATTTTTTTCTGACTTTCTGATTATATGAGAAAAAATTCTAGACAAAATCTGAATTTCTTCCAGCAGTGAACTTTCCATTTGTATTACCCTTCCTAACATTTCCCTTAGTCCTGACATTTGCCTGATGACACTGAAAGTCATTAACCTATGCAGTGTATTGTCTCTGAGGATCATTTAGAAACACAGCAGCTAATTTTGACCTGAGGTAACAGGGCCTGTGAGAGCCAAATAAACTGTGGTCATTCCTTGACAGCAGGTAATAATCAAGCAAGCTTGAACCTTGGGGCCAGACAGAGGCCCATCTCCTGTGTCCCTCCTCCCATCCGGTGAGAAGCACTCAGGCAGTAATGGTAAAATGTTGCAATCAACAAATTATTTACAATTTTTGATCTGAAGAAAAATAATGGATCTAGTATTCTCTGCATACATTGTGAAACAAGTATGTAGTTTTATGTACTTTTATGGTAAGTCCCTAACCCAATGAGTGAATAAAATGAAAAATGCATGTCTTTCCTCCCCCACAAATGTGACGCTTTTCTACAGTAGTAATAAACGTTATGTAAAGGTATGCTGTACTTTTATCAGTAGCATTGTAAGACTTCTCAGTAAGCTTTTGAACACAGTTTTGTTTAACACTTTTTATCACAAACTTAACTTTCAGGACCATCTCACAGTTAATTATTGTAAGAAGTGTTTTTCTAAATTTTAGTTCACTCTGTTAATCATAAAGTATTTGCTTTTTTTTCCACTTCAAAACTCTGTGTAGGAAAGCAAGAGTACAGAATGGGAATTTCTTACTTAGTACATGTGATAAACCTGCACACACAACGAGGATGGCTCATGCTAAGTCATGGCATGTGATATTCCTGCCAGTGAAAAACACAACAGAATGCATCTAGAGTTTTCCATGTGTGAGAATCTGCTATTTCAGTAAAGGTAAACCCTTGCATTTTATGCAGCAAAACTGTAACTCTTAAAAAGGTAATAACAGTTAACTCCAACTACCAGAGAAACTGCCATGTGCAATAACGTGACAATGGAGTATTCTGTGTTCTTCTCTGCTTGGGGTTGTGGTGGTGTGTGATCTCAAGTGGCAGCTTTTATATTCTTTATTCCTTAAAATGGACATTGTGGTATTTACTGGATCCAGAAAGAACAGTGCCACTGACACAACACTACACAGGCATTTCCCCCTTGGCTTACAGGTTGATGCTGGGCAAGAGGGGGGAATTTTGGCAAATTCTGTGCATGCTGAGTCAGGAAGAACATGAAAGGAGGGGGAGTGTTCATTGTGCTCTCTCCAAGAATCTTCTTGAGTGCAGGCTGGGATGCAGAAGGCCAAGGATTAAGCAAGAAGGGAGCAGGGGTAGATCAGAGCGTCGTGTGGGAGCAGGGACATTCCCTGTAGCAGAGAGCAAACCTAGAAACTTTAAGCATGACATTTCTGGGGACTTAGAAGTACCATGTGAAGTTCTTACCTGTCTTCTGCTTTTCTGTTCAGACAGTCAGCCAAAAATCTGAGCCAAAACACATCTGATTATTCACCCAAGAATTAATTCTACTCATGTGTTTGTAGTGACCTCTTGCATCTTACAAAGTACAAGCTTCTTAGAAATGTAAATAAAATTAAAGTTTGCTGATGTAATGCTGAGTTAGTGAGGCCAAGTTGGCTTTCCAGACCACTGATAGATTTGAGGGAGGCATCGGCCTTACTGAGATTTTGCTGCTCTAGGGAAAAGCCTAATGTGCCTGTGCCGTAAAGCTGACCCTAAAGTCTTTGTCCTAACATTTTTCATTTGCACGGTAAACACTTTCCTTATAGCTGTGTAAAACATGGCTATCATGTACGTTTTTAGGGTGAGATCATGCAGACTCTCCACTCAAACATATGTATGTATATATATACACATATGTATATATTATTTTTTAATTGTATCTTTGAGTACCATTAAATTCCTATTGCATGAGTAAAATTGAATAAACAAACATGGAAAATATTATTATTATTATTATTATTAATATTTACATTCATCAGATTTGCAGAAATTCAAACTTCTCTGAGCCAGAGTACACCTTGCCTGGAATAAATTATTTCATGACACATTTGTGGCTATCATCCAGACCTGTCTGTAGAACATATAGTAATTTACCTCCCATGTTTTAAATGCTGGAATTGTTCTCATTTGTGCTAGCTGGGATTTCATTTATTTATTTTTTTTTCTGGCATGTCTTTTTGCTCTGGCTTTTTGAAATTTTGAATTTCTACTGTAGTACCCTGTACAAATCCTTTCTTATGCCTTTGCATTTGTGTTTTGTTGTTTTATTTTTGTTGTTGTTTTTATGTTGTTAACCTCAAAGTCAAATATATTAGGATTTTTTGAAGTGAGCATCAGAAATGCAAATTATATTTTTCACCTTTGATGGTCCAGAAATATTTTTCTAACAAATGAAAGTGAAAAGTTAGAAAAATGTTTACTATACTTACATATGACCATATGTATAATAACAAGTGGACCTCTACTATTCTTTCTTATGTAAAAGTTTTTAGCACCTTACCTTGGTCAAACAGACTATCTTGGTCAGCTTCTTCCAAAGGTAGCTCTGTTATTCCAGCCAGTTCCTTCTTCTCCTCAGCTTCAGTATTCTCATCTGTGGCTTGCAGGAGATTAGGTGGGGTAAAGCTACCAGTAGTATAAACTGCCAGAGTAACAGCCTGCTCCGTCAGAGACTCATAGTCATCTGTGACTAAGTCATTGCTAGCCGACTCATCTGCTGGAGGAGGCAAATAGGAATTTTCTGGTTTTGGAGAACTGTCAGTACTAACCAGAACATTGAAAGGCACTGTGAAACTTTGGTAACCAGTAGTGGTATCTTCCGTGGCTGGAGAAGATTTGTCCTGAGATGTTTCTCTGGGGGGTTTGGTAGGGTACACAGGTTCAGATGAGACAAAATTATTATCAAAGTCTTCAGGTACACTGATCTCTCCACTTAGCACAGGTATTTCAGTTGTAAATTCATTGACCAAGATGTCTCCTGTTTGGTCTAATGCTGGTGGGCTAGGATAACCCAGTGGGAGCTCCACACCCATGGCATCCTCCTGAAAAAAGGAATTCAGAGGGAAAAAAGTTTTAAAGGATAGTTTTAATTACCTGGGCAAGCTTGAGAAGTGGGACCATGTGAACCTAATGAGGTTCAACAAGGCCAAGTGCAAGGTACTGCACCTGGCTTGGGGCAATCCCAGACTAGGAGAAGAACTCATTGAGAGCAGCCTTGCAGAGAAGGACCTGGGGGTTTTGATGGATGAAAAGCTTGACATGAGCCAGCAGTGTGTGCTTGCAGCCCAGAAGACCAACTGCATCCTAGGCTGCATCAACAAAGGAGTGGCCAGCAGGTCAAGAGAGGAGATTGTCCCCCTCTGCTCTGCCCTCATGAGGCCCCACATGGAGTGCTGCATTCAGGTCTGGGGCCCCCAGCACAAGAAGGATGTGGGGCTGTTAGAGCAGGTCCAGAGGAGGGCCATGAGGATGATCAAGGGACTGGAGCACCTCGTAAAGGAAGGCTGAGAGAGCTGGGGCTGTTCTCTTCTTCAGGCTGAAGGCTCTAAGAAGACCTTATAGCAGACTCCCAATACTTAAAGGGGGCTTATAAAAAGGATGTAGAACAATTTTTTCTTGGGCAGACAATGACAGGACAAAGGGGAATGATTTTAGTTAAAGGATGGGAGATAGAGATTAGAGCTTAGGAGGAAATTCTTCACTCAGAGGGTGGTGAGGCACTGGAACAGGTTGTCCAGAGAAGATGCGGATGCCCCATCCCTGTAAGTGTTCAATGTCAGGTTCAGCAGGGTCCTGGGCAACATGATCTAGTGGGTGGCATGACAGGGGGGTTGGAACTAGATAATTTTTAAGGTCCTTTCCAACGCAAATTTCTCTATGGTTCATCATCATTTTTAACGTTCATTGCTAAAAAGAACAGCAATCTTTAGTAACGGGAACCTGCAAACTATAACTCAGCATGACATTGTGGGATATGTGAAACATTTGGTTCGTGCATGTGATCCTAATCACATTATCTTTCCTTTTAAAAATGATCAAAGAAAGATGACCTTTACTAACCCTGTCATTTGCTCTTCTCTCATTGAGATGCACTTCTGAATTAGCGAGCCATTGTTTCCTTGATATGTATTTTTGCATAAGAGCATTATTCTATATATTTACAAACTTCTTCACAGTGTTTAAGTTCATTTCTCATGGTGAAATAAATAACTAAATAAACTGGAATTAACTCACCAAATCAGGGCCTGCCAGAGGAATAGTGACCATGGCCTGGATATCATTATCAAAATCACTAGGTGGTTTAATAGATTCTGAAAAAAAATAAAAAAAGAGGGAGAGAGAGTGAGCAATATTTCAGCAATGGCACACTGAATACTCTTCAAACGTAAATTCAGTAAAAACAATGTTAAAACTATTCTCCGTTAAAGAAGACTTTTAAAAAAAAACATCTTAAGAACAGAGAAGCATAAATTTCAATTTAAACTGGCAGCTATTAAGAAAGCAAGTATTTCATATGCAGTGTTCTTTGTATTCTTTATTTAGTATAAATGGGATAGGTCTGCAGAGGGCTGAACCAGGCACAGATGGATGAATGATTAAAATCAGCTGAAGTATGAACCACCCAGTTAAATCCACATAGGTTATGATAACTCATTATATCATGCTGTTCATTAAGACTAAATTTTTTTCAGTTTTACCCACAGTCTATGCTATTGTTACTCCTACTGCTTTGGCTTTTGTGCCCAGTTGCTTCTTTAACCCTCTCAAAGGAGATCTTTAAACACATATCACAGAATCACAGAATTGTAGGGGTTGGAAGGGACCTCAAAAGATCATTGGGTCCAACCCCCCTGCCAAAGCAGGTTCCTCAGAGCAAGCTGTCCAGGTAGGCGTCCAGACAGGCCTTGAATATCTGCAGAGAAGGAGACTCCACAACCTCCCTGGGCAGCCTGTTCCAATGCTCTGTCACCCTCACCATGAAGAAGTTCTTTCACATGTCAGTGTGGAACTTCCTGTGCTCTAACTTGCAGCCATTGCCCCTTGTCCTATCCCCACAAACCACTGAGAAGAGGTTGGCTACATCCGTCAGTCCCCCACCTCTCAGA
This sequence comes from Netta rufina, assembly GCF_964035555.1. Taxonomy (NCBI): domain Eukaryota; kingdom Metazoa; phylum Chordata; class Aves; order Anseriformes; family Anatidae; genus Netta; species Netta rufina. Next base: position 87,940,944 of record NC_140125.1, on the reverse strand, counting down.
TATTTATATACACTGAGGAGATCCCCTCTCAGTCTTCTCTTCTTCAGGCTGAACAGACCCAGGTCTCCCAGCCTTTCTTCATAGGGAAGACGCTCCAGGCCCCATATCATCTTTGTGGACCTCTGCTGGACTCTTTCCAGGAGATCCCTGCCTTTCTTGTACCAGGGAGCCCAGAACTAGACGCTAGACACAGGTGAGGCCTGACCAGGGCAGAATAGAGGGGGAGGATATGCATGCAAGTTGCTTTTCTGAAATTTATTATTAAAAATAACTAGAGAGAAATAGTTAATTAAAAATAGACATTACTAAAGTGTTCCATATCCACAAAAATTTGGCTTGGCACTTTCAATCTATCTTCAAATATGATATTTTAATAATACTGACCGTATTAGTTCATCTAAACATTTTTAGAGGGACAAAAATGCTTCTGTTTCTAGATGAAACTTTCTGGCTAAGATCTGGTGTGTGTTTTAACATCACTTTGACAAATAGACATATGAGAAATATTTAAAAAATTTTCCCCATTTTTGATCCATCTCCCCAAAACTAGGTCTACGCTAGCTTTGAAAAAATTATTGTTGGGCTATAAAGGGGATGCTTATTAGCTGGATTACTGGACTAGATGTAGCCCTTCAACCTCCTGCTAGGGCTATTCTAAACAAGCTTTAGTGCTATCCTAAACTTGTCTCTACACTTCCTGTATGTTTCAGAGAGAAAAATGATTCATGCCACTGATTATAGATTGAGATCAAATGCACTCTAAGGTGTGCCTTTGTTTCTCCAATGGGAGGTTAGATAACTTGCTTACAATAGAGGCTTAGCTTTTCGAAATCTAGGTTTTGTTTAGAGGAAACTCCCCCTCCCTCCCCCCCCCCCCCCCCCATTAAAGAAAGAAGACTGTCCATACTGGGAAATCAGAATGATTTAGTGAATATTCATGATATCTTGCTGTTTGCTTCTCCTCTTTTTTGTCCTAGTGTGCAAAATACCCAGACTTTCTAAACAAACAAGAAAAACAGATTCTTCAGTGTGATTGGAAGTTAGGCTATGTGATTATATAAAATCATATTTTGCTATAAAATTTAACTTTGTTCTCTGCATCCTTTGAATGCTGTGCAACACTTAAGAGACTGGGATACATCAGATGAAAATGATCTGTGAGCAAAGCAAAGGAAAAGGTATTGAAGGTGAATAAATTTGCAAGAGCAAATTTCAGACTTGTGCCCGCTACTGGACTTCCTACTGACCGTCAGTAAACTGAAGTGTCCCAAGGTCTACTGGCAGGGACCTGTCTTCATGGAGTGCTATGGCAACCAGTTGCTGAAGGTCTGTTACTGTGAGTTTAGTTGCTGATATCTCCCTCTCTTCCTTTGGAGAAAGCGGAGTCTTTTCATTTTCAACCTTATTTGATCCAATAGTTGAGATGTCATCCACAGTGCTTTTGATTTCTGAGCCATCTCTCTCAAAGTTTACCACATATCGTGCTATAGTGCTGCTTGATCTGCAAGGGGAAGATGCAAAAATGTTCAGTGCAGCAAAAACAGTTAATGGGTGAAGCCTGTTTTTTACAAATGAACAGAAACGTTCATGCAACCACAACATATTTTCTCCTGTAAGAATGACATAGATATACTACTTCTAATGAACCTGTTACCTTAAAAATATTTCTGCTATACATTAGCTTTTTTTTTTTTATACATTCTTTTTAATTAAAATTCCAATATTGAAAGATTATAAAAAATGTTCTAACATAATCCAGTCTAAGATGACTACTCAGAGACCTGTAGTAATATGGTTTGAACTCATTACTTATTGGTTTAAACAATCACAAGTGCCTGCTGACAGTTAATAGAAGCCATAATCACCTATTAATTATACAAGAACCTATAAAAAGGGATTAGCAAATTCATTATACTACAGATTATCAAAAATCCTATCATATCTTTAATTTTAACAGCCAGCAAGCAAACCACATTTCACAATGGGAGTCAGTTTTTCAAAGTTCAAATGAGTGTGTAAAGCGTCTCCCTAGATGTACTTGTTCAACAGAAGACTTGAGTCTTTCCTGTTATTAATGCATCACTTGTCATATACTAAATTTACATAATTAACATGAAAAATAACAAACCATTAATTGCTTTCTACAGCATCAAATACTTGGAGATAGAGGAATTTCACCTTACCTAGTATGTGTTACGCATTTACATGACATTGCAAGAATCCAGAAAAAAAAAGCAGAGATTCCTTCCTTTTAAACTATGTATAAAAGAGAAATTCTGGGAAGTTCCAGACAAATTATTCTTCAGCAACACTCCTAAACATCAACAAAAGGCTGTAGTTTTTTTTTGTAGTAGCAGTCAGCAACTTCCTGCATCAAGCTGGTGACTCATGCCATTCTATCTGGCCTGATAACAGAGTTAACAAATCAAATCCTACATACTCATTGAAGATAATGTATATATGGAAACACAGCTAGGAAACAGATGATTAAAAATGAAAATTTAAGTTTCCTTATTGTTTTTACTGTAAGTTTATGACTGATAGAGATCTTTTGTCATCTGAATATAATTTTTCTTAGGTCAATTTCTTTCCCTTTAGAGAGGTCCTAATAAACTTTGTTTGCATGAACCTTTCAGATTAAAGTAAAAGCTGGCCCTGCTGTTTTATATCACAGAATTTGTACCTGAGCAGAACACAAATCAATTCATTTTGTCACATCAAGATAAAAACCTATTATTGATGTATTTATCTACATTTATTACTCTATAAAATGATCTATCTTTATTATGAGTTAAAGATAAATTACCCATCTTTCTCCTTCTTCTGTCTTCATTTCATCACAGAAAAAAGGGTGTGATAAAGGATTGCAAAAGAAAGAAAAACAAAGATTCATGTGTACTGGTAAATCACTTGCACATCAAAAACAGCTCTTGACAATTTATCTTCTGTGTGTCATCTATAATTTTTATCTGTGTGTGAAAATGACAGCTTACTCTCCATCATTACACTTTTTCCCTTCCAAACAATGGAAAACATCATGTTTTGAGTGAAAAACAAAACAAAACAAAACAAAACAACAACAACAAAAAAAAAAACAACAAGAATTTTACTTTACCTTGATAGTCTGAAATATTTGAAATAGATTTCCTATTTCCCACTACAAATGACACAATTTGAGCACTGTCATTGTTATTTTATATCTTTGTGGTGGTAGTAAATACCTTTGACAACAGTAGTAGCAACTATTACTCTTAACCACTCATGGTGCCTACTCAGATCCTAGTCACAGGGGTAATGACCTATTAATCACCTGTGGAGGACATGCCTATGTTGACCTTCTGTAATATAATGCCCTGTTATTTTCCTTGATGAATTGCCTGGCAATTCATCTAATTGATGTCAGTCCATATTGCCTTGTGGGATATGCTGCTAATAAATGAGGAAATACGGTGAAAGGAGAATGAACAACAACATATCTAAGGCCTGTCTTTGGTGATCATGAGCTAACTAAATAGATGATGGGCAGCAATCCTTGTCATCCTTGTTGATGAATATACTTATCAGCTCCTGAGATCTAAGATCAATTTACTAAACAGATCACAGATCTCTGAGTCACGACTGAAACACATTACTTAATGTAAGTTGTAACCATGAGATACTACTACAGATTTTCTTAGCTGGTCATGCAGTAGCCAGCCTTCTCTTTTCTTACATTAATTATCAAAATGTTAAGCAGTCATTTTCACTCTGTTTTGCTCTTCTCTCTCCTATTTCCCAGCAATTTTGCAGAGGGAAAAGCTGGGAAGAAATATGCTTTGTCTAAAATTGCATTGAGATATGAATGTTCTTCAATGTATTTCATATTTCATTATCAACATGTATTAAGTATTATTAGAAGGGCTGAATGTTCCTGGTATCGTGCCATAAGCCCACATATTTCTGTCTCATCCTTCTCTTTCTTTGCCTTTATTATTATTATTATTATTATTATTATTATTATTATTGTTAGTAATTTGGTTTTCCCTTGGCTCTTTACCTAATGTGTTATTTGTTGAAACATTGACAAATGAAATATTCAGATTTTGAAAGAAATTGTAGATTCTCTATTGAAAAATTATACAGTAGCTTTTATCAGCAGTAAACATACAAGGAAGCTAACACTAACATAAATGGCAAGACAGAACAGGAATCTATTAAAAAATAAAGCATTTTAATTGTTTGACATACCTGGGAGCAACCTATTGGAAAACTTTTATAAGTGTGAACATGTATCCTCCTGCAACCTTCTCTTTCCAAGGCACCTTCACTTTGATCTATGAAGAGCACAGGATCCACACACAAAAAAGTAGCCACCTAAATCATCATGCTCTTAACTCTCTTTGCCTTCTCATTTAAGAAATTCCTTAATACAATGTTGCTAGCAAACAAACAATTTCAAGACATTTATTACTTCACCTGCAGTAGGATTTCTAGTTCCCAAAGAGAATCAAAGCTACTTCTTAATAATTCAAACGCTCATAGTCTCACTTTGAATGTGTTTGCACTTCTCTCCATATTGTCACTGTATTGTTCCCAGAGAACTATTTTCTGTTTATAGTAATACATACTCCACTATTAATAGGTCTCTTCCAGTAGAAATATGAGTCCAATTTTCTTACTTACTTAAATCCTAATACGTGGATTTCTTTAAATCCTGGAAGCTTCTCAAATATTTTTTGCATCTGTAGAAAAACATAAACTTGTTAATCCAGTATAATTTCTACTACTAAAAAGCAAAATAAAATATTAAATAACTAGACTATATTTTTCATATTTTGGAAATAGCTTTAGGAAACAGTTTTAAGTGCCCTTTTTGTGGTATCAGCTTTGCTCAACTTAAAGAGAATATTTGGTTTGTACATGCTGCTTGTATCACCTGTTAATAGAAAAAATAAAGTACGAAATGTGCCTTTTTTAAAGTAATGCAGTTATTAACTGGATTATCATCTGTTTACATAACAGAGGGAGTCAAGCAAGATGCATTGAATAAAATGTTTTTCTTATTTTCAGTTGTTTTGGTTCATAAATTGTTTTGTCATTCAGATCACTCTAACTGTGAACTGTTAATTATTTTGAAATACTAACCACATGTAGATGTATTTAGAATATCTGTGAACTTCTTTAAAAATGCAAGTTTGAGCTGTCTCATACAAATAGAATCACTTTGAATATTTTCAATTCAAATGCAAACAATTGTACAATTAAATGTTTTTTAATAGAAGAGTCAATATGAAGAATAAATAATGAGCAGAGAATATGAATTCTGTACACATTTTTCAGACTAGAATAACATGTTTCTATTAGCACCTCAATAACTAACAATGTTTTGAACTCCAACTGACTTGGTAAGCACAAATCGTTCCTTTTCTGTTGTAGCTAAACAAAAAAGAGTATTTGATGTATATCTTTTGTGTCAGAAGATGGATTTTTCTTAAAGACACAGTGCCAGTTTTCTTTTCTGATTCATTTTCTGGTCCTGTTAAGTATCAGGTAACATATTATCTAGGCATTTCATCTTCTAGCAAAGCCTATGGAGTTGAGGGAATTCAGCACTTAAAAAGAAATGAAAACACTTTTTGAGGGACAAGGTCCTTTTAATTCAGCATATCATTTATATGTACATGAGGTAAAAAGTGGAGGTCTTTTCTCTTCCTTAGCTGTATATTTCCATTCAAACCCCATATAAATTTAAAGCTTATTTATTCATGAGTGAACATTTGTCAGAACTGGTAAGGAATGTGCAGTCAGACCTACAGCTTTCTCTGTATCTCTAAGGTAAGTTAAGTGAAGAAGTAGAAGAAAATGGGGATATTATCTCAATACCATTATCACTAATATTCCTAGATGTCTTTTTTTCTTTTTCTTTTTTTTTTTTTTTTTTCTCCCAGCAAACATAAGAGAAGCTAATATCTAGTGCAGAAAATGGGTATCATCTATAATTCCTTTGCACATCTCTCACAACAGGACAGTAAGAAAGGAACTGAGGTAACTACTTCATTTTGAGCATGGTCTGACTCTAGAAAGTAGTGCAGAAGTAATATTTATGTAATTATGCAAGTAATAATGCATCCTCCGTGGAATTGTTTAGAGGAAAGTGCATCAGCTGTATTTCATAGTACTGGACTGTTAATCGTTATTTAGTCAATATTTCATGTCAAGAACAGCTTTGGATTCTTTAATGTGGACAGATGAAGTTTCATGGCAGTGGAACATAACCTAACAATCAGGAAACTTTACATTTTTCCGCCTCCTATATGCACTTCCTTATATTCTACTTGCATGCTATAGCAACATTTTAAAATTAATGAAATAACTCAAAAGTCAGATTGCTGAATTGCATCATTAAATATGTGACAACCAAAGTCAGCAGGCAGTTCTTTTCGAGGATAACACTGGAAATCTCCAGAGAAGCCACTTTTTATCTGTTCTGCCAAAACTTTCTTCACTGTTTTTCTATGCATATCTGAAAATGAACCAGGATAGTGAAATAGCTTGTACCGAGGAACACTCATGAAACTGATGAGCAACTTGTTAAATTTACTAAGCAAGCCTTTGGGGAATTTTGTCATTAATTGCTATCTATATAAATGATAGCTGAACATTCAGTTATCATTATTAATTATACAAAGACACAACAGATGTTCCAGTTCTTACAGAAACTATGGTAATGCACAACAAAATGATGGGAAGTCCTTTGAAAAGTAGTTCAGACAACAGTAGCTAATTGCTTTTAACATTTATATTACATTTCTCATTAGTTTTATTACAGAAATTAAATTATGACAAAGTACTGTCCATGAATTCCTGATTAAGCCCAAATTATATACCTAAAGTTACAGTTGGACCAATATTCTCCTCATCAGTTATTTGAGGCTCTACTGCTGACCAAGATGCTGGCTTGGTAGCTGGACAGATGGCCTAAACAAGGGCAAAAAATATCTGTACATGAAGGAAAACTGAAGGTCTTGAGACAATAGAAATTATGTACTTTAAGAGGATGGTTGATTCTAGTTCTTTTTCACTGTGAAGGTAATTTCATGTTATGAATCTCAAAAAAGGTATAAAGCCAGCTTTTCAGCATTCACTAAACCTCCTTACCTGTAGCTGAAATTTGGCGGCTAGTTGTCGGTACTGTGGGGAGTTGGGGTCATTAAGTTCAGCTGTGTACTCCTGATCAGTGAGAGTGACACTGAATTCTACCATTTGCTCTGCAGGCAGTTCTGGGACTGTATTTGTTCCTAGTTCCTGGAAAAAAAGAGGAGAGAAAAAAATGGGAGAAATAAACGCAAGTGATTTTTTTCTCCCTACATTTCAGTATTGAATAGATAGAAGTATTCCTTTTTAGGCCCCTCCCCAAAATAGCTTTCTGAACCATATCCTGCAAATGGCAAGGCTTCCCAGATGCATCTGTTGTCTTGTTTCTTCTGCCTTTGCAAACAAGTTTCTATTACTGTGACTGGAGTGTTGCCTTTTATATGCAATAATGAAGATGATGAAGAGAATCAAGCCATTTCTTGCAGAGAAAGAACTCTTCTTCTTTCCACTGTCATGAAAGTGTTATGGCTTTACTTGACATTTTGGAGGAAAGTTTGTTACTTCAAGGTACAAGCAAATGTTGAAAGCTGGTTGGTATCCTACCCTTATAATGCCTTTGGTCAACAAGCAAGACTGTCTGTTACAGTATCATGTTCAGACATATGTATTTTTTTTCATTATAGTAAAGTAGAATTGGCCCTACCTGGGTTACACCTTTCCTGTGCAGTTGACTTTACTGCTTTTAAAAGTACTCTTATTATGTTTATTGATTCCCAAAACAGTTTGCAATTTTGGCCTACATTAGTAATTTTTTTCCTTTAACAATATTAATCTCCAAAAGCCAATTACTTTGCAGGCTACCATGCCCTGACCACAGGAAGGAATGTCACTATGGGTGCATTCAGAAAGATTTTCTAGATCATCCCAGATGTAAGGTAATGTAATATTTTTGCTGATTATGGCATCAGTAGGGAATTCTTGTTCACAAACAGTGCTCAGCTTCAAATTTCATATCTTGGAACACAAGCACCCAAGGGAAATAATTCAGGGAGGCCATCCAGGAAACACTGCCTTCTGTCTATTTCTGTTTTACTACAGAAGAAGTCTTCTTCTTCTATATTTATATAATAAAGAATAAGTGAAAGAGGAAAGAATGTATTCTGCCTCCATTAGTTCTGCATAACTCAGCTCTGAATAACTCAGCTCTGCTAAGTCATGACACATGATGCCTCTGTTTTGAAGGAAAATATATTTTGCACTGTATATAAAAATATGGTTTAGTGGGTGATATTGGTGGAAGGGGGATGGTTGGATCAGATGATCTTGGAGGTTTTTTCCAACTTTAATGGTTCTATGACTGTTCTGTAACATTATACAATATAAATACAAGATCAATACATGTATGCTTTCTAGATGGCTTGAGATACAGGTAGGTAGTTGAGACTTTTAAGATGTGTTTGTTTATCTGGATCCTGAGGATGAAATAATTTCAGACAGTAAAAATACTGTTTATCTAGGATTATCCTGGTGTAATTCCTGTTCCAGAGCTGAGAAGCTTGCTGAGGTGGGATGGTGAAAGGCAGCATTTTCCTGTGGTGTGGTGGGTGAGGTTTTGGCCAGCATTACCACTCTGAAATTCTTGGTGGTGATGCTGAGACCCTGAGTTCACACAAGTGGGAAGGAGGTGGAATGAGCCTCTGTTTATGCTGAGAGCACACAGACAACAAAAAAAACAGACAGTCTTTCCAAAGAGCTACTCCAGAAGGGTAAACTCTTTCGAAAGAGAAAGAAACCTTAGAGCAAAGCAGAAGAGAAATTCAAGACAAGGGTTCCTGCCTGGAGCTCCTCAGAGGTGTGACCCACCCAGGGCCCTGGACAGATCTCAGTCTGCCTCCAGAGGGCTTCTGGAAGGTTTTTAATGAAAAGCAATTTGCAAAATAGTGTAAAAAAAGCAACAGGCTCACGATTAACAGAAAAAAAAAAAAAAGAAGAAAAAAAGAAGAAAACAAAAAAAGACTTTAAAAAGTGATTGCAATATTTTTATACTTTCTACTGCATATGCAAGAGCCATCATTCATGATATAGATCAGATGTTGATAAAACCCTTCAGCCCTACTATCAGTAACAAAGGGGAACATTAATGGTTTATAAACATTAAACATTTAAAAGTTTTTCCCTGTTTTTCTGCCCCTCCTTTTTTTTTTTTTTTTTTTTTTTCTGCTAGCTGAGTTCAAAAAAAGAAAAGGTGAGTGAAAAGGAGGGATAGAAAAATGGGCTATCCTCACCTTCACAGGAGTCTTCGTGTCATTGACAATTTCATTGAGTAGCGTTCCGTTAGGTATCGGTGCATATGGAGGGAGAGATGAACCAGGGGGACCTGGCAGAGATTCAAATAAAATCATGTGAGAACAGGTTTGCACATCAAAGATAGACAAAAATCTTCCCTTTTCTGTGTGTTGGTCAGTTGTCAGCTCCCTGAGAGATCTTTGTGTCTGTGATGGCCATTTATTCAATTTAAAGTAACAAGTCTTTGACAGTTTTCCAGCTGGTGGCAAAGCTACCACACTAGTAGTCATTATCAGTAAGATTCTGTCGTATTCGATCCACTTAAAAATATGTATGCAGGATGTTTCCTCCTTGAATCAAACTGCTCATATTTACAGATTATTATCATGGAATAAATTTCTATGTTTTTTTAAAGAACTCTGACATACAACAGTGTTGGTAGGTCTAAATGGATCAATTACTCAGATTAATGTCTTTGTATCACTGTGACTTTCTGGCTAATGTAATTGTTTATTTTCATCCATTTCCTTATTTTGGTTAACAAAATGCAGCATCTAAAAATGGTATTTCATAAATGAAGCAAAATCAGCTCTACTCACTACATGTGAAACTGTGAAAACGTAGTTTATAAGATGCATTAAAGACAGTGAAGAAAAACTGAAATGCTACACTTGAATAGAATCATAGAATAAATGCTATAGAGAAATCAAAAAATGCTTCTTATAGAATATTTTGCGAGACCATTTTTATTGTACATGACTGAACTTGTCATGCTTCTACTGCATTCATTCAATTACAGACTTCTAAGATCCGAGTCACTGATTTTAGCAATTCTATTTAATGGGCAGCTACACAGCAAACAGATTTGACTTTACCTGTAGAAACAGAAGGAATGTCTTCCAGCTTTTTGCCACCTGCTTTTTCTGTGGATATTTCATCTTTCCTATCAATCAAATAGAAATGAGTGATTTAGTGCTGTACTGACAATGATGAAGGTGTAACAAAATGTAGAAATGGCACCTACATTAAATATAATTAAATGAAAAAAGTTATTTGTAGTGAAATATTTCATAAGCTGATTAGACAGGGCAATGGACCATTAGATTCTGTTTTATATTATGGAAATATTTGCTTCCTGTACTCTTCTTCAATATGGTTTTTGTTCTTACAATGAACAAAAATACTGATCAGATATATTCCTCTACCCAGTCCTGTTGGAAGTCTGCTCATGAGGTTTCATGAGTGATTTTCTTTGAACAGTCGGAAGGATGGAGTCACAGAAATAAGCACACTGCACAGGATCTTCTCTTTTCAAAGTCTATAAATAGTTGACCACTGACAGTAATGAGAACAAGACCTTATAAATTGTCTAAACCAACTGGTTATCTCCTTTGCTATATCTCATCCTATTGGGATAGTTTGATGAGTGTTTTGGCCTTCTAATTTTATATCCAATGGACATTTAATGGTTTCAAGGGCATTTCATGCTTTGATATGAGGTGAGGATGGGAGGACTTTTTGTTCAGTTGTCAGCCTGCGCTAGAATATCATCAGTCTAAAGACAGTTTTGAATCAGATTCCTGGGACAATATTATAATGATAGTAGGAACCTTTAGATTTTGATCTGGATGTAATACTCATGGGTTAATGCTTCCCATGGTCACCAGGCAGACAGCTGAAACTTCAAGTATATGGCGAGTAACAGGATAACAAGTGTGAAAGGATTTGTTTTTGTAATGTTAGTGTTATTATTTATTGTTTCTGTCATTTACTGTTCTATGCTGATGAAAAAAAATTGGAACTGATTCTGCTAGCTTGCCTGGTGGAAGAAGTGTTGTGTATAAACACATGTACAAAAAGTACACTATATAGTTGATGTGTTAAGGTTTCCTGCAGTTAAGACTGTAGAATAATTTCTACTCTAAAAAAAAAAATATATATATATTAATTGTAGCTCTTGGAAACGTTTAGATCCTTAGATAAGAATCTTTTAAGTCATATATTGAGATTTTTCTTTCCTAAAATTTGACGCGAATAATTTCAGTTGTTTTGGGTTGTAAGTAGAGTGGGGAGAAAAAAAGAAGCCCCACCATGGAAATTAATGAGGAACATTTATATAGAAATATCTGTTATTAAGACAGTACATGCAGGTGGAGTGTTAGTGAAAACTGGTATGAGTGAAAGACCTGAGGGCACTGCAAATGTGTAGTGTCATGCTAACTGAGACAATGTAAAGCTTGTAGTGTGAACAGAAAAGATGGCTCGGCTGCGTTCCTACACAGGACCAGACTAGCTGTTTAGTAGCATAAACAAAGAGTATGACAACTCCTGATTTACACAATAATTAGGTATCTTATGCAGTGAGAACTAAATTTCTATCTGTAATGTTTTCACAAAGTCAAATAATATCTCTACATGATAACTCACAGAAGATCCAGAACGTTTCCCTAAACCATGTAGTAGTAAGGATGGAAGTCCAACAATTCATAAGCACAGCTGTCTGTATTTCCAACTAAAATATTATTAATTTCATAGAATTTACCTCAACTTCTGAATCGTGCCTAGAGAAAACTTCATGGTTTACATAGAGCATAAGGACTCTGAAATCAGTCACTTCACTTATTGCCTTGCTGCTGCTGTTTGCACTAGATTGAGTGAGAAGACCTCCCTTTGGACTTTCAGGTGAGTTTAATTGGGCCTTACATTATTAAAAATACATTTATTAGAAAGAAGAATACTCAAAGCTCCCATGTCATAATCAAGAAAGATATAGAAGACCTCTGTGATCATGAGACACTACAACATATGAATAGAGAAGATTATTTGCTACATTTGAAAATCTAAGAATATTTGAAAGAAAAATAATGCATAAATCAGAGAAACTGTCGACAATGGTTTGTTTGGATGTGCTGTAGTATTGATATGCAGAGAGTTCAATATTGTAACTTTAATCCTCTCATTCTCAGACTTCTGAGCACTATCTGAAGCATATTTCATTTCCAAGAGAGTTTTTTCAGAATAAAACATCACATTAGTTTATGAGAGCATGACATGTAAAAATACAAGGGAGAGCTAAAGTGAAGGCATAGCATTTTCATATTATTTCTCAAGTAGCCTCTCAGATAAACTTTTTTCAGCTCTCTGATTATCCTTTTGAAAATTATAGGAATTGCATGTAATCTTTTGTCACTTTCTCCATTTACATTAGTCTAATGCAAGGCCACAGCTCTACCAGAGCAGTGCTTACATTAGTCTAAGAAGACATCCTGTGTCGTCTCCAAGTGAACAGGCAACTCAGATATTTGCCTGCCTTAATTATTTTTGATTCAATTACTGCAATCTATAACACATACAGCATACACATCTCTCACAGAATACACCAAATACACCACAGTGCTATCCACATAGATGCTCACATCCACACACATCTACACGTATCTTTTTCATAAAAGTCAGTAACATGAAGTGATGAGGTTCTACTTGTGCTACTTACCTTTCCTGGAAGGTTCTATGTTTTACTCGCTGCAAAAAGATTAAGAAAAACAGCATTTTACTAGTGGATGCATCCAACCATTGAGCAGAAGCCTGTTAGCTCCTTTGTTTACTTTTTTACATGTTTCTTCTAACACATGCCCCCTCCTCTTCCTGAGCAATATTTTGCCCTTATATAAGCAGATGGGGAAGCAACTTGGAAGTCTCCTTCAGTTTCTAAATAAACGTCAGTAATCCTTACCCGTTGGATTATTTCCAGGTGCTCTTGGGAATTGCTGAAGTTTTTGCCAATGTCAAATATGCAGAAGGTTTCCCTCTGGCAGGCAGTAACCCAGTTCTGATATTCAGAAGTATCAGGAATCCGATCCAGAAAAATACGAAAGGCTTCCCACACAGCTTCCTGGCAGACTGAGTAAGAAGAAAGGGGCTAGGGATGGATGTTTTGTACCAAAAAGTAAAGTTGAAAGCCCTTTTTAAAGAGATTTGGGATTTACACATTTTACTGTACTTAGTAAATAAATCCATCTTCTGGGTATTTCTAGGTCTTGTAAGTATTTTTGAGTTGACAGTCATTTGCCTTAATGCCAAAGGATTAGTTTTCTCTGAGTTAAGGACTGTAATTTCCCTCATTTTAAAAAACAGATTATCTTGGTCTAACATCATCAGCGTGAAGAAAGGGCAAACACAAAGCACACTTTGTTTACTTCAAAAATACATACAGTGGATGTTCCAGTGACAGCAAACAGGGAGGTAAATTAAAAAGAAAAATAAATCTAGCAGTCTTCATAATTGAATAATCAAAATTTTAACTGTATATACAAGTTTTGTACATCAGAATGGTTAACTGGGCATAGAATAAGCTAAGTAGAACACATGTAAGATTTCGATATTCATAGAATCATTTAGGTTGGAAAAGACCTCTGGAAAAGCCCAACTGTTTACCTAGCACTGCCAAGTTTACCCCTAAACCATGTCCCTAAGCACCACATCTACATGTTTTTTGAATACCTCCAGGGATGGCGACTTAACAACTTCTATGGGCAGCCTTTTCCTGTGCCTCACAACCCCTTCAGTGAAGATTTTTTTTCCTAATATCAGATCTAAACCTTCCCTGGTGCAACTTGGGGCCATTTTCTCTTGTCCTATTGTTTGTTCCTTGGGAGAAGAGACTGCCCCCCATCCTGCTACAGGCTCGTAGTTGTAGAGAGTGATAAGGTCTTCCCTGAGCCTCCTTTTCTTCTGAAGTAGGGGAGTGAGAAAGCTATTGTGGTGGAGTTCAGCTGCCTAGCAAGGTAAAACCACCACATTCTGGCTAAATAACCAATACCAAGCCCTGGGGGATACAACTTATGACCTGTCTCCAGCTGGATTTAACTCTGTTCACCACAAAACTAGCCACCCAGCCAGTTGTTTACCCAGCAAAGTGTATGCCCATCCGAGCCATAGGCAGCCAGTTTCTCCAGGAGAATGCTGTGGGAGATGATGTCAAAAGCTTTACTAAAGTCTAGGTAGGTAACATTCACAGCCTTTCCCTCTTCCACTAACTAGGGCATCTTGTCCTGGAAGGAGATCAGGTCCATCAAGCAGGACCTGCCTTTCATAACCCCATGCTAACTGGGTTGTCCTGCATGTGCCATGTAATGGCTTTCAAGATGATATACTCCATAACCTTCCATGGCACTGAGGTCAGACTAACAGTCCTGTAGTTCCCTGGGTCCTCCTTCTGGCCCATCTTCAATGGAAAATATATTTTTTTAAATGCATCAGGCTAACTTCATTTTCTTACATTCTAAAATTGCAATGCTTTTAGACTTCTCAAAGTTTTAAGGACTTCCTGTAGCATATACAGGCTTTTATGTTTCTTTAAGCACCTCTGGAAAAATTGAATGACTTAGTATGGGTAAAATTCCTTTGGAAAGAACACCATTTTCTTCCTTTCTAGACAACTGTACACACTCATTTATTCAATATTAAAAATCTCCTCTGTGGAGATGAATCACCCAGTTAAATGCCAAGCTACATCAGACAAGATTAACAGGGACTGTGGCTGCGGAGAGAACAGTAGCATTCTGTATTATTTAGGGAAATGAAAGTGAACACAATGAAAATATGACAGAGGTGGAGAATTGGAAGAGATGGTATTCAGAAATGGCTGTAAAGGACATTAATTTACTGGATGCTAACTGATTTAAGTACATGACAGTATATAAAATATGTAATAGTGGAGATTAGTACTTGTATGTAATTCCATTGGCTCACTGCTTATGCAAGAAAGCTGTAAAGTTGAGCTGTAACATGGTAGAAACACAGAATGCATATTAGGGCTTGGTGTTGTTTTTTTGAACTACTTTCTAGCAATCAGGGACTACACTTCTGAGTGCACTTTTACCAGCATCTTGTTGAAGTCTCCTCTTTGTTTTAAGTTGAAATATTTCTAATTTCAGACAATTCTGGAAGATAAACTGATCCCTCCTCCAGGCAGCTACTGCCTATCTGACTAACTATGCAAGTCTTTGTATCTCTGTTCAGACACCAGACAATCCATACACCCAGAGTGCTTGGATTTCACTGCACGCACTTTGTACAGCCTCCAACTAAGCCTTGAATGTCTCCTGTCTGTACCTGGGTCACATTTAAAACCACTGAGTGGTGCAAAGAGATAACTAGATTATCTCAGGCTAGCACAGACCTGGCCAAGATGTGCTGTTCTGTGTGGATGTCCTTGCTCACTTGCAGAAATGCCCACTTCTGTAGGTAGACCCCTGCGGGGCCTGTGAAGTTGTAGAAGACAACCAACATGGCTTGGTGGCAGCTAGAATCAATGTGCTTTGAGCAGCATCAGTTCAGTTTATTGGAGCTATTGCTCTATGCCCCGTTAGTGGGTGACTACCTCTGTTGCTACTTGGTGATTCCTCTGGTATTCTTCTTCATCAAAGCCAGCTGTATTTTCAGTGTTATAAAGGGATAATATTCACTCACTTGAGATGAAGGAACAGGCTTCTTCAAAACGTTGTTTAAAGTTAAATGCTTGTAGAGAAGTGGAATTTCAAGCAAAGTAGAAAAAGCATTTTAATAAAGCCTTGGTGGCAATTTAAAAACTGTTGCCTTTAGCACTTTACTTTGCAGAGTTCATTACCGTGAGATGGGACATTTATTTTCAATACTTGATACATGCTTTGACTTATGGTGAGATAATTATCTGCATTATCTAAAATACCAGTGTCTCTGCAATTAATGTAATCAGTTCTAGAAAAGGGTATTCTCAAAAATTGCTGTAAGGATGTACTCACATAGCTGTGTTAGGGCACTATAATAATAATTCAGCAACCACCTTCCCTCCCTGTAGAGCAGCTGTATGTGGAGCAGAGGTGGCCAGATTATTAAAAAGTAACAGGCTGTCTTTTGAAAAGATTTTCATTATGAGCTAGCAGTTAGGGTTTCTTTCTATCATTTTTTTTTTTCCTCACATCTCTCTGGCATCTTGTTTTTCTGTGTAGCTGCTGAATAAAGATATAATATCTGATGAAAATCCAGTTTTCAAGGTTTAAATAAATGTGACATGTGGCCAGGCATCATAACTGACCCTGTGCATGTTCTCAGTTTGCCCCACATGAAAGACTGTCTTCATCCTGATGAAGGTTTTTCATTAGTAACTCTCTGAGCACATATATCTGAGCAGTTTTTTCTTATGTGCTCATTCCTGATGGTGTTTTAGTGTGAATTAATTAGAATATTAAAAAAATAAAATAAAATTTTTCCTCAGGAAGTGGTAAAATTCTCTAGAGGACAGATATGATCCATAGTGCTTTCACACTTCCAAATATTTCATGGGACTTAGAGGGGTGGAAGTGGTCTTCTAAACTTTAGATGAGAAAAACAGTGGACCTGAAGGTATGTCTACAAAACAAAATGAAGATAAGATTGTCCCACTCAGGCTGTCTAGTGAAGGCTGAAAGACTCCAACATGGCTACCAAATCATTGTTCCATGAAGGCTTGTGCTGTGGTTACTAGGTGTAACTTCAGGAATAATGGTAGAATCACAAAGTTTTCACTTCAGATTTTTTTTTTTTTTTTCATTTATCACTTTTGTCAGGTACATTTGCATGCTCAGCTGGGAGGACAGAAGTCATGAGTTTTGATCTTTTCCTTGAAGGAAAGTTTTTCTGAGGTTTTAACCAGGAACATTGTAATGCAAAACATGCAACTATTAAAGAGAACAGAAACACTTTTTCTGAATGAGCATACCAATCATTTAGCTGCAGTCACCTGCTTTCTTGTGTACTTTTGGGGAAGAACTTCTGATTCAGCTGTACTCCAGAAGAACCGTGTGACACCTACTCAGAAGAGTTTGTGAGTGTATAATGTTCTGCTAGGAAAGAAGAGGTGTAAGTTTAAGCATGCTTGCACTACAAGTCTTACAAAGCCCTATCTCCCACTCAGAAGTGATGTGCTGCTCTCTGAAAAGATGTTAGTAGCATGCTCATCAGTTTTAAAGGAAAATTTCACAGTTGCCATTCCTTAAATTCAGGTTAATGGTAGCTGCCTGTCCTAGGAGACCTTGTTTTATCAGGGACATAACCAGGGAGTTTTAAGGATTTTCAAGATTAATTCACGTTTAAGAAAGGCTTTTTGGATCAGACTCTTTGACATAGGTTTCAGAGTTTGCTCTAATGCCCACTGGTATGGAATTCAGTCCTACAATAGATTCCAGATATGTTTGTATCCATAGGGATGACTATAGACATGATGTGGCTTGTCCATTCTGCCTAAGAGAAGTGGCTACTGGAGTAAAATTTTTGCAGCTGTACATCCAGATTTCATTTCAGAGGGAACAGACTGGTTTACTGAAAGGGAGCTGGGGATCAACCAAGTTAGAATACATGTATGTGAATGGTTGAAGACCTATACAGAGGAACAGATACATAAATTAAGATGATTTAAGAGAATAGAAGTTCCCTTAAATACTTGCATCCCTAACGTGCTGACTGTGTTTTAGAGCTCTATTTGATCTACCCAGTTGCAACTCCAAAATATTATTTTTTAAAAAGTACAAATTGGAACAGTCACTGAATGGAGAAAAGAGAGAGAGAGGAAGATAGGAAATACCAAAAACTGTTTGCACTATTCTCTGCAGGGACCTAAAATTAGAGTGGTAACTCTATAAGCTCTCTACAGTCAAGGGAGGAAAAGAAAGGGAGAGAGGGAGAGAGGGATTTGGGAAAGAGCAGAAAAACACATTCTAGATTTTAAAAAATAATACTCAAGTCTTGTCAGGTGCTGCTGCAATTATATTAGTGTTTATGTTGTACCAACACTGCCATAGACTTAATACAACTACAGATACACCAATGTATTCATGAAATAGCAGATGAATAGTTTCTTTAAATGTCTTGAATGGGTGGGATTAATTCTGAGTAGCAAAGTTAGTAACAACTACACTTTTGAGAAAAATGTTACCTCTTTACACAGTAGTGCAAGCATAATTTGGTCTTCAAGTTCTGTCATGCTAGAAAAATATGCAATTACATTGATACCATTAGTCTTTTGAGTGCATTGTTTTATTCTGTTCTGGTAATTGCCTGTCTTGAGCTGTGCTGATTTGCATGTAATATTTAATCATAAAGTAAATATCACATATATTTTCTAGAGCTAAAAAGCAAGATTCTGAAAAATTACTAGGTTCTGTCAATACTTTCAGGGAATAATCACAGGCTACAATCATTGTCTTACCTCTTAATCTATAATAAGCTTGGTGACTGGCTAAAATCTGTTTCACTGATTCCTGTGGGCAAACTTTCACACCAGTTGAGAAAAAGGATGACCTCTTTGTTCGGTGTTTTGCCATGTCAAATATCCGTCTTAAGGTTGAGACTCTGGACCTCTTTGTTGTTCTTTCTGTTTTGTCTGACCCCGAGGCATCTGCTAGATGTTTGGCTTCACCACGATTTATTTTACCAGGGCTTTCTGGAAAAGATAAAAGGTAAATATGTATAAAGATACATTGCATAAGCAGTATGCAAGATCATGACTGGAAAATACTTGTGAATCTGAGAGTTTTTTGTGTTTAACTGTGATGGTGATTTCAACATACAGAACGAATTAATGTGTTGAGGAGAAATGTCCTTTGATTATGCTGGACAACCATGACTCAAAAAACTGGTAACTAATTTCCTTATAACTCATCATGTGACTGTCAGTTCACACAGGGTAAAGGTTTCAGAAGCCCAAAATCTTGTTTTCAGTAGTGTCTTTGGGTTAGAACCACAAAGGATACTTAGGTGTTTGAAGTTTGTGCTACAGCATCTCATTTCACAGAATCACAGAATTTCTAGATTGGAAGAGACCTCAAGATCATAGAGTCCAACCTCTGACCTAACACTAACAGTCCCCACTAAACCATATCCCTAAGCCCTACATCTAAATGTCTTTTAAAGACTTCCAGGGATGGTGACTCCACCACTTCCCTGGGCAGCCTGTTCCAATGCCTAACAACCCTTTCGGTAAAGAAGTTCTTCCTAACATCCAACCTAAAACTCCCCTGGTGCAACTTAAGCCCATTCCCCCTCGTCCTGTCACCAGGCACGTGGGAGAACAAACCAACCCCCACCTCGCTACAGCCTCCTTTAAGGTATCTGTAAAGAGCAATAAGGTCACCCCTGAGCCTCCTTTTCTCCGGGCTGAACAAGCCCAGCTCCCTCAGCCGCTCCTTGTAGGACTTGTTCTCCAGGCCCCTCACCAGCTTTGTCACCCTTCTCTGCACCCGCTCAAGCACCTCGATGTCCTTCTTGTAGTGAGGGGCCCAAAACTGAACACAGTACTCGAGGTGCGGCCTCACCAGAGCCGAGTACAGGGGGACAATCACCTCCCTAGCCCTGCTGGTCACGCTGTTTCTTATGCAAGCCAGGATGCTGCTGGCCTTCTTGGCCACCTGAGCACACAGCTGGCTCATATTCAGCCGACTATCAACCATCACTCCCAGGTCCTTCTCTGCCTGGCAGCTCTCCAACCACTCATCTCCCAGTCTGTAGCTCTGCTTGGGGTTATTGCGCCCCAGGTGCAGGACCTGGCATTTGGCTTTGTTGAACTTCATGCAGTTGACCTCAGCCCATCGGTGCAGCCTATCCAGATCCTCCTGCAGAGCTTTCCTACCCTCAAGCAGATCGACACACGCACCTAACTTGGTGTCATCTGCAAACTTACTGAGGGTGCACTCAATGCCCTCGTCCAGATCATCGATGAAGATATTAAAGAGGACCGGCTCCAGCACCGAGCCCTGGGGAACGCCACTAGTGACTGGCCTCCAACTGGACTTGGCTCCATTTACCATGACTCTTTGGGCCCGGCTATCCAGCCAGTTTCTAACCCAACGAAGTGTGCGCCAGTCCAAGCCAAGAGCAGCCAGTTTCTTGAGGAGAATGCTGTGGGAAATGGTGTCAAAATCCCTGCTGAAGTCAAGGTAGACCACATCCACAGCCTTTCCCTCATCCACCCAGCGCGTCACTTTGTCATAGAAGGAGATCAGGTTCGTCAAGCAGGACCTGCCTTTCATAAACCCATGCTGACTGGGCCTGATCGCCTGCTTGCCCTGCAAGTGCTGCGTGATGACTCTCAAGAGGATCTGCTCCATGAGCTTCCCTGGTACTGAGGTCAAACTGACAGGCCTGTAGTTTCCCGGGTCTGCCCTCCGGCCCTTCTTGTAGATGGGCGTCACGTTTGCTGGCTGCCAGTCAGCTGGGACCTCACCCGCTAGCCAGAACTGCTGATAAATGATGGACAGTAGCTTGGCCAGCTCCATTGCCAGTTCTCTCAGTATCCTCAGGATACTGAGAGAACTGATGGATCCCATCTGGCCCCATCGACTTGTGCACATCCAAGTGCCGTAGCAGGTCACCAACCATTTCTTCGTGGATAGTGAGGGCCACATCCTGCTCCCCATCCCCTTCCACCAGCTCAGGGTACTGGGTATCCAGAGAACAACCGGTATTGCCGCTAAAGACTGAGGTGAAGAAGGCATTAAGCACCTCCACCTTTTCCTCATCTCTTGTAACTAAGTTTCCCCCCGCATCCAGTAAAGGATGGAGATTCTCCTTAGTCCTCCTTTTTGTGTTGATGTATTTATAAAAACGTTTTTTGTTATCTTTAACGGCAGTAGCCAGATTGAGCTCCAGATGAGTTTTGGCCTTCCTAATTTTGACCCTGCACAGCCTTGCAACATCGTTATAGTCCCCCCTAGTGGCCTGCCCACTTTTCCAAAGATTATAAACCCTCTTTTTTCTCCTATTTGTGAGACTATAACCCTATAGGGAAGTTTACAGCACTCTGTTAAGTAACTATGGAGCTTGTGGAAAGTGAAACATATCTGTATTAGCTTGCAGTATAAAAATGTATCTATACTAACAAATATGTAATGTGAGAAATAGTAGTACCTTAAATGGGTACCCTTTCAGATGCTCTTGTTTTTGCTCTGGGCTTCAGGTCACATCTCCCTTCACATTGGGTACATAGTCTTGAACCCACCCTGGGAACTAGCTGCTGAAACACATCCTTTCAAAAGCTGAACAGGAGTTTAATTGTCTTTGGGGAAAGAAATAGCTGTTTCCAGTCTTCCTCTTTTACTCCACAGTGCACTCCTCTTTCCATTCCTCACCAAAACAGATGTATTAATCAGAACAGACTGCAGTTATGCTTCTTTGACACTGGATGATAGTGTCAGGAATGCTCTGGCTCTTTGTATCTCAATAGATCGTTAATTATTCCCAGAAAAGTGGAACAGCTACTGTAGAAAAAAGTGAGATCACTAAGTGGAAACTGAAGAGCTAGGCTCAAGTTTTACTTATGCAGCTATTCATTTATGAAAAATGTTCTCCAAATAGAATCAAGCAAAGAAACACTCATATTAGATTGCACACAAAAACCTCAAGACTCATTTGGTCACACTTCCTGAATATATGAGATTTTCTATTATGTGACATAGCAGCTAAATTTTATGTTAAAATGTTAACAATAAAAACAGGTATACATTTAAGCAAGCTGAAGTGCAGCATTTTGCAGAATCATGCAACAGGAGCCATTACTGTATTTTAGATTATCTCCCAAAATTTTGCATACATTTTAATAAAGATATTAAAATTCATATGAAAATATCTATTTTTTTTCATTTTCATACATTTAATGTTATGCATTTTCATGTGCTACAATGAAAAATAAAGTAAAATATAATCAGAATACAAGGCTTGTTGGAAGAACTTTTTAGAAAAGAAAGGGTAAATTTTGTAGATAATTGGAAAACTTGAAGGAAGAAAATGCAAGAAAGGCATGGTATATGTGTGCCTGAGTTGTTGCTTTCATGAATGGTTTAAAAATTTGTAAAAGTATAATAAAATGAAATAATATGGTTCAAAAGAAATAAGTTTAGTGAGAGTAATATTAAAATAAATAAATAAAAGTAAAACAGTTTACAGGATAAAGAAGAAATGACATGCTGCATTTAATAAATGTTAATTATTGTTTACTTGTACTAATCAAGAAAAATAAGGAAGGTAACACATCTTGACAATTGGAAACTTTGTTAATTAAATGTTTAAAGATAAGTTAGCAGCTGATCAATAAGAGAAAAATAAAGGAAAAGCATACAACTGCAGAAAGAACAGTACTTCAAGTAAAGAATGGGAGAAATTCTATGATATATGTCAGAATATATATATGTATGTCTCGGTTCTTATTTAATGTCAGAATTAACATTCAATTTTTTCTGTGTAAAAGTCATAATAATGACATTTATATTATGAAGTTTTTGGTATTCTGATATGGAAAGAAGTTGAGTACTTGGTTATGAGGAATATTTTACAAATATAGAAGCTTATACAATGAAAGCAACAGGCAATTTTTGTGGTTTTGCAGAACATGCTAGAGGCAGCAGCTGGCATGACTAGAACTATCTAATTGTTGTAAAGTAAATGAAAATGATGATGTAGTCATATAATATTTGTTATAGAATGCATTGGCAGTAACTAGTTTTCCACAGTAATATCAGATCATGGACCATAAAGGTAACACTGCATAAAAGGAACTTGCTCTGTGAAAATGTGGTCTTGTGTCCACCAGAAATCACAAGGGGGCAAACACTAGATTATTCAGGACACTGAATGATTTGAATGGTATATGGGGAGAGAGTAATAGATTTACCACCAAGGAAGATCCACTGCCAGTAAAATCTCAGAGTAGTCCCCTGAAATCTTCTAAAATAAAATACCAATAATCTACATGGAAAGAAGCTGGTTGTAAGTCTATTACCTGTTACAAGCTCTATTAACTGCTATAGCCCAGCTGCTGAAGAAGTCTGACCAACTGGGGCAGAGGATTTTGTCATTAAGCTCTTTGATAGCTTTTGTATGGAGCAGAGGACTTTCTTGATGGATTTGCTTCTTCCCCAGGATTTGCCCCTAAGTCATTAACTTGAATTAAGAATTATACTATTCATAAGATTGAGAGAGGAGATTCTTCACAAATGATTGTTGTAATGACCTTGAATTCTCTCCCTATTCTCAAATTAGGGTTATTATTTTGGCTTTTCATTCTGAGAAAGTGACCACATATTTATCTGTTTCCAGTTATCAGTGTTCTGCTTGCCTATGCAGGGTAGTTTCACTTGACCTTTGAAAATTAAAATATTCTATCCAAAAAGGAAAAAATTAAAATGTAGTAAAGGCTTTAGCAGCAGAATTCAGGGTGATATGAGGACAAAACTGTTGAAATCTGAATAATTCATCATTAAGGTCATCACAAGGTCTAACATGTATGATAAAACTGGTAAGTCTGGAAAATAAGTTAGGATATTAGGAAACCAAGGAATGCTTGATTGATAAATGAGACATACTGCCTTCAGAGTGAAATAATTATTAATTAAAATACAGGGCTTATTTAAGTGGAACTACTGAAATAGAACAAGATAAAAGCTTATCAAAGAGGATGAATCAAATAAAGATGCCATAAATGTGCTTATGTGATCCAATTAAATATATAGCAGGGCCAGCAGGGCCAACAACCACCATATTGATAATTCAACCAGTAACAAAAGCAAGGATGATTAGTCATGGAAGTTGATCTTGAGATCTCTGAAAGGGCTGATTAGTGTAAACACCAGATGGAATGCAGAAAGCACGAATGTCCTGGTCTCTTCTCTCTCAGAGTCAGTCTCCTCCTGTTATGGGAGTAGTGAGCACCCCAAATTCAAATGGCACTTGACAATGACAGACAGGATTCCCAAAGTGTGTTCTCTCCTTATATACTTTTTAGTGTGCTTTTTATGCCACATTGCCTCAATCCTATTTGCATGGGAAAGGTCTGAACAGATTGAAGGGGCTTAGATGAGCAGGGAAAGATTAACGTATAGCATGGCTTTATGCAGCCTAGGTCATGCATATGAGTACAAGATTATATGTCTTGCTTGTACTTATCTTTGGGCCCTATACATTCTTTAACTAATATTAAGGCACACAGTGAAAGAACTGATGGCAGCATTAAATGCATCCTGGAGGGTAGTGAGTCTTATCTAGGATCTACCTGGGGTAGCCAAGGCACTGGAGGAAGCTCAATTTGCGTCTCACTTCTTCA
Source organism: Netta rufina (assembly GCF_964035555.1). Classification (NCBI taxonomy): domain Eukaryota; kingdom Metazoa; phylum Chordata; class Aves; order Anseriformes; family Anatidae; genus Netta; species Netta rufina. The sequence continues at coordinate 87,916,478 of NC_140125.1, read as the reverse complement.
GGCTTATTGTACTCAGTCAGTGAACTGCTGAAAGAAAAGGAGCTGACATAGGTGCCTAGCCTCAGCAGAAGCTAAATACTGGCCAGAGGAGAATGCCTGTGTGTTCCTAAAAGAGAGGAATTGAGCTAAGGAATTTATCCTAAAAATAAATTGAATTTTATTTCCTCAAAATTGATATCAGCAACAATAAGCTAGGTGATTCTTATTTGACACGCTGGGTTGTGTTAAATGTCACTGAATAGTAACATCACCTGTGGAATGAGGCTTGGGTATCCAACTGTGGCAAAGATCTATGAGGCCTCCAGCTTGGAAGACCCTGTCATAGAATCATAGAATGATTTGCACTGAAAAGGACCACAAAGACCATCTAATTCCAAACTCCCTGCCATGGGCGGGGACACATCCCACTGGATCAGGTTGCTCAAAATTTCCACTAGAAAACGTTCTGTACAAGTATCATGAAGTTGATGTCTACATACCCAGCACTACAAAACCTCTACTGTACCTTCCAGTGTTCCAGTAGATTTGGTGTTACCTTACATGTCAAGGAGGTGCTCAGCCCTGCTTGTGCAGTTGGGACTCTGTACTAAAGATACAATAAATCTGATAACCTGTATCTCTCACTTGCATTCAGCATGACAAAACATTACCTGCACATGTTCAAAAACTGTGCTCAAGCCCACTAAGACACCAGAGAGGATTGCCAGGCTCCTTGTTTGGAACTAAAATATCAAGGTACTTAAAAGATAGGTTCTGTAATTTTCAGCCTTTTAAAGCTTATATTTTTGTTTTGATCTGGATTGGTAACAGGGGATTTTGCTTCCTGAGAATTCAGGAAGATGGTGGGATTTCATAAATCCTCTTTCTTGGTAGGAATGCATGACGATGCTCCTTTAAACTTTTATGGAAGACAAAGATTTTATCTGTATTAACACCATATTCAAACAAAACAAGACTTCCATGAATCCTTAGGTTATAGAGTCATGTTTTTCTTCTGTCAAAAATATTAAATATTGGTTATAGTGAAACAGTATGCAGTAAATCCAGAGAAGAATATGATAAATTATTTTGAAGTATATGGTTATAGTAAAGGCAATAGTAAAAGTCAATATTTATTTATTTATTTATTAGTGGTGATAAAAGGTGATACATTCAAAGCTAGCAGATAGAATTAGGTAATAGAAGTTTATTCTTCTTGTTCAAAACCCTTTAACCTAGATTTACATTTTGGTACCAAAGACCAGTTTTAATCAACTAAGCTGCTTTGGAATGTCAGTAAGTGTGAAAAAAAAAATCATATTTGCAAATTAACATTGGAAAACTCAACTAGACATCATAGCCTCACAGCTGTTCCATTGCTCCTAACTACTCACAGAAATCTGTGTGGTTTCCTATGGCAAGTGGAGAAATGCAATTGTTAAATCAACTGACTTCAGAAAGTAGGCTAAGAACATGGTCGTTTGAAACACAGTTTTTATGAAAAAATTTAGGCCTTATTACAGATCAACATAATATTTTCTCCCTTTCTAAACAGATAATTTAGTAACATAATTGAATTATTCCAACTATACTATTTATGATAAATGAACTGTTGTGAATTATTTACCTATTACAGTTGAGAATAGAAAACATCGTAAACCCAGGGAAGATTCTTCTGCTTTTGTGAATACAATTGTCGTACACTGAGCAGCACTAACTTTGCATTCACCATAACTGCAGCCAGTACCAACCACAAATATTGAACATACAAAATATCTGTAGTCAACACATGATTCTGACACATCTTTGCTAACTGAAAGAGCACCATAAGAAACTTATGTTTTCCTTGACACCATTTAGAGTAGCAATACATGTATATCCTTTCTCTTTCAGACAGATAAGTGCAAATTCTGGTGAAGAATCCTCAATGTCCAGGGTGACCTTATCGCAGCTTTTCAATTCTTAAAGGGGGTTATAGATAAATGGAGAGCAACTTTTTGCTCAGTCAGATAATATTAGGAAAAGAGGGAATGATTTTAAACTAAAAGAGAGGAGATTTGTATTAGAGTTTAAGAGGAAATTTTTCACTCAGAAGGTGGTGAGGTACTGGCACAGGTTGGCCAGAGAAGCTGTGAATGCCCCCTCCCTGGAGGTGTTCAAGGCCAGATTGGACAAGGCCCTGGACAACCTGGTCTGGTGGGAGGTGTCCCTGCCCATGGCAGGGGGGTTGGACCTAGATGATCTCTAAGGTCCTTTCCAACTCAAACTGTACTATGATTCTATGGTTCCATGATTATTCTTCAGCTTTACTAGCTGCTACTGCTGGAATTCACAGAGAAGATATCATGCCATTTATGGTTTTATTGCCAACTTCTGAATCCTGCAACAGTCCAACATTCAGACTAGAAACAGCATTGAAGTATTTCTTCTTTTAAAATTGATGTATGAAACATATATCTATTTGCATTACATTGGATATCTTAAAAGCGTTTGGCCTGAAATCCTATTCTATGATCTGATATTGTTTGCATCAAAACATTAAATAAAATGTTTTAAATGTTTGAGTAGTTCTTGGAGGAATGCATCCAATCAGCAGTGATGAAACACTCACTTGAGCACCTCTGCTATTCATTTTCTAACCAATCTTACTCAAGATGTACAACCACGCTCTGAGAAAGTCAGTGAGAAAGCATAAGTTCAAGTTGCAGTGATATAATGCCATACTTATCAACATATCAACATTCACAATGGCACGAGTCAAAGAATCACAGTGCAGACCGGAATTTTTGAGTTGTATTCAAATGTGATGATGATTAGGACAGTTGCCATGCAGGATCCAGCATCCAGGATCCGGAAGCCACTGAACCATTTCTTTGCCTGAACTTTTGTAACTGGAACTGGTCAATTTTTCTCACAGTTTAGGGGCACTCATCCTGCAAGGCAATCTACAGTCTCTAGTTAGCGGATTCCTTCTTATTTTGACAGAGAGTGACTTGGTCTTACCATACCGAACTATGTTATCTTCCAAGATGAATAGTAGAGAAGCCCAAGTGTCAAGCTGCATAGATCAATTTATGTTGGAATGATATCTGGAGATCGCCTAATCCTATTCCTTGCTCTAAGCATGACCATTCTTTGATCTAGATTCAATTGATCCACTTATGATGGGGAAGAAGAGAGGGAAAAGGACTTCATTAGAACTATCTCCATTAATGCCATAACCACAAAATCATAAAGTAAAATGTGAATGTGCTACTACCTCCTGCTGAAATTTCTGAGGTTTCTGTGTTGACTCATATGTATGAAAGATATACTTGGAGCACAAATACTAAAACTGGCACTTCAGGTAACTTAAGTTCAGGGACTCTTAGACTGTTAATACACGATTGAATAAAATCCAAGAAAGCTAATAAAAGGTTCAGAGTGGTAAATAAGCAGGTGATCTTGGCTCTGCACCAAACGAGGTATTTTAGAGAAAGAACCTCACTACAGAAAAGATAAACATGGTAGCCTAAGTGTGATTAGCTATGCAGGCTCCCAATTTTTAGAAATAATTGGGGTCCTACTGACTTGCAGATGTCTGTGTGATTAGACAGTTGCTTCAAGACTCAGCTTGCTAAACTGCAGTTGTGTTTTATGACTAGTACCTCATACAGGTCAGGACTTCAGTTTCTATGTTACACCTCAGGTCCTCATGCTTTGTCATGTGAGAATGATGATGTTGCTCTGTCAGGTAACAAGGTTAAAACAGGTGGTATTCTTGCGTACCATGATAAGGCATGCTACAATTACATAAGGGTATATAAACGCCTACTCTGTAGCAGGTGCTGGGGTACTTCCAGGTGATTGTTAATTCTGTGATTCCTGGATATGCTACTATTCTGAAGTAAATAGAAGTAAATAGAAGTTGATAGTCCAGTAAATAGAAGTTGATAGTGACTAAATCCCAGTATAGTAGTACCAAGTAATATGCCAGTAATATAGTACCAAGGCCCTTCTCCACACTTTTATAACCTACATCTATATGGACATACAAGCAGATAGACAGACAGATAGCTAGATAGATATTTCTTTTTAGGATATGTGTTGTTCAATATCACATGTTCCTACAGGGAAGGAATTCTTTGAAATGCAGTAGTGCTTGCTAAGTGCAAAATGCATAAAATATGCAGGATAGTGCACTTAATTTCTGATAAAAATGGAAGAATGATAGGGAAGGAGTAAACGTCTCATTTCAAACCCAAAGGAACTGTGAATAGGACAGGAGTACAAAAGTAAAGGGGAAAATATATTTTTCCCTCTGGGAAGAAAACAAGGTTTGCTACATCTGATGAATACAGGCCATATCACCTAGTGTACTGCTGAAGCTACTAGGACACCCCTGTTAGCTGAGAAACGTAGAATCCCCCAAACAATAATCCAACAGGTTAAGACCCCAAGTAAAGTAACTTTGCTGTAACATATTAAAAAATATATTTTAAAAAGTTTGCATTATTAAAATATATTTTAATATAATTTATATTTTATTCTTCATATTTTTATAATTTTATATTTTATTTTATTATATTTTATAAGTTAATATAATTATAATTTAATATAATTATATTTTTACAATATATTTTAATAATATATTTTTTAAAAGTTTGTAAAGAGAGAAAATATTTTATTATTAAGAATGTTTGTCTTGTCCACAGTTGTTTTCTGAGACCACCCCCCTTCTCCCAGCTATATGTTCAGTCACATATAGTGTCACATATTTTTCCCTAATTACTGTAGAATGGATGTGAGGAGAACTGTAATTAATCTTTAAGATTCCATGTTGATACTTTAGTATTTTTATCCAAGTTTGTCTCTTGGTCAGGAAATAGCTAACAGTTTTGCATTTGTTTAAACAAACAGTATTTTACTTTTCATTTATTTATAAGCACAACCAGGACAGCTAGCTTTAGTTTGGTAATCCTTGTTTTATGAGTGAAAGTAGAGAATAATCTTAGTGCACAAAGCTAATGCATTCTCTTTTGTTCTTTCTTTGAAGATATATATTCTTTGACTTTGTTCTCTGTCTGGCACAGATTTGCTTAACCCTTTTTTTGAGGACAACTATAGTAATGAAGATCTGCAACAGTTATTGTCAAATTAGAACAGTCGAGAGGGAAGTGGTAAGTCAGAATGAATTAAAATGATTTCATAGAGCACACAGAAAGCCTTTGTGTCCTAAAGAATGACTGAGTAGATAGAGTATATTTGCTTGCTGATTAAAAACTAACACTAAGCACTCAAATGTTCTCTCTCTCCTTTACATTCTTACTGTCAAATGCTAGGATGTACTCAGCATCAGTGTATAGTTTGGGGAGTTCAAAGCTTGTGTGTAGTTTGCTGGTTAGTGTGAATGTTCAATGTTTTACAATTCAGCAGTTAAAAATTACTGTCATATTGATTATATATATATGTATTTTGCCATCACACAGATTTTGTCCTCCTCACTTTCTCTTCCCATTATTAGAAACAGTTTCTGTCAGGACAGTGACGAAGAGTTCAAGTCCTGAGGTCATTTCCTGGAGTTTGGCACTAGCCATGGTCAAAGATAAACACTCCATCTCTGAAGTCTTTATGTTGCACGCTACAGTTCCTTGTTTGTTATCTGTGGGATTGGAGGTGCTCCTGGACAGCATCCAAATGCCTAAGAGATGGGTCTTAATCCTAAAACATGGTTTAGGAAGGAAGAATCAAAAGACGTTTCTGAGTAAGCCCCATTTTTGTTCACCCTAAAACACAGATGTGAGTAAAACAAGAATTTGAGCTTCAGATAGTTTTGTTCATAATGAAAAATAAAATAAAAAATTATTTGGATATTTTTATTCTTTTTATTCTTATTTTAAGATTGGAGTATTTTATTTCTTAATCTTTTATTTCCTAGTTTGTCATAGTTGAAATGTACTTTAAACTAGAATAGTCCTAAAAGCCTCGAATCATCTATGTTAGGATCTTTAATAAGTGATTAATATAAGTATTCAGACTACTGGGAGAGCATGTGTACTTTTCAAAATATATTCTCTAACTATCTGACCCTAATTCTCAGTCATAAAATAGCAGTTCTGGATGCATTTCTGCTCTGATGAAGAACTATCTTAAGATAAATATTAAGTCCTTTGAGATTTGTATGTGTATTTGAGATAACAACACAGTTTAAAAATATTATATATAGCATAATTATATAACAATAAAAAGCAGTTATTATGTATTTGTGTATACCAAATGTATTTAAAAAAACTGCTGGGAAGAAATTTTTCCAATTATCATTCACATACATATATAGAAAAAATAATTTTTCCATTGAAAGCCATCAAAAATTAGAAAATTAAAAGACTACTATAAAAGCTTTGATATATATTAAAATGGCAGCTGAGTTGCTTGTTATATTTGAAAGGAGAAAAATACAAGATATAAAAAAGACTTTTAGCTCACAGTTAAATCATTTTCTCCCTATTTCAAGATACTATATGTAGTGTATTATTCAGCATTGCTTTCTGAATGTTGGTAGATTTTTCAAGTACTGAGATTTTCCAATTACTGCATCTCTGAGGGGGATAATATACAGTTCTGTATTCCTCTTTGTCAAGATACTCTCCTATAATTTTGTGACTATCTTTTTATGGGAAATGCATTGTAACATACAAGTACAATTTATGATGGGTGTAACTGTGTCTCCACTTTTCACATTATTACTTTCTCATTTCATAACTATAAATACAGACTGTAATGATATAATCAACCATGCATTAATTACATGAAATTTACTTAATCTTTTTCCATCAGAGAATATGCAATTTGTGTATTTTGATAAACCTTATTTTCCTTGTCAGAGATGAACTATCATTCATTCTCTCATTTTTGCCATATTTCCAAACTATCATTAATGATTAAATAACACTATTTACATGAAGTTAAAAGGTAAAATCAAAGAAAAACAGAATATAAATCTAGTGTTAGCTAATGCATTAGTTTTTCCCAAGCATGTTTTCAGTACTGTAATTGTCCACAGGAGAAGATTTACATAATATCAATGAGATACATGAACGGAATTATTTTTTAAAGCAAATCTGTACACAGAAGAACAAGACTCAAAAACAAGTGAAGTGGAAATAAAACTTTCCAATTCTTATTGACAGTAGACTGTTTCACACCATATCTATTTCAATACTGTTGGGAAGACTTCTCTTTTATTATTTTATATTCTTTGCATTTAATTAATATGCTTGCACTTGATGGAAAATAGGAGGTCATTCATGTGGGCAAAGCATAAAGCATTTGTTATATTGACTTTAATTCTTTTTTTTTTTTTTTTTTTTTTTTTTTAATATCAAAGCATAGACAGAAAAGTTAATAAGAAATCTCACCACAAAAGAAACACCTTCCCCAAACATCTAAATTGCATATGGAACCAAACAGGGAAAAAATCACACCACCATTTTTTGTCTTCTGTTGTTGAAGAAACTTTAAAATTGCTGTGAACTTTGTGATGTTTTTAAAGGGAACAATAGCTAGCTGTAGTACTAAGTACACCAAAGTTGTCAGTATTTCTGTTTACTTGCAAATAATTTCACATATTACTACTTTATTTTATTTTCATTGAGACCTGTTTATTGGAATGCATTTAAAAATCATACTCTGCATCACTAAAGGAATATATTTTGTCATGTTATTATAATTATAGGGTGCTTTTTTTCTATTTTAGCTTTTCTGAATATGTACTTATGTTAGCAGATATTTCCTCTTCATTTTCCTATTGTAATATTTATATTTTCCTGCTCGTTCTGTTCTGTGTATAAACCTTCTTAGCATTGCTGTTTCTTTTTATTTGGCACTTTTTTGTATTCCTCCAAAATCTGTATTTCTAAAAGTTTTTGAAGTTGTTTCTGATAATAGCTGGTAAATATAAAAATATAATTCACTTTCTCTTAATTTCAAAGATATCAGGCAACCTTTAACAATGTCAACACTTCCTTAGAATGTTCTAAGAACATGTTCTTAGAATGTTCTTCCTTAGATGTTCTTTCAGCTGTTTTGTTCCTTTCATATAATTATTTTTGAAGTTATATATATATATTTCCATAAAAGGGCATATGCAGGTGAATGGAAACTAAAATGCATCTCTTACAGAAAATGTAAAGCCAAGGGAACACACATGAGAAATATTGTCAACATTTCCATTTTCAACTTCATATCTGTCTCACCAACTCTGCTGTCTCTATCTGAATTGTCAAGACACCAAATTCCAAACAAATAATTTGATAATCACAAAATGACCCGATCTTTCAATTTTTTTTCCCCCAACCTATTAAAGTTAATTAGTATAATCCTTTTATATATGAACTTACCTCTGCTTTCCTGAACTTGGAGAGCAAGGCAAATGACCAAAAATATTAATCCAGTTTTCAAATGCATGCTGTCTATCAATCATTCACAGTTTTCAAGAATAATCATGCAGGAAATAAGAATGTTGAGGTCAAGTAGAAGATTATTAATTATTATTATTATTTTTTTTAACAATTAAAATCTCCGAATATATTCCCTGTTTTTTTTTTTTTCTTTTTTTTTTTTTTTTCTTTGTTATTTCTTCAGGTGTCCTCAGATGTGGGCTGCTTTGAATTGCAAGTAGGTGAAGAGTGGAACAGGTGCCAGAATTCAAGAGCTGGACAAACACCTCCAACGCAAACACTTCTAGCCTGGGGGACTGGAGTGGTAAGACAAGAGTGACAACGTCTTAAAAAAAAGCAGTGTCTGTTTCGGGAATAATCTTTTTATCTGCTGCTCAGACATAATCCCTCTTACGGTCCAGCTGGAAGAGCTTTCTTCATCTTATTAACCTTCTGGAGCAGCATCTGTCAACCCCGGTAGACTTCAGCACTATCACGATAAACAACGGAAGTCTCTTCTAGTGCCCATTGCCTTCAAACACTGATCATTTGGGCATTCCAGAGGTACAGCAAGTGAGCAGAGGTGAAATCATGGGGAAAGATGATTGCGCTATTTCCAAACCTGTGATCACAAAAAACAGGGAAATTCCATTGAAAAGGAAGAGAGCTTTCTCTGAAAGAACATACTATATTCTGCTTACCCACTACATTTGACCTGGAAGCCCCTCTCCGTCCTCATACCAAAAGGTTGCTGTTGTGATATTTCTATAATAGAACTGATGATGATGTTCTATGACAGCAGGGGAATGATGTGACTCAGCAGTAAATTGCAGCAGTGTTCAGGGCTGGCACAAGTTGATTCCAAATTGGTTGTGGGGGAGGGAAGGTGGTGCATGGAAGGAGAATAAAAAAAAAACAAAAAAAAACACAACATGGTGGGAAATGATGTTTCAAGCACACAGCTATAACTGGGCCAAGAACTGGCAGTGGGTGAATACAGTTTTCAAACAGCTCTGTTTCAGTTTCCCAAATAACTGTTCCTGTTACATATTTGGAATGTGTAAAAGTGCCATACTTTTTGTTTTCAAGAATGTTTTATAGTGTTTCAACAAACCTAAAAGACTACCAGGAGGATATTTGTAAATGTCTGTCTCACTCAGAGATTTCTGTGCAACTGGATTTTAGATTAGGAAATATCTAGACTGGCAGCAACTGTTTTCTAGCTCTGTAAATTCAAGTTGTTTTAAGAACAACCTTCATTTGAACCCAATCAGTATTCTATTTTTACTTAGGATTTAAACAATGACAACCTCCCTCCCTTCCTGAGATAGCCTAATTTTAACTACTCGGACCAGCTAATAAAGAGACTGAGCTGAGACCAACAAGGTCTGCTTTTTCTTATTTTCCCAATCTTTTTCTGATTTTCAGTACTCACTGTAATGCTTTATATATGTTGTTTCATTTACATTGTTTTACTGTTCTAACAAAACAAATTAGGAAGACCTTGTCAGTAGCACAATGAAAGCCAGCAGTGGAGATGATCAGGATATATACCAAAGAAAATTTGAGTATTAAAGCAGGATCATTATTTAGCAGTACCAATATTCAACTTTACATATTTTATATATCATAATCAAGTGGTATGTGGTATAGTCATATACGGACTACCTCTATGATCCACATAATCTTTAGCACTCATTTATAAGCATGTTACAGTTGAAAGATGGAAGTTCCCCTAACATATTATCTCATTGTTGATTGATTCAGGTCTGGATCTGCAACTTTTGGAAGCACAGGGAATTTTTCTTATGGTAGTGGAATCCACTGCTTCTAGCACCATCTTCTGAAAGTGCAGGGTTGGCATTTCTGGAAATCACAAGCCATTTCTTCAGAGAACCCTAGGTACAAAACTCCCTATGGAATTTGATAGGAATGTGATCCTTTAATTCCATTAGGAATCTAATTTAAGCATTGGACTGAATTTTAAAAAGTGCAATAAAGAGATTTACTTAATTACTATGCAGAGTTAGTGGAGTCTGAAACAAGAATCAGAAATCCTTTCATTTAAAAATGTTGAGTGAGCCCTTCTCATATAGGAGAAGACACACAAATTTATAAAACATGCTTTGTATCTTTCAGAGAATTTAAAATAAACATGTGCAGGAACAATACTAGAAGATATCACAGTGTTGTTTAGTGTCAAGGTATGACTTTTGGAAAATATTAAGCTCCATGGATAAACATTGACTAAAAGTTGTAGGGTGGGAGTCTGCATACATTGGGATGCTGCTTAAATGATGAATATTTCAAGCTGTTTTTTGTTAAGGAAGTGCCTTCTATGTATTTCCATTTAATTAAGATTTTTTTTTTTTTTAACTAACCTTGATAACTGGTACAGCAGAAGCAAACAAGAATGATAAACACTCATTAAAGCTAAAGCAATATTATCTAGGGACCACTCCATCTCTAAGTGCTGTAGTGTTTAATTATAGGTCACTGTTAATTAATCTAGAAGCATTTCTTCTATTTGGTTTGCTGTCAACAATAATTATATATTCTTAAAGAGGCAATTAAAAAAAATCAACTGAAATTCAATAGTGCACTACAAATACACTACCAAGACATGGGAAAGGCAAAACTGTATACTAAAATATCCATTCATCCAAGATAAGTGCTCGTAAATGTTTTAAATCAGACCTGTTAATGGTCAACTCAATGAATCACTGCACATATCTAAAATGATATGCTGACATGTTGTTTAAATATAACAAAAGCTGTTTCCTTTGTTTGAAAAAAAATAACAATTTAGGCCATTGAGAACCCTGTTTTGAAGATGTTTTATGTAAATGGTGGGCAAGACTGAGGTTCAAGATGTTGCCACATAAAGATGATCTAAAAGTAGTTACGTATAGTGCTAAATTTTAGGTACCCTACTTAGGTATGGAAATCAGGGTGCCAGCTAACTCAAGTGCCCAATGGAAACAAGACAGATTTTCTCTTCCAAACAGCACTCTAAATCATCTATGTTTGTGTTCTAGTTTTAGATGTTCTGAGTCATTTCTCCTTCTGGTTAAGCAAATTTTTTTACTTATAATTTCCATGACGCATTTCCCTGAGAAACTTGCCTCACCACAAAGAAGGGTAGATCTGTACTTATGAAGTAGTTTTTAAATAATCCCAAGTCTTTCTTTGCCTCTGCAGGAGCCAGACTGGTATCCTGCAACTGCTATGCACTAGACTTTTGTAGGCTTTTGATTAAAACTGAGGAAATGCAGTTTTCTCAGTTCTTCAGAAGGGTTCCTCTGCACCCTTCTTTGCTACTGAGTTTGGCCAAACCAAGCCTTGTCTCTCAAACCCTGTATCTGCAAATGGAAGGGATGAAATTGGAGAGCTAGAAATGCATCTGCAGGAACAAACAAGAAAATAGATTTAAAAAAGATTTTTTTTCCCTTTCTCGTGCAATTAAAATGTTGATGAAATATTTCACAAATAAAAGTATTCTTTTAAATTAAAAAAAGAAAAGCGCTGAATTGTTATTTTATTTTTCAGATATTCTAGTAACAACAACAACAACAAAACAACAACACAAACCCATGTCTCTCAGGAAGGTAAAAAAAAAATATCTTATGTTTTGTTAAATGTTTTCCTTTGTATTTCTTAGAGAATTCCTCTTTCTCATGTCTCTCCTTAGTAGCAGAGACCAAATAAGATCACATAAAAGAAAGATATTTTGACACTAAGAAATGATATTTTCTGTCTGAAAGAACCTATTGGTGTCCAGATATTTTTCTTGCAAATGTCCTCTTGCTTTTCAGATCAATGGTTCTTTAAAACCTATTTCATCTGGAAATTCCTTCATTGTCCCCTCAAAACTGAACTTTGCCGGTGTATCCTGGAAGAGAGTCACACAACTCCCTTTGCTGGTGGCCATACACAGTGATAACACTGGATAATACATTGAAATTCCTACCTCCATTTCTATTGGGGTGTCAGTAATGCAGCAAATGCTGTGGAAATTAAGTTAGTTGTTAGTTTGAGTAAATGCCAAATTGGAGTAATAATTTAGTTTTGATTAAAGCTGTGAATTATATAGTAAGAAATAGCCAAGAAAAATATCGGTGATCCAAGGAAATCAAAAGAAAATCAGAGGTTAAATTTCTGCGTTTCTGGGTTGTGCAACTGACTCATTAAAACAGCCTGTATACCAAAGGAAAGAGTTTTTGGAAAGATTTTGGTACTTACCTGGAGAACAATATCTCAGCAATTCTAGCTTCAGTACTAGGCAAATTGATATAATTCATAACAAAATAAGTAAGTATGATAGCAAGAATAATTTGGTTGATACAATGTTTTTGGATATCCAACAGTTTTTAAGCTGTCTACCCTTAAAAAACTAAATTGTCATGGAATAAAAAAAAAAAAGAAAAAAGAAAAAAGTATTCTGTATTAACAGCTTGTTATAAAATGAGAACTAAGGGAAAGAAGCAAGCATTTCATTAGCTAGGCGTTACCATTAGGTTTTAAACTGGAAGCGGGGGACAAGTAATGTGATGACAAAATTTGCTGGTGGTACAGAATAGTTCAGAATCATTAAAATTTTGATTTCAGTAATAGCGAAAAGACACAGATCTGTGTCCTGATGCTGAATGTGAATAACTAAGCTGCAGAATGGTTTCCATGTACGTGAATGTTACATAGGCTAGAAGTCTTTGGCCCGAAAGAGAGATGACAGAGAGGTAGAGAAGATTATTACATTATTTAGTTTTTCTCATAATATGAAAACTGGAAAATTCCCAGATTAATTTTCTGGTATTTATTTCTGCCTTCTTCCTGAGCCTTTTCTGTTGGACTCAGCAGCTTGTCGGGACAATACATTTTCCAAAGTGCTTACTTGTATTTTTGAAATATTTACTTTATATAAAAATAAGAAGGAATTCAAGAAATTTTTGAATGGTCATCATGAAATGGGATACATATGCTGTTCCCATTCCAGTCTCTTGCACAAAGTCCATTAATCACTATCAAACACTGCAAGGGCAAGCTAGGAACTGGAAAATTTTATGCTTGCCTGTTTCTTATGTTCTTTCCAATCCATCTGCTATTGGCCATAAATGTAGATAGAAGAGATAGAAGATTAACTGGGCCATTGATCTGGTCCAACATGGCTACTGATAGACACTGAGCTGTCTCTAACACTACACTGTCATTAACATCAAGCTTAACATCAAGGAGTTATAACAACTCCTGCTCATACTAAATGGTGCAACAGCCTGGTCTCTTTCCTATGATAAACACCTTTCTCCTCCAAGGTGAGGAGCCTGATACTTTGCTCTGCAGTCTCAGCAAACTCTGTGGAAACCCATTCTGAACACAAAGCTGAAGCAGGTGATGGATTAATACAGCTGTGTGTCTCCTTTCAGGAACATATTAGTATACCTCTTCTGTAATCAAAAGATATACCTAACATTCTATAGGGTCTTTAAAAGGCTTTGCTGTTTTGCCATTGCTGACACAGTTAAGTAGTGCTAGCACCTCTTACTATTTAGAATGGGAATAAATGCTGTGGGCATACGTTTTCATGAGAGTTACAGGTACATCCCTGACAACTGCTTGATACCATCATCAGTGCTTTCTTATAAAGCTTTTTATGCTGTACACTGTTAAAATGATTGATGAATTTAGGTGCTGTTTCATGTGATATGGGAAAATGCATAGTATTAACTGAGTAATTCAACATAATTATGAGAAAAATACTACAGTCAGCTGTTTCAGGATGATCTCTGATAAATTACGCTTATGTTATTAGCTACATGATCTTCCTTTGCTATCAACAAACATCTAAAATTTATTATTATTATTATTATTATTATTATTATTATTATTATTATTATTATTATTATTATTATTATTATTATTATTATTTCTAGTTGGCAGTGACACAGCAAGCTGACCATTAGCTTCCAGTCAGTAGAGATAAAGTACATCCGCTCAGACAGATTAACACGTAGTTACTTGCATATCCATACACAACTTTCTGTTATTCCTGGAACTGCTTAGGTTTATATCATGGGGGGTTGTATTGAGCTGAAACATGTTTCTTCCAAATTGTTTTCCTCTTGCTGCTTAGAAAGAATACTTGTTTTAGCTATTAGCTAAATCTAGAGTTAGTTGATGGACTCACTGCTCACAAAACAGTCCTGGACAGTGTAGCAAATTAAATTGAATACTGCAGTTACCAGTTATAAAAAACTAAAATTACCAAATGTGTTTCTCTATGTGAAGCAGAGATGTGGTCTTCTAAAATATGTATTGTCTAAACAGAAGCAAGAAAGACATGATTAGCTGGTAGCTCCACTTCATTTTATGACAATTTGAAGAAGATGTTTAATAGTGAACAAGAAGGCAAGAAGTGAACATATGAAGTCTTTGGTGTGCTTGAATCCCCATACTAGCTTAGTTTTTCCTCTGAGAAATTGGGTACTTTACTGCTGAGTCTAACACTCTAACACTGTTCTTTTGTTTTCTTTCAGTTTTTTTTTTTTTTCCCCAGCTATTCCTCATCATGCACAACAGCTGCACCAGTTCATCAGTATTTTAGTTTTTAAATTTACCTGAAGAAACAGTCTTACAGAAAAGCTAGTATGTGCACCAGTGTTGTGTGACACTTAAACTGTTGAGAGAAGAAAAACTTAAACCTAACCAGAAATATAATGTGTAACAATGTCTATGCAATTTATTTTTATTTATTTTTATTTATTTTTTTATTTTTTTGGTGGAAGCTATACTGTGCTAAGCTTAAATGCTCTGGTAACAATTTCTTACTCTCCTTTTTCAGATGAGTGTTGCTTTTTTTTTTTTTTTTTTTCTTTCTTTCCAGCAAGGAACAGGTTTGGACCTGTTCTGACAGTCAGCAGGACTTTTTTGGTCCTGACCATACCCCAAAACTTCCTGATCTACACATGTGATGATAACTGTCATTAACTAAGTTTAACTGTAGCAAATGTAAGTATCCAAACTTCACTCCAAGATTTTCTTAACAAAATGCAAGAAACTGGAAGTAGTTTTGAGGTTGCATTGAACTATGCCTGGCAAGCTTTGGAGAAGTATTTAAGTAACTTAAGCACTGCTGTTATCTGTATTATTTGTCTTTTTGCTTCAGTTACTTTCAGTAATACACCAAGCAAATTGACTTTACCTGTCCTAGCCTATCATCTAAATAAGCTTATTTTATGTTTTTGAAGGATTTCTCTCTCTTCTCTATGCAGCTCACAGTATTATACATGTCATTGCTTAGATAATGCATTCTGTGTCTGTGCAGATTTTTTTTTCCTTGTATCATTAGTCACCTTGTTTTAAAATGTTCAATAAAGTTGTAGTATCATTTTACATTCTTTCCAAATGGCTCTGTGGCAGCTGGGCCTAATTCTGCATCTCCTTCTACATCAGAATCAGAGAATCGCAGAATATCCTGAGATGGATGGGACACTCAAAGATCATCGAGTCCAGCTCCTGTCTCCACACAGGACCACCCAAAACCGTCTGTCTGAGAGCGTTGTCCAAACACTGCTTGAACTCTGGAAGGCTTGGTGCCATGACCACTGCCTTGGGGAGCCTATTCCAGTGCCTGACCATCCTTTTGGAAACATAGCTGATGCAGGCTACTGACAACGAGATGTTTGTACTAGTTCTTTCAAACCATGTTACGATTCTCATTTGTATTGTTCAGCTGCCCATTCTCATTTTGATATTTTGTTATTGGTAAACTTTAAGGAGAATAAACAATAGATAAGCTCTTATTCATTGTACATTCCAAAGAGAAAAAAAAATGTTTTGACTAATTTCTGTGAAAAGTAAGGTATATTTTTATTATTTCTGAAAGTTGTAATTTTGAAGTCATTCTCATGTTTAAATATTGCTTTTTCATTTTCATTAAACAGCTTGAGAATTTGTCATATATTATTTAGTCAGGTTGTGACCTTGCTTTTCTATGAAGTTGCTGATTGCCATTAATTTTTCTTTCTTACAGATTTTTATTTCTGGAAGTGTTTTCAGTTTCAGTGTACTAGTCTAAAGGATGAAATGTATTATACATGCACTACTGTACATGCTGAGTACTTCTGGGATGTTTAGCTTTGAGAAGAGATGACTCAGGGGGATCTTAACATTTTTTTAAGTAAGTGATGGGAAGGGGTAAAAGAAACAGAACAAACCTCTTTGTGGTGTCTCTTGAAAGGATAGGAGGCAATGAGCACAAACTAAAATGCAAGAAATTTTGTTTAAACATTTAAGCATACATTTTTATATATAAGGGTGATTGAACACTGGAACGGTGCTATTCAGAGAGGTTGTAAAGTCTCTATTCTTGAAAATATTCAAAATCCAACTGGATGTGGTCCTCAGCAACCTGTTCTGACTGACCTGGATCTTAATGTGTGGTTAGACTAGATGACATCCAACGTCCCTTCCTACTTTATCCATTTTGTGGTTGTATAATTCTCTAACAGTGAGTGAATAGAAACAACTGTAAATGGGCATGTAACTTTTTCAGATTTGTTTCAACACCACTTTAGCCTGCTATAGGTCCTCTACAAGCCACATTTATCTCCAAACAGTATTTTCAATGTGATTCTTTGATGTGGCCAATATATTTACACACGAATATTTTAAAGTCTAACCTACACAGAACAAGAATTTACTCAATGTACAGTTAGGAGTATATTATGTATAGAAATCTGAAATTATATTTTAAAGAAAGAAAATTTTAGATTAAGAAAAACAATAAATTCTAGAATTTGTTCATTTCTGAAACAGAATGTTGGGGTCTGGCAAAAGTTCCTTTCTGTGCATTGTTAGAAATGATGTCAATCACATGTTCAGATTTGTATTTTAAAATCATACTTCTTATCAGTGATTGCTAAAGTAGGCTTCAATTATTCAAGGTACACTGTATAAATGTTCAGTTAAAGATGACTCATTCTCATAAAAGAGCACACAGGATTGGCCAAAGTAGGACAGGAGTTCAAAAATGTTTTCACAGCATAAGCAGGATCAGTTGTGGTTGTTAATTCCAGTTTATAACCTGTATCCTTCAGTTAGGGTGCTGTTACCCTCTACATAGCATTGATGTTGCATATGAATGGCAGGAAGGGAGAATCTGCATCAGGAAATCTGTTGTTCCTGGGTGAGGTCCTGTTCCTTCCCCTTCAGTCCAGAATTAATCCTAAATTAACCCTTCAATTTTTCTCTCATCTATTTTTCCATATATATATACATATACATGTATATATACACATATTAATTTACATTCCCCATCTCCTAATTTCATTCTACTTCTTTCTGCAGTTTTCTCATCTTCTTCATGTCTTTGACCTGAAAGTGCTTTCCAGCCCACCACTGTGTGTTATTTTGGAAACTAAGAATGGAGGATTGCTGTGGGGTTTAACTGCTACTCCTTGTTGGTAACTCCAAAGTAAGAGAAGCTACTTATTTTATGTTGTACAATACCACCCTCCACTGGCAGTTTCTCCTTCCCTCTACATTTCACTGGAGCCTACAGCAACACATGGATATCCCCTGCCTTCAGAATTCACAAGAGAATTATCCTTTAGAAAGCTGCATATCTTACATTTTTATTAGGAAAAAGAAACAATGCCACTGTACCTTCCTTCTCACCCCCTGCATTGGATTTTGGTATCATGACAGTTTATTTCACTATTTTTTTTCTGACATCTTTTTAATTCTGACTCCCATTTCTTGGTGGCTACCTTGATGGCTGGTCCCCAGTTTCCCCATGACACAATACAAAACATACTTCAGAAATCAGTCCTTGTTTTTAGCTAGACTTGGTGCTCTGCTCAGTGCAAATGGGTAAGGACATTTTACATGGATTCCTACCATCTCAGCCCTGGAACAAGTGGGGTTTTAAAGAGATGGGGGTCCCTGGGGCTCCTCGGCTATCTGATCTGGAACAGCAAAGCATAGGTACCCAGTAGGATGCACCAGCTTTTTGCACCCCATCAGCACTCAGCCAGACAAAAGCTTTTGGAGGAACCAGCTCAAGGCTGATTTTGGTTCTGAGGATGTTAAAACAAATAGCATTCTGTATAACAGCTATTCCCCTGTAACGTTGATCCTGAGTGAGACACACTGTAGGCAGGCTGAGTATTCTAACAGCAATAACCATTCAGGACTGCCTCCTTGCTATAAGCCCATTAATGGCAAGACAGGATTGTGCCTCTGTCCCTTTACAGTTAACACCACAGCCATCAGTCTGCCTTTTTACAGTCTGGCTTATGAATACTTCTCCCTTGTACCATGCAGCCACCTTCTGCAATCCCTGAGGCTCCTCTCACAGACTCCCATCTCAGCCTCCCTCCCTCTCCTCGACTCTCTTTACCATCCTGTCTTCTGACTATCTGTCAGCTAATCCCTTACTAATTAAACTCTGCCCAAAGGACAAGTAAACAGAGTAGCACACATGAAATTTGCAGGCAGTTGTTCCTCTTGCTCTGTTTGTGTATTTAATCCTCTGCGCTAGCTTTTATCAGCTTGTCTATTTAGATAAGAAGCTGTTGTGGAGCAGGGATGCTGTGTATATATTGTGCAAGCTCAACTTTCCTAAGCACTATGGTAACAAACATAATAAGAGCTAATATCACACAGTGCTTGAAGGTCATTAGAGGCAGCTGTTGCCACGTCTTGAGGGTGCTGGTGGCAGCTATTTTACTGCTGCCTGCTAGAGATCTGCTTCTGCAAACAGGTCCTGCTCAACAGCTTCACTGTCACCATCAAGTTAGGCTGAAAACTCTTTGGGGGATCTTCCTGGGCACCAGTTTCCATCAAAAATTTTCAGTTTTTTACAGAACATTTTTATAAAATAACACTTAAAACATACAAGTCTCATTGACCTTTCTTCACATGCATGGGGACATGAGGACATGGGTACATGCAGCACTAGGTTGCATCTTCAACTTCTTCAAGAAGCTTGAATAGCTTAGGATGAAAAGAAACAATGTCTTTAGAGGGTTACCACTGCCTTGTTTACTACGGATGCCTGTGGTTTTAGTTTGAGTGACCTCTGTTGAGACCTTTTATAACTTGTGTAGCAATACGTGAAGTCCATTTGTGTTTACGTGCAATATATGATAATATGATTATCCATGCTACACTACAAGGACAAGGTGAAAGCAGCATTCTGTCCATTTATCATACTGAAGATAACATAAAATGGTTACTTATTCCCATTTTTCTTTCCATATTCTTTTCCCCTGCATCTCATTGTCATCCAAGGCAGGCATGTCTCCATAACTTAGTGTAGAAACTGGAAGTCGGAAAGCATTTATTGTTCTGGGAAATAAAATAGCTTTTTGAGAACAATGCAAGGGAATACTAAGCCTCACTAAGCGGGAATCCCTGAAATAGCATTCCTGCACCTTGTTATTAGCAATGCAATCTGGGCAACTGATTTTTTAAAAAAAAAAGAAAAAAAAAAAGAGAGAGAGAGAGAGAGAGAGAGAAATACTTATTAATAAGCTATTTTGCTGTGTCCTAAGGGCTTCCATGAATAAGCTTGTGGGATGTCTGTGGTTGATCTGAGCTTCAGGTCAGGGTTTTTGGTCAGTTATATTGGGCAGGGTGCTGTACAAATTGTTTCAGGATTAGTGCTGTCGATTTGGGGTCAGAAATCTGCCAAATCTCCTGCAACATGTATGTGGGACACCGTATTAGATATTCTTTTCACAGGAAGTCTAACACTGTGGTAGGATATGCAGTGATCAGTGGCCACTCTGGGAAATGTTACATATTTTTAAGCTCTGTGCTAAAAAACATAACTTCCCTAAGTAAATAAAAACTCCAAACATGCTTTAGGCACTATGACACAGGATGGTCAGAAAAGAGAAGTTGATTTGTGTAGATTAAAAGGATGAGTTGTTGTTATGGAGCTGATTAGCAAAAATCCCTCATAGTGACCAGGATTTCATCCAGAAGCATAATGTGAAACCAAGAGTAAAAACCCAAACAAACTTACACAATCAAAAGAGAATGGAATGCAGATGTTATAATGAAATAAAATGGGTCATAAGGAAGAAACAGAAAGAGAAACAGAAGGTCCAATGGCAACAAACACATAATGATAACAATGTGAGGAATAATAATGATGGAAGTCAATGAAATATAGTGTTATGCATATTCATGAAGCACCCAAGAAAAAAAGGTGAATTTTGCCTAAATCTCCTAGAATTTTGATCAGTCAGATAAAATGTTGGGAGACATGGACTGAAGTCTAATCTTAGACATACTTTACAAATCTGTGTGTAGGATCACTGTCAATATTCCTACTTTGGCTATGAAAGTGAGCTAGAGTACTCTGTGTTCTTTCATAATGTAATTTTTTTTTTGGATAGAGAAACAGACTTCTGTTCTGCCACAATATGACAGGCTGATCAAATTTTCATAATTTGTAATAGCCTTTTATCAGTATTCATTTTATTCCTAATGCAGTAACAATAAGTCTTATCACATGTGACAAAAAAAATATTCCCGATAACAAAGGCAACAGAGATTAAGTAACATGGTAAAATTTTTCCAATTCATTAGAATTCCACCAGCAAGACTTTTGTCATTGATTTCCTGTAGCACTTTGGAAACATTGCTTACCCAGCAAATATCACAACAAAATGAACAAATAAGCAAAACTTACATAAAAACATCTGAATTTATAGGAGTTGTTTTGAACCCATTCATGTTGCATGTCTCATGGGAACAAGGCTGGATAAAAATGTCATTCATGGTGATGAAGAATTCTGATTCTGTATACCCGGATCTAGAGGTACAAGTGGTTCACCTGGCAGAAATAACATTTCTTTATTGAATACAACCACTAGATTGGCTGAGAAACAAAACAAAGACACATAGCTCTTCATTCAACATTACAGAGCCTACTAAAAGATACAGGAAGGTTTCTGTGATACATCATAATTTCTTCAAAATCACATCTGTATTCACAAAGAAGGAGAAATGTTTTCATATTATAGTTGACTTTACTTCAGAAAAGCAGTTAATGTGACTTAAGTTTGGGTTGCTATATGTTATGTTACAGGCTTAATTTTATTGCATTGGTTAAGTTTTATTACTTGCCTCAAAGAATTTCATGCTGTAGAATAGTTATCAGTTTAAGTGTTTTATGAAAGTAACTGAAAAGTCCCACATGGGACTTAATCATTGTCTTCTATAGAATTCAGATAAGGATTGCAGCAGATGGGTCTACTGCAAACTTTCAGAGACTGAAGGGAGGACATCTGCTGAACGGGAAGACAGCTTCTCTTTCCAGAAAACTGCACAGAGCCAGTATCAGATAAGTATCTTATATTTGCATTACTGATTCTTCTCGTAACCCTCTTAGTAGACTGGATTTGTGCTTTTTTAGTGAAAGTGCATTGCCTTTCAGCTCTTAAATTAGCTTTATTCTAATTCCCTTAACACACAACAGATGGAGAGCTATAATCTGAAGGGTCCTATAACAAAGTGTCCCAAGTGTACTCTTAATAAAGGACTTGATTCCATCACATATTTGGCTTGAGTTCTACAAACTAATGTATAATTAAAATACATGATTAGTCTAATCAAAACTACTGTTTCTGCTTGTGAACAATGTGTAGCACATTTGCATGTGTTTGTATGACTGAAACCTTGTATACAAGCTTTTCTTCAGTTAATAGTTTTCTAATTCAGAAACAAATAAATGTATTTGTTTCCTTCTGAGATTGTCAGCTACAATTTACAGAGACAGAAATCTTAGAATGATATAAATAAGTGGCAAAGACATGATATAAATAAAACACCAAGCCAAACTAGCTCGTTGTTTTGATTTTAGATTTTGGTTTGTTTTGGATTGTGACTGGATAATAAAAGTTGGCTGCAGTTTCATAGAGACCTTATTATTTATTTATTTTTAATACAAGAATTTAAATGCATCTGGACTCCACAAAGATTGGTTCAAATACAAATGTATCATGACAAATTTTGTCAGAAACTCTTTAAAAAAAAAATATATAAGTCATTTATGGTATTTTCTGCAGAATATAAAAATAATGAAAAGTAAGAGGTTCACTAAAATATTTTTGCTGAAACATATCTTGAGGGTGTGGAAACCTACACAGTCCTACACATGTTCATAATACTCGAAGCAATATAAGGCAATAACAGGAACATACAGCTTCGTTAAACTGCAGAGGATAAATTGCCATTAAAATGTCAGCATTTCTTTCAGTGCTTTAGGAAGGTAATTAGAATCACTGCTACAGTAGTTGCTTTTGTTACATTTGCACAGACTTCATTACAGAGAAAAAACATTCAATATGAATGAATTCTGATGCTTCTGAATATATTTTCCACTTCATAATATAAAAGGGCTTTGTGAAATTCACTTGACAGCTGCTTAAGCATTAGAGAATATGAACATATTGTAAGGCATGAGTTCAGCTTGCCAAGTCAGAGGGCAGAAAAGCACCTTTTCTCTCAGTTTTTGCAAAGCTTTTTTGCAAGGCTTGTTTCATGTCCACAAATGCAGGATAGATACTTTGGTATTGATGGTTGGTGCTGAAACTTCCAGCACTTGTTGAGTGCACTGTGAACATGCTTTCCTCTTCCTAACAAGGCAGAAAACAATTATCTTTTCAATATAACAAAAAATGCTCTGCTTTGCTTTAATTGTGCAGTCAGTGCTCTTGTTGAAGTTGATTATGGTCTCAAGGGAATAACCATGTAGTATTTTATACCCATGTTTGTGTTTTATGATTCATTGTTCACTTTTTTTTTAGTGCTTCTTAACTAACTTGTGGCAAATACGAGGGGACATGACTATAAAACTGCTAAGTCTGGAATTCCAGTCTAATGAAAAACTATAAACCGCTGAGAAAATCAACAATTTTTCAACCCCATATAATCTGATCTGTTATTCAGGAGATTTTATATTGCACAAGGAGGATGGGTAGAGAACGAATCCCAGACAGCTGGAAAAAGGCACAGGTGCAAGCAGAGAGGGAAAGGAAGATGCAGAGATGCTCATGGCACATGAGCAACTCAGTCTGACCTTTAGTTCTCATTGGTGAAACTAATTAATCTAATCTAATCTGGGCAAACCAAAGGGGTTGACTTAAAGGCCAGCTGACAACATCTTGTCCTAGTGAATAAAAGGAACAATGCTACTTAACTAGGATTAGCCAATTGATGTTTCTGGATATGAAATCACTTAGATTCTGCCAAATGGTAAATAACAGACCTTAAAGAGGATAAATGTATTTAATAGGATAGTACCAAGTGTAAATGCTTCCCAGACTTCCCAGAACCAGTGTAGTTCAACTCTGTCTTGCTTACCAGGCACTATGCACTGTACAGTCCCTCACAGTGCACAGGGACATCTAATGACTGAATCAGAGACTGCAGTTAAAACATATTCCTCATGCCGTAGATAGGAAGTGTATACTCCTCAAGGAGAGGCTGGGGTGGCTCAGGCAAGGCAGGTGTTCAGAAAATTACTTCACCTCTATACAAATATTCCTTTACATAAACCAAATAAAATCGAGTATTATTTGAATAAGAACCTGAAGAAAACTGTCAACTGAATAAGTAACTGAGATAATCCTGACCTATGCAATATTGAAGCTAATTGAAACAACCTAGCACCATTAACCCCCTACCCCCACTTATATTTTGCCACTGAGCAGGGTGTAGTTTTACAGTCACAGGAGATACCTACATGTATATGTAAAAAAAATCAGAGTACTGCTCATACAGTAAAATTATCTTAGCAGTCTTCCTAAGGCTGCTTCCTAAGGAACTGAAGGAAGTGTAATTAGAATAATGTTCTCTGATTTTAGAAATTTGGAATGAATTCTCCATTCATCTACAGATATTCTGTGTGACCTTCAGAAAAACCCTTGAGCCAGATCCCCAAGCCTGCAGTCTGGGGGAGTCAGGGATTTGCCAGGCTTTGATGATTTGGAGCCTTGTTGATCGGTCTAACTCATTTCCATAAACCTTGCCTATCTCTGGGAGGATGAAAATGTTAAAAAGTTTTTTTTTTTTTTTTTTTTTTTTTGATAGTGAAGGCATTTTAAAATTGGAAGGATGATTATTTGTGTAGGTGTTGTTCTTACCTATACCTTCAAAA
The DNA here is from genome assembly GCF_964035555.1 of Netta rufina. Taxonomy (NCBI): domain Eukaryota; kingdom Metazoa; phylum Chordata; class Aves; order Anseriformes; family Anatidae; genus Netta; species Netta rufina. The sequence continues at coordinate 87,891,911 of NC_140125.1, read as the reverse complement.
GGTGCCTATAGAATATTTGTTCAAATTTATTATTCACAAATAGTCATTTATGTATACAGATATCTTGTGTGTGGTATCATAGCAACATTTGTGAGTTTAGATGGGATGATTAATTTGTATGTATTTTGCCCTCTTTCTTGGCTTTTTGCTACTCCAGTAATTGTACTATGTATCTACATTATTGCTGCATTAAAATACTGTATTTGAAACATAATAATTAACAGCAGCTGCTGCACAAGTTTTTTGCTTTCTGTTTATTTTTAATGAAGTTGATGTTATTTTAATGACATGTTTGAATCATAATAATAAACATTTCCTTTCTTGCATAGGATAATATTTTCTTGATTTTTTCAAGATACCAGACAAGGCAATATCAAGACAAGGTCTTGAATAAAAGTACTGACAAAGAAGTTTTTAGCTGGTTAATTATTCTGTTTTCATCAAGAGAGGTGTCTTCAGTGGGAATTATTAAAAAAAAATCATTGAACTCTGATATTATTAAAACAAAAAGATAGACTGCCTGTCATTGCCTGCTTAACTTTAAAACCTTTTGAGGATTTCTATAACTCCCATTGGCTATTCGCCCCCCCCCCCCCCCCCCCCCCCCCCCCAAATAAAATGAAATATCCCTGACAGGTTTTCTCTATGTTGGAAATGCCAGTGGACTCTGGGGACCTCTTCTCATTCTTTATAGGCTTCCCTGTTTCCTTTAAATCATTGATAGAATGTTTCTCCATATGATCTCTCTTTCCTTATAAAAATCTATTTGAAAATCTCTCTCCTGGGGAATGAAACCAAAACCCTGTCTTTGAACATTCCCTCTGTTTGTGTCACTGTCATAAGATGGATTTTCAGGAATCATCTTTATCATCTTTTCAGCAGTTACTGAAGCATGAGTGATCGCTTATTTGTAGAGAAGATAAGGGCTGCTGTAAGTTTCTTTACATAAGACTAGAATAGCAACTTTACTTTTGGAATCATAGAGATTGTTTGAATTTACTTGTGCTGCTCCAATTTGTGACTGTTTTTCAGACTCCTCCTTCTAAAATTATCAGAAGTGCTAGAGTCACAGAGTTGTAGACACAGACAACAAAAATGTTGTGAATATGTCTTTGTGTTCTGACTCAGTTTGTTTATAACTTTGATTATTAAGAGCCAGGAGTGAATGTAAAAAGAAAAGGAAAATATCCAATGTGTTTGTTAGCTGTAATTCTTTTCTACTGAGAGGAAGTTGAAGCAATGACAACAATGGTATACCTTTTTCCTGATTACAATTTTTAAAGGTTTAGGCCTGCACAGTCAGAAATATGTTCAGCTTCAAAGGAACCATCCAGTCATTGGAACAGAATTTGTCCCGATATATTTATATACCTGCAGACATATAGAACACTGGAAAACATTATGATTACTCGTATCTATTACATTTGTATATGATTATACATATTATATACATATATGATATGATATACATATATGATTATTATATAACCTTCAGGGGAACTACAGAAGGAATTAGGAAATTGAGCGGTAGGATGGTAAACATAATTCATGGTTGATGTATGCAATGTAATGAGTGTTAGAAGGAATGATTGAAACTAATCACATCTTTCACTGGGGCCTTAATAAAGAGCCCTTAATAAAGGTTAGAGAATATCCCAAATAGGAGAGAAACGATTCTGAACTTTCTGTGGAGCTTTCATGTAACTTAGTGGGATGTACTTCGTGGAATATTGTCTTTGGTTCTGTTAACTTTGCTCTACAACATTTCTTGCATAACCTCCAGGAAGACATGGAAACATTCTTTTCCTGTTTCACTTCCAAGAGAATAATCTGATGTAACATTGATTTTCTGAGGCTTAATTTATGGATGCCTGATAATTACCTTGAGACCCCTACTTAGAAGGTGATATAACAGGTGCAGACCATTACATCCTATTAGCATTTAAGAGGGCAAAGTTTTTTAATGCTTAAAGAGACACCTTGAATATTGATTGATTCAAAATGTTAATCTGCAGTCCAGTATTCTTACGAAACCCATTTGCTGCTCATGCTGCATCTATTGTACCTCCTAAATGAGATAAATCATTTATAAAATCCTAGCATTTCTGATGAAGCACCTACTGAAAGTAAAATTCAAGAAACTACTTGTATCTATAATTTTAAAACCTATTTTTATGTGACTGATTAGCCCCTGGCACAGATATGAGATTGTGTTGCCTAAACAGAGGAATCCGCTTATATACAAGATTCTGGTTTAAAAGAATACATTTAATTATATTATAGTTAAATTGATAATAATTAAATTATAATATAAAACTATCATTTTCAAAATAGAGGACACATTATTTGTATATCTTTATTTTTTCTGTATTTTCTTCATAAAAAGACAAGAAAAATATAAACAGACATAAAAGATAGGACCAAATACTTGTCCTACTTTCTCTCATCACTGTAAAAAATGGCAATTATTTTGGGGAGAACTATAAAAGTACACTGAGTAATATTAGTTGTAGCAGTAGTAGTAGTAACAGTAGTAAAAGTAATTTTTGAGAAATTTCTGAACCTCTCATAAATTATGCTTATAGCCTTTCACTCTTTTTTTTTTTTTTTTTCTTTATTTTTTTTCCTCTAAACAAATAGCCAAATCCACCTTCATGTTTCAGCAAAGGTTCCAGACTAAGAATAAGAAATACAAATTCAGGTTTCTCAATGTAGAGTTCTTCACAGGAGTTAAGTTTCTAAGACAGTGTTGGCAGAGATTGAGTAACTACGGTCAGAAGAATTAAGCTGATGATGAAAAAATCCCCAGGGGCTAGACTGAGTTACCCCACATGTGTCTTGTGTCATCTGAGGTTCCCAAAGGGAACCAAGCAGTCAAAATATGGCTGACAGATCTGACCCACTGCCTCTGCTAGACCTGTGACCTCCTGGATCAGCAGCTGGAGGCCAGACAAGTAACAAGGGTCATTTCAGGCCTGAGACTTCAAACCATACAGTGACACAGGCAATCTGGAGACTCCATTGCTGAGATGCTTAGGTCTGTTTCAGATGACAATTTTAACAGTAAATTTCATCTATCTTTTCAGAGACCACAATGTTCCCCAACACTTATCATGAAAAAAAAAGATGTTTTATATGTTTTTATATGTCACTATCTACTTATATATTCATAAGTATAATTAATATACTTAAAATATTATATAGCTGGACTTATATAACTGTAGCTGTAAGTATAAATTTTACTTTGTGTATATACTTTACACAATGCTTAAGAACAGTCTTTTTTTCCCCTCACTGCATTAAAGGTTTAATGAATAAGCAGTATCAGACATGGTTTTACAAACCTTTGCATACAGTACATGCAGTGATGGATATTATGTAGGGTCCTTTAATATTCTTTCCGTTCTCTAACGTGGTATTTGAAACTCTTTAGCACTGTAACTCTGGTGCATGTTTGAACAGAATCACAAAATGGCATGGGTTATAAGAGGTATGGTAAATGGGGTTTATGGTAAATGGGTCTGCGTCAGGCTGGCAGGCGGTCACCAGTGGGGTCCCTCAAGGCTCCATTTTAGGGCCGGTATTTTTCAATATTTTTATAAACGATCTGGATGTAGGAATAGAAGGTATTTTGAGCAAGTTTGCTGATGACACCAAACTTGGAGGAGTTGTGGACTCGAATGAGGGTGGAAAGGCCTTGCAGAGGGATCTGGATAGGTTGGAGAGCTGGGCGATCACCAACCGCATGAAGTTCAATAAGAGCAAGTGCCGGGTCCTGCACCTGGGATGGGGAAACCCTGGCTGCACATACAGACTGGGCGATGAGACGCTGGAGAGCAGCCTAGAAGAGAGGGATCTGGGGGTCGTGGTAGACAGCAAGTTGAGTATGAGCCAGCAGTGTGCCCTGGCAGCCAGGAGGGCCAACCGTGTCCTGGGGTGCATCAAGCACGGCATCGCTAGTAAGTCAAGGGAGGTGATTGTCCCGCTCTACTCTGCGCTGGTGCGGCCTCACCTCGAGTACTGTGTGCAGTTCTGGGCACCACAGTATAAAAAGGACATGAAACTGTTGGAGAGTGTCCAGAGGAGGGCTACGAAGATGGTGAAAGGCCTGGAGGGGAAGACGTACGAAGAACGGCTGAGGTCACTGGGCCTGTTCAGCCTGGAGAAGAGGAGGCTGAGGGGAGACCTCATCACAGTCTACAACTTCCTCGTAAGGGGATGTCGAGAGGCAGGAGACCTTTTCTCCATTAACACCAGTGACAGGACGCGTGGGAATGGGGTTAAGCTGAGGCAGGGGAAATTTAGGCTTGACATCAGGAGGGGGTTCTTCACAGAGAGGGTGGTTGCACACTGGAACAGGCTCCCCAGGGAAGTGGTCACTGCACTGAGCCTGTCTGAATTTAAGAAGAGATTGGACTGTGCACTTAGTCACATGGTCTGAACTTTTGGGTAGACCTGTGCGGTGTCAAGAGTTGGACTTGATGATCCTTAAGGGTCCCTTCCAACTCAGGATATTCTATGATTCTATGATTCTATGATTCTAGGTCTCTGGAGGTTACCTAATCTAGCACTCCCATTGAAACAGATCCAGTCAGAATGCAGATCTTCACAGTCTTAGCCAGGATCTAACTTGTCTTATTTCAAGGGAGCAGTAAGACAGTGCCACCTCCCACTCTTCGTTTTACAAATTGATATGGTGGATTCATTACCTCTCTTGAAAATATCTGAGAAATAAATGCCACAGCTCTGACTGGTTTTGGTGGAGATTACTGTTTATTTAATTAAATCTGTTTGCATTTCTAAGATTTCATAGGCCACACCCTGAGGGGAGCTAAACCTCTGTTGCACTCTGGCTTCACTTGAATTTGTCACGGAGACATAGCACACTGGAGCTACATTTCTTCTGAGTCATGGATATGCCTTTCAGAAATTGTGGGTTTTACAGTCCACTTTAGCAGGATAACAATTATAGAAAACACTAAGGCTTTGAAGAAGTGCTTGGACACCAGTTTCAGCTGGGATGCCTGCTACCTGTTCAAGAAGGATTTAGACTGCACTGCTGGATTAATTAAACAACAATATGACTTGGAAATAATTTATCTGAGTATGCTGTAGTAAACCTCTTATCTGCTAGAAATATAAAGAGTATGCACATTTTTCTTGTAATTAGAGTTTCTTTATACTATATACACAGATTATACATATATTACCCAGTATTTTCATGGCATTGATGGAAAATTCATTATGCAAATATTTCTATTCTAGTGGATGTGATTTTAATAATTTCTTGAGATTTTTTCCAGCCCCTTGCAAAATGTTTCAAATTTAGTCCATGTTTTGTTCTTGTTTTCCTTTTTTTTTTTTTTTTTTTTTTCATTTTCTGTTCAGGGGTGATACTTTTAAATCCTCATCTGCATAAATGAGCACTCAAATACACCTGCTGTTTAGCATTCTGATGTTGTGGAAGATTGAGGTAATAAGACATCTTTCTGGGGTGTGCCATGGACTATCTTTACAAGATTCCAGATTATTTTAGGAGATTTATATACCAATTATATACCTCTAAATTTAGAGAACTAAGTGAACATCAGAGAAACTTGCCTGATCTATTACGTCTTCCTGCTAAAACAATCAAATGGTTTTTGTATTCACCAAAGTACCTCTAAGAACATTTCTGAAGTATGATTTTTCATATACTCTCAACTGCTGTGAAGATAGAACCAATATGTTGTTAAAATATGTTAAATCAGCACTGTGATTAATGGGAAATTTGTGTATATGTGTATATATCAGAAGAGTTACAGTTCCTTGTTCCTCTAAGCTGAGCCTAGCTATGTTAACGTTGAGGGAGGTGCTGGGGAATTATTGAATATTATATTGTTACTGATGAGAGCATCTAATGATAAAGCACAGCTCTTTGGTGTTACAAAACTTCCTTTACTTTTCCTTTTAGATAGCAAGCATGAACCAGAGTGTCAGACTAGGCTTGGGGAAAAGCTGACTGCATCAAATCATGGGCTGCAGAGCTCTGTGAGACCAACTGAAAGGTCCCTCAAGGCTGGCAGGATTTCAGCTGCATTGGCTTTTGCCACTAATTGAAATGCCAGGAAGGGATTGGAGTTGCATGAAATGTTAATAGCTGTTTGAAAAGCTTGCTCCCTCCACTTAGCTAAACCAAAATGACAGCAGCAATCTACACCAGTTTCTGTAGCCCTGTCAGATGGTATTTGACAATGATGTAATTTGTACTGCAAAACTAATAATTTTTTTATTTTCTTAAGAAAGGAGAAATATTTAGATATTTTATAAGCAAGCCAGATATATAACCACCATTCAGAAATCACCTTTAATATGCATGCTGTATTCATAACACTGGAATAACAGTTTAAGAACTCTTGCTGAATCAATAAAGTTTTGGCAGGTTGATACAAGCTGCAAGCAAAAGATTGAAGACTTTGGCACCTCAACAACAAGATATACTTTATCTGTGAAGTAGAATGATGAAGTTGAAAGTAAGCCTTCTATGTTTTATTGCTAATAATATATGGGAAAATTCTGCACAATGCCTCTGAGCTGTATTTTATTTTCCTCCCACTTATAATACCTGGGAATTGATTTTATACTATGGAGTCATTTCATCCCAAGGGTCATCACCACAGGACTGTGCAAGCCTGTACTATCTTGCCAGTGCAGCCGTAGATGTAAGCCACAATATATAGGTATAGACACAATGCAAGAACAGAGAACATTTTGGGAAAAGTCTGTCTGTCTGTCGTCTGTATGTCCTCTCATTACATAGCTAGTACTACATAAAATCTAATCTGAGCCTTCTCTTCCTAAGGCCCATTTCTCTCAGCCTTTTGTTACACGTCTTGTGCTCTGCCCCAACCATCCTCGCTGCTTTCATTGGACTCACTCCAGTGTGTTTTTCATACACCCTGTGAGCCCAGAACCAGTTACAGTACTCTTAGTGTTACAATTACTGAATGCAAACAGGACTTCTGCTACATTTAGAGGCAGAAGGAACATATATTGGCATACACAGGTAAGTTCATAAACCTGGAGGTGAACAAGCCCTGCAGTTCACACTTTTCACCCTATGAAGCTGGAATACTTAATCAGCATTCACACTACATCAGTAAGTTACATCAATCCCCTTAAATTTTGGAAAATATTTGTAAATGTAATATTTTTTTTTCTTTTGCCCTTTGCTTGCACAAAAAGAAACCAAATCACTCTCTAGTGTAAGGCTTTTTAATGCCACACAATGATGGTGGCAAAGTATTCCCTACTTTACTGTGGCCTGCACCTAACCACTTCTGTAAGGGAGACAATTGGACTAGCTTCAAACAAATCTGAAAAAAAATCCAAAGGAACAGTTTAATTTTCTTTTATGGATTCAGAGTAATTGCTTTTCTTAGTAAAGATGTTTTCATTTTTATGGAAACATTTATTTTATGGCTTCCTATACCTACAATTTTTTTTTTTTCCACATTCTTGCTTAGCTTGACTGACCACCAGCTTTCTGAAGTTAGGACTAGCCAACATTTCTCTCAAAGATGTTCTTGTCATTGTTTGTCTTTTGATTTATTCTTTCTGTGACCATCTTTGCAAAATCTTCAGAGAAGTTATGTATCGAGTAGTTATTTCTGGGATGTAGCTACTTCTGAATGAAATTAGATGGGTCTATCCTGTACATTTTCAAGTTACAAGAAAATATTATTTTTTGTTTGTTTGTTTGTTTGTTTGTTTTGTTTTGTTTTGTTAGGATTCATGTTTTATTACTTGCAATAAATATTCTGTATTAAATGTAAAATAATGATTTTAAAATGGTTAATAAATGACACAGCTATAAAATACTTTTGACTTTACAATAATCATGGAACACCTTAGAAGATGTTTATGCTGAAATTCTGTGTAGGATGATGTCTGAAGCCATACTTTGGGCACTTGTATAATCATGAAAACTTATTGGAAAAGAGAGTAAATGTATTGATCTCAGTCTTTTAATTACACCCTGGGAATTGAGAGAATCCCATTGTTATCCTCTCAAGATGATAAAAGGATAAGTTTTTTTTCTCTACAAGAGTTATTTGTATCCAAAGATACTGAAAAGTGTTTAGAGGGAAGGAGGTTCTCAGTGGTTTCTGAAGCTGGCATTGTGTTATATTTTGATTTTCAATTCCTTACATTCAGAATAGCTTACAAATTGTGAACTTTAGATAAAAAGGATCAACCTGGAGAGTTTTTTGCCTTTCATGTGTAAACCGCTCTGTTCCAGGGTTTACAGTACAAGCACTGATGTTATTATCTCCTAGTTATGAGTGCATTCTGAACTCAAATGCATCTTCCCAAAAAGAATAGGCATTTAACATAGTAATTAATACCGTACTCTTTGATCCTGAAGATGTGTAACTTTGTCCAGAAAACACAGAGGCACATAGCACTCTCATCTCCTAACAAATCAGACAGCTCTTACTTGGTTTAGATGAGTGGCTTGTTAAGCTTTGTTAAAGTTGATATCAGTGAAGTCATTATTTAGAATATCTGGTACAGACATGGACAGGTAATTTATGTATTTGTACTGAGGATCAAATGCTTAGCATACTATTTAAGATTAAACCCCATTTCTTTTATGAATTTAATGCATTAGAGGGATTTTTACTACAAGAAGGAAGAATTGACAATTGATTGTGGTGTGTTACACTTGTGTTTATTAAAGAAATGTATATTTGAATGGCAAATCATTCCCATATACTTGATATTAAGTTGATATTAAGTTGTATATATACAACTCCTTTTTCTCATGTTTGAAAAACATATTCTTCTGTTTCTGACCTTAGAGTCTAATATTTAGACAGACTGTAATTTCTCAGATAAATTTGGATTTAACAGGAGCATTGCAGAATGAATTAGAAAAATAAGCAAAAAAAAAAAAAATCAGCCTTATTCTAAAATTAATAATCATAATCTAAAATTAAAAATCATAAGTATGATTATATAAAGATGTAACTAAATTTCAAAGTCTATTATTTTATTATGCAATTCATGTATCTACCTTAAAACCTGGTTATTTAAATATTTGTAATGTGAAAGTTGTACTTCAGCTCAGTTGTGATAAAGGCTAGAATTATGAAAACTGCTGGTTAGTGAGGTGACTGAAGCCACATTTTTTTTCTGTCTTGGGCCTATTGTAACAGGTTGTACTACTTCAATCAGCATGTGCTGATTGAAACTCTGTTTATTCCATACTTGGAAGAAAAGGAACAATAAAGGACAACCGAGATGGTCAGAGGTACAGGATCATTTCCAGATAAGAACACACTAAACATTACAGTACCACAGCTGCCTGTAGATGACTGGGAATGCTCTACTTCCTGGGAGTGCTCTACTTCCTATTTGACACAAATGTGTCAAGTGAAACCACCAGACATCATGTGCAAAACAAATGAAAACAATGGATTTGTTTATGAAGCAGCTATTAAACATGTATTCAGCTTCTGACCGAAGAAGTGCCTAATCTGCTCTTTTCAGGAAATTGGTGGAATCCACTAGGGAAAGGCTCAGCTTTAGTCACCTTGTTTCTTGTACTCTTTCCCTAAGCACTGGCTTCCGGACAGGGAGAGGATGTTGGGCTAAACAGCCTTTTACTTGATGTTGTAATCAAAAACACACAGCTAGTCTTTTACCTAGCAAGCAACCCCTGTGGCTTTGTTGGCTGACAGAATGATCTCTTTTGCATAAATTTGTCCTTGTAGCTGCTTCTTTCAGAGATGTCACCATTGTAATCACACAGAAAGACTGAAATGAAATATTGATAGAAATACATAATACATAAAATAACATTAGTATAGCATAATAATGTTGTTTTCTTATACTCTGTATTTGCAGAATATTTTTGATATATTCCTGGTTTCTTCATCTTTTTTCATCTGTCTACAAATTGTCCTTTAATTATAGTTTAGTCTAGTTTCTCTTGGCCTTGGAGGAAATGCTGAAAGCTTGCAATAGCAAAAAGAAATTGTAATAAACAGATGAAACTGATTATATAAAAGAGGCCAGTGAAACATTACAGGGCTTTTCCTACTCAGAGAAATGCATAGAAAGCTAATTGTAATTGAAAGTAAAATTGTCAGAAAATTCTTGTTTAACTTCCACTTTTAAATATTTTACATGGCAATATACATGTACTATAACACACAGAAAGTCTTCTTTCTGTGATGTCTTGGAAAGAGGTTTCTGACTATATGACTTCTCTTAGCCTTTCTTACTCCCTGTTCTCCTGTTTTGGGCAATAGTAGGAGGCATAATACAGTGTCAAAATACTTGTGCACTATGTATGTGTACTATTATGTAAATACAAATAATACACATATATTTGCTGCCTACACTTCTTCATGTAGATGTATTATTTATATTTCCATTTTCATTCTCAAGGAGGCTTTTTTGTCTGCTAAAAATTGTAAGTAGTAAAGCAGCTGAAACCCTTTTTGATTTAATTAACTCCCTTCCCTGTAGCATCATGCCATGATGGGTCATTCCTGAAGCATCTGTTGCCTCAGGTTGAAGAAAGAGCTCATTAACAATGGAAAAAATAATCATAGAATAATCATAAAATCATAGAATGGTTTGAATTGGAAAAGACCTTAAAGATAATCTAGATCCAACCACTCTGCCGTTGGAAGGGACACCTCCCACTAGACTAAGTGGCTCAAAACCCCATCCAGCCTGGCCTTGAACACCTCTAGGGATGGGGCATCCACAGTGTCTCTGGGCAGCCTGTTTCAGTGCCTTTCCACCCTTTGAGAAAAGAATTTCTTAATATCTAATCTAAATCTACCCTTTTTAGTTTAACACCTTTTCTCCTTGTCTTATCCCTATACCCCCTGACAGAATCCCTTCCCAGCTTTCCTGTAGGCCATCTTTAGGTACCAGAAGGCCACTATAAGGTCTCTCCAGACCCTTGCCTTCTCCAGACTGAACAACCTCAACTTCCTCAGCCTGTGTTCATTGGAGAGGTGCTCCTCCTAACCTCTAGTCTAAACCTCCCCTTCTTTACTTTAATATCATTCTCCCTCATCCTGTCAATATCTGATTGTGCAAAGAATTGCTTTCCATCTTTTTTATGTCTCCTTCTAGTACTGACAGGTTGCAATGAGGTCACCCCAGAGCCTTCTCTTCTGTAGGCTGAACATCCCCAGCTCTCTCAGACTTTTTTCACTGCTCCAGCCCCTTGATCATCTTTGTGACCCTCCTACAGACCGACCTGCTCTAACTGCCCCACATCCTTCTTGTGCTGGGGGCCCCAGGCCTGGACGCAGTACTCCAAGTGGGGCATTACAAGGGCAGAGCAGAGGAGGACAATCACCTCTCTTGACCTGCTGGCCATCCCTCTGTTGATACTGCCCAGGATGCTGTTGGTCTTCTGGGCTGCAAGTGCACACTGCCAGCTCATGTCAAGCTTTTCATCCATCAGAACCCCCAAATCCTTCTCTGCAGGGCTGCTCTCCTTGAATTCTTCACCCAGTCTGTCCTCATGTCTGGGATTGCCCTGACCCAGGTGCAGCACCTACCTTGCACTTGGACTTGTTGAAGCTCGTTAGGTTCATGTGGGCCAACTTCTTAAGCTTGCCCAGGTCCCTTTGGATGGCATCCCTTTTTTCTACTATTGTATCAACAAGACCAGGGTGGCAAGCTTGCTGAGCACCCTCCTCACTGCCCTAAGGAACTTGAACGCCTCCATTTCATATGTTATTTATATGTTAAAATTATTTAAACTATAATGTATGACTTCAAGGGCATACAGAGAACTGGTTGTATCACTACTGAGAATGAACAAAGAAGGTCTGAGGAAAAAAAAAAAAAAAGTAAAAAGTTTGAAAGGTTTTTGCTCAGTGTCCCTTTCACATTTCCAGGAATCATTGTCTGTTTCTGTCAATGTCTGATTAAGCAGAGAGAAATAATTTCCAATGAACAAAATAATTATATTTTTTAATATAGCAATGCTTGAGGTTTAAATGTGTACTCTAGCTATTTGTCTAGGTGTTTTTACCATGCCAAACTTGCAGAATTTTCTCAGCTGTTAGCTGAGGAGAAGCACTGTGGAATGACAAAGAGTAAGATGTAGAGAGAGAAAGAAGGATTGAGAGATCAGAGGTCAGAGTGCATGTTGTATATATGATTTCCTTTTGGAATTATCTGAGAAGGAGAGGAACAAGAAGCCAGCACCTCTTATTATCTAGCAATCTTACTATTCAGATAGAACATCTCTGAGGAGTACAAGTTTCAACAGTGCTTCCACCCACTTTTTGTATCACTCATTAATCAGCAAGAGTAATCTCCTGACTTTGGTGCACTACATTTCCTCCTTCAGTATGATTCTAATAGGAAAATAAGCTTTTATTGACTTCCCAAGGCTAAGATTTTCTGCCCCCTTTACTAGTTAACTCTCTGAAATAAATAAGGAAGAGATACTAGCTGTTTTAAGTCAGGTTTATTTTATGTGTAGAATTTCATTGTTCATGATACCATTGACAATACCTTAAAGGTCCAATCACCACTTCCACATGTCCTCCAGATATTCACTGAGTTGTAACTGGGTATATGGACTGTGGTTCCAGAATAAAATTCTTGCAATTTTTTCAAAAGATGAAGTCAATGTATGCATTTTGATTTGGAGATAAGCAGTTGCTTGGGATCTGATAGATTTTGTGCAACTCTGGAATAAAATGAATTTGAAAACAGTTAAGACAGGCATTCTAAAACTATCAAGCTTCATTAGACCTGTGGGTTTTGTGGGAAGGAACAACCAGGCAAAAGAAACTTGGATTTAACTAGGAGTACAGAACTAAAAAGATATGTTCCACAGAACTGTTTTAGATTTCTGCCATGTTTTCTTAGGTTCATAGCTCTAACTCTGCTGCTGCTTTTCTAATGTGAGCCAGTGCTCATGAAAAGGTAGACTAACTTTCCAGCCTCCATATACTCAGGGCATCGATTCATAATTATTTGCTGAATGATGTCACCATGTTTAGTACAGTGCTAACACATGAAGTTCTCTAACGCAGTGCAGAGAATTTCAATGTCTGGTGCCATTAATGTTCATCCTGTTAAACCCGGTTACCAACACCCACTGCAGGATCATGACAAACTCCATCCTTAGGAGTTTGTGCAAATGGTATGGGTTTGCAGAAAATGAAGCATATTCTTCTCTGTCTTCCTGAGTCAGTCCTACAAGATGCAGAATCAGTATGTACCTAGCAATGTATATCTTGGGAATCCAGTCAGTATGGTGCATAGAAGTATTCAGAAGATAAGTAGAGGTGTCTTTGGCACTTATCCCAGAAAATCATCAATCTGTGTTGTGGAGCACAATAAAAAGAGCAGAGAAAAAGAAAGATTTCTTGCAATATATTGTTACCAATGTCCATTGTTCATCTGGCTGCATTCTAGGAATGAAATTTTTATAGGTAGATTTTTCATGCTGGAATTATGTCTTTTATTCTATTTCTCCCTGGATACATAAAGGGTGATTGGCATAGGTAAGATTTAATGGAATCTGGCAGTCTAAGCAGAAATTCAGTGACTTTATTGCTTATTCACCTCAAAATTGCTGCACCTGCCTTTTTTTTTTTTTTTTTTTTTTTTTTTTTTTTTTTTTTTGGTGCAGAAATGTTTTCCTAGGATCATACAAGAAGTGCAAATATGATTTAAAATGGATCTTTCAGAAATGTAACAATCTGTGTCAGTTCATTTTTTTGTTCCAACAAAATTCAGTAACAACAGCCATAAAACAGCATTGTCTTTAATTAAAACTCACTTCACTCTTGTATACCTCCTACACTGAATTATTTTCTCCACTGTAAGGTCTTTATTCACATCCATTTTGCATAACTGAAATAAAATCCTTACACAGAGACTAAGAAATACCTTTTTTCATACACAGTAAGTAGCAAAGATCTGCCTGCCTTCCTATAATGGCCTTTATCTGTGTTTTACCCAGCAGACTTTTTGCAGTGGATGTCCTGGGACCCTACACAGAACCCCATAGCCAGCTTCACAGTCACTTCACTTCTTTTCTGACTATGCCCCATTATTTCATTATCTTCTCTACTTCTCTGTCTTGTTTTTCTCTCTCCTCAAGCTTCTTTTTCTTTTATTGTTCTTTGTTCTGTCGTTTCATTTATCCACACTAGCAAAATCTCACACAAAGAAAAAAATCCCACCAACACCTATCATCCCCAACCCACAAAAAGCACCGAAGAAATAACAGGATACATTTTCATTGTAAACTATACCACTTCACTATGATTTTTGTAAGTATCAATTACTTAAGATCTGTCTTTTCAGTTTTGTGAAATAGCATCCAGAATTGGCTCACATATTAATATTCTTAAAACATGTGTGAAAAGCATATTTTTAATGGGAACAAAATCTCATTTTACATTCATGAGATATTTGTTTAGACTTGTTCTTGGATGCATGATTAATTAGGTAAGGTAAATAACTAATTTATAAATTAAACATGTATGTAACTTTTTAATGTATGTAAGTAATTATTTAAATTGTACATGTATTCCTTTATTATTTCCAGGGAAACCATTATAATTAATGTTATTTTAAGAGCAAATGAGTGCAAAATTGCAGATGTCTTTGAAGGAACAGACTTCATTTAGGCAGGAGGTGGTAATTGAAATAATTGAACATCACATTTTAGTTAAGTTTGCCTCTGCTTCTTTCTTTTAACAGTCACAAAAGAATGTGGAATTAAGTCCTTTAAACTTCGAGATTATATGAGTTTCCTGTCAGCATAGCTGAGACAAAGATAAAAGAAGGAAGAGAGCTTGAAATGGTGCTTCCTTGTTCTTCTACACAGAACAACTTATGTGAGAACTACTCTTTTTAACAGGATTTTCCTCTTGTATATGTAAAAAGAGTGGCTACAGAGGAACTGTCAGCCCCCAAGACAATTCTCAAACCCCTTTGGTATGCCAGTACAGCTTTGCTGTAATGATCTGGGGTAAATAAATTGTCTAAAATAGTGTTTTTACTCCCCTTCATTCCATAGTGTGCAAACCTTTAGCAGTTGTTGGTATGGTTTGAAGCACTCCAGTAGCACTCTGCAGAGTGGAAATAGCTGATCCAATAGTTCAGGTCCTGCTGAGGGCTTGTAGTATGTGGGTGACCTCTCTTGCGGAAGAAGCAGAAGACATAACCAATTCAAATGAACTGTGACTGTGAGCTGTGCAGTCACTGTAGACCCCTACCTGATCATGAACATGTTGTGCTGTGGAGTGGAGAGGAAGTGGAGATGGGCTGTAGGTCAGCACACAGGGTTAGGAGAAAATGGGTTTTGGAATGAGGTGGGGTTTATGAAGGTGACAGCAAAATAAATAAAAAATGAGCCACAGGATTTCCCTTTGGGGTAGGGCTGAGATCCCACAGACTAATTTAACAAGAATAACTAACACATTTATGTTTACTGCATAGGTTCCCAAATAGAACAGCTGAACAATCCTGTTATCCATTCATCTTTTTCCTGTATTATGTGGGGTCTCCCTGACTTTCTCTACATGTGACATAAGGAGTAAACTGTCAGAATTTCACTTAAATAAAATTTGTATATTACAGATGTATACTACATCACATTATATAACAGTTTGTCTAGTACATACAGTGCAGTGTCCATGCAGTAGATTTAAGCTGTTGACAAGTTCTGCTCCCTTGGGAAAGATGAGTTGATTTAAAGTTATTAAGGTTTATAAGTGAAACATGAAATGGTACTCTACTGAGAAAAAAATCCGATTGATTTTGTGTAGCTTTTTGGTGGAGATGTTGCTCCAAAGACAAAAGAAAATACTTTTGATTAAAATGAGAATGAGTAGAGAAAGAATATTTTGCTGATTCTTACAGTTTGGGCTTTTAACCAAGAAAAAAAAATAGAGAAATTGGAAACTTCTATGGATAATTATCAAGAAAACTCAATATACCCTTTCCTGACCATGCATGCTTGTCATTTTTACTTCTATTAGTTTATGTGGAAATGTGTAGCTTTTAGTAAAATATAGCAATTCTAATAATAAAGAGACAGAAAAAAAAAAACAAAAAAATAAAAAAAAACAACACATTTTCATTTTAATTCTAGAAAGCACTAGTGCAATAACTAGTGGAGTTGTATTGGGCTTTTCCAATGTGGTTGCAGTTAAACTTATCTCACCTCTGTTTTCAATGTTTCTCTTTTGTGAAATGTGTGCAATTCTGCACTCCTCCCTCTCTTCGTTGCTGTATGAGGGCAATTTTCTCTCTGTCCTTTTGATCAGAAGAGTTAGAAAGTGATTAGTTACTGCTGGTGAAGTGGTACATGCACATACATTGGTTGGGGGAGGAGATTCTCTTTGAAAGCAGTGCCTTTGTTTGGAGCTTATAGCGGATAACTATCATACCATGCCTAGAATGGATGTTAGAGTTCTTGAGTGTATGCCAACCTCAACAACAGCTTTGAAATACTACTCTTGTTTAGATAAAATCCTTAATTCCTTCAGCTAGTGAGTAATTCTAGAAGAAAAACCCACCTGTCTGCCTTGGTTCAGGTAGTTTTGCAGATAATAATGACTCAACTTCATTGCTGGAAGACTGCAGCAATAGCACACTACAAAGCTGAAAATACACGTCAGTCACATGTTTTGTTCAATATTATTTTTAGTTTGTCAATGTTATTTTTTGGTTTGTCAATCATGATCTCATAGCGTAGTTTGAGAGATATTTGTGGTATGCTAAACCAAGACATTATTGAATGAAGACAGAAGTATGCTAAAGAAAAGAAACGGTTAAAAAGGGGATATAAAAAGAATGGACAGATGTTAAGAGCAGGTCCGCAAGTCTGCACAGCAATCATAAGTTTGTCTCAAGCTTTGGTTACATTCCTCTCAGTCTAACCTGATCTACTCTTGATGCCTCTGAAAGGCCAGATCTATAAAAGCATGGTTTGCTGAATGTTTTCAGGATTTGATGGGTAGGATAATCATGATGATAAAGCTCACTGAAACAGTTCCAGGCATGGAACAGGAGTGCCTCATAACTAGTTTCATAAGGAATAAGCAACCTCTACCTATCGTCAATGTACAGGCAATATATCTGTAAGTTGCTTCAATGCTAAGCTTCTTTTTCTGTTAAAATCCTTCATCCATACATCAGAGTTGTGATGACCTACAACAATCATGCAGACCTGACACAGACCTGAGACCCCTTTGTCAAAGTGCTTTTAAACCAGTTTATACCATTCTGCTTCACCTGGGCTTTGGCTGACTTTGATAAGCAGGTTCACTTTAGTGGTGACAGATTTTCTTTTCTAGTTGGCAACTTAGAATATTATCTTTTACATAACAACATTTTGCCTATACTCAGCATTTATGAAATGCTTTAAAATTCTGGTTTAAAATCTAGCTTTGAATCTCACACAAAAATGAGTTAAAAAGCTGGAGAATATTCAGCTGGCTGAATCAGGCAGATTCAACTGGTTATGGAGTAAGAGCTTGAATTTTCATTGTATTTGCTGAATATTTTTTTTTTTTTTCTAAGTTACAGGTTTTGCTACAGACTTTATTTTAATTTCATTCTATGGAAATGTAGAGGGAAAAATATCTCAAAAAATCTCTTGTGCTTTTCTTTGTTAAGGTCTGCAAAAGTACACTTCCATGAAACTCTACATAGACATAATGATGTGCTTGAAATTTCATGAATGCTTGAATATTCTGTGCACAAATTATACACATTAAATCAAACAAACAGCCCCCACATCCTTCCACACAATCACAGGTCCCTTCACACTCATTGGATAAATAAACAGAATTTTCCTCATTTATCAGAAGAATTAATTTGTATGTCTCATTTAAGATAAGAGTTACTTGGGCTGCAGGCATTATAACTAGAACAATACATATATTTACATCACAGCTTTCTCTTAGATTGTTAGAATTCAGTTATAATAGGGACTCATGGGAATCTAGAAATTGGTAGCTTCAGGCAAACCTGTAAAAATTTGTAAATTCCTCTTGTCACACAGTCTACTCAGATTCTCTGCATCTAGCCTTGCATGACCTTTAGCATATCTGGAGAGTTTAACTAAGTTGAACATCATCTCTAACTTACCTGCGCAGACCTCTAGCTGTCTGGTTCCTTTCCCTAGTTGGCAAATATAAAGCTTTATGTAAGTATGGGTAATTCAGTTTTAAAGTTCAGTAACATTATAGAATCATATAATTATCTAGGTTGGAAAAGACCTTCAAGATCACCAAATCCAACTGTCTACATCACCTACTGAGTCTCATCTCTAAACCATTTCCCTTAGTGCCACAACCACATATCTCTTAAATATCTCCAAGGAAGATGACTCCATCACTTCTCTGGGCAGCCCATTCCAATTCTCGACCACCTTCTCCATGAAGAAATTGTTCCCAAGATATAATCCAAACATCTTCGCGTGAAACTTGAGACCATTTCCTTGTGTCCTATCACTTGTCTCTATCACTGATAAAAAATACAAACATCCATGCTGCAGCCTTCTTTCAGACAGTTGAAAAGAGTGATTAGATCTCTCCTCAGCCTCTTTTTCAGACTAAACTCACAATTTCTTAGACGTTTTCTTAGACAATTTTTCTTAGACAATTTCTTAGCCTCTTTTTCTAGCCCCTTCACCAGCTTCACTCTGCTCACACATCTCTGCACATGCTCAAGCTACTTAATATCATTGTTGTAGTGAGATGCCAAAAACTGAACACAATATTTGAAGTCTAGTCTCGCCAGTGCTGTGTTCAAGGGGAAAATCACTTCACTTTCCTAGTCCTGCTGGTCAGACTATTTCTGATGCAGGCCAGAATGGCATTTGCCTTCTTGGTCTTAGCCACCTGGACACACTGCTGGCTTATGTTTAGCTGGCTGTTCACCAGCACCCCCAGGTCTTTTTCTGCTGGGCAACTTTCTAGCCAGCCTTCCACAAGCCTATACCACTGTACGGGGGTGTTACAATCCAAGTACAGGACCCAGTATTTATTCTTGTTGAATATCATGCAATTTGATGCAGCCCATCAATCTAGCCTATCCAGATTCCTCTGCAAAACCTTTCTATCCTCAAGCACATTGACAGTTCTCCCTAACTTGGTATGATCTGCAAACTTACTGAGGGTGCACTCAAACCCTTTACCAAGATTATTGATAAAAATATTAAACAAATCTGGCACCAGTACTTAGCCCTGGAGAATACAACTGGTGTCCAGCTGCCAACTGGATTGAACTGCATTCAGTATGCCTCTTTGACCCAGGCCATCCAGAGAGTTCTTCACCCAGACAGCTTCACACCAGTCCAAGCCATGAGCAGACAGTTTCTCCAGGAGAATATGGTGGGATAGAGTATCAAAAACCCTATTGAAATCCAGGTAAATAACATAAGCATCTTTTCCCTCATCAACTAAGCAGGTCTTCTTGTCATAAAAGGGGATAGGGTTAGTTAGGCAGGATCTGCCTTTCAAAAACCCATGCTAACTGCATCTGATCACTTGACTGTCCTGTTATGTGCCATGTGATGGCAGTCAAGATGATCTACTCCGTAACCTTCTCTGGTACTAAGGTCAAACTGACAGGCCTGTAATTCCCTGGATTATACTCCATATACTCCAGAAATCTCCCAGACTCTTTCTTCTCTACTGTGATGTATTTCCAGCATACATCTGGGAAGATGAAGTCCCCTGTGAGAACAACGGCTAGTGATCATCATGACATTTCTCCTTGTTCCTTATAGAATATTTCTACCCCTTCATCCTGATTAGGTGGGTTAGGTGGTCTCTAACAGATTCCCACCACAACATCAGCCTTATTGGCCTTTCCCTGGCTCTTTATCCAGAGACACTCAACTCTTTCATCACCATTATCCAGCTCCACAGTTACGGTTTTCCCCAATGCACAGAGCTACCCCACCTCCTATCCCTCCTTGCCTATCTCTCCTGAAGAGCCTGTAACCATCTATTCCAGCACTTTGGACAGGCAAGTTGTCCCACCATGTCTCACTGAGGCTAGTGATATCATAGCCCTGGGACTTAACTAAAACATCCAGTTCCCTTTAGTTATTTCCCATGCAGTATGAGTTTGTGTAGAGGCACTTAAGGTTCCCCCCCCCCCCCCCCCCCATGAAACAGTTTTATCAGATGAAGTGTCTGGAATTACTTTGTGGTGCTCTTCAGGTGTTCTCCCACTGATCTCTGATTCCTTTCCTGGCTCTGGGCCATCTATTGTTGGTGCTGGCATCAAACTGATAGGAATTGGGCAGATCGAGATTCTCTTCCCCTGGCGACTTGGGCGTTCTGCCTCTTGCTAGTGGAAATGTAGGCTCAACAGTGCTTCAGATCTTTTAATTTCTGTGGTTTCTTTGCATGACTTGTAGCAACTTAAATGGCTAGAGGCAAAATACTCAGATCTTAATAGATTTAGCTGCAGTTAACATGAACAGTTGCTGCCTGTCTTTATTAATCGCTGATGCAAAAGAGATTCTTTTAGGCTACTGATGATGTTAATGACAAAATTTGTAGGATTATGTTAATCAGAGGAAATAAGTCTGAAAGAAACTTTATGAAAGCATGAATCCACCCTTCTCTCCCAAGTGAAGAATGACCACATGCAAACTATTCTTGACCAATATTTGCTGAACCTAGAAAGACACTGAGTTTCAAGCTTTATATTTTGTTATAAATGCAATATACAGAATGTTATATTTTTTCCTAATGAATAATTTATTTTCCACAGATATGTAGAAGTTCAAAGATACATAAGCTTATGGTATAAACCATAAAACCAAAGCAAATGGTATAAAACCATTTGCAACATTTCCTTACGATAGGGGGCAATTTGAAACAAGTCTGAACAGGATACCTAAAAGGGAATGTAGTTTATGTAGTTTTACAACCTTGCACTATCTGAAATGAAATATTGCGTGTTTGATATTTTTTTTTTTTTTTTGGGGGGGGGGATGGGGGCAGGGGGAGTGTGTGGAGATTTCAGCCAAAAATAATGCAGCCATTATTTCAACAACTTCCTTTTCTCTCTCTCTCTCTTTCACTCCTCACACACTACTAAAATATCATAGGAAATATATTTTATTTTGTCCATGCTATACTATTCTGAAGTTATATCTTTAAAATTCTCTCACCTTCTCAGACATTTGGAGAACAGGTTCTCTTTTTGTCAGGGGGAATGTTTTCACTATTTCTGTGAGACCTTAAATTGGCAAATACTCAGTAGAGACTTTTTGAATTTCCACAGTTAAAACGGTAAAAAATAATAATAATAAAAAATCCTTATTTGTGTTCACACTGATTCTCTTCAGGCCAAGTTCTAAACGATGCTCATCCCTGTGCCCTCCTTATGGAATAACTGAATGTGGTTCATATAGCTCAGAAATGACTGTGCTGAATAATTGTTGCTCCTACAAAATATTTGAGTATGCTTCAGGTCAGTGATACAGAAGTTTCAGAAGCCTTTCCTCTTAATTGGTTTCTGGTGAGCCTAGCTTCCTAAAAGAGAACACATAATCTGTTCTCACTGTAGGGAATAGGATAAGACAAGAAAGGGGAAATGGAATAAATTCAAAGTGTGGTGAGACAGAAACTGGAGAAGAATCAGAAGAGAAAACTGGAGAAGGAACAGGAGAAAGTAGTCAGTAATGAATTAGGGCAAGGAAACAAGATAATGAGTTTTGCTGTGCAAGGTAGGTGAGGAATTACAGAGCAGATCCTGCAGTTGGAATTGAAAGAGGAAGAAATGGGAAGCTGGGAGTCGGGCGTTCAAATACAGAATGTTAAAAACAGGAATTGGAGTGAAAGAATCACAGAATCACAGAATTTCTAGGTTGGAAGAGACCTCAAGGTCATCGAGTCCAACCTCAAAGAGTTGAAGAATGAGCTGGGATGACTAAGTACATCAGTACTTAGATTTGTACAGCAGGGTAAATAAGAAATAAAACAAACTGGTTAGGGATCACTTTAGTGAGACAGACTGGGAAAACCACCTGGAAGGAGCCTGAGAATGCTTTGAGAAAATCTATGACTTTGTCATATGTTTCAGATTATGTCATTCAAAGTTAATGCCACCAGCCCCTTTCATGGAAGTGTTTTGGGAAGATGGTTGAATGCCCATGAAGTCTTCACAAATCATATTAAAGATCACTTTATGAAAAACTGTGTGTAAATTTATGTTCTGCTTTTATAATGAGGTTTGAAGACTGTGCAGGAAATAGCAACCCTGTTAGTACAGCACAGTTCATCCTGCACATGAAATTAGACAGGTTTTGCAGTAAAAAAAAAAAAAAAAAAAAAAAAAAGTGCATGCCTCAGTTATTTCCCTCACGGTGCACTCCATCCTATACATCTGGACCCTATGACAGGTAGTTGACCACATGTGGTGGTTTTACTCAGGTGGGCAGCCAAGCTGCACCTCAGCCGCTCTCTCACTCAAAGGGTAAGGGGGAGAAAATATGATGCAAAAGGGCTCAAGGGTTGAGATAGGGATGGGGACATCACTCAACAATTACGGTGACAGGCAAAACAGCCTCAGAGTAAGGAGACAGTAAGATTTATTGCTTATTACTAACAAGCGAGAGAAGTGAGGACCAAAGGAAATAAACCAAAAATGCCTTCCCCCCATCTGCCCTCTTCCACCTCCTTCCCCTCAGCAGTGCTGGGGAATGGGGGAACGGGGACTGTGGTCAGTCTACAGGACTTTGTCTCCACCATTCCTTCCCAGTCACTCTCTTCCTCTGTGCCATGGGGTCCCTCTCACAGGATCCTGTCCTTCCTGAACTGATCCTGTGTAGGCTTCCCACAGGCAGCAACTCTACAAAAACTGCTCCAGATATGGGTCCGTACCACAGGGTCCATCTGTCAGGAGCAAACTGCTCCAACCTGGATCCCCTACTGGCAGCAGCTCCTGCCAGACCCCTTGCTCCTGCTCTTGCTCCTCTCCATGGGCTACAGCTCTGGTCCCGGGGCCTGCTCCAGTTGGGGTCCTCCATAGGCTGCAGCCTCTGTCAGTGCAGGTCCACCTGCTCTGCCATGGTCTCCTCCATGGGCTGCAGAGTGGAACTGTGCTCCACTGTCGTACTCCATGGGCTGCAGGGGGACAGCCTGCTTCACCATGGTCCTCACCACAGGCCACAGGGGACTTCTGCTGTGGTCCCTGGAGCACCTCTCCCCCTCCTTCTGCACAGATTTTGGTGCCTGCAAGGCTATTCCTCACTCCTTTCACTTGCCTAGCTGCTGTGTAGCATTTTTTTTTTTTTTTTTTTTTTTTCCTGCTCTCACAGAGGTGCAAGCAACATTGCTTATTGGCTCAGCTCTGGTCAGCAGCAGGGTTCTTACCTAACATGGGGCAGCTTCTAGATTCTTTTCATGGAAGCCACCCCTATGGCCCCCTGCTACCAAAACCTTACCACATAAACCCACTACACCATGGTGCTGTAACACTAGGTGGCAATTCTCCACCATGCACAACTCTTCCAGTGCTTCAACTGAAAGCTGCACAGACTGCCTCAGGTTCATGCAGTTAGGAAAACCTGATACAAAGTCACAGGACAATAGGAAGGTCCCATGTTGCTCTGAAAATTACAGGACTTGAAGTGGGAGAGAATGTGATATGAGCCAGCTGCATGAGTCTGTGAGATTTGGTAGGCCTGCACTCAGAGAATGATTATGCAACAAAATGTTGTTGTAGATGATACATTTCTGGAACGGAAGAGGGTATATTTGTTCTATCATTTCCTGTGTCTGAATTCTGACATTTGAATGGCAACTTTAATAATTCTCTTTTAACACAGATTCTTTTGTGTACCATTAATTTGTAATTTTGCAGTCTAGCTGTAGTCTGAGACAATGCATTTGTTTAATTTGCTTCAAGAAGATAGGAACCTACTTACGACTAATCTAGTGTCTCTTGTCTTCTTCATGCAGTGAGAAGTTGTGGTTTAACTGCTGTAAGCACCACACAGCTGCTTGCTCACCCCTATGCGGAGTAGAGAATGGGAAGGGCAAAAATTCGGGGTTAAATTGAGATCAATGAAATGAAATGAAATGAAATGAAATGAAATGAAATGAAATACAAGTGGGATGTTGTCATCTATCTACAAAAATAATACCTTGAAAATCAGGTTCTGTTCATTTATATCATGAAACAATGACCACAGTAGTTGGTGTGATTTACAGATTGCATGCAGCATTGGAGAGGGGAGGTCCAGAGCTAAAGGGAATACTGAAATTTGGGAAGGATGTGTTTTAGTAGTGGTCCCTGACTGACCTTACTTAGGGCCTAACTAGGCCAGTACTGTCAGGGACATCTGCTATTCAAGGTACTTCTAATCACCCGTTGTTTCAATAAGAGTTATTATTTCATATTTTTCATACTTCTTGGATCACTGTGCTGAAGAGTATTGTACGCTGTCCTATGCTGCACGTTCAAGTACTTGTGAGGTTATGTGCACATCTGCTGAATTGTCTTTAAACAAACTTTAAGTAACACCTTTAATTTGTTGCTTCTGAGCACTGGGATTTTCATAAAATAAATAGAATTGTTTGGGTTGAAAGGGACCTTTGAAGATGATCTGTTCACACCCCCTTGCCATGGGCAGGGACATCTCTCACTAGTTCAGGTTGCCCAAAGTCCCATCCAACATGACCTTGTCACTAAGTCACACCCACCTAGAAAACTACGATGGGGCATGGCAACTTCTTGAAAGTCAATGGAAGCTGTGTTATTGAGCTCTTCAGAGCATGCCCATGCCACACAGTGGATCTCAGAAAGAGTCCACTCTTTCACAAATACTCACCAGCCTGACTCCATCCCACCAAAGGAAGTTGGAGGACATACAACCATCTCACAGCAGTGGAACATAGTTTAGTTGCTTATGAAGCACAGTTTATTTATTTATTCAAGAGTCACTGGGATACACCTTCGAGACTGATAGCTAAAATCATTTCACTGTGTCTGTATGGGCCATTTTGCCAAAATGGGAGTTTGGGGATATTTCAGGAATTGCACTGCCTTGTGTTATTGTGCATTCACAGATCTGCTTTGGCAGTCTCCTGTACTTTATTATCAGAAGTTTATCATGTGATAGGGTTTGTGATAGGCTTTGTTCAATAGTTAAAATATTGTCTATTAATTCATGCTGGTCAATATTTCATGTCCTTCAACACTTCAACAGAAAGAATAGAAGTGCTTATCTTTCTGTAGCCTTTGTGGATCATACAATTGATTTGGAGCTGCACTGCAATCATTTGATAGTCTGGTGTATTGACCTGTGTGTGGGAATGCTTCTTGTTGTTTTGTTTTGGTTTAATATGGGTCTGCTAGCAAAAACAAGACAGGAGAGGGAAAAAAAAAGAATGGCTGAACATAAGATAAACATCTGCAAACCTTTGTAAGTTATTTCAAGTGCAAAGTTGAACTAACAACGGTAATATTTTCAGATCATCCTAGCCAGTACTGAGCCAACTTATTATTTGAAGGTAGTGAAATAGTGTGTCTTAAAATTCAGCTTTGCAGGTGTATTTGCTCCAACTGACAAAATAACTGTGCTATTTCAGAAATATCTGGATTGACATTGCAACCGGGACATAGACAGTTTAAGTTGATTTTATATATTTGAGATATTTTAAAAAATACTTTAATGCAAAACTGTTTGTGACTTTTGAATTGGATTAACCAAGTCTTTAAGAAGAAGAAATATTTCAGAAAAATGAAAGGCAGGCAGTACTTTTCAGCATTTGTAGCCAAAGATCCTCCTGTAGCTTTTTAACCAAATTTTCCATGGGAAAATTCAAAGCACATTGTCTCTCATTGTCTCTCCTGCATGTTATTCCACTTGCAAAAAATGCACCTTGGTTGTTGGAGCACTGACTAGGAATGGCATTTTGCAAGTAAGCTATCTACTGGCTATAAAATAGCTCTTACCCTCTTTCTAATGCAATGTATGTCACACTTTTCTGCAAAATGTATTGGTATCAAGAAGAGAGATTGATAACAATTTGCTGAGAAATATAAAGAAAGCTGGTAGGAAAAACACTCTACTGGGATAAGAAGGTTCAAATCCCATCAAAAAGAACAAAACTTTATTTGAACATGAGTCTCACGTGGGTGAAAGTTCTGCTTTTGGCACCTTGGAGAGAAAGATATCACATCTTTGCCATCAATTCTGCGAATGCCTTTTAGGTCTATCCCATTAATTGCTAAGATACAGGTATTCAAAAAGAAAGAAAGAAAGAAAGAAAAAAAAAACGGAAAAAAAAACCACTGTTTTCGTTTAGGGTAGGAGAAACATGATTTGTCTTGAAATGATGATGAAAAAAACAAAAAAACAAAAAAACACCACAAATTGTTTTATTTGCTCTGTTAAAGAAAATATTTACATATTTAATCCAAATGCATCTTTTTTTTTTCTTTTTTTTCTGCCTGAATTTTTAGTCCAATTATTTAAATAAAAAATCATTTTTTTGTAGAGCCGGAATCATAAATTTACTAGCAATTTCACAATGTGAAATGAAGAACAGGTAGTACAGCAGATAGTCTAGAATGTTCTTGATCTCACAATTAGCAAGAAGAGAGAGACGGAGATGTATCTTGAAAAGCGACAAGTTTTTTAATTTATTCTAATTTGTGCTGTCATTGGTATGAGCTGTGTAAAGCAGGTGTTTCCCAGCAAGTCCATCCATAGCAATAATATGTAATTTAATAAAGTATATAAGCTTAGAAAATAAAGCTAAGAAAAGTTCCTTTATAACTGCATTAGCAAAAACATGTACCTCCATCACAGTTACAAATAGCATAAGATTATTATTATTTTTTAATTTATTTACCATTCTGAAGGATTCATAGCACTGCAAACATTAAGTAACTAATATGGGAAAAAAGTTTAAACCTGTTTAAAACTGGAGCTTTACTGAATTTTATTTATATATACATATATATAAATATCCTGACAATGCTAAATGACAGAACTGTATTAGTTTGTTTGTTTGCTCATCTCTCCTTTTTTCTCTTCTGATAGAGCAGTTTATGTAACATAGTCCTAGAACAAGTTTTAAAAACAGTTGTGAACTTTGTGTTCTGGACCAATGTAATTGGTGTGGGTACAAATAATGGAATTTTAACTTTTAATGTAGTGGGATAAGATAGATAATAGACAGATATCTGTCATGTGATAACAGATATAGTTGATGCCAGAAATTGTCCTCTTGGGTATAAACTTAAGGTCTGGATGGTGTTGGTTCTTAAAATTTATCTCTTATCGGAAGTAAATTTATTAAACCTAATGAAAGTTATAAATTCAGGACTTATTTGAAGCTCACACTAATATAAGAATAATTTTGTCTGCATTTATTTTAACTGAACTTGGGAATATTGCTTTTTGCCTACTCTCCCAAGGTTGGCATGAATAAGTTCCTTTTATTGCTACTCTTGTAGACCTGACAAATTAATCAAACTGGATATGCACAGAGGTGAAGTGAAGTGAAGTGAAGAGCAAAATGTTGTTTTTCTTGAAAGCTTCTCCTTTTCAGGTCAACTGAAAATAACCTTCTTTCACTTAATCTCACTTCACTTAATCTTGCCCCATCTTGCTGAATGCTCCACGTGACAGGTAAACAGGGAGCCTAGAGAGCCTCCTAATTTTGCGTGGCATGGCACTTCTTTTCTACTATGCACCTATCAATGCACCTCTCCTATGCAGTCTGTAGCTTTAAGTGTGGTTTTTGAGATTAGTTCTGGTTAAACCACATGTTAAGACAGAGATATTTTAGTATATGTGCTAGCAGGTATGCCAATGCTTATTTTTGCATTTGTTACTAAATTCACAGAATGAGTTGGGAAATGGCCAAGAAATGGAAGAAAATGAGGGAGATAGTGTGAAGAGCTCACTCCAATCATTATCTGTCAAAGCTGAAAGCTTGTAGCCACAAAAGGTAAATGGTATTGATAACACACTTCATGAAAAACAAATGGAATTCAAGGATAAAATGATATAAGAGGATAAATGATAAAAGGATAGAAACTAATGAATGAGGCCCAGTATATGCATGTAAGCTTTCCATATTATCTTCTCAAGTGTAATTATATGTGCAGTAACATGATATGGATTCACACTTCTTCCTGAAATCATTTAAGTTTTTGAAATTGTAAGTAGTAAAGTATGGATATCAAAATATGTCCTCTTACATCCTGAATAACTTAAGATGCTCTGTCATAAATTTAAGTAATTTTGGCAGTGTCTTTTTGAACACATAATACTGAATGTGATACCTCCTACTTCAGCAAATAGGGCTGATTGTGATTTTTTTACCCAACTTTAGTTTGATTATATTTTCACATGCTGGGCCAGATTCCACTTCAACTTTGGCCTGATTGTTGAGCGTAATAGCTGTCTTTTGCTGGCAATGCAGCTGTGCATCTCTGATAGATCACTCACTTAAAATAAGGATGCACATGTGCACGAGAACATTACCAAAGTAGCATTTAATATCACCAGTGGCTAATAGGGTTTGCCTATTAACCATCTGTCTCTTTGTTACTACCTCATAGTGCTCTCCTGATGCAGTAAACTATTCGGATTTATTTTTTTCCTCTGAGATTTATGCTTTCTTAAAGTGCTCCTCGTACTAGAAAAACTCTTTTCATATTATTCATACAGAACTTCCATTGCTTACATTATCTGTACAGAAGCCAAAAGTGTACAGAGTGTATTACAGAGTGAAAGACTTGCTGTGTAATTTTGACATCCTACAAGAAGTTAGAATGACAAGTAATATGAGGTGAAAGGTAAAAATAAAGGAAAGTCAAGAGAAAAATATATTGATATTTACCTATCTTGATGATTTCAGAAACATTAGCTGAACTCACTTTCAGGAACTGAAGTAGGATTTTTCAGTCCTGAAGCCATCATATCTAGACTGTGAATGAAAAGATACTGTCTAGCTGGTGACATCAAGAATGGTAAATATAAACTAGTGAATTATACTTTCTATCCACATTTCACTATTTTCAAAGATAGTGCAAGATTGTAAATTTTGTTAGTTAACTCTATTTAATTCTTATTGCTGGTCCTAGGCATAGCTTAGGACCCTATTGTACCAGGCCAGGTAAAGGAAAAAAAGAACCCTTGTCTCCAAAAGTATAGGATTTAACCACATGGCAAAAATGAGTGTACGGTAAATGGGGAGTATAGTACATTAAGACAAAAGTATTCACTTAGAAAGGATTATTATTATTATTATTATTATTATTATTATTATTATTATTATTATTATTATTATTATTTACAGAGGATTAACAACCTGAATGTTCTCAAGCTTTTCGTAAGCATCTCAGACATGCAGGCACAACTCAAAATAAGGCAGCATGGTGGCTGTCTAGTACTTAATAGCTTCTACCCCGCACAGGGCAAACATCATAAGAACAAGTGTAGATTTGAAAAACAAATTATAAACAGTAGTGGAAGATGTTAATTCCAGGATGGTCATAGCTGAGGCACTGTTTAGATTTCTTAAGAATCAAATAATAAGCTAGAGATTAGTTATCAGTCTGTTAGAACTCAGTCTGCCTGTGTGTGTCTTAGACATGTCCTCTAGGTCTTTGCTGTTCATAATTGCCTTTGGTGATTACTGATGCTCAGTTTATGTGCCTCTTGAAAAGACTTCAGGAACTAACCTTTCAGATCTGAATATGACAAACAGTTTCTGAATAGACTGGAAAACTTTGAAATGCAAAAACACAATCAGATACTGTCCTAGATGACATACACTTGGGAAACATATAGGTCAATAATCATATTTTTGTTGGAGACTCCCTTACTTTTTTTTTTATTATTATTATTTATTATTATTATTTTTTTTTTTTTTTACACGGCAATTTGAGAAATACCTAAAGCTTTAGGAATTTTAAGAAAGAAGGGACCATTTTGTTCATTTAGTGACACTCCTTAGGCTGTATGAAGCATTTTAAGCCTATCATTTCTGTGTAAAATACAGCATGTTCCAAAAAAGGTATGATTTCAAAAAGGCAAAAATTCTTGATAATCCATTTCTTTTCTAATATTTTTTCCAATGATATTTTAGTCTCACAGCTGATATGTAAACCTTAGCCTGAACTTCATCATCCATTGTTTTCCAGTTGCTTGATCTCATTATGCTTTTTTATATTGTTATTGTAAGGAGCTATAAACCAGGAAATCTTTGTCATACAGATATTTGTAGACATTGGTCAATTCATATTTTTGCTTCCCGACTGATAAACTTTTAGAGTTTATTGACACTTTCACAGTTAGATTAATTTTCCGTATTACAAGTTACTCTTCAGGACCTTCTTTGAATCTCTTTTATTTTTTATTTATTTTAAATTGTGCGCTACACAGCATGGCATAATATTCCAGTAATGATCTCTCTAATACTCTTTACAGAGATAAATGCCAGCTGTTCATTAATCTTAGTATTTGCTGTCTTAGGCATCCAGGAATCAGTTATTTTCTTATCTATGCTGGATGTTCACACTTAATTAGCTCATCTACTATGACCCTGAATCTTTCTCGGTATAAATGTGTTTCAGAATACAGTCTCCCATTTTTCATTTAAATTTTGCTTCTCTCTCTACAGATATCATAGTCTGAACCAATCAGATTAATGTGCATATCAGCTCTATACAATTGTCACTGCTAATTTTCGTGTTGTTTTCAGTCGACATATGTGAAGAATAGAGAATTTGTTTATATATTACACATCTTCATGGCTTCTTGCAGCAGTAAGGGAAAATTTGTATCCATTAGTGACATGAAATGTAGATGAAAACAGGTGGATTAAATGTGTGTGTCTGAGGCAGCTAGTGCTTCTTGTTATTTCCCCTGCTGAACTACATTAATGAACTAGAATCATGAATACAAGAACTGAAGCTAAAACATTTACAGTCAAACATGCTAAGGTAACTGAAAATTAATATCTGTTTACATAACTATGCTGGATTGTAAACTGCACGTGGTTAGGGGCTATTCCACCTTCCTGTCTAACATCAGCAACCAAGGTCCAGGCATAAGCGCATATCTTGCGGTACCAGCTTCTCTAGCCACTGACTTGAATCCACCTATGTTCACTAGTACAAACTGCAAAATATGTAGTTAGGAATAATAATGTAAGTTAGGAATAATAATGTAAGTTAGGAATAATAATGCAAGCTACATTGTTTGCTGTAAGTTCTCTTTCTATCCAGAAAGTTTGCAGGATAACAGCACTTCCTATGCTTTGGTTCTGGATCTTGCCATTGGGTTGCGATGTAGTGTGAGAATGATTTTTGTGAGGAAGTAGCCGATGTACAGTGGTAGAATATGTGCTAAGGGTATAGGATTATGCTTGCACTCTGTGAATAAAAATAAGGTGTTGACAATGCACCTGGCCTCAAATGCTCTCTGTTTGCATACAAAACACTTTTTCCCCATTTAATTTGAAACACAGAGAGTACATACCTGAAAAATAATGCAGTATCTGCCAGGTACAAAAATATGATTTCACTGGTCAAAGCTGCTAGGTCATTCAAGTAATAATGAAGGGGGCTCCACGATTTTCTTAATTAAAGACTGTTTAAGTGCTAGGATTAAAGATTAAGCACATGAAAGTGCTTAAAAATAATTACTTCAGAAGGCTGGCCAGAAAAGCTATGTATTTTCATGTGTCTGGATGCAAATGTTTCACACAGTCCATGTGACAGGGAGGCTGTACTGTTTGATACACTGTGCTACAGTGTTTAGAATATTAAATAGTGAACATTAAAATGAGATTCAAATTTCAACTCACAAATAGTATTTTGGAAAAGTGCAGCTAGATAGAGTCTAAATTAGAGCCCTGATGACCAACAGCAGTGATAATTAGTTGCAAATATATAGAGACAGATTCAGCTTAAAATAAATGTACTATATAAAATTCAATGAATTCACAACACATTAAATTATTCATATATATACTTTCATGACATGATAAAGATCTCTTTAAAAAACAATGACCAAGTAACGCCTGACATTATTTTCAATTAGTGGACGTAATTTAATTTGCAAGCCATATTAAAGGTTCTTTTTAGCCCCCACATAGCTGATGTAACACTGATTCTTTGCAGCTATTTTTAAAAGATTGAAAATATTTTTATTTGCACTGATCACTAAAACATCACCATCTCGTCTGGGGATTCTTGATGAACAGTCTGACACTTTTAGTATTTAATATGCCATTTAGTATTTAATATGTCATTTTTTTCAATCACATTTGGCCTTTGGTAAAAAAAGTGAAACAGTCAAGCTATCCATGAAAAATAAGTTGTAGTTATCATTAGGAAGAGAGCTGAATGTTGACCAGGGTTAATCATTTAAGTCCATTTCTGTATGATACTATGGCTGTATTCATATTGTGGTCTGACTAAGCATTCATAAAGTACACTAAGAACCACGTAAGGTTTGACAATGATATGACTAAATTACTCAACAGGTCTGGCACAAAGCAGTACCTAACTGGTAGTATGTGTTTGTGTTTTGACTGGTTAGATGCTGGGTGGGGTTACTTAGGTTAAACATGCAGCTGCATTAATATAACTAGAGTTATATATATATATATATTATAGCAATATATATATTATATAGCAATACATATAACTATTATATAGTTAATAACTGTTAACTATAACTAGCATTCAAACTCAAATCTTTGCAGGATATGTTACTCTGATTTGTGGCTATACCACCAGGGAGCTCAGTTCAACATGGAAATATTTGCTATATTCATTCTCTTACTCTAAGCCTGAATTACTTAAACCTGACAGCAACTCTGACTAGATTGTGACTGCTGCCATCTGTGACGTGACTTGTCACAGATGTTATGGGACAGTTAGCAATGTTCTGTGGCCCACTGTGCAAAGCATGGAGGTGGTCCCAAAGGCTCTGCAATCCAAGTAGACAGAAGAGACATGTGTAAGGAAGTATATTATTACTGTTTAACAGATTGAAGAAATGAGAAACAGAATAGTTGATTTGGTCATCAGTATACAAAAATAACTCATCAGAGTTTTCATGTTCTCATGTCTGATTTTTTTTAATCATAATAAGTATTAATTGGAAATGTGAGTTAAGTTAATCACTGTAGCCAGTTCTTCTTTTTATAGAATCTATCCTCGCAACTTTCTAACTTATCTCAATTAAGGAAAGGACTTGTGAGAACTATAAGAACTTAAATATAAGCACATTTTTATATCTTAGATTTTTAGATATATAGGAAAAAGTGTTAAATAGCTATCACACCTGTGTAGAAATGAAAATATAAAATTTTTGTTATTATTTTTTATTAGATGTAACTAATATAATATGATGCTGAAAAGAAGCTAGAGAAATGTGGCTCTCCCCCCATAATGAGACATTCTAGCAGTGTATGGACTGTTGGTAGTCTCTCTTACAGATGGATTGCATTAACCAACATACATATCTGGTATATAATATACTTGCCTTACCTCAGATATCTCCCTTTTTCATTACTGTTAGAAAAGATCTTGTAGAATGCTAGTGTATACACAGGCTTCCCAAAGGAAAATGTTTTAAAACATATTCAATCTGTAAATGACCTGTCTTGGGCTAAGCTGAAAACAATATTCTTCCTGCAATAATACGCTTGAGTTTTCAGTGATTAATTCATCTTGTACTTTCTCATCTAGAACTTTATTCTCCTATCTACAGTCCCATTTGTCAGATATTTTCATGATGATGGTTGCGTGCATATGTAAAATTATTTCTTCAGTGACTCAGTTCTAGAAACAGTAAAGACAAGGATTTATTCTCTGAAGAAGATGTCTGTGTCTTGTGGTACCCTTTGTTTAGTAGCAGTGCAGTTTGGAGAGTCTAAAAAGGAATGATGATGACAATAATTTTTCATGCCAAAGGGGTGTAAGATATTGATCTACCATCCTCTTTACATATGAAAGTTGGCTGTGCTTTGCCAAATGAGAGAAGCACAAAATGGAGATGTGAACTGGGAACATGTTATAATGCAGATATGTAATAAGTTTACAAATACTTTGTATGGGATGGGCTGTGAAGCAATATTATAGAACTTGGTTATGACATGTCCTTTTATGAAATGAGGTAGCCTGTCCTAATAAGAGCATAAACGGAGAGAGAAGAAGGGCAACAATATATGAGAGGGCAAGTAATAAACAGTGGCATACTTTCAAACTCTAACATGGAGTGAGTTTGGAGTTTAAGAAATATAATTAGTTGAAAACTGTCTATACAGGAAGGAAATGGGAAGTTTTTAATGCTCTTTTACAGGGACCTAATGCTGTTTGCAATGCTGGTAAGTGTTGCAGAATATGGTAAAACTTAAGGAAGTAAAAGATGCATATACACTGCAGTTTGTTCTATCATCTCTCTCTCTCTCTCTCTCTCTTTTTTTTTTTTTTTTTTTTTAAATTTATGGTTTTTGACATAATAATTCTTAGTTTTAAGAAGGTCTTTCTGGAAATTTGGTGATGGCTGCTTAACCAGATGAATGCCTTTTAAAATGACATGACAGCCTCGTGTGTTTTGCTGTTAGGATGCTAACAGCTCATGTTTCAGTCTGTGGACTAAAGCACTCCAACATGAATTACAGTGACAGTTGCCTTGTGTAGAAAAACATCACAAGCTAAAGATGTTGGTAAATAAAGAACGTGTCATTTTTGTAGCAGAAGCATATTTCAAGTGAACTGTGTTAGTGTGTTAGTGGCTGTGTTTTCTTCTGTTAAATTTGAAGTATTAAATATAAATCTGCTTACAGATATGCATGGCAACTATCAACTGATATTCTTCATCAGCAGGAACTGTGCATATGGACAGAGAATAGTGAAAGAGAATTAAAATCCTCTGAACAGACTTAAGCTTGAGTTTTTTCCATAGTTCTCAGAGGACATTGCCTTTTTTATAGAGCTCAGCAGGGATCAGAGAAGGAATATGGAGCTTTTAGAGAGAACCTGGAATTCAGGCTCACCTCTTACCAACGGAGTGCTGATTTTCCTTGTTTTTAGATGGCAGCTACTCTGATTATGTAGCTGACGTATTTTCTGCTTTTAAATCCATAATATAAAACACAAAGTGGAGGAAGGTTCAATGGCAGTTTTAGAGAGCCAGTCAAATGGTTTTGCTTTTTTTACCTTTCTGTTTTTGTTCAGTTTCTCTCTCTCTCTCTTTTTTTTTTTTTTTCTTTCTTTCTTTCTTTCTTTTTTTTTTTTTTTTCTTCCTTGTTTGTTTGTTATCTATTTTACTTTCTTTTTCAAATACTGTGTTCACTCTTTCCTTTTTTAGTCTTTTCTGTTTCCTTGTTTCCCTGACTTCATTACACCTGCTGACTCTGTACCGAGAGAAGCTTTCATGCCAGTGCTCTCAGTGTTTTGAAATCTAGAGATCTTGGTGTTGTCTTTTCCATTTGTACCACATAGAAAACAGTTTGATTTGCACTCTTAAGCACTGCTGTAATAAAAGTTTATTATCATTATATATAACATGGATTCCAGCAGATATCTTGTTCTGTGACTATGGGTTCTAGCAACTAAACATAAACTAATTAGACTTAATAGGAGAGTGTAAGAGGGTGTAGAACTTTATCCCTGCTTTTGTCCCTAGATTGAAAGCAGAGGCTGAATACACCATGATCTGTTCTTTTCTTAGTTTTGTCACAAATATATTTTTTACGTTGTGTTTCGTTCACTTTCTTCTCCCCCCCCCCTTATCTTGCAACTATTGATTTAATAAAAAAGAATCCCTGAATGCAGATTAATGAGTTGGTATGATTTTGCCCTGTGGTAATAATAATAGTCATCAATATTTATAATTTAAATACATATAATTCAAATAAATATATAATTTATTTATAAGAATTTACGAATTAATTATAAATCAATTATTATTAATAATCAACAATAAATAACAATCAATAATAAAAAATAATAATCAATAAATTAATTATATTACTTAAAAATAAATCCTGATATAATTTATAATTATGATATGTTCGTGCTTTCTATTAATATAGTTCACAATTAATATTTTTAATTTATAATTAATAAAAATGTAATACATATTTTTATTACAGAAATAGTAGCATGGCTGTTGGCAAGAGTAATAAATATGACATAAATAGCAGGGTTAGGTCATTAACCACATTGGTTATGCCTCTGATATTTTATCTGCTTCATCACTCTTCTCTCTACTGTCCCATCTTGGCTAGGAAAATTCAGATGCTCTAAGGCTCTAAGTAGCTTTAAATAGTTAGTCTACCTTTTAAAAATCAAACTCACCTGTCCAGCTAAGTAATTTTGCCTCAAAAACAAGCTGGTCTGAATACAGGAGTGTATTATTCAATCATGCACAAGTGACCACTTAAAGTCCTGTATCTATCAACCTTTCAGAGAGAAAAATGTGAACTTTATATGTCTAGAGAGCAGAATTTCCCAGATATCCAGTAGGGTCATACAACTTCCAGCTTCTGACTCTCTAAATCTGGAAGATTGGACAATAAGTGTATGGATTGCTTGTTTCTAAGAGGAAAATATGTGTTTATTTTTAAAAAGAAACATCTTAAATACATCTTTTGTACATTTTTCACTCTCAAAGCTCTTTCCTGTTAGGAAAGCCTAATGATTTTCATAAACCATTTTCTTTACAGAAAGTTCTGGCATTATAGAAAAGCTTTTTTATTTTATTTTATTTTATTTTATTTTATTTTATTTTATTTTATTTTATTTTATTTTATTTTATTTTATTTAAATAAAATATCGGAGACTTGCTGTATTAAAAATGGAAAATACTGTATTAGAAATCTTTTTAATCATCTTTGCATAATTTCTAAGGAGGTAGAGAACCTCTCAAAAAATATGGTGATATTTAATCAAACCAAACGATTATTATATTTTTGCATTGATACTATATGTACCTTGAAAGTACATGTGTGTATTGTAACATATATACATATCTAAACAGGCCTGAATTAAGATTGGAAACATATTTGTATATGCTCAACTTAGCTTTTTGATAATGCATTTATATATAATAAATTATCTTCTATATGCTAATCAAACTCTCTTCTGGAATAATAATTGAATATTTTCTCATTAGCTTTATGTTTTACCATATAAAATCGAAGTGTGTCACAAAGTATTCATATTCACAACTCTTCAGAAAATGAATGTACTTATGTTATAGACAGGTGACTTAGTCCAGAAGACTATGTGTTCTATGTAGCCATCTCCTTGTTTGTGGTTTCTAGGATCTGAATTTTGATTCATTACATTAATTCACACTGAATTCAGGTGCTGCTGTGAATCATAAGAATTTTGAAAAATCAGGGCTTAGGATCAATTACAGCTGAAAACGTTTTCAAAATGGTATAGGTTATCTCACTTCCTTTCATGGAACTGACCACTGGGTCAGTGTAATGAGGTAGAAATGCTGAGGAAGAAGTTGTACCTTGTTAGCTGACCTGGTGCTCCTAGATACACAGGAGATAGGAAAGTAACAGATGATACACAATGGGAAAGACATTATAAAATTAACTTTTTTGAGATGGAGTTCAGATCACTTCCTCTAATTCCTCTAAGGAAGTAAGGAAAATAGAACAAAATTCTGGTGCAGCTAGAGGTGCCTATTCTGGGGTGAGACGTAAGGAGGAGTGTAGATAGAGTAAGCTCTTCTACTGCAGTTGAAAACCTTGAAGCATTCTCCTAAGCATCTTTCCTCTGCTGATAAAAAGAGGTGACAAAACTTTTGCCAG
Source organism: Netta rufina (assembly GCF_964035555.1). Lineage (NCBI taxonomy): Eukaryota > Metazoa > Chordata > Aves > Anseriformes > Anatidae > Netta > Netta rufina. The sequence continues at coordinate 87,854,067 of NC_140125.1, read as the reverse complement.
ACTGAGGAGTCACAATATTTTGAAGGTGCTGGACTAGAGAAAACATCATGAGATTTCTGGGCATTTCAATGCCATCTCAGTCACCCTATACAAACCCAGTATTCAATAAAAGTGAGTTCAGTCTAAACTTTAAATCACTTTTTTTAACCAAAAAATGAATAATTTTTCTGAACTACCACTACAGCATAGCTTCTCCTGTGTTTGTTACAATACACATTTAGTCACTTGTCTTTTTTTTTTTTTTTAATTATTTCTTAAGATTAATTAGAATTTTAAAGCCTTTTGTACACTTACTCCTTTACTGTTACATTTGCTAAATTATAGTTTATAATGAATTATTGCTTGTTTTTTTTGTTTTTGTTTTTGTTTTTGTTTTGTTTTGTTTTGTTTTGTTTACTGTAACTTCTCATAGTTTAACAGACAAATTTGGAACTAGGAAGTATGTTCCAAAGTTTAGGAAAAAAATAGCTAGCTTAACCATCTAAAAGCTAAGTATATTGTCTATATACTTGGCAAGGCACCTCCTTTTGTCAAGATAATAAGATATGATAGTTTGCCCCATCACTTTTTCACCTCAGTTGGAGAGTCATAGGAATCTGTCTCTGTTGATTAGTCGAGGCATTGGCTCTCAGCTTTTTTTGAAGCTTACACTTGGTCCACCCCAACACAACAGTTTCAGCATCTATGAAATCACTACTCTCTACAAACCTCCCTCAGAAACCACTGTCATTATATTATTAGGCTAAAAATGTGTATTTCAGTGATGACAACAGTTGCAGTAATATTCTTTATGGTCCTGGTCCTTTAACAAAGGTTAAGAAGCATGTAGTTTTAGGACCTTATGGAAAATATGATCTAAATCATAACCCTTTTTCTACTCATGACAAAATGATTATTGTGTGCGTTGAAATTCAAATAATTCAGTTCTGAATGCTGACAGTTCCTTACTTTATATTATTATTATTATTATTATTATTATTATTATTATTATTATTATTATTATTATTATTATTATTATTATTAAGCTTTTCTTGGATTGTGGTCTTATGAATTTGGATTGTCCAGAAGAGAAAATGAACATATTTTTATTGTGGTTAAACAGTTGTTTCAGTCTTCGTACAATTCTGAAATGAAAATTTAGCAAAGCTCTCTTGTTCTTCGAAGGGAACAACGTTCATCTCTATAAACAGGAAAGAGGGACACTCTTTGTAATGGAGGTATGTCCTTCAATGTAATTCATGTTTTGGGAAAACATTATCAGAATACTCAAATATGATTTCCTAGATGTTCTTAAAATGTAATTATTTTATCTAAAGAAGTTTCCATTGCATTCTATTGTGTTCTTTCTTTCTACTGATGTGTCACATAGTATTACTTTCCTTGTTGCACACCGAACTGATAAAATCGTCTACTTGAAAAATTGTGAATAAGAAATCTGTCTTCTTGTTATTACCAAGAAAGAATAGAAAGCTACCTTCAAAAAGAAACCAAGTGATTGATTCTACTGTAACAAGGATTTTTAATTTAATATCCTTTTAATCACTGGATCTTTAATGACTAGCAGAAGATTCCCAGTTGGGGTATACATCTTGTTATCCTGCCCTTGGAAGTTATGAGAACAAGAATATAATTTAAATATTTTTTCAGAGAAGAGAGAGCAGAAGAAAGCCTCACTGTAAATTAATTGCAAGTATTTATTTGAATTTGAATAAGTTACAGGAGCAATAATGAGTGCTTTTGAAAGCAGTGCAAATATATCATTATTTGTGTCTTTTTTGAAAGCTTTGTATGACTCATATCAAATCAAATCAAATGACTCCATCATTTGATTCATGCCAAAGAAACTCTAACACAAAAGAATGGCTACCATTTACCTCTCCATAGCAGAAACAAAGTGGGAGATTTCAAGCTAAGTTATTCTTGTTGTATTCTTGACAGAATGAAAATCTAGGAACTGACATTTTGATAGTGTCAAATACATGGTGATGTAGAGGACAGGCACTTTAGACACCATTTTCCAACTCCTGCCTTTCAAGTTCCTTCACCTGAGATAGAGAACACTTGCGCTATATTTCTGAGTAAGTCTCCATTTGAGCTGGAATGTGTAACTGACTGCCTGACCCCATCTTATCGACAGTTCTGAAAGCCCTCTGACAAGAGTTGTATCAAACACTGATATCTCAGAAGGTTCCAAAGCTCCTCTGTCCTGTGTCCCAGACAGTCCTGCTTTATGACTTTGAACAGAAATTCCCCTGGTTTTGCCTCTTAGAGGCTGTCATCTGTTTGTCCTAGACTAGTAGCAAGCAAACCAAGGTAATTCAGCAACTCTGAAACTTGGAATAGTAGAATGTGTTGCTTGGCTGAGGTGTATTGTAAGGACTTGTGTTTGCACAGAAGCAATCCAAAACAAATCCAAAGCAATCCAAAACAACAACCCCAAATAAAATTTGTTAAAATTTGTCATTATTGCTAAGAGAAAGTCAATCCTAGCAGTAAACTTGTTCAAACTCTCCACTCATTGGAAAAAAACTTGAATGAAGTTAATCAAATTGTCACTTTGGGGAACATCTCCAATCATTCTTAACAGCTTTTTGTTTTAACACCAACAAATCTATATACTTGTTAAGTGATAGCAAGTGGTCTTTATGACTCCACAATGAAAGTAGGACATTATACTATTGATAAGCATGTACTCATTTATATTTATGGAAAAACAAAAACAAAACCAAAAACAACAAAAAAGGAAGGTAACCTTATTACTACAAATTAATTATTTTAAAGTCAAAACAACTTGTCTCATAAATATCATTTTAAAGTATCAGATCAACTTACTTGACTAATTCTCATTAGTCATAATACCTTTCAGTCCTAACAAAATGAAAAATAACAGGATCCTTACCTTTCTGTCTAATGAACAATGATAAGTTCTCTTATCATTCTTATGTCATATTACCCAGGAGTGACTAGAAGAACCTCTAACTTCCTCAGATTAGATTTGACCAGAACACCAAGACTTTGTTCTATTTAAAGCATGGAAATCTTTAGTTCTCCATGTATGTGTATCTTGAGCATGTTCACGTTTTGTTAATATACCTTCCTAAACTAGGGATGAACAAGCATGTATTTAAATGCTTCTTATTTATTTATCTATTTATTTAGTTGTTTAATTATTTTATTCAGGATGGAATTGATGCGTGTTTTGCAGAGCTGTTGTCAGAGTACAAATTAATATTCATGCGTAATGAAAAGAAATGATGTAGGTAACATCTCAAGACATAGTCATACAGGCTATGGTGTGTAGTGCTGCAGGGAGAAGTTCTCTGGCACATATGTATGCTATTACACCACTCTGGGTGAAGTGGACTTAGTTTCTGGGCTGAGACTGTACAAGGCTTTTAGTGACCTTCTGCCACCCTCCCTCGTTTCCCCCCCCCCCCCCCCCCAGCCCCTTCCCCAAGATATGTGTGGATGGTGATCTCATTGTGGCTGGAGATGGGGCTACTAGCATTAAAAAAGAGTTCTAAAAGAATTTGTAAATAGCTTTAGGCAAACCAATAGCAGTTTGTCTTCAACAATATCTGTTTCATTTATGTGAAGGCTGTAAGTCTTATTTAACACTCTGTTATTGCCTTTGTGAGCCATAGTGCCCACTGAATTTATCCCTAGCTGATACTAATTTAAACAGATGAGTGCAGATGGATAGGAATTTGTAACTTGTTTCATTGTGCAAGTATTTTATCTTTGTTAAAAATTTATAATCAAATATAAGTTTATTTCTTGCTGAAAATGCCTAGGCTTCAGTGAAAACTTGGTTTATTTTTTATTTATTTATTTATTTTTCCCCTGGAAAATAAATATTTAATTAAAATAACTTAAAATAATCTTTCTTTTTGATAGGAGGTTTTAATAAAATCAAATTAAACATTTAGAGTTCCAATTCTTAATGAAATTTAGAAAGAGGGAACTACTTCAGTTTTCCTTGTAGAGTTGTTTTGTGGTAATCCAGTGTTGTGGAGAATTTCCAGCTTAGTTCCTACCAGTCACTTCATGCCTGCCACAGAAAGGCTATGAAGTTTTGAATTTAGTTGTTTTGCTTTAAAAACAAACAAACAAACAAAAACAAAACAACAACAATAACAACAACAAACACTTTAATGGATTATCCTTTGGGACAAGTAGCATTTAAAAAGTAATATATTGATGATACTGCTTATTCAACTTTTGTATTCTATTTCTTATTATTAAAATTTGAAGACATTAAAAAGGTCCTTGAACTCTGAACTAACACACTTGCTCTTATGTGTGTACTCTTAAAGGCAAACTATGCTTCACCTGTTTGTATTAACAAGACCAGTTGTAGGAGTGGTAGAATATTGGTAACAGCCCTTTGAGCATATTCCTTAACATTTACCAAACTGAATTCACAGATGTTGGAATCAGAGGTCTCTGAGTACCAGCCTGACACAATAAGGCACTGGTAGTGGTGAGGACCATGGAGACGTAGTTCTAGTTTCTCCCCATTGCTCCTGTGGCTAAGAAGTAATATAGCAGAAGTCCCACAGATGTTGCTGGTATTTGGTACCATTTCCACCAAGAGAAGCAAAGACATTCCTTGTAGTAAGAGAATGGGAAGTCCCAGCAGCAGCTGGTAAAGGAGAGGGGGAAGTGATTTGTTACTAGGGCAAATAGCAAAGAATTACATGGGACCTGAAAATGACTTGTGGCAAGAATCACTCTTGTGGAAGCAAGAGCTGTCTTGATTCATATCAAGCTGAAAATTAGGAAATTTTATTTTGTTATCCCACAGTTCATAGTGGAGGGAGTTATGTCCTGACTGGACAGAGATGAAATTAATAATTTGTTACTAGTGAATGTAAGAGTGGCAAGAAAATTTCAGAAGTTTTCAATGAAGTTTTACATTTGCATAGTATATTTCACAACCCAAGCATTTGTTGCTAACATTATTAGTGCAACCATGAAACAACCATTATTTTCAGCCAAATAACTGCCATAAGCAATGGCTTTTGTTGTTGTTTTACTTTTATTGGAGGAAATCAAAGCATGTGAGATTTGCCTAAGGTTAAACAAAATATGCTCATCTAGATTTTTAGTAATTCTTTTTAATGGAAAAATGTGTATGTGTGTGTCACACTGTGACATACGTAAACATGTAACACTCTCTACTGTATTGAGCTACTTGTGGTATTTCTCAGCCTTGTAGCTGTCACAACTATTTTCAGCCCCCCAAGCTAAAAACATTTCTGTTGTGTTTTAAACTCAGTTTTCCAAGAACTGATAAGGCACATTTTACAACTCTGCATGATTTGTGGAACAGAGTCAGCATAGGGATACCATGTGTAGTGGTATAGTACTTATCAATAAAATGTAACATTTACATATTATTACAGAGGAGGCAGGAAAGGCCCAGGAATTAATACTATATTGCAGGAGGTAAAGATTAGATAAAGCAAGAAATCAATTAACAGTATCATTGCTATGATCAGCAATTAAACTGGAAATATTTATAGCATAAGAGAATTCTGTTTTAGAAATATTATGATCTGACGTGAATATACACGGGTGCCTTAACTTTTGATTGTAGTAGTTTCACAGAATAACTGTGTATCTTGTGCATCTCTCTCTCTCTCACAAAAAAAAAAAAAAAAAAAAGAAAGAAAGAAAGAAAGAAAAAGTTTTGTAATATTCGAGACATTTCAATTGAAATAAGAACCATTTCATCATGTCATGCATGGAACAAAATTTTATACATAAAAGAATAAATGAAAGAATCTGAAGAAAGAAATAGTCTGCAACATTATTTGCCATTGACTCTCGGTCAAATATTTTTTTAAATTTTTTTTTGTAGAAAGAAGAAGAACCATTTCCAGCATGTTTCTGTCATTCTGATAATGTCACATTTGCCTGAATAGAATATTATTAGGCACCCTCTAGTTTGATAAACATATGTGTGCTGTCAGATTGTGTCTAAAGGCAGTCACTCACTTCTCTGTTTTTAATCCCAAATTACACTTGACATTTATTGTTAAACTCAAGGTGCCTCCATACAAAACCGATTCATTCTTTGTGATTGTGCACTTTCTACTGACTAATCAATAGATAAGCAATTTACATGGCCTGCAGCTTCTCATTCCGTCACTGGCTTTTCAACAGAAATCACTGCCTTGTAAGCAACAAAGACCTTAAAAAGAATTGAAACAGTCATACATAATTAAGATTTTCTGCCTGTATACTTATGCTTTGATAGAAGCACAAAGAGCAAAAATTAAAATCTACAGGAATTTTGTCTCTTTCATTTAAAAAAAATGCTCTGTTTTCAGTTTATGTATTTTCATCAATGGACAAAATTTTGCTGCTATTCAGCTAGAGAGAGCTAGGAAAAAAAAAGGAAGGGAAACAGTGGCACCCTTTGTACTGGGTGCTGGGTTCCGGTTCTATAATGTTTGATTTTCATACAATATGCTGAATTTAAACTGTAAATGATGGAAGTATGATATGATAATATATAAGGAAAGAAAGTCACATTATAATTGACTTTGTCTTCAAGTGAATGTGTTTTTGGGACTGCATTGGGATAAAATATTTTAAATAATTAGCTTTCAAGATTGCATTTTGCCTCTTGAGTTCTCAAAACACAGTTGAGCCCTGAAAATATGTAGTGATAGTATAATTTTCCTTTGTACTTCTCTAGACAACTTAGAATTTACTCCTTGATGAGAGTTTTGTGCTGGGATATTGGCTGAGATTCATTTGCTGCAGATGCAGCCAGTTGATGGCCACCTTCCATCTCTAGTCTGTGGCCTATGGAAAATTGCAAAATAGGAGTGCATCAAAATCCTAAAGATGTATCTTTGATAGGGTAAAGGAAGAGAGAGGAAAAATGATTCACATGATCTTGTCCATTGCCTGATATTTCCAGTTGCTGACAGAAGTCTAAAGGAAAGAAAAAATCTTTTATGCTGACAGGATTTAGTGAGGCTTGAAGAACACTCTATTGCAGTTAAAGTGTAATTTGCCATATTAATAATCTTATCTTTTCAAATAGCACTATCACTTTTACAAAGCTGAAGGTAGGTGAGAGGTCCACCCACAATGTATTAGATTTCCCTCAGTAATACTTACATCCCCTTCCATTCATTAGCCTATTGATGAGGGCTTTCTGCATGTATTGTGGTATTGTGGTGGAGCAGCAGCCAATTTTTTCTTTACCATGAGGGACGAAATAGTTTCAATATGTCAAAAAAGAGGGTTTTCTCATACCCCTTGAAATTAGTGTACACTGCTTAGCAACTGGAAAGATTTGACCAAATCTGCATGAGATTAGCAGAGAATGGATGCTCTCACAAGCAATTGAGTAAAGGAACACTGCTTTGAATGGAAGATCTTTTTTTTTTTTTTTTTTTTTTTTTTTTTTTTTTTTAATGAAATGACTACTCTGTCCTTATTTGGGAGGGAGTTCAGATCTGTGAATCATGGGATACCTCTAGGCCTGGAGAGAGACAAAGGGAAACACTTTCTTCTCTTATACTTAAAATTAGGTAGTTTCTGTGGCTCCCCTCCTGTGATAATTTTTAGAGGGCTCTTCATCACCTACAGGTTATCTACAGGTTCATCTACAAAGACAAAGTGTCTGGAGGCTGGACACTGCAGCAATGAGCACTGTACAACTTGCAGAAGTTCTTTTTGTAGATTCTACTCTTCTTCCACCATTGTTTTGCATTGTTGCCCAGTCTCATTCAGTGCTCCAATTCAGGACCCTTTTTAAAAAAATAAATAAAATAAAATAAAATAAAATAAAATAAAATAAAATAAAATAAAATAAAATAAAAATGTTATTTATTATTATTATTATTTTATTAAAATCTTCAAAGATTTTCCTGCTTTGTAGTCTGTAGCCTTGAGACATTAGGTATGATATAACTTGCTCTTGGAGACCAAAGTCTTATGCTGAATAAATCATTTGTTACTCTCTGTCAATCATGAGACTGATAAATCTTCCTACTTAAGTCAATTGAGAACTTTTCAATAGGTCACTTGAGCTTAGAGCCTCTTTTCAAAAATTGCCTGAAAGGAAAAAAAAAATTAGATGAAATGCAGAAGACAAATAGCTCTTGTTTCAGTGGGTGTTTTTAAAGTAGGTTATGTCTGCCCCGGTTGCTGTCATGAAGCCATTGGGCATATGCTTCTTTGCATTTACATTGGCTATTTAGTGATTAACCTAGGGCTTGTACAGCTAGGTGCAGTGAAGATGAATCTGCCAAATTGTGCACTGAGACTCCAGTCTAACAAAGAATGTAAATGCTGGTTTAACATAGGGCAGCAAACCTAAGTACCTTTTTGAATCGATTTTGTATTATTTATTTGAAACATTAAATTACTTTCTGAGTAAAGGAGAAGGTAAGTCATGTTGATCAGGAAACTAATGTTACTTAGATATCACTCAGTAAAGTATATGATCCCCACTGCAGTCAGATGCTGAAGATGATACATAATTGGGCACATCATTTTTATAACTGTTAAAAGTTATAGTTTATAACTCTTAGGACATGGAGACCTATGCAATTGCAAGATGTATTTCCTCATAGAAATGGAATCATAGCGTGGTTCATAGAGAGGAAGGATTACTGTCTTTTCTTTGCACTTTGCCTCAGTTCAGAAGGCTAATGCTTAATGCTTTGTTGTCAAAGTGTTGCCCATTCCTATATCCTTTCCCTACTTCCCAGCTCTCAGCTTGACTGAGTGCATGGAAACTTTTCAGTGAGTTTGTACTGTGGGACCCAATTTTCATACATGGAGAAGGGAGTGTACCATACCTTGTGGCTCGCTTCAAGCCTTCTCACTTGGATTTCCTTCCCAGGCAGGGACTACCCTCAGGTGACATCTGTGGCATGTGCACCTGAACTGGAAGGCTTGGAAGTGACTTTTAGATTCACAAAAGTTAAATATCATGGGATTAACCTTTCCAGGAGGGTGGTGGTGTATGCAGTCTGGCATGCTGTTGTTGCTGATGACTGTGATTCTCTGAACTGAGAATTTCTAGGAAATATCACCATTAAGTATGTGGCAAACCTTCACAGTTTGCTTATGAAGGTAAGGCAACATGGAGGGCAGTCAGCCCCAGGAGAGAGGACATACATCATCCACTCTCATTAGGACTCTCCCAGTGTTTGCTAAGTGTGAATAAAAGCATCAAAGCTTGGTTCTTCTCCTGCTGCATGCTGACATTGACTGTTGTCAAGATGAACTCAAAGGTTAGATGGCATTTCTGCCTGCTGTGCTGTATTGATTTTGTTCTTATGTTGTTAAAGTAATTAAAATTATGTCTGTGACAACAGTTTGTGAAGTCCCTCAGATACAGAAATGAACAGCCTTGTAAAAAAGAGACCAGAGAGAGAGAACTGCAAAGCCAGAGAAAAAATTATATTCATTTTCACAGATTGAATTATCTGAAACAATTGCTAGCAATTATAAAGAGCAATTCTGCATTTCAAATAGAAGTAAGGGTACTGAGGTAAGATTAAATTTCTATTTATTTATTTATTTATTTATTTATGAGAACTGCTTTATCTGCTTATAACTAAAAATTCTATTCATAACTAAAAGACATTTCACATCCTGGACCATGGTATCTTGCAGTGTAAAGAAATTAAGCAACTGAAAAGTAGCAGGGACAGTCTAATTGTAGGCATTGTAGGAAGATATCTTCTTAAATGATTAACTAATACCTTAGCTGTTATCATTACCCTTCAAAATTGACATGCAGTTCTACTCCATTCTTAGAATGGCCAAATCATGTCTTCAGATGCTTCTGCCCTCAAAAAATAAATTTAACTGGAGGCAAAAGTTGAGGTTTTGTCCACTGCATATGATACCATGTTTGTCACATTGTATGTCAAATGCACGTTACAGTTATCTCAGGCAGTTGTTGCAGTTGTTCAACAAGCCTAGTAAAAAAAAAAAAAATATTACCATATTAATTGAAAAATTGAAAGCAACATACAGTTCAGTTTCCAAAATCAAATAATTTTTTTTTTTCATCATGAATTTGGATACTTCTCCTATACATAAAATATGTTTCAATTCCAATTTTTATGCTTAAAGTAAATATCTCTGTATTTTTTATAAATGTAGTATACTGTATGCTACTTAAAAATGTAGTATGCGCCAGTTAAAAAGTGAAAGATATTTCACTGTCTAAATACTACATTGACATTTACTTGCTGAATTTAACAAATTTCTAGCACAAAGTTATCACTTTATAATGAGGATTATTCCTTGTGCTGTAGATCTTGCAACTTAGAATTCAGTTCAGTCTCTCTAGAATAGTAGTGAGACCTTTTTAAAGAGATAATTTTTGTTTTTTCCCTGGTTAGTAGAAACTTTATTTAAAAAGCAATGCACACACAGATAGCGTAACCGCAGCGAGTGTAAACATTCTGATTAACTAATAGGATACTAAGAGACAAACCAATTAGCGTATAATCCCTGATGATACAAGAGGCTTCATTTTGAGTTTCTTTGTTCTTTGCTTACACATAAAAAACATGCATTATTAACTGAAAGCACAAACTGGCAAATTAGAAACAAATCCTATTTTTGTTATTTTTATATTATTTTATTATTGCTGTTTCTAAACGTTCTTTATCATACAGATGAAAATAAATCAATATATTAAATATCAAATATTAAATGTGTGGTAATACTGTGGAAGAAAAGGGCAATGCCAGGACGGGAGGAAGATAGAGGCTGTCATAAAGAGGAGATGTCTGAAAAGCAAGGATGTGTCCAGAAGTGTTCAGGAGCAGCAAAACTCATCAGAGAATGGGGAAAAGGATTTTACATGTTCATAGTTATTACAAAAAAGATTTGATATTTGAAATGCAATTAATCTGATAAATGAATTAATCCAATGATTCTTTTTTCTGACATAAAATCCTTAGTCAAGGAAACAGATTGACCCATAATGGTAATTTTCTCTGCTCTCATTTTGTCTTCCGTCTCATAGATAATCTTTAAAATAGCATTTCGTTATAACTTGTTTCTTCAGTCCATGACAGTTGTGCACTACTTTCCTATGATAGTTCAACCTTTAAAAGCAACAACAACAAAACCCCTTATATTTTCCATGTTAACACATGTTTCTGTGAGAATTTCCTCCCTATCACCTGCCCAATATTATCATATATATATATATATATATATATATATATATATATATATATATATATATTTAATATCTCTTTCCCTTCCCTTTGGTTTCCTTTGATTCAAGTTTACTGTTCCCAGGAAGCTTGCTAGTCTTATTAACTTACTTGTTTATAGAAAGGTGCAGATAAGCCATAAAATGCTGTCTCTTCTGAGAAGTTGGTGGTTTGCCAATTGTACCAGGCTTTCTGGTCCAACTGGGCTGCAGGTGCAGGAAGAGTGGCTATACTTTAGGTCTATCTTTGAGTGCACCTTGAATAAGTTGGAACAGGCTTCTCTTGCAGGAAAATTCCTCTTGCTTTGAGGGGCATTCATCAGTTCCCAACTCCAGCAGTGCACAAAGCAAATGACAATTGGGGCAGATACTTGCCGTCTCCTAGGTTTATCGTTCTGTTGTCATCTTAGCTTGTGGCTTAAGGTCAAGTGCAAGCCTGGGATCTCTGGTCATGTGTTGGTTTTCAGACTGATTCAAATTTAGAGCAAGCCAAATGGTTTGCCACCTGTAAATGTGTACTAGGCAAGAGAAAAAAAGAGTGGGAATCATCACAGATGGAACACTGAGCTGAACTCCAGCCTCACCCTATGGGTGCAGGGCATAGTAGATACAGCCAGCTGAAGCCAGGGAACATGCTGAATGTGAGCCTGAACTGAAGCACTGTTGCAAAGGCAGGAGACAAACAGCACTTTCAGGATATTTATGATGTAAATGTCTGGATTCAGAAATTGTTCCTGTGTGATTGTACATTACTTGAACAATCTTAGGACCCCTGGGCAAAACTGAAATGTAAATAGCAATTATGTCTCACAGAAGGGTAAGTTGTACGGTGAAAAATAACTGTTATCAGTTCCAGTCTGTGCACATTGCAGTGTCAGGAAAGATATGAACATGCCTTTCTGAGAACAAGATGGACTTTCTGCCAGGAAACATTTCCTAAGTGATGAGCTGAAGTCAGTACAAGCTTTAATTTAATATGAAATGTGGTGTTAGGAAATGTGTTGTTGTAATTATAGGATTTATCTCCGCTACTGTTCAGAGTTATACCAACACCAGTTTCTATCTTGCTGTTGCAAGTCTCTGTTTTTATTTGTGCTTTACAGTTTATCAGATGGTTATAACCACTGCTTGTTCAGTGGATCCATTTTAAGTGTCCTTCTTCCTCTATGTACCATTGTTCTATTTCAGTTCAAGCCACTTTCTGTTACTGTAAAGCAATAGTCTATTTAACACACCAGTGATTAATACCGCTGCATTATAAGCTGCCTGTAAGATGATTCTGCAGCTGCATTGAGGTTCATTTTGGAGACCATAACCTCACAACACTTCTCAATACTGACACTATTGGAAAGAAGAAATATGAATATGGTTATTTTCCTTATACTCTTGTTTTGTGAAATGTAACTGCTTAGACCCAACCTAAGGTAGACTGAAATACAAGGCATTTTTTTTTCTAACCAAATTTGGCTTTTGTCTGTGCCTAGAATATGCATACAATTCTTTCTTCAGTTAGGATCAAGTAAATGGCTTCCTTCTTAGGTCCTTGTTTAACACTTGTTCATTCACTGGAATATAACTAATTTATGAAGAGGCCTATAGATAAGAAGTTATAATAATTCTTTAGCACAAAAGTAAACAGCTTTGCTTTAGTTGCATTGCATTAGGAACAGGTCAATTAAAGAAGAATATGCAACAGAACATCATAACATGAGTTTATAATTTTATGGAATTATCATCTATGTTATATATAGCCTATACGAGAAGGGAGATAAACTCAAGACATCACCAGAGAGCCAAGGTTTTGGTGGTTCTAACACTTAAAAAAAAAATCGCTTGCTTATTAACATCACAAATTTGATCATTACATAAAGTGCATCATTTGCTAGCATAAAATGTATCTTATTGAATACCACTAAACATCTGAACATCACTGGAATATTAGTCTAAGTTTACAAAACTTTTATGGGAAGGACTTATTAGATAAAGAAGCAATACAGAAAATGGTAGTGGCACAGTGTCGTAACAGCATCTTTTGTTTCAGAATTGCAGCTAACTCTAAAGTGAATAACCTCAGAATTGCATAGATCAATGTGTTAATAGATAAATCACAGACTGGAAAACAGAAAAGTCAATCATTTAGCAGCTATCTACAAGGAGCAGGAAAAAAAACTGTTATTAGTTAGGACATTAATCTGACTAACATGTTCAGGAAGGTTTACACTGACAGTATTTAGAATTTTGTAAAAATTAAAAAATATTATAAATGAGATATTCAAGGCAAGAACTTTGTTGACAATCCCTACTGTGATGAAAATATTTTTTATCACAAAACTAACAATAAGTGATTCTTTAAGTGCAAATGACCAAGACAATTATATTTTTGAAAAGAGAAGAAATTAAGAACAAGCAATATTCGTGCTTGAAGTTTTAAAGGTCAGTCTTTACAGAACAGAAGACAATTAGTCAAATTGTTTGTGAAATTTAAACAGAAAAATGGGGAAGGCATTACTTGCTGAACCATTTTTTGAGGGCATTTTCTGCCAATTTCCCCTCTATGTACCATTTATGTTACTCTATGTTTCTTTATGAATAAACAAATGACATGGCTTCGTCATCTGTCATATCATTACTAAAAATCAGCAATAAGATGGCTTTAACATTATGGCATATATAAACATGGACATTCTGATTGTTCTGGTCCACAATTATTTTTCAATAATCGCTTGCATTTTGCAAGTTTGAAGTCTAGTTTTTATTGGTATAAAGAAAATTTCAGCTAAGATGAATTAGTATTGTGAATAAGTATTTCAATCTAGTATCAATTTATTACTTACAATGAAATCTTTTTATCTACTCTAGTAATAATTGGTCATTAATACCCTGGCCCTACTTTGATTAATAGACAAATACTCTATGTAGTAATAAATGGCAATTAAATTTTATCAAAAGAACCAACCATATTTGCTTGGCAAGACTTATTCATCAATTTGTACAATTTACAAAACATGGTTCAGTTCACTGTTGTTTGCTTCCTGATGGTTTATCTGAATATCTTATCCAATTTTTCATTAGGCAAAGAAAAAATGTTTATTATAAAATGCTTTATCATCATTCCCCCTTGAAGGCTGGTACTACTTTTGCTTCCCTGAAGTCTTCCTCTGGGTTCTAGCTTATAAGATTAAATAAGATATTAAAATAATACTTATTATATATAAGTTATATAAAAAAGTAATAAGAAGAAACTGTATTAGGGGTGAGGTGGGAGCAGAAAGCTGACTGCAGGGTTGGCCTCTGTGAGAAGAGTTAAGGAGTCATGTATAGATTGATAGGACAAGTGAGAATGGTTTTAAACTAAAAGAGGGGAGTTTTAGATTAGATAATTAGGAGGAAATTCTTCACTCAGAGGCTGGAGAGGCACTGAAACAGGTTGCCCAGAGAAGCTGTAGATGTCCCATGCATGGAAGGGTTTAAGGCCAGGTTGGATGAAGCCCTGGGCAACCTGGTCTAGTGGGAGGTGTCCCTGCCCATGTCAGGGGGGTTGGAAATAGATGATCTTTAAGGTCCCTTCCAAGCCATACCCAAATCATATAATCTGTGGTTCTATGATTCTATGGTGAGAAAAAATCGTTAGATTGCAATGGTCATTATAGACTTCAGAAAATAAAGGAAAGCACCTCCAAAATTAATTTGAAAGAATACTGGATCAAGAATCACAGTAGATTTTGAATGATGTCAGTATATGTCATCAACAAGCAAGTTAAGTGAGAAGGTAGCATATTTCTTAGCAGAAAAAAAAAATCTCATAGAATTTACTACCTGAGGGGAAATTAGAGGGGGTCTGCACTTGGTCATCTAAATGTTTTACAGTGAAGACAAGGTAAGAATGTGTTATGACCTGCTTTATTTCTGGTAAAAGTAAAACAGTAAAAAAACAAAAAACAAAAAAAAACAAAACAAAACAAAACAAACAAACAAAAAAAACCCAAACCAAAACAAACAGCAACAACAAAAAACTATTATGCTCAATTTATGCCAAGAGGCTGCAAAAGTTGTAAAGCAATGCGTGTATAAATTGATTGGAATAACATGACAAATTCAAAGTGTTTGTGGAGAAGACTGGGGAAAATCGTGTTCAAACTGCCCATTGATTTCACTGGGAGTAAGATTTAATTTCATTCTGTGAATAGGTTGCTGAAGAACCATACTGGAGAAACAGAACAAAGCTTTTTTAGGTGATACTTGTGTGAGTTGCAAAGATGAAATTTCTCACCAACAAATGGGTGAATGCTTTGAGACAGATAATGAAATTGTAAATTAATTAGCCCATTTTGGTGTTTTCTTTCCTAGTAGGCAGGCAGAACTTGTGGAAAAAAAAAATAAAATGATATCCTTGTGCATCTTGTTTTAGCAAATAATAATTAGCTCACATTCCTTGTGTAACTGAAATGTCAAGATGCAAGACTGGAAGTTGTTTATTCATGTGTGTAAAAGCTTTCATCAGAAAACAACCTATAAACAATGTACTTTACCCATTCTTTAAAGCTAATGAATGACAAAAATACCTCTTAGTCCTTTTTCATAGACAGAAGGGCTACCTGCAAATTTTTTAAAGGTGGCACCTATGGCAAATGGGTAGGTGTGGATAATGCTGGAGTCAAGCAGTCTCAGATAAAGGGCAAGCCATGGAAGAGACAAGCTGGAGCTAAAGCCTTGCCTGCAGTGAACAGGCCTGCTTTCAGTTGCATTGCAGTTGAGCTTAGATAAGATAATAAAGAAGCTTACCCAGCAGGGGACTCTGTTATCACTTTCATACAAACTCATCCACTTTCTCTGAAGTGCATGTGCTTACTCTATTGTCTTTGCCCTTTTGATTTCAGTGATCAAATCTACTTTCTACAATTGCTTGAAAATCAATCAGCAATTGCTGAAATTGCCTGCTGCATGGGTGGAAAAATACAGTAAACCTCAACGTCTTAAGAGAAAATCTTTCCCTGTACTCCTGCCAGTTCCCTTGAGAAAGCAGTTGATATCAATGCTGCCACCTCCAGGGAAAATCTACACCACAAAATGAAGAATGGTACAAAGACTCCAGGCTAGCAGAGATCTTTGCTGTGCACATACTGTCTACTCACATCAGTGGAGAGCTCAGGTCAGACAATGACACATCTGAGCTAACAAATCCTAAACAATACACACTGTTCTAGTTAGTTCTATTATGCTCCTTGGCAAAGAGCTTTGTCAGAAAGCAGAGAATTTGCTTACTGGTTTATTCCTCTATTTGGAAATTGATCCTGAGAACTCCTTTGAACATAATATGTTTTGAAAGGCTTCCTGACATCAAGGCTGTCATTCTAAAAGTAGTCGTGGACTATGTGCCATGTCTCAGAGCTTCAAGACCAGTGTTGATAACCCTGGTCATTCTTGCTTTTTAAAATGCATGTCTTTTGGGGGATTACCCAGTGAGAACTTTACCTCTGCTGGTGCCTGATGGAGGGTGGCTGGCTCTTTCATCAGAAAAGAGGTCACAATATTAGCAATTTAGTCCATACAGCACATCATAACATGTTTGGAGACTTTTGCTTGCATTTGTACTAAATGAGAGGACAAAGGAGATGTAGTAGTGCTGTTCTATGACTCTCCACACAAGATGAATTGCTAGTATGCTCCTTGGCATAATTGCAGCCTGTGACAACTCATATGTTCAAAGTGAATATCCAGGAATTGCTTGGAGTGTACTGTAGAGCAGGGGGTGTTTCTAATGAAACCATCATGTTTCAGAATGGGAAAAAGTTTAGCTGCAGGGATAGAAGCTGTGTGATGACAATTGGCCTCAGCACAAGTGGGTGGTCAGAAGTTCATTTTATTTACTACCAAGTACATGTATGTCAGTTTCATGCAACAGTTCTAGCATTGCCTAGAGATGAGTTAGACAACAGTCATCTTTGGAGTAAGACTGTTTTATACAATTAGTCACCCATGTGGAAAAAAAATCTCTTATTTTTGCTTCTTAACATTGAATTTGTATTCCCATTTGTTCCACAAGGATTCTTCCAAAATTAGTAATCCTTCCTAAGTTTTTCACTTAACACAGTGAAGTGTTTATTTTAAAGTTTCCATGGACACTCAAGCAAATCCTAAATATAATGGTGTCAGATTGCATTGAAACTAGTGGGGTTTTCCTGTTCCCCATGTTTTATAGTAAACTTTAATAAGGATAATATATGTATGCCTAGATCCTGGAAAAGGATTTGGAAAACTAAATTAGGCTGTGATTCTCTCCATTCCAAAATCCCTGCAGCTGAAAGAAAGTGGAGTTTGATAGCAGCTCTATACTTTATAGTACTGGGGAACTTTGAAGTTTCTTTTCAACTGAAGTTGCCAATTGTGACAAATTATGTTCAGTTTTATGAGCAGTGGCCACTGGAGACTGAACTAAATTGGATTTGCCTTCAAATCCCACAGCCCATGGCTTTTTAGGACAAGCTGCTACTCACATGTTGGTAACCATAAATATGGTTATTTATGATACCATAGAAATATACATTCATAAACAAAAGTAGTTCCATGTAGAAAAACAAAAACAGGATGTTGAGAAGAACCATAAATACTGACAGTTGCTTTTATAATATACATATTTTCTAAATAATCGTATTAATAATGACATAGATCTTCACTTAATTCTGACAATATTGCAAAGTCTGATATTCAGATGGTGTGAATTCATTAATCTGGTGATCAGTATCAACCCATGTCCTTCCAGCTGAACTAAAAATTCAGAGTAAGTATCCTGAAGAAAATCAGACTCCTAGAAAACAGGGAAGTAATGTTGCAAAAAAGCTGTTTTTTCCTTTTCTTCACTTTTTTTTTTTTTTTTTTTCCCTCCACTTCTTTCCCTTCCTTCACTTTTAATTCCTTTTCAGCTAAAATTCAGGGATTGTTTCTCTTAGGAGGAAGAAGTGATGAGAAGGCTCACCTCTCTTTGATGAGGATTTGCTTATTTATAAAAAAAACTTGATGTATCCTTTCTCTGAACACAGTGGATTTCATTTTCTTAGTGCTCCAAGTATCTTCAGATAGCTTTCTGACCAAGATCTCTGTTTCTGTTTCTTTTTCACAGTTTTGCCCTTTCCTCTGCTTTGTTGCTCCCAAAACCTCTCTCCCTCTTCCCCCCCCCCTTTTTTTTTTTGAATTTTTCTGTGCTTTCTGCCATTTCTGTGCACTTCTGTCAGACGCAGGTACAGTGAAGATAAGCCTTCAGGAATTTTAGCTTTAAAACCTCAGGAACTTTGGCAAGTTTCTGTTTGGCCTATCCATGCAAAGCCTGACTTTGCAAAGTCTTTGAAACCAGAGGGGGTGATTTTCACATGGGGTGCAAAAGGCACATTCTTGATGAAAAAGCTCATCCCTGCCAAATTTCATGGATCTTTTGCAGAGTCAGGGGCCAGTAGAACTTCTACCAGAAAAGATAAATGCTTTCAATATTTAAACAAAAAATATTTTTTTCTGGCTTGGTTCCCAGCTGAACTATTCTCCTAGAATTTTTCCATTAAAGTGTGATCTCAGGCAGACATCTGGCCTAGAAAATTTCTGCCCATTTAGCTTGGCAAGGTTAAGAAAATAAGCAAGCAAGGTGTTGCAATGGGAAGTGTCTGACAACATTACTAATGGATGGTACCAACCTATATGCATAAGGGTCACTAAAATTTCTTTAACGTATGCATATACAAATCAGTGCCAGATTCCAAAATGGACTAATCACCAGGTTTGTAGGCACTTGTGGGCAAGCCTAATGGGGAACCTTGCTCTTTGAGTTAGTCTAAGTGAGAGCTTTTACCACTGTGTGCGATGCCTGTTGGTGCAGGGTTTTTCAGCAGGCTGCTGAGGGCACTGTGCTAACAAACCTCTTTAAATGTCTCATTCAGTGTTGTTAAGAAGACATTAGGCTTAATACCCTAAAGGAGGATTTTTCCTCCAAGGAAGTGTTACTTCCCTTGGAGACCTAAAAATATGTTAAGTAATGCTACTGCAACCTGTGGAAACCTGCTCTTCATGTAGTTCTTGGTTTCCTTTGATAACACAGTCTGTGCAGCTGTTTTTCAGTTCTCCTGTCCTGTCACAAACTTGTCTCCTTCACTGTAACCCTGGCAGCGAAGTTGAACATGTTACACTTCATAACCAAATGTCTAGCTATAAAGGAGTCAAATTGTTTTGTCAGTTCAGTTGAATCTGAACTTTGCTTCAGCAAATGTGACAATGGGTGAGTAAATTAGCTTCCTGTACGGCTGTTTTTTTTTTTTTTTGGTTTTGTTTTGTTTTTTAAGAAAAAGGGAAGGGAGTGAAAACAAAAGAAGCCTCTTAAACAACTTCAGAGAAATGAAGTGATAGTTTTCATGTAGCTGTTTTGATTAAATGGTCTTGCAGTACCTGGGACCCCATTAACTGGGCTAATTTTTTTTTCACTCTTCTGGGTGTGATGGTGTCATTTCCCGCCCCTTTGTCCCCTTACCTCCCCTTCAGTTTGGTGTTTCCTTGATCAAATGGTAGCTGTTGTACCCAAGCCCTTGCTCAGGCAGATAATGACCGCAATATTGTCTCAAGCTGAGTGCTGGAGAAACTGACAGACAGAAGTCTAACAAACAACAACAACAAAACAGTCTTCTTGTTAGTCCTCATATTACCCCATAAATAGAGAGCAGCCCAAGAGCCCTTCTGCATGGCAGCTGGCTGCATGACAGGATCAACATGGCCAAGTGCCGGGTACTACACTTTAAATCATAGAATCATTAAGGTTGGAAAAGATCTACAAGATAATCAGGTCCAACCATCACCCTACTACGAATGTCACCCTCTAAACCATGTCCCTAAGCACCATGTCCAACATTTCCTCGAACACCCTCTAGGGATGGTGACGCCATCACTTTCCTGGGCAACCCATTCTAATGCCTGACTGTTCTTTCTGAGAAGAAATGTCTTCTAATTTCCAACCTAAACTTTTCCTTGAACAACTTAAGGCCATTCACTCTAGTCCTATCAGTAGTTATCTGTGAGAAGAGGCTAATCCCTAGCTCCACACAGCTTCCTTTAAGGGGGTAAAAATTATTGTCGAGGGCTGACTCTCAATAGATTGCAGCAAGGGAACTGCTCTGCTATATACAAAACCCTGATCCATCTATGGATGATTTAGCATCGGGTTCCCCACGAACATGTGGTATACGGCAGGGGAGAGGTAGTGCCACATCCATCTGCACTCCAGTCCAGACCACGAGCAGCACTCCACACCAGCTGCCGGAGAGGCCGGCTATTGCAAGCCCACCAAGGTTCCTCAGCGCTGCAGTATCATTATGTTAGGGGGTATTCTGAGTTAGAAGCATTCAGTCATAATCCCACAGATAGTAGGAGCTCCAATAGTGATAGTGAGGAGCTCCAATGGCTCCTCAGCCAAGCACATACACCAAATGTCTGAACCTGTGGTTCCTCTCGTACTGAGCAGGATTACTAGTGCAACACCACATCATCGGTAGTGTAAAACTAACCTGTCTCACCATAATAACCCCATGCAATGATACAGGGTTTGGGGGCAGAGTGGCTGAAAGCTCTGTAAAGGAAAAGGATCTGGGGGTATTGGTTGATACTCACCTGAACACGAGCTAGCAGTGTGCCCAGGTGGTCAAGAAGGCCAACAGCATCCTGGCTTGTGTCAGGAATAGTGTAGCCAGCAGAACCAGAGTGGTGATCGTCCCCCCTGTACTCAGCTCTGGTGAGGCTGCATCTTGAGTACTGTGTTCATCTTTGCATCCCTCACTTCAGGAAAGACATTGAAGCCCTGGAGTGTGTCCAGAGAAGGGCTACAAAGCTGGTGAAAGGCCTGGAGCAGAAGTCTTGTGAAGAGCGGCTGAGGGAACTGGGACTGTTTAGTCTGCAGAAGAGGAGGCTCAGTGAAGATCTTATTACTCTCTTACAACTACCTGAAAGGAAGGTGTGGGGGGCTGGGGTAGGTGTCTTCTCACAGATAACTAGTGATAGGACAGAGGGAATGGCCTCAAGTTGTTCAAGGGAAAGTTTAGGTTGGAAATCAGGAGTAATTTCTTCTCAGAAAGAATGTTTGGTGTTGGAACGGATTGCCCAGGGGGGTGTTGGAGTCACCGTTGCTGGGGGTGTTTAAGGAAAGGTTGGACATGGTGCCTAGGAACATGGTCTAGTGGGTGATATTGGTGGCAGCTATATGGTTGGACCCAATGATCTTGGAGGTCTTTTCCAACCTAATTTATTCTATGCTATTCTATTCTGTTCTGTTCTGTTCTGATCTGTTCCGTACTAATCTCCCAATGAACAGGGATGCCTCTCAAGGTCACACCAGCTGCCAAGACTCCTTACTGCTTGTGAGAGATTCCTTGCCCCAACAGATCCTCAGTAAGTAATTTATAGCTTTCTAAACTTTGAAAGCTTCACTAAGATTATGTCTTAGATTGTATCTAGGTTCCTTACCCCTTTGGTTCAAGGAGTTTACAAAGCAAGGGGGTCCACTCTGAACCTTGTGATTCAATGGGAGGGTATCCCTGACACATCTGACTTACCCTTTTCTCTATGCAGTAAATAATCAAGTGTATCCTGCTGTCTTGAATCTTTTTAAGTCTGTGTCTTACTTATTATTAAGCTTTGTTAGACCAATATCACAGAATCACAGAATTTTCTAGGTTGGAAGAGACCTCAAGATCATCGAGTCCAACCTCTGACCTAATGCTAACAGTCCCCACTAAACCATATCCCTAAGCTCTACATCTAAACGTCTTTTGAAGACTTCCAGGGATGGTGACTCCACCACTTCCCTGGGCAGCCTGTTCCAATGCCTCACAACCCTTTCAGTGAAGAAGTTCTTCCTAACATCTAACCTAAAACTCCCCTGGCTCAACTTAAGCCCATTCCCCCTCGTCCTGTCACCAGGCACGTGGGAGAACAAACCAACCCCCACCTTGCTACAGCCTCCCTTGAGGTACCTATAGAGAGCGATAAGGTCGCCCCTGAGCCTCCTCTTCTCCAGGCTGAACAAGCCCAGCTCCCTCAGCCGCTCCTCGTAGGACTTGTTCTCCAGGCCCCTCACCAGCTTCATTGCCCTTCTCTGTACCCGCTCAAGCACCTCGATGTCCTTCTTGTAGCGAGGGGCCCAAAACTGAACACAGTACTCGAGGTGCGGCCTCACCAGAGCTGAGTACAGGGGGACGATCACCTCCCTCGCCCTGCTGGTCACACTGTTCCTGATACAAGCCAGGATGCCATTGGCCTTCTTGGCCACCTGAGCACACTGCTGGCTCATATTCAGCCGACTATCCATCAATACTCCCAGGTCCTTCTCTGCCTGGCAGCTCTCCAACCACTCATCTCCCAGTCTGTAGCTCTGCTTGGGGTTGTTGCGCCCCAGGTGCAGGACCCGGCACTTGGCCTTGTTGAACTTCATGCAGTTGACCTCAGCCCATCGGTGCAGCCTATCCAGATCCTCCTGCAGAGCTTTCCTACCCTCAAGCAGATCGACACACGCACCTAACTTGGTGTCATCTGCAAACTTACTGAGGGTGCACTCGATGCCCTCGTCCAGATCATCGATGAAGATATTAAAGAGGACCGGCCCCAGCACCGAGCCCTGGGGGACGCCACTAGTGACTGGCCTCCAACTGGACTTGGCTCCATTCACCACGACTCTTTGGGCCCGGCTATCCAGCCAGTTTCTAACCCAACGAAGTGTGCGCCAGTCCAAGCCAAGAGCAGCCAGTTTCTTGAGGAGAATGCTGTGGGAGACGGTGTCAAAAGCCTTGCTGAAGTCAAGGTAGACCACATCCACAGCCTTTCCCTCATCCACCCAGCGCGTCACTTTGTCATAGAAGGAGATCAGGTTCGTCAAGCAGGACCTGCCTTTCATAAACCCATGCTGACTGAGCCTGATCGCCTGCTTGCCCTGCAAGTGCTGGACCTGCAAGACCAATACATTATATCAATATATATATTGCTTCTCTCTTACAAGTCAAGTATGTAATTTCATCCACAACAGTGGCTTAAAAGCTGTTTAGAAGTGCTGAGTACAGTAATAGCCTTTTCTCCTAACTGCCTCTGGGCTTTTTAGTGGAAAATGATTTGATATAACTAAGTCAAAGGCATTACAGTGTATCTTCATTGGAAAACAGCAAATTCAGGTAAGATATCTTGAATTAATTAAGCCTGGTGTAAATTCTACTGTATTTTGTTCTCAGTGTAATTTTTAAGTGGCCACTTTTTAATAATAAAATCAATTTTGTAATAACCAGGTATGGTTTTGAGTGAAAGATATTTCAGTTTTCTGTAAAAAAAACACCACTCTATTTCCTGATTATTCTCTGATGATACCTGTATTTGTAAGAAAAGCTGTTCTGATTTTCTTTTTTCCTGAAAATATCTTTCTAAATTTGCTCAACAAGACCTTATATTAATTTTTTTTGTTTTTGTTTTTTGTTTTTTATTTCCCATTCGAATGAATACTTAGTTTGATGTCAGTTTTTACAGTGAGTGAATCGTGATAATTTTCTTTTATGAAAAATTGTGTGCATACCTGTTTTTCAGCAAAATTCTGGTCTCATGTCTTTGCTTATATTATTTTATATTTTCTGGTTATAGTTGCCCTATCTTTGCTATATATATTTAATGTCAGTTAGATTTCAGGCACATTGCAATTGAGACTCATAGGGTTAACTACTTGTTTGAGATTCTATGTAAGTATTTAAAAATTGTAACCAGTGGAATAAAACAAAACAGTAATAAAGCCAAACTAAAAAGTGGAGACTGGGTTTCTGTTTAAGGCATCTTAGTGAAAAGCAGGAGGCTTGAGTCCAAATCCCAGCATTATCTCAGATTTACTGGGTGACCTTGAACGTGTCACCAAGGCCCTGATTTAACACAAAGGGCTATAGACCTTCATTTTAGCAGTAATGCCATCCTAAACAGGAGTGGGATTACTTGTACATGTGCTTAAGGGTTTTGCTAAACAATGGCCTTAATCTCTCCATGCATTAGTTCCTTGCCTACACAACAAGCATGTATAGCACTACCTCTAGCTCACTCTACCCTCTTGTTAAGGTTTCCATTATTTTATGGCCTGGATTGTTTTATGCTATGTGTTTGTGACTGAAACACTGTAGCACAGCATGCTGGAACTGTATTTAGAGTCAGGGTCTCTAGACACTTTTGCAATAAAAAGAATAAATAATGACCCTGTGTTGGGTCACCACAGACCCTTGCCAAGAAGCTGGGCTTAAAAATATTTGCAAAATTGCAGCATTTGCCCTGAAGTGCTCACCTATTGTCTTCTCTGTCACTGCTACAGTAATATTTTTGGATATAAAATGCACTTGCACAATTGCTCAGTGCTCACCTGTTGCTACAACCAGCCCAACAGTAATGGAAACACATTAAGAGCTTGTCTCAGTGCACAGTGCACCTTGTATTGGCATGAAGCATCAGTTCACAAGAAGAAGAATGTTTTTAGTTCTCCAAAGGGGTTTATGTGTTGTTTCTGATGACTCAAGAATAGAAATATGATTTACAACATTGGCATAGCTATCTGAGAATGTGAAATGTTCAACTGTGTAGTAAAGTAGTGAATTTAGAGCCTGTTACTTCCACTATGGTAACATCATGTGTTCACACACTAGTTCTCTGAGTAATGTAAGATAGTCCTCACTAAAATACTGCATATAAGTAATTAATACATTTAAAAATATATATATTTTAATATGTTTACAACTAAAACTAAACAATGTATAAATATGCATACTAATGCATATTGCCTATGATGTATATCAACCCAAAATTTATAGGATTTTTTTCTTTTAGACTTCATTATTGATTAGTGGATTGGCAGTGTTTTATTGGTAAGCATGAAAAGATGAAATAAGGTGCAATGTATAGTCACTGAGACATCTTTTTGGTGAAGCCTTTATGTTGAAAATTTCAAGTAATTAACCTACAGCCTTCTCAGTGGAAGGGCTTGGTTTAAATTAATTGCTCAGTGACATTCTTTTTTTTTTCATTAATTTGAAAATCATTGACACCTTCCATTTGATAATGCAAAAATGAAAAAAAAAAAGTTTTTGATTTTTTTAAAATATTCAGATTTACATTATTTTATACAAAAGAAAATAATCAAAGTAAGTAGGAACAAAGTAAGTTGTTG
The DNA here is from genome assembly GCF_964035555.1 of Netta rufina. Lineage (NCBI taxonomy): Eukaryota > Metazoa > Chordata > Aves > Anseriformes > Anatidae > Netta > Netta rufina. Next base: position 87,828,655 of record NC_140125.1, on the reverse strand, counting down.
ACCGAAACCTGTATATCAGATTTTATTTGTAAACATTTCAGGAAAATATGTTTATATGCTGGATTTAATGTACAGAGGATCTTCCTTATGGTCTTTCTATCTGGAACCTTTTATTTGTAAACTTTTATTCGTAACCCACCTAAGGACACTAAAGAAGCTAAGCTTTTCCAGTATAAGAGCTTATTCAATAGGAGTTGAAAATAAACCTATAAATAACAAGTCAATTGCCTTAACCAAATCCTCAAGTAACATTAGTGTAAGAAAAGGAAAAGATGCTACTAAAAAGACAGAAGTATAAAAAATCTCAAGATTTATATCCGAGGGGCACCTGTGACAGAGAACAAGAAAGCTGCTAGATCTCTCCTGTGTCTCTCTATCTGAAATGATCCTTGGGTGAAATGGTGTGTTTGAATTTCAATCTTGAAGGATGAATATTTTTTTTTTACACACACATATATAGAAAGTCCCATTTGGCCCATTGGGAAAACATAACTAAGGAAACCAATAGATTAACATCAGAATAGGAATAAATTTTCTTGTCCAAAGTTTTGAATTCATTCATTTTGTCATGAAAATAATGCTTCTTAAAGCAGATATGAATCAAGCCTGCCACATTTCAGATATTGTAGGGAACTTAACTACAGGATTAAAAGTCTCTTATCCATAACATTAATGATCTACTGAAGAGGGATCAAGCTGGAAAGCTAGTTTGCTGATATAAAGTGATAAACTGATATAACTTTTAACTAAATTAATACAAAAAATATCCATCCTTTCTTGTTGCATCAATTCTACATGCCCTAACATTTCCTACCATACCCTGTAGCTGTGGTCTTGTTAACATATTCTAATATGGTAATATGTTTAAACATAGCATGTTTAGTATGTTAACTGCTTTAGTATTCATGTACCGGAGAAATTTACCAACAAATCAGCTCCTGATTTGCTGGTTCGGAAAAGCAGTGTGTCAAGTGAGTTTTTTTGCTTCTCCCCATTGCCCTGTTTCAATTTTAGTTTAACATTATAAAATATTACAACATCAGTTACGTAGCTGCCCTGTGCATCTTCCTGTCCCATTTAATGAGGGAAAGGAACAATATGCAGTAGTCAAATAAGTGCTGTATCTCCCCTTTGTAGCTAGTCCAGATAAGACAGAAAAGCAGTGCTTTATTCTCATCTTCTGATGGGGTACTCCAGTGATAGAGCTTTGTATTTATCACCAAAAGCTCTGTATTTCAGGCATAGTTCTGATTCACACACTATTGAAAATTATGTCTTTTAATTTGTCCTTGAGCAGGCCCAAATTAAAAATGAACTAAAATTTCTCTGTTATAAGCATTTCAGAGTCTGAACCCAGCAACCTTCAAGCCTCCACACAAAACTCTCAAATTTAAGCTAAATACGCAACTACACCAGATGGTAGTTAGAATAAGATGCTATTCTATGCATGGACTACTCAGAAAAGAGGAATGAGAAAGATTTTAAACCCCTATCTTACAAGTACATTATGAAGGTTGGAGATTAATGTACAAAATTTTTGAAGGACTCGCTAAACTGCACTTAAATGGTGGTCTCAAGAGAAATGCAGAAGTGCCTGCACATGGCTTTGAGGTTGCCTAATGCAGCTACCACTCTGCTGGGGCATGTAACACCTGTAGTGAGCTGAAGGGCAGACAGCCTCAGGCCATGGCAGGACGAATGCTTCCACAGGTGGCTATAACAAGGTTGATCAATTTGTTCTTGAGTGTCACAGAGGGCAGTCCAGAATAAGTGATATTTCTTCCCATTCCCTGAAAATACTTCATTTATGGAAGAAACTTAATAAAGCAAAGAGAGGCCTCAGCAATAATTTCACACAGTGGAAGTACATCTGCTCAGAGAAGAGAATAGTTCTTCAGAGACAGGATATCTGAGAAAATTATTCTTAATTTCTTTGGATTAGTTGGGCCTAGAAATGAAGCTAATCTGTGTTGTACTGACAGGTTAACTCTAAGTAGATGAATGCAGAATTTTCAACACTAATGGTGTCAGCTAACCAAGATTTTCAAAAAGTTTTAATCGAGAAAGCGAACAAATGAAATCACACTTCTATACAAATAGATGTGAGTGGATGTAGTGCCATTTTTTGCTAGTTCACAGACATTTAATTTCTTGAAGAGGAAGCAGGTTTTTTTTTTTTTATTATTTTATTTTTTTTTCTTCTGTGTGCTGAGCAGCAAATTCCTAATGCTGACTGATAAACGTGTACAGAATGCCACAGTCTTCAAAAGCTCACCCAAAAGGTGTTTGGCCTCCTAAATCTGTGGCTAGTATGGTTCTTTCAAAACACATTAAGATTTCTAAAACATGTTGCGGATAACATGAGTAACTGAAATAATATAGTTTCATGCAAAATGGAGTTCATAAAATGTATTTTGTTTGTATATGTGATTGTGATGTCCAGAAATTTAGGAACACATGCATTTTAAAAGCTCTTGCATTAACGGTTTCAGTATTAGCAGGAAATGATACTTTTAACAAAACAAATGTTAAACCACTGTTAGTAGATTTATTTATTTATTTCAATTTAATGGGTTGTTCTGTGTTGCTATTTCTGTGCAGATTAACTGCTTCATGTGATGTATTTAAACAGTACCGCATTTCTTCCCTTCTCTAAAATATAGTCAATATCTCATGGTTACTGCCAGTTGCATGTTGTACATTAACTCTCATGTACAGTGGTGCATTTAAAACTATGTAAAGCAGTGTCTGCCTGTGCATGGATACCTCAAAAAAACGTGTGTTTCTGCAATGATTTGAAGTCCTCTTCTTCTGAAGAGTGCATATTGCTCTGAAAATATATTTCACATTAAGGATTCTAACAGAGCTTGATGGTAGTACAGAGATGAGTCAGTGAATTTTGTGTGAGAATTTTCTGCTTAGATTTATGTAGAATGGGATGGCTTTGAATTGCAAAGAAGGCTTGATCCTGAAATGAAAAACAATCTGTTTCTACATATTTAATAGAAGATAACTGAAATGGAGGTACATTGAATGACTTGGAAGCAGACCCAACTAGAATGTTAGATCAGCTTGCCCATGGCTCAGTTTGGGATTTACCCTGTTTTGAGCAGGGAGTTGGGCTGAGTGATCTCCATCCAGAGATCCCTCCCAGCCTATACAATTTGGTGGTATAAATAGTAAGTTATGATAGTTAAAGCATGAAACACTTATTAAAAACATTTGTTGCCTCTGTGGTTGTCAGCTCTGCACTTCTGTGGGTGCTAGGATTCCCTGGGTAACAGGAAGACGTAGATAGTGGGCTGCAATGTGAAGCTACAATGTGGGCTGTGTTACTCTGCTGCCCTGCAAGTGCCCCTGCAAAGTCACTCAGGAATCTCTGCGTCTTGCTCCAGGCAGATGCAAGGACCCATCATCTGCTTGTTCTTGCATTTGAGCAAATACACCCCTCTGGAAGATGGAGTGTAGTGGGTATGCAGCTCTGCCCAGAGCAGCTTGGATGTAGAAGGTTGTTCCAGCTCCAACCCAGCGCCAGCCTTGCAAAATGGTATCTGGCTCTCTGGAGAGATGCTTATAGGCTTGCCTACATACTGTTCTCTCTGTTAGTTCTGGGAACAGCATGAAGACAAATCATGTGTCATCCCATGGCACAGCACAGAGCCAGTGTTGGTCTTTGACATTTATTAGCATTGGCTTTTTTCAGGGCAGACACGGAGATACTCCTCATTAAACACAACTGGCCAGGAAAGGAAGATGTTTTCAGTACAGAGATGGAGTTTGTAGAGAGCCAAGCTGTGTGTCATTGTTTTCTTGGCATGATGGATCCGTGTTGCAGATGAACTGCCCATGATACTTAGGTGACTGCATACCTCAGCTATTGATTTTATGTTTGGGACAGAGGGAGCCCAGGCTTAAACCCAAGCTCCGTATTCATCTACGCTGTCCACACATTGGCTAATACTCTGGTTCAAGCCTAGATCCATCTGACTTCATCTTCAGGCTTGGAGCATGCAAATGGCCTGCTTCACATCAAATTGTGGAGACTGTAGGCATTACTATCCCAACTAGTTTGAACAATAGAAGTTGGCAAAGTTGAGTATAAATATCAAGGTAACACAAACTTTAACATTTCAGAATTATCTGTAAATGTTAAGCTGTTTTTAAGCCTGGATTTGTCATTGTGACAGCCGGCAGAGTTAAAAGATTTATTTATTTATTTATTTATTTATTTATTTATTGGTCATTGAATTGCAATGTTTGGCGCTGGTAAAAATGATTCATTTATTTATTTATTTTCAGCCATTGCTCTTCCTCAGTTTAGTTAGCTGGTCTCTTAAAGTTATAAAACTAACTTGGAGAGGTAGAAACTTTCAAATACACGAAGGAAATGAAGTAAGAGAGGTAGGTTCTATTAGGTTTACAGTCTTGAAGTGCATGTAAACCAGAAGCAATGTCACATTTCTTAATTATGGAAAATACACCCCTTGTTAGCAAACAAGCTTTTTTTCCTAAATTTGATCTGATCAATGAAAAAAACACTTTTATGGGTAAAAATTTAATTCCAGTTTCAGCCTAAAATGGAACTCATTATAAATCATAAATTGAACAGTTGTCTAAAATAAAGTTGTTGAAGTTGTTGATAATTTTTAAACATGGGGCTCTACAAAATCTAAGAATTTAAATGAATCTATGTTACACAATCTCATAATTATATTGGCATACTTGCAGTGAAAAGTGAAAAAAAGATTTAAAATAACTATTTAAGTGAAAATATTATTCCTGATTTTTAAAATGTAGTTGGAATCAAGATAATACTAATCAATCTATTCTATTTCCTTGTATAGATAGAGAGCTTTTTTATTTGTCACTTCTGTAGATTTTTCATGTTGCATGTCCTGGTTTCAGTTAGCACAGAATTAATTTTCTTCCTAGTAGCTGGTGGAATGCTGTGTTTTGGCTTAGAATGAGAAGAGTGCTGATAACACCCCGATGCTTTAATTGTTGCAGAGCAGTGCTTATACTAAGCCAAGGACATCTCAGCCTTTGCTCTGTCCTGCCAACGGGCAGGCTGGGGGGTGCAGTAAGAGCTGGGAGGGGACAGACCCAGGACAGGTGACCCAAACTAGCCAAAGGGGTATTCCATACCATCTGACGTCATGCTAAACAATATATAGGGGTGGCTAGCCGGGGGGAGGGGGCCGGACTGCTCGGGGTTAGGCTGGGCATCGGTCAGCGGGTGGTGAGCAATTGCATTGTGCATCACTTGTTTGTACATACTATTATTACTTTCGTATTATCCCCATTGTATCATCATTATTATTATTGTTATTATTATTTTTGTTTTTTTTTTTCCTGTCTTATTAAACTGTCTTTATCTCAACTCACGGGCTTCACTTTCCATTTCTCTCCCCCGTCCCAGAGAGGGAGGGGGGAGGGTGAGCGAACGGCTGCGTGGTGTTTAGCTGCCGGTCGGGTTAAACCACGACAGTCTTTTTGGCGCCCGACGTGGGGCCCGAAAGGTTGAGATAACGGCAGATCTGATCAGAGTGTGTTAAACTAAAATTGGTGTAAGGATTAGACCTGCTTAATAGTCACTTGTCATGATGCTGATTGCTTTAATCACAACTCTGCTGCGCCTGTTTTCCAAATTGAGTATTATAGTACATTATTTTCCGTATTTGCTCTCTGTAGTGTTGTTTCTCCTCTCCGGGCCCTGGTTTCAGACCATTATGGTACTAAGTGTTATAGCAATGGCTTATGAGACGATAAGATATCTGGTCATGACTCTAACTTGGTATTTATACTCAGTAACATCGTGGACTCTGTACTTTGGAAACAGCATCTTGGGAACTATTAGCAATTATACCTATTGTTTTTCTCCATTAGAGAGTCAATCTGTGGAGGGGAAAGGGGAGGATATTTTTCCTTACTTGCTTACTCTCCCTTTCTCCTTCACCACCCCTGTATCCTCCTGGGTCACTCTGCCTTCCTCCTTCACCACCCTCTTATCCCCTGAGCTTGTCACAATAGCTCTCCAAGATATTGAATATTTCTGGAATACTCAGAATACCATAGTCTTGTTGTTCTGCCTCATGAATGCACTTCAGATTCTGCTTAAAGTTAAACAACTACTTATGAAGCTCATCCGGAGATCTGCCCGGAGGCAGTATAGTTGTGGGTGGCAGGGAGTATGGGTGGATATGGGCAGGCATCTAGAGCAGTTGGCACCCCCAGTGTGTTGGAAATTCACCCCTGAACAATGGCAAAATCCTCAAAAACTGGCAGAATGCTTGAAAAAAAGGTGTAATGATTCTGGCAGTTCCAAAGTAACACAAATCATTGTAACGTGCTGGGGCCTGGCTCATGCCTATCGAGCTGCCATTGATACTGCTGTCAACTTAGTGACAGACCCTGCGGCCACTCCAAACCCTGTGACAGATCCAACGGCCACTGTGACCCCTACGGTGGATTCTGCAGCTACTCCAGTCCCAGTTCCTGCAACTGCTCCAGCTCCAGCTCCTGCAGCCGCTCCAGCTCCAGCTCCTGCAGCCGCTCCAGTCCCAGCTCCTGCAGCCGCTCCAGCTCCAGCTCCTGCAGCCGCTCCAGTCCCAGCTCCTGCAGCTGCTCCAGTCCCAGCTCCTGCAGTCGCTCCAGTTCCAGCTCCGGCCGCTACTCCAGTCCCAGTTCCTGCAACTGCTCCAGCTCCAGCTCCTGAAGCCGCTCCAGCTCCAGCTCCTGCAGCTGCTCCAGTCCCAGTTCCTGCAGTCGCTCCAGTTCCAGCTCCGGCCGCTACTCCAGTCCCAGTTCCTGCAACTGCTCCAGTCCCAGCTCCTGAAGCCGCTCCAGCTCCAGCTCCTGAAGCCGCTCCAGCTCCAGCTCCTACTGCTGCTCCAGTCCCAGCTCCTGCAACTGCTCCAGCTCCAGCTCCAGCTCCTGTAGCCGCTACAGCTCCGGTTCCTGCAACTGCTCCAGCTCCTGTAGCCGCTCCAGCTCCTGTGGCCGTGTCAGAGAAACGAGCTGTAGCAGTGCAAGTTGACCCTGCAGAGGGCATTCCAACCCCTGTGGCAGACCCTGTAACAAAGTCAGAGAAACGAGCAGTAGCAGTGCAAGCTGCCCCTGTAGAGAAGGTGAAAATATGGTACAGAAATTCAAGTCGTTTAGAACGCAGAGAGTCTTCTGCCAATCCAGGTAAGGCTTCTGCCAAAACTAAGTATAGAGATGACGAAGATGATGACGACGCTGGGCCGTCAAGGATTCAGGAGGAGGAAGATGAGGATGCCGAAAGAGCAACAGTAACTACCCGAAGCCTAAACGAGCGCGAGCTACGAGATGTGCGAAAAGATTTTGGTCGCTGTATAGGTGAGCAGCTTGTCACCTGGCTGCTCCGGTGCTGGGACTCTGGAGCCAATTGTGTGGAATTAGACGGCAGGGAAGCCAAGCGGCTGGGATCCCTTGCTCGAGACGCCGGCATTGACAAAGCAATTGCAGATGGAGCACGACCCACCAGCCTCTGGAGGCGTCTCCTCTCAGCTGTGAGGGAAAGGTATCCCTTCAAGGAAGATATTTTATGTCTACCAGGCAAGTGGACCACTATGGAGAAGGGAATCCAGTACCTGAGGGAATTAGCCGTACGGGAAGTGATTTATGAGGATCCAGACCTCAATCAAACATCCACAGATCCAGATGAAGTCAAGTGTACACGACCCATGTGGCGGAAGTTTGTACGGAGTGCACCATCATCATATGCCAGCTCATTGGCAATAATGGCCTGGAAAGAGGATGAGGAACCCACAGTGGGTGAAGCGGCTAAACAACTCCGGCAGTACGAAGAAAGTCTCTCCTCTTCCTTACAGGCCTGCGTCTCAGCTGTGGAGAAACTTTCTGAAAAGGTTCACCAACTTGAAGAGAATCTATTGTCCTCCCCACCTGAACCAACCAGTGCCCACCGACCAAAGGAGAACACTTGGGAGAAACTTTCTGAAAAGGTTCACCAACTTGAAGAGAGATTATTCTCCTTCGCACCTGTACAAAGCAGTGTCTCAGCTGTCAGGGGTAGGCGTTCACCCACACAAGGAAGACGATATGGTGGGTACTCACCCCGTGCCACCCTGTGGTTTTACTTACGAGACCATGGAGAGGACATGAGAAAGTGGGATGGAAAATCTACCGCGACCCTAGAGGCACGGGTACGTGAGTTGCAAAAGAAAACAATCAGGAAAAAGGGATTCTCCGAAAAGTTTGCTGCTCCAACTTCCAGCAGACAGTCCTTCAAACACAGAAACGAGGAAGATTCTGACCAGGATTAGGGGGGCCCTGCCTCCAGCCAGGGGGAGGAAAGGGACAATCGAGTTTATTGGACTGTGTGGATTCGATGGCCTGGCACATCACGCGCACAGAAGTATAAGGCTTTAGTAGACACCGGTGCACAATGTACTATAATGCCATCGAGCTATAAAGGACCAGAGCCCATCTATATTTGTGGAGTGACAGGGGGATCTCAGCAGTTGACTGTATTGGAGGCTGAAGTGAGTCTGACTGGGAATGAGTGGGAAAAGCACCGCATTGTGACTGGTCCGGATGCTCCATGTATCCTTGGCATAGACTATCTTAAAAGAGGATACTGCAAGGACCCAAAAGGGTTCCGGTGGGCTTTTGGTATTGCTGCCTTAGAGACAGAGGGCATTAAACAATTATCTACCTTGCCTGGTCTCTCAGAGGACCCCTCTGTTGTGGGGTTGCTGAGGGTCGAAGAACAGCAAGTGCCAATTGCTACCACAACTGTGCACCGGCGGCAATATCGCACCAACCGAGACTCCCTGATTCCCATCCATAAGCTAATTCGTCAATTGGAGAGCCAAGGAGTGATCAGCAAGACTCATTCACCTTTCAATAGTCCCATATGGCCAGTGCGAAAGTCTAATGGCGAGTGGAGACTAACAGTGGACTATCGCGGCTTGAACGAAGTCACGCCACCACTGAGTGCTGCAGTGCCGGACATGCTGGAACTTCAGTATGAACTTGAATCGAAGGCAGCCAAGTGGTACGCCACAATTGATATCGCTAATGCATTTTTCTCCATCCCTCTAGCAGCAGAGTGCAGGCCACAATTTGCCTTCACTTGGAGGGGAGTCCAATATACTTGGAATAGGCTGCCCCAGGGGTGGAAACACAGCCCTACCATTTGCCATGGGCTGATCCAGTCTGCACTAGAGCAGGGGGAAGCTCCTGAACACCTGCAGTACATCGATGACATTATTGTGTGGGGTGACACAGCAGAGGAAGTTTTCGAGAAAGGGAAGAAAATAGTCCAAATCCTTCTGAAAGCCGGTTTTGCCATAAAACAAAATAAAGTCAAAGGACCTGCACGGGAGATCCAGTTTTTAGGAATAAAATGGCAAGATGGACGTCGTCAAATCCCAATGGATGTGATCAACAAAATAACAGCTATGTCTCCACCAACTAACAAAAAAGAAACACAGACTTTCCTAGGTGTTGTGGGGTTTTGGAGAATGCACATCCCAAATTACAGTCTGATTGTAAACCCACTCTACCAAGTAACTCGCAAGAAGAATGAGTTTGAATGGGGCCCTGAACAACGACAAGCCTTTGAACAAATCAAGCAGGAAATAGTCCATGCAGTAGCCCTTGGGCCAGTTCGAACAGGACCAGATGTAAAGAATGTGCTCTACACTGCAGCCGGGGAGAACGGCCCCACCTGGAGCCTCTGGCAGAAAGAACCTGGGGAAACTCGAGGTCGGCCTCTGGGGTTTTGGAGTCGGGGATACAGAGGATCTGAGGCCCGCTATACTCCAACTGAAAAGGAGATATTGGCAGCATATGAAGGAGTTCGATCTGCTTCGGAGGTGGTCGGTACTGAAGCGCAGCTCCTCCTAGCACCCCGATTACCGGTACTAGGCTGGATGTTCAAGGGAAGGGTCCCCTCTACGCATCATGCAACTGATGCTACATGGAGCAAGTGGGTTGCACTGATTACTCAGCGGGCTCGAATAGGAAACCCCAGTCGCCCAGGAATATTGGAAGTGATCATGGACTGGCCAGAAGGCAAATACTTTGGGATATCATCAGAGGAGGAGGTGGGTCGTGCTGAAGAAGCCCCACTATACAACCAGTTGCCAGAGAATGAAAAGAAATATGCCCTGTTCACTGATGGGTCCTGTCGTATTGTGGGGAAGCATCGGAGATGGAAGGCTGCTGTATGGAGTCCTACGCGACGAGTTGCAGAAGCTGCTGAGGGAGAAGGTGAATCGAGTCAGTTTGCAGAAGTGAAAGCCATTCAGCTGGCTTTAGACATTGCTGAACGAGAAAAATGGCCAGTTCTCTATCTCTACACCGATTCATGGATGGTAGCAAATGCCCTGTGGGGATGGTTACAGCAATGGAAGCAAAACAACTGGCAGCGTAGGGGCAAACCTATCTGGGCTGCTGCATTGTGGCAAGATATTGCTGCTCGGGTAGAGAACCTGGCTGTGAAAGTACGCCACGTAGATGCTCATGTGCCCAAGAATCGGGCTACTGAAGAACATCAAAACAACCAGCAGGTGGATCAGGCTGCTAAGATTGAAGTAGCTCAGGTGGACCTGGATTGGCAGCATAAAGGTGAATTATTTATAGCCCGATGGGCCCATGACACCTCAGGCCATCAAGGTAGAGATGCAACATACAGATGGGCTCGTGATCGAGGGGTGGACTTGACCATGGACGCTATAGCACAGGTTATTCATGACTGTGAAACATGTGCTGCAATCAAGCAAGCCAAACGGTCAAAGCCTCTTTGGTATGGAGGACGATGGCTGAAATATAAATATGGAGAGGCCTGGCAGATTGATTACATCACACTCCCTCAAACTCGCAATGGCAAGCGCCACGTACTTACAATGGTGGAAGCAACCACCGGATGGCTGGAAACATATCCTGTGCCTCATGCTACCGCCCGGAACACCATCCTGGGCCTTGAAAAGCAAGTCCTATGGCGACATGGCACCCCAGAAAGAATAGAATCAGATAATGGGACTCACTTCCGAAACAACCTTATAGACACTTGGGCCAAAGAACATGGTATTGAATGGGTGTATCACATCCCCTATCATGCACCAGCCTCCGGGAAAGTTGAACGATACAATGGCCTGTTAAAGACTACCTTGAAAGCAATGGGCGCTGGGACGTTCAAAAACTGGGATACGCATTTGGCAAAGGCCACCTGGTTAGTCAATACTAGGGGATCTACCAACAGAGCTGGACCTGCCCAATCAAACCTGTTACGTACTGTAGATGGGGATAAAGTTCCTGTAGTGCATGTAAAAAATATGCTGGGTAAAACAGTCTGGGCTACTCCTGCCTCAGGAAAAGGCAAACCTATTCGTGGAATTGTTTTCGCTCAGGGACCTGGATATACTTGGTGGGTGATGCAAAAGAACGGAGAGGTCCGGTGTGTACCTCAAGGAGATTTAATACTGGGTGAGAATAGCCCATGAACTGAATTGCACCATGTTAAATAGTATATTATACTGTATGTTATCACTACCATGATTACTATAGGTGACTAATTAGAATGTATGGAAAAGAGTGTAACCTGAGCATGACATAAATGGTATGGAATAAGGGGTGGATAGATGTCCTGGTTTCAGTTAGCACAGAATTAATTTTCTTCCTAGTAGCTGGTGGAATGCTGTGTTTTGGCTTAGAATGAGAAGAGTGCTGATAACACCCCGATGCTTTAATTGTTGCAGAGCAGTGCTTATACTAAGCCAAGGACATCTCAGCCTTTGCTCTGTCCTGCCAACGGGCAGGCTGGGGGGTGCAGTAAGAGCTGGGAGGGGACAGACCCAGGACAGGTGACCCAAACTAGCCAAAGGGGTATTCCATACCATCTGACGTCATGCTAAACAATATATAGGGGTGGCTAGCCGGGGGGAGGGGGCCGGACTGCTCGGGGTTAGGCTGGGCATCGGTCAGCGGGTGGTGAGCAATTGCATTGTGCATCACTTGTTTGTACATACTATTATTACTTTCGTATTATCCCCATTGTATCATCATTATTATTATTGTTATTATTATTTTTGTTTTTTTTTTTTCCTGTCTTATTAAACTGTCTTTATCTCAACTCACGGGCTTCACTTTCCATTTCTCTCCCCCGTCCCAGAGAGGGAGGGGGGAGGGTGAGCGAACGGCTGCGTGGTGTTTAGCTGCCGGTCGGGTTAAACCACGACAGTCTTTTTAAGTGAAAATATTATTCCTGATTTTTAAAATGTAGTTGGAATCAAGATAATACTAATCAATCTATTCTATTTCCTTGTATAGATAGAGAGCTTTTTTATTTGTCACTTCTGTAGATTTTTCATGTTGCAACAGAGATAGAATTTTAAAACATGTAATTCTTAATGTCTGCAAAACTTAGAACTCAGAAAAAAATAGTTTACTGTTAAAAATCATTTAGGTTTCAAAGAGCCAGCAGTCTTTTAAATTTGCATTTATTGGATTTCACTGCATTTGAATGCTAATGTCTGAGAAGTCTAACTACAAAATCTTGTTTGCTTCTAGCTGTTTTATTGCCAGATGCTCAAAAATAATCAAAAATATCAAAATCAAAAATAATAAATCTCTTGAAAAATGTTATAATTATATTAATCCTGAATATTCTGAAAGTGATCAAATTTAGCAAAATATAAGGATGTTGTAAAATAAAATACCTTCACAAGCATAAATATAGCATGAATATTACCTAGGGAAAATACTATTTAATAACATAGAATTAAGGATATTCGTATGTAGATTTGAATTGAAAAAAAAATAGTAAAAAATAAAATCTTAATACTAGCACAATATTTATAATAAATACTCTGAGATTTTGATCTGGATCTGGAGATTTTAGTGCCTATTTTTCTCTTCAAAAGTCAATTGACACATAAATATAGGGTGTAATCTCTCTTGTGCTCTCTGTTGAGTCAATAATTATTCTGTACTGTTGTTCATCAAAGTGTCTAGCTTTCTCTGTAGAGAAAGCTGTGTGAAAGAGCTCTCAAATCCTGTAATTATTGAACTTCACACCAGACTGATAATTGGAATCAGAATGAATCTACAAGGAGTATTTGCAATAGTAAATGTATGTTGGGAGCTTATTTGCTCCTGTTCGTAAGCAGGCACTGTAAGACAGAGCTGATCCAAAGGTTCTAAGAAGTGTAAGAGAAATTGATTTTTTTTTTTTTTTAATTTATTTTTTCACCCCATGGATGATAAAGAGAGGTTTTATTTGTCCTCATCACTAGTGGCAGCAAAATAAATTTTTGTTGTTGTTAATAGCATGAGTTAAGGAAGGTTGAAGGGGAAGGTGAGTGAGGCAGAGCAAAGCTGGTGCCCAGATCACAGGAGAAAAGCTTTCTCTGGGCTGTCTGCTGGTAGAGGCAGACACACACACTTTGTCTAAGGCAGACCATCTTATTATGACAGCTTTAAATGTCTCTCCAGAAGAAATTCATTCAGACTGCTGCAATAAAGATGTGCATATACATCAAAAAAGGTTGCAAGGAATTTACTATGCATTTATTTAAACTGTTCTGAAAGGGGGGAAGAAAATTGCTGACAATTTTAAGGGTTGTAGTTAAAGTTATGCTAACTGCAATTTTCCAACATTGGTTCATAAACATGTCATATTTTTGTGAAGTACAGTTGCCAGAGCTGTTCAACATTTTGTGTAGTATTCTCCATGAATTCCAAAGGGGTAAAAATAGGAGAGAGAATTTTTTTACCTATTTTTGTTTCCTATTATTTCCTAGATGATAAATATGTCAAATCATTTTTAAGAAAAGAAGATGGGAGATGATGCACAAAATTTCACATTGGGTTGTAGATAGGTGACAAGCAAAGCAAGTGATAGCAAAAATATTTAGCAATCTCTTCTTCCCTTTGCCAAATTATTGCTCTTTTTCCCCTATTGATTTTCTGTCCAGTCACTGTTGCTGTCCTGATCTGCAAGAACTAGAATTCCTTGTTTGACATAAATATGCTCAACATCTGAAATGCTCAACATTAGCAGTGATGAAAAAAATATCAATCAATCAATCAAACAAACAACAACAACAACAACAAAATATATATATAATAGGAAGGAATGTTCTTTCTATTATTAGCATTCAAGCATTAGTTGGAAAAGATGAAAGTTTCTTTTTCTCTACTTAGGGAAGTATCAACAGTTAAAAAATACAAATTGATCTGCAATGGAAAAAGCAGCTCTGAGAAGTTGAAAGTTGAAAGATGTTGAAACAGCAACCTCTTAAGTTGCTGTTTCCCAGACTTAAGAACCCTTGGGAAAGGGCAATGTAGAGTACATGCTCTATTAATCAGACTGTTGAAAGTACATCACTGAGTAAAGAAATCTTCCAAGCATCTTAGACCCAGAATAATTACTGAGCACATAATAAAACTGTCACAGAGATCATTAAAATACAAGTATAAAACAGTATGTTTTTTTATAATACAATCTAATATATCTTCTGAAACTAAAGATGACTATTGTTGTGATAAAGTAACTTGTAAGTGTCCTGATTTGGATATGTATTTAACTTTAAATTTTTTTTTTTTTTTTTTTAAGAGAAATTTTTAAAAAGAGAAATATAGAGTATTTATGAATAAAAGTATAATTAAATATGGTATTCAGAAAAGAGGCTACATTTCAAAAATTTCAGAACTAAACCTTGAACTTTGAAGTTAGGGTATAATGTATAGGTTTTAATTTATAGGCTTATAATGTGTCAGGGTATGTATCAGTTTTAACAACAGGAAGAGCTATCATACTGTGATGATCATTAGAAAGGAAATAAAGCTAAACAGAATTTAATCTTAGCCTGTCTTGACATGAAGACTTTAAAAACAGAGAATACACATCTTCTGGATGCTGTACATAAGGACCCCCAATTTTAAAAATGTGCATTCAATTTCTTATTTAATGTGTCTAGCTTTATTTAATATCTTAAGTTTGAGTTGTATTTTTTCTTTTGCTCCTGTTTGCCTAAACAGGTGTAATTGCTCCTCTAAAACATTCTTATTGACCGAAGCTACTTTATCAGCTAACGAATCATCAAAACACTAGACCACCTTCTTAACATAAAAGATCTTGAAATCAATTGGCCTTTAATTAAATAGATGATTATGGGCTTCATTAAACTGGGACCTTGAGTTGTCACATCTTGAATATATTGCATGTTTTTTGTTACCTATTCACACTGTAGCTTTACCTTATCATAGAAATGATCAGCTGAGATTCTTTGGTCTCCTACATCACTGCTACAAATAAATAACTAAATTCCTTCTCTCTATCCCACTTAAAGAATTTCTTTACTTCCAAAGTTTAACGGTTGATTTCTAAATCAATTTTTAAAGCAATTTTTAAAACTATGGACAGCACTGCATTTGTCCAAATAATATCTGTACTTCTTCAGGTCAGAATCATTCAGAGTAAGCTGAGCATTTCTTGAGTATTACCAGTGAGAAGCCAGTTTCTGGGATCATGGTAGCTTTCATTTTTGTGTTACTTTGTGTGCCTTTTGTTCTACAGTGTGTTGGAAAACCCTGCTAATGTGGAGAAAACCCCAGTATTAAAAGAAAAGTGTTGCTTTTAAACAGAGTTTAGAAAGTGAAGAATTGATGTGAAAAGGCCTGAATGTGAGCAAGAAATTTGAATACCTAAAAATAAGCTCCCAATACCATTTTAGAAGATGTAACTGAGAGATCTACTTGGAACTGATAAGCTACCAACCCTGTGGAAGGCCCACGTCTTTCTTGTATAGTAGGTTGCATCCAGGTAGACCTTGAGGAATCTTAAATGGCCCTAGACCCATGACACAAGAACTTCTTTATACTAGTCACACCCAGATATGCCAGAGCTTTCCAAATAGTTTTGTTGTCTTCTGTCATTAACCTCACACATGAGAACCCAGGCAATGTCCAAGTTCAGAAAAATGGGTTAATACTTTTACTTCCTCATGATAATGGCTTTATTTATGTAATATGCTTTCAAATAATCTCATATTAACAATTAGTCATCTATCAAAATCCCAAGTTTTCCTCAAGGAAAATATTCACAATAGTATACGAGCCTTCACCTGAAGCTCTCAAATTTGACAAGTTTACTACATTTGTTCATATGTAAACTCAATTATAGTTAAGGTCATATAGTTTATATGATCTTGATGTCTCTTAAATAACAACTGGCTTCAAAGCATTACTGATGTGTTAGAAAGATCAAAGCTGACACAAGAACCTGTTTAAACAATTAAATCAAATATTGAAAGCATTTTATAGAGTACAAGTTCTGTGATGACTACTTCTGTGCAAGTAGCCCTTTGTTTTGAGTTTAGCCAAATGTCGTACTCAATGACCTTTAGCATCTGTATTTGTTTAGAGGTGACTGTTTCCAGCAGCAACCCAGCCCTGTGCTTACACTTTTTCTATCCTGTGAGTCTTAATATGTTACTCGTTGGTGATGCTGGTTGCCCGTTGCTACTATTTTATAATTTCTGTTTCTGTTTCATTACTTCTGTGTTTAAACCCAAGAACTGTGCTTGCTAACTATGAGCTCCACTCTTCTACCTCCATGTGAATTCTGTGAGTAATGTGCAGCTGAAAATTTTTGTACTGTATGTCACACATCTTCCATACACTGCTTTTACTTCTTCTACCATAGGCTAGAATTAATAAAACTTCAACCAGGAACAGTGAGTTACTGTTCAATTACTTCAGATCAGTAGATAAGGTGTAGAAAACTCTTGTGCCTGGTTGTCACATACCTATATTTCTCATGGAGAAGAACACAATTAAAAATAACAGAAGCCATGGGTACAGATGTACCTCATATTCCACTTGTCTTTTTCCTGTCTGTCCATCATCTGCTTCTGTTACAAGATATGAGTTAAGAGTTTGTTGACTCTTAGATGAACTTTCCAATATAAAATTAAAACCATGTTTGTCTTTGACTATGTAATAATACTAGAGAGCAGTTTCATTTAGAGAAAATAAATCTGAGGACATGTAACTAATATTCAAATATGTGAACAAAAAGTGCTGGAGAGGGAAAAGGAATATGCTATTCTCTTTGTCCACCAGGAATATGACAAGATATTGAGACAAGTGTCTAGTAAAATGTAAGCACTGAATGTTTTACTGAGGTTGAGGAGTTTATACTCTCTCTTGTGTATGAATTCATGAACCTCTAATAAGAAGTGGTCTAATGCTACTACATTCTCTACAGTGACACAACTGCAATGACAATTATGCAATCTTTCTCTTTTACAACTATCTGTCTTGATGAAACCTGTGAGAGCTCAACAAAGTGCTCTACCTCTCTTACAGATTCACAGTTGGCCCATTGGCTCCAAAAGTTATTTGAAGGAAGCAAACAACAGGCTGAAAAAAAGAAAAAAATAAAAAAAAGAAAAAAGGAAGATTCCAGTTCTATCAGTTCTATCATGACAAAGGTCTGATTTTTGTCTGCATAGCAGACAGATTGATTTGGGCTAGATTTGGTTAAAGGTCAGGCATTATTGGCATTATTCAAATGTGAAGAGTTTGAAAAACTGTGCCAAATGTTTATAGAGCAACTTTTTGCATGAAGTATTCAGTTCATTAAGATTATTATTATTATTATTATTATTATTTTCCCTGTCATGGATTTGTCTTTATAACCCTTGCTTAACTCTCTTTCTGTTACCATGTTGCCCTTTTATCTTTCACTGCTGTACATCATCTACATCTTACAATATCAACAAATTGAGCTAGTCTTTTTGGCTGAAACAGACCCATTAGCCTTTTAGGCTAGCCAAAGAAACAAGATGATTTCCTTAAGCAAAGGAAACCCTACTGCTTTTGCCATTTCAGTGAATGGTCAGGTGACTGGCAGGTCACTGAGGGAATGACTGGCCAAAGTGAAGCATCACGTCAATAGGGCCTATGTACTTCCAGTATACATTCCATAGTTATTTATAGATTATCTCAATGAAACAGAAAACATGCATCTGCAAAACTGTCCTTCACTAAAGGCCCACTGAGCATATTTTTGATATTCATAACTTGGACATGATGAACTGCAAAGAAACTGCCAACTCATTTCAACAGTCCAGAGGACATCTAGAAAGCAGTGAAGATTAGCTGTCATCATCTCTGTTGTTACAATGTGATTAGCTGGAGTGAAGTGGTTCCTTGTTCTCTTTGCAGTCCAATGAAGAGATTACCTTCCAAGGAGTCTGTTCCATTGGAAGCTGACATTTGCATTAAGTCTTTCTGTCAGGTGGTGCCAGATAATATCTCCTGCTTGAATCTTTGCTGTTGTTTTTAATTATTATTACCTTTTTATTTATTTTTTGTCGTCCACATGCCACCCTCAGACTGTGCAGAAATAAAAGTTTTTGTTCAGGTTTAGGAAGAAAAAACAAAGTGACCTAAGTGTAACTGATACAGTGTAGTCTCCCTAAGTCTGTAATCACTTGAAGCAATTTGAGGATGGAAATTTACTATGCGTGCATCATCTCATTGGGTGACTATAAAAGAATCAAAGTAGAAACCACGGTTTCTTGCAGATGGACAGTGGGGTCCATCCCAACCAGCTCTTTCTTTGTCTTTCTTTCTAGTAGTATCATGCAATAGGAGCATAATGTGATAGGAGTTACTAAAATAATGTACAGAGTTCTTACATTATGTAATATGTCTCAGTAGATTTGTACATTTTTAATAGCACTTAAATGTGCTACCTAATTCTTACACATTTGCGTTTGCATGGTAACTGTCAGTTGCAATCTTGCTGGTCTTCCCAAACTCAGGGAGATGAGCATATATTAGCTTGGGCTGAATGCAGAAGGCACACACAGATCTTTACAAGGTCCTTTATATAGTAATGGTCAATGTTTATGTTTTCTCTGATGCCCTTTGCTTGAAAATATGACTTTGGTCATATTTGTAATAGTTTATTAAGACCATAAGCTATTATGGTCTTCTTTTGTATAATATAATTCTCTTAAATCTTTGTTGTGTCATGGGTGCAGGTACACAGGCCTCTATCCCCTGCCATGATTTATTAAGAAATATTCTTTTGAGCATTCTACTTTTAATCTGAAGATTAAAAGCATTACAACCAGCACTGCTGCAAACATTAACTATGTTAATGTCAGATCACTTTGATGGAGCATGGAATGAAGACTGCAATGATAGCTAGAAGGGCATAAGGAATTAGGAAGAAAGGAAAGAAAATAAAAAGGGGGGTTGAGGGGAAAGGAAGGAGAGAGAAGGAGAGAAGGAGCGAAGGATACTAAACAGTGATTCTAAAACACCACCACATTTTCCCCTACAAATAGTACTACAAGTTTCTGAATAAATATTGCACCATAATTTAAAAGAAAAAGTGTAGGTTTGTTACCTCTGAACTGATATTACTTCATCCTGCTACATCAGTGGGAGCTGTGTTGCAGTTTGAGGTGAACGTGTATTTTTCCCTGTTTGAAAACTGTAATGAAAAATATAAAGTGATAATTGAGTTCAATTTCCCTGCCTTAAAAATGAACTGCAAATATATAGTAGGACTCTACCAATCTACTCACTTTAGTTTAAACTCAGTTCCAGCTTGCTATACATTTTCCTATACTATTAAACTATTTTCAGAGGATAAATTTCTTATCTCCAAAGCATTCTAGGAGTTTTGGAACTTCCTACTGTACCTAAATATGCCTATTTTGTGAAATACTTGCCTGCATATCAAGGCTGCATAGGTTCTTGCTGTAGGATCTTTTTATGTTTAACTGTATTATTCTGGGAAAACTGTTACTGTAAAAGTCAAAGAAACTCTCTAAGATGCAATTAGGAATTTGAGAAAGCAGGAGTTCTTCAATTGCACTGCCTGATACACAGGGGATCACTCCACCTAGTATGCATGATGAATTGTTCAAGCTACAGAGAGTTATATGCAGTCAGAACGTACATATTCATTACATTCACAAGAAACAATTAAGATATTCATATTATTCACCAGAACTAATTAAAATATGTAAATATAACTGGCACATGCATAATTGTTTCTACTGGTGGTCTTTCGGAGTCCTCTGCTGGTCATCAATAATCTTCTTCACAGTGTTTGGTGGTTGAACCCAGTTCTTGTGCATGCTTAGGTCATCTCCTTCTTATCTTGTTTCCATTTAGGCATGTATACTAATCTCAGTCATTTACACATCCAAGGATATATGCATACCATGAGTTCCTCACCAAATCTTCTGACATCCTCAAGGCCCGGGTCATCTAGTCCTCACTATGTGATACAAGTCTGTATGTTCTTACAAATAAAGATGATTAATTAGTGAGTAAGGTAGCATCAGGGATACAAGGTTTCTAAACTTCCTTCTATTTAACAAAACATAGTAAAGGTTTGACCTATCTGCTTGTAAAACATTTCAGATTTGACTACATTGCTCTACCAGGGAGAAAACCTAATGTTCTTTTGCTTCCATATCAAACAAGGTCTACAAGTAGAAACATCACAACTTGTGGTTACCTTCATGTGGGTAAAATTGATTTAATGCCACTTCTGAAAGGTTGTCACAGAATATTTCCTCTTTTGTGTGGAACTGTTTGCTCTTTGGGGATTGTTCCAATTGCAGTGCATCATGCACTCCTTTGCTAGAGAATATTACTTTTCTATACTCGTTTCAGATGGAGCCACTATTTTTGAATAGTTATTTAAAGTACATAGTGGTGGGCTTTGAAGTCATCAGGATGTCTTTTTGCCTGACCTATGAGTCAGTAAATACTAAACCAATCATAACAGGGAATTTGACACTGTGAGTTCACTGAGAATTTGGTTTCATTTTACCACTTTCTGTTTTTATAGATTTTTTTTTTCTTTTTTTTCTGTAGACTTATGGGGAGATGCAGATGCTACTCTTTTTACACAAATAGTGAGTTGTTTACCGTAAACTGACTAAAAATGTCTCATAAAGAAATGAGAACACAACTCTTATGCATACACACCAGTGCTTCCTGCGTTACTCAGTGATTTAAGAATTTGGAAGATAATTCAGCTTTTAATCTAAGAGTAAAGTAATATTCTTTATTTGTTTTTAACTCATTAGGTACCCACCTATACCACAGGTTTATAGGAAGATTTCATAAATATTAATTACTCCGCTCCACTGCGGTGGAGCTTTTAATACTAAACATTTTTTGTGAACTATATGTTATTTAAAAAAAGTCTCTCCTCTCCCCTCCCTCTATTACTACTTTGCTGCTGGCTGAGGGTTCTCAGATTAGGATTTAGAGATGGTGAAGTCTGAATTATTATGTCAAAGAGACCAGAACAAAATTGTTTTCTTTCCTACAGAACAGATAATATGCTTGGTTAGATCCAGCTGAACTGCCCTTTTGTAGCTGGGTTGAAAATCTAATTTAATTCCTGCAGAAACTGACTCTGTCTGTGTACCAGTAAACTGAATGCTACATGGGCCAGAATGTCCTGGGCATTAGGGTGTGATTGCACATGCTGCAAAAGGCATTAAACAATCTTTTGGCTCCACTAGCTAGGGACTCCCCACAAATTTTTGGCATAATCTGTGAGTAAGCATGGGTGAAAAACCATTGCTATTTAGTAGTTTGGATCCATCCAGAGGATGATAACATTTAATTGTATGGACATAGGCCACCTGGCTTTAGGACCCAGACTGTTTCCTAACCTCATTGTTGAAGAATGATTTGGAAGAAGTTTACAATTTACTGGTTGTATATGGGACAAACATGAAACAGAAGCAAATGTAAAATGTTCATGGAGGAAGGGAAGATTTCTGTGGAGTCTGTCAGTTTGTGTCAGAGGCAATCCTGAGCAAGAAAAAACAGGTAGACATTATGAACTTGGATCCAGGCTAACATGACAATAAATATGCAACCACAGCTACTTAATGTGGCTTTTGTCACATGAAGGTCTCTCAGGTCTTGTCTTCAAAACTGATCTCTTTGTACACCGTAGTTGTACACCGTAGTAAGCTCTTGGGACACTTTGGGTTGAAATCCATTGCCTGAATATATCTGTCCAGACCTTTGTAGCTACAACTCCAGAAATATGCAAATGTCCCAAAGCCCTTTGTTGTACTTGCTTTTTGTGTGTCTTAGAAACTCCATGGTATCCTAAATAAATGGTTGTTGCATAACATTATACACAGCTGAACCATGTCCTTCACATCCTCTACTCATGTATGAGATTGTTGTGTTCTCAGAAAAACACTGGACAAATGCAATCTGGGTATACTTATAAGGATAGGAAATTCAACTCAGCTTTTAAAACGTAACAGGGAAAAGTTTTTCTTCTCAATATGTTTTGGACACTCACAAACAAGTGTTGCATATAATATTCAACTCTTCCAGATTCTTTCTGCCAGAAAGAATCAGAGTGCGTTGGTGTGTTCGGCCTTTTACATTTCCCTTTGCTTGGCTAAATATACCACTTTAGCCCACATAACTCAGTAGGGAACTTGCTAGCTTCCAAAAAAAAAAGTGGAAAACTGTGCTAAATGCTAATTTTCCAGTGTAGCTAAGAACATACACCCTATTTTGGAATTTACATTTGTGAAAGAAGAAAGAAAGCTGTATTCAGCAATGTAGATGAGGCACATTGTGAAAGTGAGGCTGGGTTTTAGCAACTGGTACTAGAACTTTGGATAAACTGTATAATCAGAAGATACTATGAATCTCATTTTTAACACAAAAGCCAAGAAGAACCCTCTGTCCTTTAGCATAGAGCCTCCCATTCCCCAGTCCACAAATGCGTATACATATTTTGAAAGAATTGCCACAGGCAGTTATTAAGAGTTTTAGGATATGAACTAGGGACAAGAAAGCTCTCAGCAATGTCCCCATGCCTTGCATTAGCAGATAAAAACTCCAGATAACATACCATTATCAAGTAAATGTATACTCTCACCATCACTGACTGGAGACCTGTGAAGGCATGCAATTACCACTGTGTTCACAGCTTGTGTTTAAAGTGTGTAATTATCTTTCCAACCTTCTACATAAATGTGTTTCACAGTACTTTAAGGTGTCTAATGAACAATTCCTAACATATATAAAATTCAACAACTATAAGAACAATTCCATAAAATAATTTGATTTTGTTTGTATGTTGAGAAACTTTAATCTAAAAACAGAAGAAAAAGACTTCTGATCTTTCATTAAATGTAAAATCTCAGAATCTTTCTGATATTTTACAGATATGAACACCAAACGTATAAAAATGAATTAAAAGCCAGGTGAATCCTGTGTGTGCAGAAGCTATTTGTAGTATTTTCAAAATTTCTCCAGAGAAAGAGCTTTTCTGGTAAGATATGACCTATGAGCTTTCTAAACACTTAGATAAACCTGGCTTGCTTATTATGCTTATAAATCAATCAATCTACAAATAAATAAACAAATAAATTCAATGTTTTAGTTTGAAAACTTTTACCTTTGTCAGTGTATTTTGGCTTTGGAGGGACAGTCAAAATACAAAGCAAAAATTGCGCATATAAGAAAATCATGTTCTTGCATGATATCCATATTTTGACTGAAGAGTCTGAAAGGGATTTGAAAAAATACCAACTTTTCTGTATTCGTTCCAGCCATACATTTATTAGTGATTTGTCCAGTTGTGTTGCATTCATAATATTATTTAGGGATAAAAATTAAACTTAGTTTCATATATAAAACTTTTTACTCTCTGTAATTCAACTAACTTAGCAGAATTTTTTAAAATTTAACTTGTCCTGTATGTGTTTTTTTATATCATAACTTGCATTTGGGAGTGGGTTGTAATATCATTAACCAAGGTGAATATTATCTTACTTTTTGTACATTCCTACTGCAGTTCCTAGGATTGTTTTTGAAGGAGGACGTTGTTTGAAAAAAAAAATAAAACAAACAAATAAAAAAGGCAAAATCCATTGTTTTTGTCAAAATGTACAGAATTCATCCTATTTATGCAAATGAGCTGAACTTCCATTCATAGAACATATGAAAAGAGTGTTGTAACTTTATGCTCACCATCCTCAGCATGATAGAATCAAAATCAACAAATTAACTTACAAGATAAACTGATGTTAAAATTGTGGTTTACTTTTATATGTTACAATGGTTACCATGAGAGCTCAGAAATTATATCTATTGAAGAACCCATCTGAATTTTGCTTATTTATGTCTACAAATGGATTTTGAATGGATTGAAACACTTCAATCACTTCAGTTTTGTTCATTGCACAAAAGAACTTATTAACTTGTTCGGTATCTTTTTTTCTCACTTGAAATCTGTTGTTTTGTTCTGTGGTTAACCTTGCATTGAATTTTGTATTTTACAAAAAAGTTGGAATTATTATTTCACTTTTCATAACTAACAGACTAACAAGTACATCTCTAGGACTGTGTGAAATATTGCTATGTTACCTTATGAGAAATATTCATAATAGTAAAGATCAACTGCCTGAAAATTCATAGAAGAGTATAACAGTTATAAACATGAAAATGAAAATTAAAACAAATGTGACTAAACTGTGTAACACCCAGCATACTGGAACACCTTGTGATGTTCTTAGTTCTGGCTATGATACAAATGTCACCAAAAAAAAGTTCTTTCTCCCTTCTTCCTTCCACCAGTCTGAGTTTAGGGTAATTTTAAACCAGTAGTTTTCTCTGATTCTATATAGTATTTGGGGAATACTTACAACTAGGCTCAAAACTGTATGAAACATTTTTGATCTCACATTAAATTTCAGTCTCAAACATGCTGTGAGTTGACTGCTTCATGAAGTGATCAAAAGGTTTGTAACCATTCCCAAATAGGCTGGTGTCCACTTAGAGGAAGCAGACTGCAGATTTTGCATTAGAAGCACTCAAGCCAAAAGTCCACAAGAGACTGCTGTGCTAAAGCAAATGAAACCCAGTTGTTTTGAAACTCTGGAAATCTGGGTTTCCTTCTTTGAAAACTGAGTGATGGACACTCCTCCCTGCCTAAAGCCAAACTGCAGTTGCATGACTGTGCTAAAATGCCAAATTGCTAAGAGACACCAACATGAAATCCTAGTGAAACACCTTGATTTTTTATTTATTTTATTTTTTTGTGTGTGTCAAAACCTACAACTCTAACCCTTTGCATTCAAAATGCAATTTTTTAATCAATGTTGCTCACCAAATTGTACCTTGTATGAAAATGATGTGGCCAGATACAGTATTATTTTTTTCTAAACTTCTAAATTTACAGACCCTGTATTCCTAACCAGAAGCATGCTTTAGTTTTAGACTGAGTTGCAGAACTACTGAAGGTCAGGTCTATTTCTAATTTATCCACAAATATGCAGAAGAAAAGTAGCATCCTCCAAAGCACTAAACATTCCAAACCACTTAAAAATACCTAGGTATTTTGGCAATGCTGATGAAGAGCTAGTACCAAAGAAGAAGTACTAAGACAGTTTATGTCAATGGAGAGTGGCTAATATTTGAAAATAAGACTTTATTCATTTAAAAAGTAAAGTCTGATAAAGTACTTAACTTAATATGGTATGTAACACTACCAGTTTGGTTACTTGAGGAAATGAAGCAACCATCCATAAAATGCAACAATTTTACAAAGAGCAGTGGCCATTGGTAAGTGCATGCAATTTATACTTAACAATATTTTAAATGTCCTCTATTGTTTAGAATAACACTTTACAGTGTTTCTAAAATCAAATAAAGTGGTGATACAAACACCGTGCCATCAGTATTTCCCTCCCTCAAAGTTTCAACTCACTATAAACTATGCCTTTACTTATATTCTTACTATATAGGGCTAATTACAAAATATACACTTAAATTTTGTTATGAGCAATTAAGTAATTGTGAACTTTGCACACATAATTTGAATGTTTATATAAAGAAAATACAGGCTGGAAAATTTGTGCATGGGGCTTGATATATTTTGAGCATATAATCCAGAACTGGATCTCATTAGTGTATTTGTTCTGCTTATTTGCATGCAAAAATATAAGTGGTGGCAAAACCATTATGTAAATGAATTAAAAAAATGCTGACCTATTATAAGCTGTTGCCAGTTTTGTGCAGTCCAGCAACATTACAGGAGTTTGGTGCAGTCCAGGAGAGGTGCATTTACAAGGCTTTTGAACAGTGGTCAAGCTAGAATAGTCAGGATGCTTTATCTTGAACAGTTTTATTTGGGGAAAAAAAAAAAAAAAAAAAAAAAAGTTTTTAAACAGTACATTCATATTAATGACATTTTCTACTTGAAAATGTTTTCCCAGTTGCCTTGGTTTTTGATCTTGCACTTGGCAAAAAAAAAATAAAAATCACTCCAAGTAAGAGTAAGGTCATTTCTGAAAAAATAGAAATTTTGAGCTAGAAATAGATGGACATTTTCAATGGCATGAGTGGCATTTCCCATGCAGGAATGGGAAATAGATCAAACCTTTGTAGAGCCCACAAGAGCTGTAGTGATATAATGGTGAGTTAGCTGAGCAGTGGGAAACTTAGCACTGTGCACCCAGTCCCTATCAGAGGAAAAAAGTGCCATGTGTAATGGACATTAATTCACTGTGTGTGACAGGTCAATAGTGTAATGTCTTTTAATTCTGTTTTTGCTGTGGTGATTCATTTTACTTTGGAAATAAAGGAGAAATTACAACAGGAGATTCATAAACTCAGAAAACCTTCATTACATGGCTTTCCATCAGTCCATTGATCTTTTTTCCTCATCATTTTCTCCCTAGAACAATTTTCTCTGAGCCACAATGAATGAAAGAACTTGCAGTACAACTCCTTCCGCTTACTTTTTCTCCAGCCACCGTAAGCATCCATCATTGGGGAAACATGGTGACTTCACAGACTTCCTGGGGGGGGTCATTTTAGACAAGGTGCATACAAGATGCATACAAGAGTCAACAGAAAAGTCAGTATTTGTTTTGTCCTTTCTAAACAACCCTTTTTCAATTTTCTCCTCTACTGCAAGCATTCTGAGCATTATTACACACTGCAGATTTACTGAAATGCTGATCAAACCTTATTGTGCATGAAATTCACTCACAGCTTATTAGGTGACCAACTGAGTGTGCAACTCCATTCTTTGACTGCACATCCCATAGAAAAGGTCTGTGGTCTGAGATAGCATGTGTTCAGTTTTGATGACTTCCATCAAAAAAAGGCTGTCTCTCTTACAGTGGTGGATTATAGCAAACTGCCCTTCATCACCATCAATCCTTTACCTTCTTCTGCTCCAACTCCTGCCCAGCTGTCACAGCTGATGTTCTGTAGTCTAGCAGCCACCAAGTTCCAGCTAAAGAACTGCCTTTAGGATTAGTTTCTAGCAGAAACAGGAGTCTTTAATTTCAGGTCCTGCCCCCAGGCTCCTACGGAGCACTAGATAACAAAAGGTGAATCTGCCTGTTCCCATTTTGTTAGACTGTGAGCCAAAGAGCTCCATGGAGAGTTACCTGAATGCAGAAAGTTTTGTCATCCGAACAAAACTTTCTTTTACAGTTCCGTTGTTTGTCCATTGATTGTGTTGTGTTCAATAGCTGCCAGTTGCTGTGGTGTGGCAGGGTTCAGTTTTGCATTTCAGATGTAAAGCTTAATCCTTGAAGACTCCTTAAAATCAGTGGAACAATCAAGGGAAAAAGAATTGGGCGCTGGAGGCCCAAATAATTGCCTCTAGCTGGTGTGCTTGAAAATTATCTTTTGCATAACTTCCCTTTCCTCAGGGAAAGATATGGAAGTTCTGACATGTCCATGTCCTTAACATCAGAAAATGGTTCAGAGTTTATAGTGTGCTATTAGAGGTTTCAGGAGCACCATGGGCACAGGTGTCACATACCTCTTTAGCAATACTCTTCTCAAACAACATGGCATTGCAGCCTTTGGTGCTAGAAACACTGTTACCATGAACAGCACCTGGAAATGATGGAGGCAGGAAATACATTTTTAGTTTTCCTTCTTATTCTCTGCTTTCTCACATTGTACTAATTTGCTGAAACAGCACAGCCAACTGCATGTAAATTCTTTCCCTGTCTGTGGGAAAAATTCTTCTTAGACTGGGATCAAAACCAGGACATCTCTGTTTCTCACTTTTCTGAATGGTGACTACAGTCCTTGTAGTGCTGCTGTTTCTCCTCAATCAGTCCTGCTGTCCTTGGGTTTCATAGATTTTCTTTTTTCTCAGGTATAACGTTCTGCCAGCTAGCAATAGCAGAAGGACCTGTCAATTGCAAAGAATGACAAAAATGAGGAGAAATACTGCATTAATTTTAAAGAAATGCTAGAATAGAGAACACAGGAATAGGAAGAATGATGAATTTCACAAGGTTGTCAGTATCTGTTCAGCAGGAGTGTCTGAACACACTGTGCTGCATTTTGGGGAGTGTTACAAGGTGATATGTGCTGAAGAGATGCTCTTACATCAAATTCTACCTGATCACTCCCAAGCCTTCCTCATACTGGCACACACTCATCTGTGTCTGCTCTGTTCTGCCTGAGAGCGTGCAGGCTCTGCTGCTTCTCTGAACAAATGTGAACATAAACAGGCATGCAGACAAGATGGTGAAAACACATCTGGCTCTTCAGGAATGTTGTCCCAGGGAGTATTACTGTGCTTTCCTCAAAGCAAGGTCTGGGATTGAATTCAATTAATGCCTGTAGATAACAGGTGATATATCCATGTAGAGATTTAAACACATAAAATATATCATAAAATGGTTGTTTGATCTCACAACTAATATAATGTTCCTAGTATTCACTTAAGATGATAGTCTCCAAATCTCTCTCACTTTCTCTTTTATATATATATATATATATAAGAGAGAGAGATTTGGAGACTATAAATATATTTATATATTTGTATATATATATGTGGAGACTATCTATCTATCTATCTATCTATCTATCTATCTATCTATCTATCATAAAGTTCCTTTTTCAAAACTTTTGCTGTCTTAAAGTTAAGTGGACAATGTAAACTGTCATCAGTCTCCTAAGGTCCTTTTCAGTTTGGTAAATATATTGCCTACTAAAGATGCCTTAATCCCACGTATATCACAAAGGGGTTTGGGATTGCTAAACTATTAGATGCCAGATTTTCAGATAATAAAACTGGAACAGAATGCTAGTCTCACTTTGCTCAGATAGATGTATTCCTCTTTACTGTGCTATGCAGCACTCTCTCTATTTTTTTTTTTTTTTTTTTTTCCTTTTTTTTTTTTTTCTTTCTTCTTTTTCTTTGTGATTTAATCCCTTCAGGGACAGATAGTCTATCCACAAACACAGGAATTTGGGGTCATCTTGTTTTAAAAAAATTTCCAGGTAAAAGAAAATTCACAAACATCGCTACATTGCAGCTACTGGTTCTGCTAGTTCACCTGCCTGTTGACAGAATGACAGAAGCAGTGGGAAGGCATCTCTGAAGGTCATCTAGTTTGATCACCCTAGATCAGAGCAGGGGCAATAGATTTTGGGGTGGTGTTCAGTCATGCTCTCAATATATTCAAACTTTATGAAGAAATGAAATAGTTTCTTGAAGGATATATACATTACTGGAATGCCATCCAATTTATCAACAGACAGATTGTTCCCACTTTGGGGAACAATTGTCTTGCCTTGCATGCTAACTTTTTGTTGGACAGAACCTTTGTTTAAGATTGGTCTCAATGACAGAAATGTATTTAAAACATTGTTAATTAATATATCAGGCACAGAGCAAACCCTTGCATATCAGCTTCAGCTCCCTTCTGTGTTATGTTTTTTTTAGAATTAATTTGGAGTTCATGTCATGAAAGATATTAGAGCACCCAAACCAAAAATGAATTTTATTTAGCAACATTTATGATAACTTTCCAAAGCTGTATGGAAAATTAAGAAACAGATCTTATTTATCCATGCAGCAGGGAAAGCAATTATGTTATTTGCATATTTTATATAATATCAGTTACAGCTTAGGAAATAATAATTTCTGTGTGCATGTGTGTGTGGGCACAAGAGAGCAAATACTTTCACAATGAAATTTGTTTTATATAATATCCACATCACAAAACATAGCTTATGCCAATTTATTTTTTCAAATGATATATTTTGTTTCAAAGTTTACTTATAAAGTAAGGCTACAAAAATAGTGACACTACAATCAAATCTGAACAAATTAAAGAGCATGCCTTCCTTACTCATAAGGACTAATTAGGAACCTCCTTAGTAGTGTTGGTTCCAAGTTAACCAAGATAATTCATATAGACTTAGTCCATTGTTTAAACAAATGTTTGGATCTAAATGTACATTTGTTTAGTTTTGTTAAGAAATACTGACAGGAACATAAATGGACTTTATAAACCCTGCTAAGATCAGATGCTAAGATTTCCTTTAGTAGAAAGCACACTGAAGTATCAAATCCTGTGGATGAGAATGGAATGGCATGGCAAGAGGGTCGGGCTTTTGAATCCAGACAATCATTGCCAAATGGTGTGAAGTTGTAAATATGCCTAGATATACAGCAGAAGCTGTACCCTCTCAGCAAGATCCCCGAAATAGATGTGATCAGTTGTACTGTGTCTGACTGGTATGAAGTTAACTTTCCCTGCAGCAGCCCATATAGTGTTGTGCTCTGCACTTGTAGATAAAACAGCACTGGTATCACACCAGTGTTGTGTCTATTGCTGCACAATACTGGCACCACATCAGGACTCCCTCCAAGCTCCAAGAGCCAGCAGGCTGGGGGTGGGCAAGTGATGGGGAGGGAACATCACCAGGGCAGCTGACCTAAACTGACGAAAGGGATATTCCGTGCCATGTGATGTCACACTCATCAATAAAATGTGGGAAAGGGGAAAGAGGAGAGGGGTTCTTGTTATAAAGACACCTGTCCTCCCAAACAACCCCTATGTGTACTGAGACTCTGCTCCTGGGATGTGGCTGAATATTGCTCATTGATGGAAAGTAGAGAATAAATATATATATTTTTTCTTTGCTTCCATGCACAAGCCTTTTTTTTTTTTTTTTTTTTTAAAGTTTCTTTCCAGCATACTTTCTTCTCCTCCTTGTCTTTTAAGGAGGAAGAGTGGGAAGAGTGAGAGAGAGGTTGTGGTGGAGTTTAGCTGCCCAGCAAGGTAAAACCACTACACCAATTGCACTGGTACTATGTCATCAGTAGTCCAATATGAATTGAAATACATATTGCCATTTCCACACTAGAATTGCTATTTGTTCTTTTCAAAATCTCTTCAGTTACTTCAAGGTTTATCTTGGCAATTCACAAAAACAGTTGTCTAGTTGACTAGGTTTCCTGTGTTGCCAAGAGAGAGACTGGCACATTGTAAACAAACCACCTTGTTTAACTGAGACAGTAAGAATAAGATGAGTTGACCTGAAGAGAGGTCTTGCATCTTAAAGAGGAAGCCTTTTGCCAGACACCTCAAAAGTGAGCTGACATGAATTACAACTATAAAATATAGAATAGATTAGCAGGTGAAATATTATGCTTCCTTCCTAATGATCATGATCACACAATTTGATCAATATAGGAAAGATGCACATTTGTTTTCAAGCTATGTCTTTCAGCAGAGCCAGTAATCCATAAATTACATATAATAATCACAGTAGAATTTAAACATGACAGCTGAGGTTAACTGCATTCCTCTTAAACTTGCTGTGCAGAGGAACACTATAGTCTTTAGAGGGATCACAGCACAGGACCAGTGAGGACACCAAGAGGGCCTCAGTGAGTTCCTCTGCTCCACAGCAAGGCTGACTGGACCATCCTCATCATCAGATGTTTGTCTAAGCAGTTCTCAAGGATCTCCAGTGCCAGATCCTCAACATTTTCCCCAGGTGATCTATTCCAGTGCTACATTACACATAACATCAGAAGACATTGCTAATTTCTAATCTAAATCTACACTCTCATTCAAATCAATTATTTCTTGTCTTATAAACCACTGCCAGTTATTTCATTTCTCCGTTCAGCAGCCTTTTATGTATTTGAACACTGTGATGTATTGCATGTATACATATACTTCTGTATGTTTTAATTTAAATGACCTGTACACCTTCAACCGTCTTCTGTAGATCATGATTACCCAACTTCTATTTTCCATTGCCTTCCTAAGGACTCTGCTCAGCTGTTCCATGTCCTTCCTGAAGAAAGGTGCCTGAAACTGGAGAAAACTTAGTTCTTACTACTGATAACCAAAGAGAAGGAATTACTTCAAATGTTTTGCACACTGCAATTATTTCATATGCTCAGGTAAAATGCTAGTTCATGCTATATACCCGTATATGAAGACTTAGCATTTGAAGACTATAATGCTGGTGAAGCTGAAGCCATGCAAAAACCGGTCTCAGTCTTCTGAAGTACCCTTAATTTTTGTAGTATCAGAAACTATCTAGCAGATAATGCAGATATTAGTAGCTAGCTTTATAAAAATTAGAAAGGCCAAAGCTCATCTGGAACTCAATCTGGCTACTGCCATTAATGACAATAAAAAATCTTTTTACAAATACATCAATGCAAAATGGAGGACTAAGAAGAATCTCCATCCTTTACTGGATGCAGGGGGAAGCCTAGTTACAAAAGATGAGGAAAAGGCTGAGGTGTTTAATGCCTTCTTCACCTCAGTCTTTAGCGGCAATACTGGTTGTTCTCTGGATACCCAGTACCCTGAGGTGGTGGAAGGGGATGGGGAGCAGAATGTGGCCTTCACTATCCATGAGTAAATGGTTGGCGACCTGCTACGGCACTTGGATGTGCGCAAGTCGATAGGGCCAGATGGGATCCATCAGTTCTCTCAGTATCCTGAGGATACTGAGAGAACTGGCAGAGGAGCTGGCCAAGCTGCTTTCCATCATTTACCAGCAGTCCTGGCTATTGGGGGAAGTCCATTTGTGGCTAGCAAATGTGACGCCCATCTAAAAGAAGGGCCGGAGGGCAGACCCAGGAAACTACAGGCCTGTCAGTTTGACTTCAGT
Source organism: Netta rufina (assembly GCF_964035555.1). NCBI lineage: Eukaryota > Metazoa > Chordata > Aves > Anseriformes > Anatidae > Netta > Netta rufina. The sequence goes on along the minus strand of NC_140125.1, from coordinate 87,795,661 downwards.
GCCAGGGAAGCTCATGGAGCAGATTATCTTGAGTGTCATCATGCGGTACTTACAGGGCAAGCAGGCGATCAGGCTCAGTCAGCATGGGTTTATGAAAGTCAGGTCCTGCTTGACAAACCTGATCTCCTTCTATGACAAAGTGTCGCACTTGGTGGATCAGGGAAAGGCTGTGGATGTGGTCTACCTTGACTTCAGTAAGGCTTTTGACACCATTTCCCACAGCATTCACCTCAAGAAACTGGCTGCTCTTGGCTTGGACTGGCGCACGCTTCGTTGGGTTAGAAACTGGCTGGATAGCTGGGCCCAAAGAGTTGTGGTGAATGGAGTCAAATCCAGTTGGAGGCCGGTCACTAGTGGCATCCCCCAGGGCTCGGTACTGGGGCCAGTCCTCTTTAATATCTTTATTGATGATCTGGATGAGGGCATTGAGTGCACCCTCAGTAAGTTTGCAGATGACACCAAGTTAGGTGTGTGTTGATCTGCTTGAGGGTAGGAAGGTTCTGCAGGAGGATCTGGATAGGCTGCACCGATGGGCTGAGGTCAACTGCATGAAGTTCAACAAGGCCAAGTGCCAGGTCCTGCACCTGGGGTGCAATAACCCCAAGCAAAACTACAGTCTGGGAGATGAGTGGTTGGAAAGCTGCCAGGCAGAGAAGGACCTGGGAGTGATGGTAGATAGTCGGCTGAATATGAGCCAGCAGTGTGCTCAGGTGGCCAAAAAGGCCAACAGCATCCTGGCTTGTATAAGAAGCAGTGTGGCCAGCAGGGCGAGGGAAATGATTGTCCCCCTGTACTCGTTTCTGGTGAGGCCGCACCTCGAGTACTGTGTTCAGTTTTGGGCCCCTCGCTACAAGAAGGACATCGAGGTGCTTGAGCAGGTGCAGAGAAGGGCGACGAAGCTGGTGAGGGGTCTGGAGAGCAAGTCTTATGAGGAGCTTGAGGGAGCTTGAGGTCTGTTCCAACCTAGAAATTCTGTGATTCTGTGAAAATAAATAAATAAATAAAATAAAATAAAAAATGAAGCCATGGAATTGCCTTTTTAGAAACAAAAATTAGAGTTTAAATTCAATTGAATATACATGTATATATATATATTTTTCTGCAGTTACTCAGAAATGAAACCCAATATATGTATTATTATTATTATTATTTCCTTTTCCTTCACAGAGCAGAGAAGTCCTAAATACTAGTAATTCAAGTAATTCAATGCTGTTCTTGTTAGTATCTTGAACTGTGACCTGGGCTCACTTTCTGAACTGAAGTATACTGCTACCATGACTACCACTGACGTTATCTGCCAGGCAAGATTGGGTTTTGAATATCAATTTTAGTGACAATAAAAAAGATTAGGCTCCAAATGTGATGAAGTGTTTATATATTAAGTATAGAAGTGGTTAGTATGAAATAAGGATCAAGAGAGAAACCTCAACTGGGAAATACAGCTTTCACTGGAAAGTACATCTTTCATTGTTTTGTGGGCAGTACTTTTGACATTTGACAAAGGAGAATTCTGCCAGCACTCCCCTTCTTTCACAGCTTCAGATGCTACCCAGACCAGCTCTGTTTCTCCCCACAAATACCCAGTTTGGAACTGCTGTATCTGAGGTTGTGCTGTAGTACTTCATGGTCACTGGGTTTTGAAGCTGGTGCGTTTAGGGCTACTGCTTCTTTCTGGGCTCATAAGACTAGTCAGAATGTCGTGTGCTCTTCTCATTGACTAATGGAGATGGTCTGGACTTCTATCTTTTGTCTGTGCACTCCCAATAGAAAATAATTTGGACAAGTCAATATTTGAAGAGATTTTTAAAAACATGTTTTTTAAAAATTTGGTTACATAAAATAAAATAAAATAAAATAAAATAAAATAAAATAAAATAAAATAAAATAAAATAAAATAAAATAAATCTATATAAAAAAAGAGCTAATCTCATGCCATTCACTTTTGCATATCCACATGCTATTAGCTATCTGAATTACTGGCTTTGACAAAGCTAAGTGCAGATCTCTATTTTTAATTTTGTGGATATATACAGATTTACCTGTGATATTATGTTTCACATAGACTAGAGAATAAAATAAACTGATAAGTTTCACCGCTGTTTGACAAAATTGGTGTTTTAGTGACTTCTCTGGTACTTCTCTGGTGATGAAATTCTAAGGTGTCTTCAATATCTTCCAGAAATTAGAGCATTCTTTTCAGTATGATCAGTAATAGATCCCCATGACCTCTCACTGCACATGTGGTAGTCAGGCTTCTTCTCTGTTAAACTGATACTCTACCTAGATTTATCCACTAACATTCAGCATACTTTATGCACATAATACCCATGCTCTACAGAGTGCCAGGAAGATACCTGGAATGTACTTAATTGAAATAAATTCTTTTTGCTAAAATTATCATTGGGTGTAACGTTTTCTCTGAGTCTCTTTTACTAAAGAAAGTGAGGATTTCTAAAACCTGGTGGGTTTATTTTGCCATATAGATTATTTATATATATTTTTAATTGCCTTCAATTTAACTTATGTTTAGAGCTCACTGCAATGCATCCATATTGTAAGCAACTTTTGTACAACTTTGCTCTGAAGTTATGCATTTAGAAATGTTCCAGCTGACAGACAGAGGCTTTTGAACCTTCGGCAGGATTCAACCTAAGCGGAACCTCAGTGGTATAACATTGGAGTAGTGGAAGTGGAATGCATCTTTTTCCAACTAATTAATAGATTTCAGAAGATTTCATCTGAGAATTCATGTCAGAATAAGAAAGTCAGAGTCTAAAATTGCTGTAATGCTCTGTGTGCTTATGACAAAAAGATTAAAAAATAAATAAAATAAATCTGAATGAGAGTAAGCACAGGCATTTAAGACATACAATTTATACTTCATGAAGGGAGAGCAGCTCTGCTGTACAAGTGCATTGAGTTTGGATTCTCAGATCTTTGGACTCACTGTAGAGGCAATATAGAATCAATACATCCATGGACATATGTTGCTACTCAAGTGCAGTAGAAAAAAGGAAGATTTAGTTAAATCTCCTTTTTATGAAGTTAGAAGTCATGGCAGACAGCAGTTATTTTCAATAATGAAGCTTTTTATCATGTCCTTTAATATGGTAAACAAAATGTTAATTTTTAGACAGGTTTGAGTATATATTTTTCTTCAAAGGAAATATGTGAGAGGAAGAACTTAATTCTTACATTACAGAGTTTTTATTCTTGAACATGTCAAAAAGATGTTAAAAATGCATGATACAGAAATCCTTCCTTTGGTTTTCTTGCAAAGACAACCCAAAAACCTAAAAACTACCTCTAGTATTTACAGACAGTAAGTGTAAAATATTAGCAAGGAAAGGAAAGCTTTCTACACTGATGAGAAGCAAAGGTTTCTTTTTATATATACACATGCTCAGAAACTCATCTAGTTGCTGTTCTTCCTGCTGATTGTCTCATTGTAAAGGCCCTGGAACGTAGCCTCAAGCAAAAGTCTCAAGTTGGGGATCTCCTACCAGATTTTGAAGGCATCAGAACATGTTCTGGTGCTGGAGGGTGGAGGACAAGATGTTGTTGGGAATTGTATGCATGTCAGAGTGGAAGCTGTGCCATCTGGCTACTCTGGGTGCCCCTGAGATTTCTGATGATCTCTGCCTCTCTGGTGGGACTGCAGGGGCAGACTGCCCTCGGGGAAACACAGATCTAGTCTTGCTTGTTGATTTCTGGCTGCACATTTGGTTCTTTTTCTTTGCAGAGATGTCAGACCTTCTGGTGGCTCCTGGTGGCTTCTTTCCTATCTAGTTTGTGTCTTGAGGCAAAGGGAAGAGCATAAAACTTCTACTTCCATGTTTTGTCCTGTGAATGGGTATTTCTGTCTGAATATCATGAATGTGACTTGCTCTTCCTCCAGATAAATAGATTTGTTTTAGAGTAAAGCTCTGTTTTATATTATTATATTATATTATATTACATTATATTATGTTATGTTATGCTATGTTATACTATGTTATATTATATTATGTTATGTTTAGTTTAGTTTAGTTTTATTTATTTTATGCTATTTTATGTTTACATTTATGTTTACATTTATGTTTACATTTATGTTTACATTTATGTTTACATTTATGTTTATTTTATTTTATTTTATTTTATTTTATTTTATTTTATTTTATTTTATTTTATTTTATTTTATTTTATTTTATTTTAGAGTTTCCAAGAGATCTTGAATTAATGTTCAATCAGAATTATCTGGGACATTTAAAGTATTCACCTAACTGTAATAATTGCAAAAAAAATAAAATTAAATGATGTTTCAGAATATAAAAGTCTAAAACAATATGTTCCAGTTCAAGATATGCTTTTGGTTTTATCTTTCTCTTGTGTAATGAAGGAAAAAAAACAGAAGATCTAATTTCTTATATGAGCTGAAATATTGGTTTCTTTTTTTCTGGCATTCCTTTAGCTTTGGATACAGTAGCCATGGCAAGTAATCTTTTCTTTTATCCTTCAATAGCCTCAGACTAACATATGTGTCCCAGAGAGGTGGTTTCATTCTGCCAGCACAGTTGTTGGTGGTAGACAGAATCAATTCTCAACAGCGCTAAGTTATTAGTATTTAACATATATTAACATTTAATTTATTAATGAAAACATAGAATATTAACATTTTTACCACTTTTTAAGGCTTGAAGAGAAAGGTTAACTTTTACTGAAGACTGCTTCTGCTACGTAGTTTGGCATTTCCTCAGAAATCTAAACATTGAGATTTCCCATGGCATTGAATGCTCAAGCTACAGGGTCACAATTTTTAGGATATTAAGCAGTTTTCCTACATGCTGTCAGAAGAATCTTTACTGTTTTCTGTTTTGGGACTGAACTCTAACATATGGATCAAAACACCATATAGGTATAACTGCAAGATTGTGACAGATAACTGAAGATGACAGGATAATTGTACTGTGGTTTTATGCCCTCTAGCTGGTGAATTTGTCCATTTCTTTCATGTTTCATCAATTTGCAAATTCCAGGATCACCTTACCATCTTATCCTCTATTTTGTGTACAACATTTTTGCTGATTCTCTTCCATGTTGTTGAGGCTATTGTTCACTAGCAGAATAATAATAATAATAATAATAATAATAATAATAATAATAATAATAATAATAATAATAATAATAATAATAATAATAATAATAATAATAATAAAACAACCAAACCAACCAAACAACAGCAACAACAAAACATCAAAAGAAAGCCAAAAAACAAACTTGCTGGTTAAGATAAATTTATGGGACAAGATAGACCTTGATTCAAATTTCTGTTGTGTATCAAGACAACATGGATTTAAGCCCAGATTTGACACCTTCCTGGAAAATGCTTTAAGAGCTTTCCCTTCTCACTAGATTAATGAATATTTAAGTAGTTCATAAAAAATGGACTACTTAAAAACAGAATCAGTGGGAGAGACTGTGAACAAACCCCTCAGGAATAATACCTTACTATGTTGTAACTACTTTGCTTTAGAGGAGACATGGTTTCAGATCTTCTCAGGAAACAGAAAACAATTGTCTCTGTCTCAAATAATTTGGATTTGGGTGAATAAGTTTTTGTGCCTCTTTTTTTTTTTTTTTTTTTTTTTTAAATATAGTGAAACAAGTAACTTTGTTAAAATGATTTTTTTGGGGGGATATTTAAAAACATCTGAAACAAAATTCAACACCAATTTGCAACTAGCTTGGCTATTGTGGAAATAAACTATTTGTTTCTTTGTTTGGCATACAAATAATCTGCTAAAAAGAAGCTATTTAACCAAAGTATCTGCTTTGGTCTATCAAAAAAATGCAACATGCATCTTGCTACTGCTATGGAAGTTTCATCTGCATTCACTCAAAGGATGAGTGAAGCAGTATGGCTAATATGTTTCCCTATAATAGTTCGTGACATGTTAGTTTGTGAGATATTAGATTACGCTTGAAAAGGTGATTTTTGTAATTCTTGGACGTAGAAGGTGAGCTTAGTTTTCCTAAATGGCCCGAAAGCGTGAAACAGCTTGACATTTCTGGGCAGTTTAAGCTGACGCAAGGCTACACTGCTGTTGAATCATAGAATCACAGTACCACTAAGTTTGGAAAAGACCTCTAAATCATCTGGTCCAATCGTACACCTGCCACCAATATTACCCACTAAACCATGTCCCTAAGTACCACAATCCAACTTTTAACACCTCCAGGGACGATGACTCCATCACCTTCCTGGGCAACACATCTAATGCCTGACTGTTCTTTGTGAGAAGAAATTTCTCCTAATTTCTAACCTGAACCTCCCCTGGCACAACTTGAAGCTATTCCCCCTTGGCAGTTCCATCTTCATCTAGACTTGTCATGATATTCCCACTTTTTTTCTTGCTCTGATACATCCACAAAATAGTTTGACTGACTGGTCTGACAACCCTCTCCCCCTGCCCTTTTTTTTTTTTTTTTTCCCTTTCTTTCTCTCTTGGCTACTTCTGTGTTGGTTTTCCAGTCTGGTCTACTATTGTCTGTAATTCCTAGAACCTTTTGGAAGATGTACTGTCATGGACATACTTCAGCAAGCCATAAAACTAGAATGGAAAGGAGAAAAAAAAAAGTCTTTTATTGAGGAATGAATGGAGACCAAATATGGGCCTGGCAGAGCTAATACTAGTAGAATTGCACAGTGGAGCAGGGGCACAGTTTCCTTGGTGCATCTTTCTGTCTCCAAATTAGGTAGCATATCTCATTTATGTCATAACAAAGTAGCTGGTTGTGTTTACATAACCCACAACTCAGACTAAAAGTAGATATTATTATTCCTTAGTAGATACAGTTCTGGGTATTTGTTAAAATGCTACAGTTCTGCCCGAGTATTTCTCATTAAAAATGTGGAAATATGTTCTCCAAACCCCTGGGATAAGCTGACAAATAGCAAATTTGCTTTTCACATCCCAATTCACTATAGTGGAGTCATTCAGACTTTCTTGTCATATCAGGTAGGTCCTGCAGGAGCACTTATGAAAGAGTCAAACTTACTTTATAACCTTGTATAATTAATGCCCCTCACTACAATGCTTCTTAGGATTCATAGTTTTTGCAGTTGAAGCATCTTTAGAAACATAAATGTAACATTTCACTGTCTCTGTCCACACATTTTTAGAGCTTAATCAGTGATGGATGAGGTTTGATGCATAATATTTCTAATACTTAAATTATTCAATGTATTATTTTTTCACATTCTTACAGTACTTATTGTGATCAGACTAGAAGATTATACCCAAACAATAGCAACCGTTGCTATGGTATAGTTCTTACTTATGGAGGGACATTTTCAACCATAAACTCTGTTTCAACCCTTTTCAACTACTAAGGAGAAAACACTTTTATTTTTTTATTTTTTTAATTTTTTTTTTTTTTTATTTTGTGTGTGTGTGTGTGTGTAAATGCATTATATTTGTTAATGGATATTGTTAATTTGATTTCTAGGGCTAGAGTAGTTCCAGAACTGATGAATACATTTGCATAAAAATTCAGTCTTCTGTCTGTCATGGATGGGCTGTGTTCATTATTAAAATAATGAGTTCTTGCAAAATCACTCAGCCTGTTAAAGAATCTCTCCCTATACACTTTCTGCCATATTTATCTGTTATTTGTATTCTAGTGGCAGGCATAACAAATTGGATGCTGACTGCACATTCAGGATGAGTCTTTGTAAAGGAGATGATCAGACTCTGTGCATTGGCATTTCGAGTATATATATTTCAAGTATAATTTCGAGTATTCAGCCAGCCATTTTGAAGTCAAGGCTTTGATTTAAAATTCTGAGCTAAAAAATCTTCTTTGCAATGGAAAGTGATAAACAAATTTCAGAAATGTTAACCTTAAGAAAAAAAAAAATATATATATATATGTATTCCCAATTTTAACTCTTTTCATATTCTTCTTGAAGACTTCATTTTGCAGAAGTGACAAGTATAACAATGAAATCTCTGACTTAGAGAAGTTTCTGTTTTCTTCCTATAGTAAGTGTCCTTTCTCAATGCATTCAGTAATGAAGTAGAAAGTAGATCATCATCTAAAAGGTCAAAATAGCTTTCCTATTTTTGGATTTCATGCCTCAGAAGACAGAAGACAATGACCAAAAAAAAAAAAAAGGTTTATAAATTATTAAAACTTGGGACCAAATTGGTTAGGTATACCAACATAACTCTGGAGTTATGCTCTCAGGAGTGATTAGATTACTCTAGATTTATACTTTTATTTATACCTGAGATTTTGGCCAACGATTTTTTTTTTTTCTTTTTTTTTCCCTATTATCACATTTTTGTAATTGGCACTGTCAAAAAGTAGAAATATGGAAAAAAGAAAACATTAGGTTGTCCAGGTTTTGACAAAAACGTTGAGAGACTGTGTATCTTTTTATCAGCAATTCTTTGTTTTAAATTAAGTGGGACAGAGACCCATGGTAGACTTGTCTGCAATTGATTTTCTTTTAGGCTAGATCATAAACATTGAAGCAGTGCTTTAAAATTACACCTGTTCTTGAGTTAGAAACTTCCACTCTCCTTTCCCCATCATGATACTTTGTATCATATATGCACAAAATGTGGAGGAGAAGTTGCACAAAGATTAACATCTAAAGAAGTCAGAGATGCACTTTTTCTATAACAAGCCATTCTGTGTGAACAATTTTTACTGGATTAATCTACTAACGTGTCTGCACCATCATCAGGGATATGGTTTAGTGGGGACTGCTAGCGTTAGGTCAGAGGTTGGACTCGATGATCTTGAGGTCTCTTCCAACCTAGAAATTCTGTGATTCTGTGATTCTGTGATCATGTCTGAAGTGGTTTCTTCAATAGCTTGGCAGAAAAATACAGCAATTTACTTGCTGTGTTTCTAGATCCTCTGTATGTGGTCATTTATATTGCATCATTATAAATTTCCAATGCTGGACTCTCATACCAACCAATTCATATTTGCATCTGCATTTTTTGTTGGACAGATCTTTTTTTCCTCAAGCTGATAAATGTTTCCATGGTCACTTTATTCTCCCTTTATTCGACATTAGAATATGTGTTTAATTCATCTGTGTTCAGGAATTGACCACAGTCCTGCAGCCATTTTCTTCCTAATTCAAACATTCTGTTTCCTAAAAGTCTGAGCATTGTCACAGGCATTACATTTCTTCTTTTTGGATATATTATATATGTATATATATATATATGTATATATATTATTATGCATTATATATATATATATATATTATATGTATATAATATATATTATATATATACATATAATATATAGGGGACCTGGAGACTGCAATGAGAGTTGCTCCAGTAGAGCAGAAATATTGGAAGCTAGGCTGGAAGATAACCAGCTGCACAAAAGGAAGTTGGTGCATTTGTTGTAGGTAATATACCACATGATTTCAGAAATCAGGAGAAACAGCTAGAATGGGACCAGGAATTGGAAAGTAGTGCAGAAATGAAGGTATTTTCTGAAATGACTGAATTTTGTGCAAGAGAAAAAGGTACTGTAGGTCAGTGAGACACTGAGAAGAATGGTATTGGAAGGGAGCAATACAGAAACAAGAGAAGTTAAGAGGCAGAACTGATGACTTCGGCAGAAGAAAGGGTTAAATATCTAGCATAGAGCTGAAAAGAACAACCCTGCCAGGGCATGTCTGAAACATATGGTGTTCCCAACAACTTGAGTTGAAGGAGCAGCTCCTTAGGTTTGCCAGTTTACACTAAGAAGATCAGCTCTCAAGTTTATTATTATCATCATGACAGAGGTTTTTAAGAGTCGGTGTTTCTGTTAAAGATACAATCACAGAGGAATTAATTAGCTCTGACAGAAGTCAGTTTGACAGTGGTACTCAAGAGATTATGATAGTCAAAAGGAACAATGACAGCAGACGCATCAAGATTATCCCTTCTGCAAAGCATAAGAAAAACATGTTCATTGGCACATACAATGAATCACAAAGTCTTCAAAACCTCTTGGATGCAAAAGCTAAGCATATAATGTCTATTGCCATTCAGAGCAAAATCTGAATATTTTAATAGTTTGTTCACAACAAATGGATTAGTGATTGGCAGAGAAACAAGGAACACAGAAAAATAATTCAGAGAATTAAAGGATCAAAGCTATTTGGCTCTGGTGAGGCAAACAAGTCATTTAAAATTTGAAGGGGAAATGGGGGATATGAAATAAGGACAGATGCAAACACTAACTTGAGGCAAAACTAGTAAAATATGCTTTTTCTTTCCTTGTTCTTTCCTCGCTTTAATGTGAAATGGATGGAAGGAAACTTCAAAGTTTATTTAATTTATCTTGGCTTTCCAAGACAAATCAAGGATGCTATACAAATGAAATATTTTTCATGTGTTGTTGTTTTGTATCTACAAATGATTGTTTTGGTACATGTGATGATTGAAATACACTGTGTGTGCAATGAAACTGAAAGTACAATCCAAATCTCTTACATATGTAATAACTAGATTTTAACAAGTCAGTCTCAAGAAGTTTCAAGAAGGAATAGCAGCTGTTTATGGCACAGAAAATATTCCCAAATTTTCTTTCTGGCAAAGGGTGCACATATGACATTGTAAATAAAAACTCATGTATTTCTGTGATAGCCTTGTGCTCTGTTTTCAAATGATATGCAATTCATATAAGAGAGAGACATGCAGGAGGTCTTCAAATATTAGCTAATGCAGAGCCCACTCTAGAAATGAGTCCCTTTCAACAGTGACATGTGTCACACAGTTCATACCCTCAAGCTTCCCTCAATGCGGGGGCATTGAGAGAGAGTTTTGTCCTGCCATCCTTCAGTTTCATCTTAATGCCTGGCATGGGAAATAGGCCTGAAGAGCCATTGATATTTCCTATATTTCTGTCCAGAGATCTGCTTTCCTATCATTGCTTCCTTACATTACTAGATTGAGCCTTACAAAAATTGCTGCTTTCAGTTCTGTGCTACTGGGATATTTCCAAGTAAACAATGCTTTCTAATTTTAAGCTCTCACTGCTTTGCAATGGCCTTATTTTGTTAACTGCTCCTTTAGCTGCTATGTGTTTTGTGCTGGAAGGAATGCATGCAGTACATTATGGGTCACCTGTCCTTATGGTATCAGTCTTGAAACTGTGACTTTTCAGCATTTATGGATCACCACTACAACCTCAGTAAGCCTGATCCTTGCCACAAGTTGTGCCGTGTCAAGAGAGATTAAAAAAAAAAAAAAGGTCATAGAAGAGCAAGCCAAAATAGCAAAATAGATAGCTTCCCTTCCCTTCCCTTCCCTTCCCTTCCCTTCCCTTCCCTTCCCTTCCCTTCCCTTCCCTTCCCTTCCCTTCCCTTCCCTTCCCTTCCCTTCCCTTCCCTTCCCTTCCCTTCCCTTCCCTTCCCTTCCCTTCCCTTCCCTTCCCTTCCCTTCCCTTCCCTTCCCTTCCCTTCCCTTCCCTTCCCTTCCCTTCCCTTCCCTTCCCTTCCCTTCCCTTCCCTTCCCTTCCCTTCCCTTCCCTTCCCTTCCCCTCCCCTGCCCTCCCCTCCCTTTTCTCCTCCTCTTCTTCTCTCTTTTCTTCTATATTAAAATGACTGCTAGATGTTAGTTTCTCTCTCACTATGTGTTTTTGTTAATTACATGTAGAAATTGGTTTGCAGACAGAAGCTGTTAAAAAGATTGGTAATACTGATCATAAAAAAAATGAATTTCTCAAATATATAGAGTGGCTAAGGTCCAAAAACCAAATTGAAAATTAAATTATAGAATGTAGTAGTAAAGCAAGGTGATTTCCAATATATTTAGGTGAGATAGCAGATAAAAGTATTCAGTAAGAAAATGACAATATTATGCAGCAAACAATTTTTAAAAAGTCAGAGTTTTTTATTGTCTACAGGGAATAAAAACATCTTTTAAGAAAATTACCATTTTTTTTTTCTGGCATAAAAATGAAATAACTGCTAGATAACAAAAGCCACACATTAAGAATTACTTTAAAATCCTACTACACAGAGAAAAAAATACATATATTACTCTCATCCACAAAGCTAAAAAAGATTATTTTTGTTCCTAATTTTAGCAAAGATGCCTTAAATTACAATTTAATATTTTCATCATATTTTTTTCTTGTAAAACATGGAAGGAGATGCAAATGGGAAAAAAGGTCATCTTCTTGGGAGATCCCAAGATGGGGTCGAATCCAGGCATGGCGAAAGAATGGTGAAGGTTGCAGCTATAACAGGTTGAAGCCATGTAGCTGAGATTGACTGTCTCCTGGAATGGACCTACAGATCTGAAAACATTGGAACTGTAACTCTTCATTGCAGATACAGCCACTTGTAACTTCAGCCTCTGCAATAGGACTTATCTCTTTCACCTCACCTTGTAGCACTTGCCTTGCTGTGCAACTCTGCACTGATGTTGGGGTTGCAACTATAGTGGAGGCTAGGGTTGGAAAAAAAGGGCAAGAAAAGCTGTATCACTCCCTGCAGCTGTAAATCTGCCTGTGACACCATGGCCAGGTGAGTTTAAGACATCTGAAAGTAAGTACCTACATGGATGCTAAATGTCTAAGCATCTTGTGTAGTCAGTGGAGATACAGGCAGCATTCAGCAGCATATCTGCCTAGGCTTAGCTGGCTGCACTAGGTTTCCACTGTATGGACTATAGTATGCAATAGCCTTAACAAAGGGTCTTCTAGGGTTGTTTTGCATGCTGTGTAAACCTCTGTGTGTCAGTTTTATCAAATAAGCTTTAATGCATGTAAAGAGACTGTAAACATGGCAAAAAAAAAAAAAAAAAAAAAAAAAAAAAAAAAACAACAACACTTAAAAGTGTTTTTAACTGGTCTTCTGGGTTTTTGCACACTTCTGAAAAGGAAGTGTAAGGCCAGAAGGGATGTTGAACATGGATTTAGATGCCAAGGTTGAAGACCACAGAATCATGCTCTCTATAAGGTAGATGTAAATGTCTAGTACACTTATATGTGGATGTTTAAATGTGGGCATCTTAATCTTGAACTGAATCTTGCCCTAGATGCTTAGTTTAGAAGAACCACCCAGCTGCTCAACGGTAAGAATTGCCAAGATGAATTTGGGCCATAGAGACTACAATGTTGTTCTGAAGAGCCTTTACTCCAAAACCATTATCTCAATCCAAATGCATCCCAACTTGTCTGTCACATTAGGCTTTGTTTTACTTAATGTGTGTCATGTTCTGTGCCTATTTCATTTATTCTGGACATGTTGGTTATTCATATGTTGAAGTAACATTTGCACAAGCTTTCTAGGATAATGCAGAGTGATTCCACTCTAGGCACTATAAAATGATCTGACTTTTCTTTCTGACTTTAACAGCTGTTGTTTTTCACAGCTCTGACTTTGCATTTGTTACTAATCATATTGCATTTTCTTTTTCTGTTAGAGTGTCTTCTTGTTGTAAGACTATCATTTATGATGCTTCAAACTGGGAGAAGGTTCTCTAGGCATTAAAAATCTATATCCAACAAGATGCTGGGTGTAATGGATGTAGACAAAACATGCAAGATAGACATTGTGGATATGGTAATTGCATTTCATCCCTAATATAAATGCACTTTTTCATCAGAAAACTATATCAGTGTGGTAGGTCTCTATGACTGTGCTGTTCTGTGTATATTCACAGGGAACATGTGATATGCAATCACACATGCAATAAGGCTCAATGAATATTTGTACTGAGTTGAGAAGAGACTGCTGAACGGTACATATTGAACTTGACTGACTTTAAGGACTGCTTTAGACAAGGGCTGATTTCTTTGCCAAATAAAATATTGATTTAAATATAACTATCTGTGTTTGCTAGCTTGAATACCCGAAGTGAACCTTTTAATTGTTTTGTACAGATTGCTTGGATACTAATAAAGCTCTCTGGCATAGCTACAGACTCCTTTTTCTTGGAATTGAGTGGACAACAGCAGGTACTTAGACAAAACTGCTGGGCTTCTTATGCTTAAGAATATGTCAAAACAAACAAACAAAAAATCAGAGCCCTGTCATTAGTTCTGCTGACTGCCAACAAGAAGTAAATGGAATTATACATGCTCAGATAAGGCACAATATAAAAAAATACAATGTTAACTAAAACTGAAACATTTTAAAAATTCTCAGGAAATTTCAATGGTGCAGGCACCAGCTGTCTGAACCTCTTGTAGGTTTTATTCTTTTCCAGCTTTTCCTTTCAACTGCCCGAGGGGTTGTTAGCAACCCCAGTGCTGGGGTTGTTTGTCTGCCTGAGATTCTCTGAGCTATAGATACAATCAGTTCCTCAGCTGTCTGCAGGTCATAGCATTATGATGCTAGGGACAAAGGACAGACCTGTATGAGTTTCTTGTGCCTAATTAATTAAAGATTTGCAGAAACATTCACTTTGTTAGCATCGTGTGTATTCATGTGTATTCCCTGGCTCCCCAGGGAAGTGGTCACTGCACCGAGCCTATCTGAATTTAAGAAGAGATTGGACTGTGCACTTAGTCACATGGTCTGAACTTTTGGGTAGACCTGTGCGGTGTCAAGAGTTGGACTTGATGATCCTTAAGGGTCCCTTCCAACTCACGATATTCTATGATTCTATCATTCTATGATTCTATGTTTATACTGAGTCTGGTATACGGATGTGCCCAGACAGTAGAGTCCATCTGGGAATTTTGGGGTTCAATATCAGTTTGACTAGGTGTTTCATTAGTTTTCAGTAGTCCTTGCTTGGTATTGTCTGTTTTATTATACTGGCAATGGTGTTGTCTGTGACATTTTCTTTTTTTTCACTGCAGCACTGCCTGTATACCCAGATTGCAGGGCACAGAGTCTGCCCTTCAAGATCTTAATGGTTTTTAAATTGTGTCCTCTCTCATATTTCTCATACATGCCAGAGCACTGTTTACAGTATTTCACCCTTTCTTACTTGTGAACCTGTTTATGTTAGTGATGTAAAGAACAATTAGCAAGAATAGCAAGAATACAACACAACAAGGAAAGAGTTTTTCTGTTCAGAAAGGGTTTTTCTGTCTTTTTCTAATTTTCAGGACAAAAATTGCTTGTTTGATGATAGTGTGGAACAGCTTCATTCTAATGAAATCCCTTTAACTTGCTGACTTTTCTTTCTCTCTTTTTTTTTTTTTTTTTTTTTTTTTATCCTTTTTCTTATTGCTGGCCTACTAAAACATTGATATTCTGGAGACATCTGGAAAGAGATCATAGCATTCCAAGACAGTGTGTAGGATTCTCTGAATCTGTGCAAATGAAATGTTTAAAGAGGCTAGCAGAATTCAGGTAAAAGAGGATCTGTCTTATCACAAGGGTGAGTCAGAAGTTGGCTACCCCAGCCAACCTATAGAAAAAAACCTTTTATATGTCCATTTTTAAAGCTCTGCTTTGGAGAAGAATAGCTAAAATCTGAAAATATGGCAGAAGTACAGCTTGACTGCTTAGCTGTAGACCTGCAGCCCTACTGCCCGCCTACCGTGAAGCTCAAGTCCCCCTGAAAAGGAAGACAGGAATGGTGTCACCTTTTCCCCTTTGCATGAATAGACAGTTATCTGACACAGGAACTGTGAAGTATGAGCTGAAGGCTGCTGTTAAAAAGAAAATAAAGGAAACTTATGAAACTCCCTGTCATGCACACTCACTCCCTGTCCTGTCTTCTCCCTCTCACACACATTTCTCCAGTGTTTGGTCAAACACTGGAACAGGCTTCCTAAAAGGGTGGTTGGTGCCCTATGCCTGTTCAAGAGACTTTTGGGCAATGCCCTCAATATGCTTTAACTTTTGGTTAGTGCTGAAATGCTCAGGCAGTTGGATTAGATGATCTTTGATGGTCCTTTCCAGATGAATACTCTACCCTGTTCTATTCTATTCTAGAAACATTCTTCTGTTCTATTCTAGAAGCATTCTAGAATCATCCTAGAAACATTCTAGAAACATTCTCCCATTTTCAGAAACAACCATGTTTTGGTGCTTTACTTTCTTATGTGTTGTTTAGTGAAGAAACTATTTTGCTTGTAACAATGACAGAGCACTTGGCTTATATATTTAGACATTTTTCCTTTATATCTCTTATGCTGTGTTCCAGCAGTGAAACTAATATGGTGAATCTCATGAAGAGAATTCAGCAATGCAAATACATTCCAAGTGTAACATAACTGATTTTAGATCCTGGCTGCTATCCAGAAAATCACCATAGCTTGGCAATGAAATGGAAAATTTGCATTCTCTATGACTGAGAGTAAGAAAAAATATTAAGGTTAATTCAAGATCATGCAGATAACTCAGGTGAAATTCTACTTTTGCCTAAAAGCACTTTTTTTGAAAGTCAACAATATCAGGTTTTATCAAGAGGTTGTTGTTTTATTTGTTCATTTATTTATTTATTTATTTATTTTCTGTAAAAATCATTGAATGGTCTGTGACTGTAGTAGTTTTGTTGTTAGCTATTTTTTATCAGTCTTATAAAAAGTTGATCTCTAAGTAGTGTATACAGCCCTACCTTTAGCACTGCTAATACTGAATCTATACAGGGAAATTCAGGTTCCATTATGCAGCCAGTAATTCATAAACCTCCTTGAATTGAAAATCTAGGCCTTCAGAAGAAATGATATTGCTTTAAAATAACTATCAGAGAATGCCACATGATTAATAATATTATAATGAATATTTATGAGGTATAGTCTGAAAGAATATCAGTTTAATGCAATGCCTCTAATATGCAGTAAATATAGAGTAAATTAAATATTGACCATTAGGTCTAAATCTATATGAAATGAAGAAATTTGTTTGTTACAAAAGAACAATCCACAAATTTATTAATTTGAATGAATAAAGTCATGTTTATGTGTAAGTAGAGTCAGTAAGAGGAAAATTAGTACTTGGTAAGAGGATCCTTAATGTTACAAATAATTTGAATAGACGGCAGAAAATCTGTAGTGACGGCTGAAAAAAAGATGAGGTAATAATGAGAGGAAAAGTTGGTTCTCAGTACAGAAAATCATGAAAATTTTGAGCAAGTAGGTTTTCTTAGTATTTGAATGTCAGCAAATGACAGTCATAGAATTACAGATTTTAACAAAATGCTTTTGTCCAGCCAAGAAAATCCGTCCAGTTCAACAATAGCTGAAATGACAGCATAAAGCTGTGATTATTTGTTTCTGGAAAAAGGTATATTTAACTTATAAGTTACTTATATGGACAAGACGCCATTACAATGCAAAGGAAGATCTCTCAGCTTGAGGAAAGGTCAGTTCTTGGCAAGTTTATGGAATGCAGCTCACTCAAATGAATTGCTCACAAGTTTCTAAGTACAAATAAAAGCCTAATAAGTATATAATTAGCTGTGCCTTTTAAGTGCCTTGCAGAGGTGACTAGGCATTAGTCACTTTTGATTAGGCAGTATCAATATTGCCTCAGAAAAAAGCTGCCTTTCTGATGGTGTCCACGTGTAATGCAGTCAGATGCAGGGAACTGAGGAGCACCAGCCAGAGAGTTTGTATCCTCAGGACAGCAGATGGCACTTCTTGTTGTGTTACCATTACCTGAGATAACCTGCTCCTTCTTGAAAGCTTTTGCTGTGTTTTTTATTTTTAAAATCTGCATGTGTAGATTTCAAGGCTAAATCTGCAAGTCTTAGGCTTAGTTCATGGCTTTGTAATGCATTAGAGGGAAAGGCAAATGACAGCTAAGTTCACTTCTTTTTGCCCTCTGAAAGCAGGATTAAAAGAGTGACTTTTTTTTTTTTTTTAATTTTTGTTTTTGTTCCATGAATGTGTGGAAAAATGGGAACGTTTTGTCCCTCTAAACTTGTCATTTGAAGCGAAGGACTGCACACTTTTTCAAAGTTTATCTCCTCTGAGCAAACAAAACCCATGTAACACATGCAACAAAGTGTCAGATTGCCTTTAAAGACATAATTTTAGACAATTTGAGGAGTATGTTTGTTCATATAACCTTTGACTTTATCTTTCAGCTGTACTCCACAGCTTAAAGAGTGAAAAAAGTGGAAATTAAAATGTATAATAAAAGTGAAAGCTGAATTTCTCTTAAAACTGTTTATTTTATCAGCTGAGTATAAATAAAGTAATTAAGTAATTTCAGTGTTAAAACTAAGGAGTTGAAAATTCTTTATTTTCACTCTTTTTGTTTCCTAAATTACTTTTTTTTTTTTTTTTTTTTTGTAGGATCTTTCTTGCCAAGGAATACAAAGGTGATATGAATTCATATTTAGAATTTAGGTTTCATTAAAAAACAAACAAACAAACAAACAAAACAAATAAAGTTGTTTTACTTTTTTTCCTCACAAAGCGAGAGAAGAGGCAGACTGGCAGTGGAGGTCATTTCTCTTCTAGATAAATGATTCCTATACAGCAACAAACAAGAAGACAGTCTATTACTCCTCTCAAGCTGAAACTTTAGGATGTATATTACTTACAAAGGAGCAAGAACTAAAAAGTTACAGCTTTAGAGAAGGAAACAATGGTAGTAGCAACAGAATGGGATATCAAAAGCTGTCATCAAAAGAGGGCAGGTAAATGTGCATATACAAATATAAAATATATGAGAGAAAATAGTTTTATTAGACATTTATTAATTTTATGTAATCACATCATATCTTATAGTGTAATAATACATATGTACCCATACACAGTGCTTAGGAAAGACAATATATAATTATAATTTGAAGGCACTGAAATGATTTGCTTTCTGACTCTTTTTGGTCAACAGTTGCATTTTTCTTTTAAAGAAATATTAATTCCGACATAATAGCACTTTTTATAACACCTTTAAAACTACAAAGCTCTACTGTTGACTTGCACATATGCTTCTTCACTTTCTCAATATTGATTTTTAAGTTTTAGCTCTGATTCCAGCTTCACTCATCTCTTTTCTGAGGAAGTGCTTCTTCTGCCAGAAAATGCAGATGAGGGAACACATTTGCTCTGCTGGTGCTTCAGTAGAAACAGGTGGTTTTCTAAGTCCTGATGGGCACAACAGTGTCTTGCCAGATACTTTATCTCACCTCTAGGACAGCCCAGGAGGCTTGTATTCTCAAAACTCAACAATTTACTATGAGTTACCCTTACTCAGTATGCAAAGCATGAAATAACATTGCCAAAGTGGCCAGCTGGCTAGTGTTATTTTTAGATGTTCTTTAACTTGCTAGACAAGTGGAAGTCACAGTCTGAGCTTACAGCAGAACCATGCGTGTTCTGACGTCAACAACCTTTCTTTTTTTACAAAAGCTGCAATATATATAGCACTAAGGGAGGACTGTGAATAGAAGTGATCCAGATTATCTCTTTGTGTCATGGAACAGCAGGATAACACAAGAAGTAACAGGCAAGAGAAGACTAGCAAGGACTAATACTCTGCTTTACTGGTACAAGGTTGTGGATTTCAATGGTCTTTGGACACAGCTGCTCCCTCAAGACCACTAGGTAGATCACTGATCCTCTGTAGAAAAAGTACTAAAGGAAAATATTGGTTAACTTTTTATTCTCATTCTGCTAGTGGGCAGCACAAGCCCCTCAAATGCAGAAGTTCTGCCATTTCTTCAGGAAAATAGCCTAACTCATTGTACAACCCAACTCATTGTACAGTCTAACTCATCATTTGCCATTTCCAGTTCACCAGAAACAAAGACTTAGAAAGGCTAAGTGAGATAAAATTCACTTTACAGAAGTTTTTATTTGCCAGGGGAAAAAAAAAAAAAAAAAAAAGGAATCACATGAGTTAACCATAAATGAATAAATGAGTAGATGGCTTCTGAAGTTCTTGAGAAGTACATGGGGCACAAATCTGCCCCAAAATATAGCACTTTAAGTCACCTAGCTAAAACATATAAAACATATATCAGAGAAATGGTGTTTTATTTGAAATCCTTATTTTGTATTATATGGATATAATTTGCTATTTAACAGTTATATCATTACAGCATCCAGGGGCCTTACGTTCTGTACTAAGCGAGATGTTAACATACAAAGTGCTTCAGGTAGAGGTCTTTTTAGTCCAGTGTTCTATTTGCAAGACTTATTTCAAGGGAAAAGTGTTCTGAGGAAAAGTGTTCAAGGGAAAAGAGAACTTGAGGTGTTACTCAAGTGACTTTCCAATGCATTTTTACTCCTGCTAAATTTATGGTTTTGATAATAACAAGTGACAATAAATTTCACAGTGTGATTATACATTGCATGGAAAATAATTTTCTTATTGATTTTGTGTTTCCTAGCCACATTTCCATTTCTATGACTAGCTGTAAGCAGGGCAAATTTCTGTTCTACCTCATGTGTGGAAATCATAGTTTTGCACGTATTACCATGTTTGTTTCTGATCTCATTAGTGAAAATAGTTACAATTTTAATTTAAATATTCAGTCATGTGTCCCTTATAGTTTGCATTGGATGTTCCAAAAAACCTCTCCTGCACCATTAATTTTGAATTTAGTTGATGGTCCAATTGAGGGTGAGCCACTGTTTGCTATTACTGTGTTATAACAGTTTTAGTGTTATTTTTTATCCCATTCTTCATTATTCTAGTTATATATTTTGTTTGTTTCAGATTACTGCTGCACACTGGGTGGAAGTCTTAATTAACTAACATGCAATGAGGTTCATATCTACTTTTTAACCTGCAAGCATTACTTTTAAACCTTGTGATGAAAAAGATTTTTCTGTTTCCCCTCTAGCACGTTTGCTTTCATTGGCATGGACTTTGATTTGTCGTTATACTTCACTCCACTTGTTCAGATCTTTTGAAGTATTTTCACATCGCCTTCTGATTCTGGCTGACTTATCCTATATGATTATAAATTCAGCTGCCTCGATATTCCCTAGTGCTATATTTCTATATCACATATACATATATTAAAGAATACTGAAGTTGGTACAGAAGGTAAAGATACATCATCATAAAGTTTTAATGATGGTGTTTGATGGTTGAATCCACTACTTTTACCACCAATTCCTATTCAGTCTGATTAATTTGTTGTCTTTTACCTCAGAACTGCCTAGGCTTTCTAGTATCCTTCTATGGGTCACCTATTGAGGTCTACCAGAATAGTAAATATTTCCAAAAGCTTAATGGTACTACAGTATTTGTTTGAGTTTGGGTCTCCCTTTCTAATTTTACTAATACTGTAGAGCTATTAATCAGTACAATCAGTATGTCAGAGAAGGAAAGGAAAATAGTCTGTTAGATGAATAGGTTTATATACCGGTAAAACATGATTTAAGTAACTAGTAACAAACTGTAACAAATCAGTTGTTCCAACCAGCTTATAAGCGCATATTTAAAATAAGTGTGTGTAGATGGTGAATATCACAGCATATCTAAATTTTCTTGCAAGTATAATTTTGGATATGAAAATGTATCAGTCTATATTGGAAGTATGCTCATCAAATACATGACTAAGAATTGCATCTATGTTTATACCATAGAGGAAAAAAGAGGTTAGTCAAATTTGTTGATTTCAAATACTTCTGTCCCTGTGCTTCTGTCCCTGTTCTAAGAACATGGTAGCTAACATCTTGTGCTCCTTCTTAAAATTACAGCTGAAATCCTGGTACTAATTCAAGCCAGCAAGAGTCAAGTTCGGTTGACTTCAGTTGGGCCAATGTTTCACCTCTAGGCTTAAAAAGAGTAGTAGCTTCTTATTGTCAGAAATTTTGCTTTTTCTTTTGAGAGGAATAATGTCTGTAGAGTACATAAAAGGAGCATTATCCAATTCTGAAGAGGAGAGGACAGCTAATGAAAACAATAATTGCAGAAGATACCCACCAAGAAAAAAGAATGAGTGAATAAGTACATTTATGTATGCATTTTATATGAGCATGCATATGTAGTTAGAAGTGTTATTTGTATCTGAAATGTAACAAACACAGTGTGCAAACAAGGCTTAGAAGACATGTATAATGAGATTCAAGGTGCAAACCTTTCCAAAATGTTTATTTTGGAGAAGATGATGAGTAATACAGACAGAAAAAAATACCTCTTGTGCTTTTTCTCATTAGGTACTGCAGAGTGAATAAGATTGTCAGAAGTGGGATGTAGAGAATGTGAGGTCCTTAGCGGATTTTTTTTTTTCTCTCTCAATGTGGGAAATATCCTTTTATGACACCTTCTGCCCATCTCATATTGTTTCAAAGGGCTACAGTTATGTTGTCTAAATTTATATAATCCCCTGAACTACTCTTTCGTATTGTTTAGAATTGGAAGTAAATTGGTTTTATTGGAGTTTGAGGTACAGGATTGTTAACAAAAGGAGGAAAAGAAAAGGAACAGAATGTATGCTATAATTACTTGAAGCTTGTAGGATAAGATGCAGAATTTGGAAAGAACTGGGAAATGATGAGATACATATGCATTTGTGGAAAAAGAAAGATGAAGAAAGTGTGGAATATTCCAGACTATCACAGAAAAGAGGGGTTGGTAAAGGAAATTAAGGAGTTGCTGCATTTCTTCATAAGGGTGTTTTGCAATTTCTGTTAATGTTGACTTGAGATTCTTTTGGTACTGAATGATGTAAAACTTGAAGCCAATGAGAGAATCTCCTTATCTCTTATGCTGGTATGAATTATAAGAGATAGTGGTGTGTGGCTGAGCTCCACCACAACTGCACTCTCACTTCCACTTCTCAAAGAAGAATGGGGAGAAAATACGATGAAAAGGGCTAAAGGGTTGAGATAAGGACAGGGAGATCACACAGTAGTTGTCATGACGGGCAAAACAGACTCAGCATAGGGAGATAGTAAGATTTATTGCTAATTACTAACAAGCTAGAGAAGTGAGAAACAAAAGAAAGAAACCAAAAGCACCTTCCCCCCTATCCACCCTCTTCCACCTTCTCCCCCAGAGCAGCATGGGGGAATGGGGGTTATGGTCAGTCTATAGCACTTCTTCTCTGCCGCTCCTTCTCAGTCACTCTCATCCCCTGTGCTGTGGGGTCCCTCCCATGGGATGCAGTCCTTGCTGAACCTGGTGTGGGTTTCCCACAGGCAGCAGCTCTTCAAGAACTGCTCCAGATATGGGTACATACCACAGGGTTCATCTGTCAGAGGCAAACTGCTCCTACCTGGGTCCCTCACAGGCAGCAACTCCTGCAGGTCACCTGCTCCACCATGGTCTCTTCCATGCGCTGCAGAGTGGAACCCTGCTACACCGTGGTACTCCTTGGGCTGAAGGGGATACAGCCTGCTTCACCATGGTCCTCACCACAGGCCGCAGGGGACTTCTGCTCCGGCGCCTGGAGCACCTCTCCCCCTCCTTCTTCACTGACCTTGGTGCCTGCAAGGCTGTTCCTCACTCCTCTCACTCTCCCAGCTGCTGTGTGGCAGAGTGACTTTTTTCCCTGTCTTAAATACGCTCTTACAGAGGAGCAAACAACATTGCTTATTGGCTTGTCTCTGATCAGCAGCGGGGCCCTTAATTAACATGGGGCAGCTTCTAGATTCTTCTCACAGAAGCCACCCCTATGACCTCCGGCTACCAAAACCTTGCCACATAAACCCACTACATAGAGCAATACAAATAATAAATTATTTTGTTTTTCAGGAATTTTCAAATCTAAATAATTCTAATATAACAAAGAACTGGAAAAAGAAAAAAAAAAAAGAGAATTATGGCGAAATGGAGCAAAAATAATGGAATAACATTGCAAACTAAAATAGACATGTATGATTAAAATACCTTGACACTAAGCAGCTGTAATATTTTCTATACCTATGAATGTATTTCCTCCATAGCACAATCTCAATGTTTCTTTCCTAATAAAGGGATTTAGGTGAATTGATTAAAATATTGTGTTAATGTCTATTTTCCCTTGTGTATCCACAAGATTCTTGTTATGAACATTATGTGGATTTTATACATCTTCAATGATGTTCATTTTGATGAAATTCACTTAAAAGTGAGTATACTTTTTGCTTTTCTGGCTTTTTTATTTATTTTTTATTTTTTTATTTTTATTTTTTATGAATACAGTTCCCGAACTCCAGCCTTATCCCACATGCATGTATCTTATAACATGTTTTAAGAGAATTTTCTGATCAGTTCTCATAACTTTTTAAAATGAAACTGATTGACCTTGCCTGCATATTCTCTACTTGTGTGCAAATGGGAAATGTTTCACCTGAAGCCCAAACAACTCTTTTTGATGATTTTCCCCCTTCAATATAACCCTATTCTGTGTTGCAGGTTTGCAAATAATGAAAATTTTCATAAATGCTAAGCATTTTCCTGCTCCTAGGGTCTTTCTCTTGTCACACCTTCTCCAGGTCATATGTTCTTTAAAGCTAAATAGTATTTGTTGTGAATTGTTCCTGTGTCTGAATTCATAAACTTCTTAAAAATTCTGTAACACTGTGACTGTAAAAAAAAAAAAAAAAAAAAAAAAAAGTAAGAGAATTATTTTCATTGGATTGTATTATGTAAACAGTAGTGTTGGGAGAAACCCTGTGACAGCACATATCCCAGAAAGGCAGTAAACTGTAAAGAGTCATGCAGCCCTATTTATTAAATTTATCTAGGACTTAAAAAGAAGAGGGAATCCAGCTTTGCTGGTGATTGACCAAAAATAGAGCATTTATTTGTCTAGAAAAGAATGTTGCATAAAACAGACTTTCAAGTGAAACTACATTTCAGAGTCTCTCAGATACTCTAAGAAAGCTGCATTTTATCAGAAAGGACCTAAATTGTGTTATCAACTGGGATCACGAAACATTCTTTTTGGTAGATGTTGCAAGTTCTCTAGGAGTGATACAAAGATGTTGTAGGAGTCAAATGTGACTCCTACATCCTACACTTACCTCAGGTCAAAGCTCTGGGAATGTGATATTGTAGCACATTCTGCTATGAGGAACTTGAACTTCAACTAGAGAGACAGAGGGGACACAAGTAAAACCTTCTGCAACACTACAGCAGACCATGGAAAAGCAGGGGTTGGCTCTAAAGGGAAAACCACAATAAGCTACATATTCCCACCTTGCCAGAGAGACGCTATAAATTCTTCTGTGATACTGAGGTGGGTGCAGGAGGTTATCAGAAAAGAGTGGTGGAACTGGGGGAGGAAAAAAAAGAAATTATTGTTGCTACCAGTGACTGATTTATTTATTTATTTGTTTTTGCTTTTGTTTGTATGAATTTATTTATTTATTTTGTAGTGTTTGCACGATTCTGATGACACTGGTTCTGGAATGAAAAGTGATCTTGGATATAAGAAAACCAAAATCATGGTTTTTTTTTGTAGCTTAGTGCTGTCGATAGGAGAGTCCATTTTATAAGCAAAGAGGACTGACAGAAGTTAGTAGAGGTTTTTCCCCTTTGAAGATTTTTATGGACAAAGCTCATAAGGTCCACAGAGAACAATATGTTAATCAACGATGTGAAATATAAAGCATGCTTGACTTCCTTTCCAACAGCAGAAGTTGTGACAGAAGGTAGACAAAAAATTATCCCTTTTGTTACTGTCTTTTTCCTAGCTGCCTCAGCTACAGATAAACTAGTTTTTAAGATCAAAATGATTGTCCAAGTCTAACAAATGATGTCAAAGATGACACCATTTCATTAAGTGACGCATACTTTTTCTTGGGTTGATAAGGACATCTGACTGTATTCTGATGGACTGTTGAATGATATACTGCAACAAAAGAAGCAAAAAATCACTTTTATTTCATATGGAAGAGTAGAGGGGTGGATGATGACTGGATTTATGCAGGTAATTAACAGAATAATAAGATGCTTTGTCAATGTCTCCTCAATGACAGCTGGAGATTTTCTCAAATTCTCTTAAACTTGATGTGTATTGTACTATCTAAATAATTGCTTTTTTCTGACTGTAGAAGTGAGGGGATTTCACTGAGTACTGGAACAATGATGAAGTGACAGTAACTAACACTGAAAACAATGGGCAGAAGCCAAATTCCATATTGTGGATGCTGTGAGCATCAATTTGTAGCTCTGTTGATAGTGTTGCTTGTCTGATGTTCAGACTGATTTTCCTATGTAAAATATTGTGCCACCATGAACAATCACTTTAGGCTGCTATTCTTGCCCTTTTCATACTACTGTGAAGATGCCTAGTACTGCTGCCAATGATGTTTGTGGTTAATTTTCTAAAAGGAAGACACAACCTGAGTGCAATTAAATGCACACTGCTGATGTATCCTGGAGTGACAGCTGACTGGCAACCTGCTCAGTCTCTAGTTTTCAAGTGCTGTCCACTTCTCTCATACTCACCTGCTAACCATTTTCTTTCCTTTATCGAGGCCTACTGAATCACATAAAAGATCCTGGCTAAAAACATTTCAAGACACATTATTCTGTCATCTTTTTATGACTCTTACACATAAGGCTTATGACAATTTTGATCTATAGACAAAGTCATAAGTAATTATGCATATTACAATTGCTCAGCAAGACACTAGTTGATGTGGGCGTGTTGCAGTTCTACACAAGATTTTATAACTAATATCTAAGCTTTTATGGTTGCTTCCCATAGAAGCTTACATTCCTTTAGAACTAAAATTAAACTAAATTTTATGTTTAAAAATATTAAAAAAAGTTTAAAGACAAGCACCAAACTTCTTACCTTGCAGCATATGACTCTTTAAATTAAAAACTTGCTGCTTCATTGGGAAACTTCTGGTGTATGAAGTTTACACCCTAACTGTAGGTATTAATGCTGTATTATTCAACAGCACTCTAGCCAGCCTAGGAAAATAATTAGACTCTTAAACTGGACCTGGTACACACCTGAATAGTGCTTCTGTTTTTGCATATAGCCCCATCCTACCAAGCAGCAAAATAATTGCCTTTATAAAAACATAGTCTTTTTCCCCCACCTATCTCATGTGAAGGTCCCGTCTCTAATAGACAAGCTCAGAGAACAGCTCTGCTGTGTATGAATGCCATGCCAGGGGTTCAGGTGGTGGAATGGTAAGATAGGGAATACAGTGTGGGTCTAAAAGATACAGAAATGAAAAACAGTTGACATGCATAAAGAAGCAACAGGAAAATCACTAGCAATTCAGCTTTTTGTTTTTTCTTTTTTTTTTTTTTTTTTTCTTCCCCTCATGGTTAAGTCCTTACCTGATTGAGGTTTGAGGATTGATAAATTAATAGTGTTCTATAACTGACTTTATCTCTCAAATCCAGAGGATTGAGGCTACCATAGCACACTGCATGCACCTCACATTTTCTGGAGTGGCAGGATTTAATCTGCTGGCTACTGGAGCTGGCTTCTTTCTCTGCTCACTGGATAGTTCAGGATCACTTCCAACATGCTTCCAATAAACTACATAAAATAGGTATAGCATGGGATCCCATGAGTTGCAATTGATGTGAGTATTATGGCACATAATTTTGTTTCTGCATCTAGAGATCTGGCATACATACAAGAAGCACTGAAGTGATACTACGTCCAAGGAAAAACAAGGAAGCAGTAGGCATTAGTAATCTTGCTGAGTAAAAGAGGACTGGTTTTGTATTCATGGGAGGGAAATGTAACTTTCAATTCCATTAAAAATATAATTCATAAAAACTGAAATTAAGTACATTTGAAGTGCATTCTTTCTGTCTTTTGCACAGATGGGGTGCATCTCTTCAAGTCAAAGTTTTGGCATTATTTTTTTTTTGCGAGATTGTTTCCAGCACTGTCTTGGAGACCTCCAAGATCACCTAGTCCAACCTCTGACCTAACATTAACAAGTCCTCCACTAAACCATATCACTAAGCTCTACATCGAAATGTCTTTTAAAGACCTCCAGGGATGGTGACTCCACCACTTCCCTGGGCAGCCCATTCCAATGCCTAACAACCCTTTTAATAAAGAAGTTCTTTCTAATACCCAACCTAAACCTCCCCTGGTGCAACTTTAGCCCATTCTCCCTCATCCTGTCACCAGGCACATGGGAGAATAGACCAATCCCCACCTCGCTACAGCCTCCTTAGAGGTATCTATAGAGAGTGATAAGGTTGCCCCTGAGCCTCCTCTCCTCCAGGCTAAACAACCCCAGCTCCCTCAGCTACTCCTCATAAGACTTGTTCTCCAGACCCCTCACCAGCTTCATTGCCCTGCTCTGGACTCACTCGAGCACCTTGATGTCCTTCTTGTAGCGAGGGGCCCAAAACTGAACACAGTACTCGAGGTGCAACCTCACCAGAGCTGAGTACAGGGGGACAATCATTTCCCTAGACCTGCTGGCCACGCTGTTTCTTATGCAAGCCAGGATGCTGTTGGCCTTCTTGGCCACCTGTGCACACTGCTGGCTCATATTCAGCCAACTATCCACCAATACTTCCAGGTCCTTCTCTGCCAGGCAGCTTTCTAACCACTCATCTCCCATCCTGTAGCTCTGCTTGGGGTTATTGTGCCCCAGGTGCAGGACCCATCACTTGGCCTTGTTGAATTTCATACAGTCAGCCTCCAGCCTATCCAGATCCTCCTGCAGAACCTTCCTACCCTCAAGCAGATCAACACACAGCTAACTTGGTGTTGTCTGCAAACTTACTGAGGGTGCACTAGATCACTTCATCCAGATCATCGATAAAGATATTAAAGAGGACTGGCCCTAGTACTGAGCCCCGGAGGACTCCACTAGTGACCAGCCTCCAACTGGATTTAACTCCATTCACCATGACTCTTTGGGCCTGGCTACCCAGCCAGTTTCTAACGCAATGAAGTGTACACCAGTCCAAGCCACAAGCAGCCAGTTTCTTGAGGAGAATGCTGTGGGAAGCGGTGTCAAAAGCCTTACTGAAGTCAAGGTAGACCACTGTAGTGGGTTTACGTGGCAAGGTTTTGGTAGCAGGGAGCCATAGGGGTGGTTTCTGTGAAGCTGCCCCATGTTTGGGAAGGGCCCCATTGTTTTCCAGAGCTGAGCCAATAAGCGATGTTGTTTTGCGCCTCTGTGAGAGCATATTTAAGACAGGGAAAAAACGCTGCACCACACAGCAGCCAGGAGAGTCAAGGGAGTGAGAAAACAGCCTTGCAGGTGCCAAGGTCAGTGTAGAAGGAGGGGGAGAGGTGCTCCAGGCGCCGGAGCAGAAGTCCCCTGTGGCCTGTGGTGAGGACCATGGTGAAGCAGGATGTCCCCCTGCAGCCCATGGAGTGCCATGGTGGAGCAGGGTTCCATGCTGCAGCCCGTGGAGGAGACCATGGTGGAGCAGGTGGCCCTGCACTGACGGAGGCTGCCGCCTGTGGAAGACCCCTGCCGGAGCAGATTCCGGGCCGGACCTGTAGCCCGTGGAGAGGAGACCACGCAGGAGCAGGTGATCTGGCAGGAGCTGCAGCCCATAGGGGAGCCAGGTTGGAGCAGTTTTCTCCTGAGGGATGGACCCCGTGGTACGGACCCATATCTGGAGCAGTTCTGGAAGAGCTGCTGCCTGTGGGAAGCCCACGCCGGATCAGTTCATCAAGGACTGCATCCCGTGGGTGGGACCCCACAGCACAGGGGACAAGAGTGACCGAGAAGGAGCGGCAGAGAAGAAGCGCTGTAGACTGACCATAACCCCCATTCCCCCGTTCCCCTGCGCCGCTTGGGGGGAGGAGGTGGAAAAGGGTGGATGGGGGGGAAGGTGCTTTTGTTTTTTTTTTGTTCCTTTGTTTCTCACTTCTCTCGCTTGTTAGTAATAGGCAATAAATCTTACTATCTCCTTATGCTGAGTCTGTTTTGCCCGTTACAATAATTACTGAGTGATTTTCTCATCCTTGTCTCAATCCTTGAGCCCTTTTCACATATTTTCTCCCCATTCCTCTTTGAGGAGGGGGAGTGAGAGAGCGGCTGTGGTGGAGCTCGGCTGCTCACTCGAGCGGAACCACGACAACCACATCCACAGCCTTTCCCTCATCCACCAAGCATATCACTTTGTCAGACCAGGGCGGTTTAGCTGTAGGTGGACAGCTGGTAGATGAGCTCTTCTCCTGAGTAGGGAGGGATGCTCTGCCCTCTCTAAATGCGAAATGCTACGCAAACTGTTGCCCCATGCCCTGTTTGACCCATCCTGGTTGTCCATGCTCCTGGTTGCTTGCGCTCGCTAGGGGCTGCTTTTGAATGGCTGGGAAGGGGGCACTGTTGGCTCCGCCTATGACTCATCAGCCTCTCTCATGAGGACTGCCAGGCCCTTGCAGCTCCCTCGAATGCCTTGAGTGACCTCAATGCCAGAAAAAAAACCCTGTCCCGGAGCCGATTGCCTCAACAAGTCCCAGTGAATTTGATCTGGGGTACAGACATCTGTAGCTTTCAGCTGAAAACAGATTTCTAACTTCCAGTGAGTTTCATGATTCAGGTTAGTAGGCTTATAAAAGCAATGAATGAATTCCCACAGTGGTTAACTGAAAGTAGAATATTGGTAAGTATATGTGTGGAGGTCTGAAGAACAGTGGAGGAAGGTAAGACTTGCAGCCTTGTCTTTCAGTTTGTACTCTAGATTTGTCATTGCCACTGACGTACGCTGAATGACTTCACTCCATCCTCAAGTTTCCCAAATTTTATTCCTAACCTCGAGATCAACCTGAACAGCTTTCAGACAAGTCTTTTGACTCAGCTGATGAGAATAATAATATTATTTGATTTTTTTTTTTTTTTTTTTAAGAGTGGCTAAGATAAAAAAAAAATATAATTGTAAGATGGATAATTTCTGGGCAATAACAATATCACTTTACTCAACCTGGTAAGATCTTCTGTATACTGCTACAAACAAGACTCTGGGTAAAAAACATGGTTACTAAGATATCAAGGAAAAAAGATCCTAACATGAGGAGATTGAAAGATCTTAGAAAAGTGAAGTGAAAATGATTGTTCTTTGTGAATACTTTGTAGCATAAACACAAAGAAGAGAAAATAAATTTTTAAACTGAAAGACAATACTGCCACCAAAACACCAGGTATAAACCAATTATTATAATTGTAGGCTGTTATATCAATATTTCAAATTATTTGAACAATGTGGCTTGAGAACAACTTTCTAAAATTAAAGAAGCAAAACATAACCAATTTCATAACAGAGCTGGTTGAAATTCTGTAAATGATTATACAGTATGAATTATATATATGATTATATGACTTATACTGTATATATGAGGTATGTTAAGGGATGATATTATATGATATATACTATGTATATGTCATATGTTAAGGGATGAGACATATGTTGTCTACCATTCCTTTATTCTTAACCTTTAATGCTATAGTTAGTACAATTTGAGCACACAAATCTCATTGTGCCTTCAATACTTGCTTAAAAAACTTTGTTAATGTAGTTGTAGTAACCAAATATCAGAGAAACATGCAATCTTTTATTTGTATATTTGACACATACTCAATTTGAATGTCAGATTTGAATATATTTTCACATCAGTGAAAGGAAAATAAGTACACATTGTATCAAAAAATATATAGCAAGGAATTTTTATGGAATACATTTTGAAATTTGACTATACTATAAATGTTATGGTTTCATTCTGTTGAAATTCTTTTTTCTCAATACTCTCTGTAGTTATTAGGGTGTATTGAAAGATCTTTTACAAGATCACTGAAAGGAGTAATTTCATGTGTCAAGGCAAGCGAATCCTGGAGAATGTCATTGATACAACAATTCCTGTAGCAGTCTGCGTGTCCCTTTAGTTTTACAAGGATCTAATGCTTTCTCTGGGTAGAATTTTTAGTTAGTATTTTTTTGTTTGTTTGTTTGTTTCTGTGTTTGTTTTTTAAGCCTCATAGTCAGTGAACTATTCAGCTTCTGAAAACCAGCTGCTGAACCAGTGGATCATCATGACTATTTTCATGTCAATATGTGATTGTTAGCAAAAAATGTCTACATCTGTATTCACAAACTGAGCTCGGGCAAGACCCATCCTTCAGCACTGAGCCCAGCTGGTACAGAATAGTGGATATCTAAGTTAACAACCATTAGCAACCTCTCAGAAAAGACAGACATAACCAAATTTTATAATAAGCATGGTTCCTGGATTGTGCTAACCTTTTAACTATATGAGTTGTTTGGGATTGAAAATAATTTGTCTTTGTCACAGAATGTCCAGGGACCATTCTAAAAATTTAATGGTAAAAGGGATCACATAGCAATGCCAAGGACTGGATCTCAGAGGTTATTAAAGTATTGGTACAATGTGATGCCCATAAGTCCTATTTGAATCAGACTTTTCACATCCTATAAGTTATCAAGTAGTGTCTGATTTAAGTGATGCTTATATTGCTGATTACACTACAGCTAAAATTAAGCCATCTCCTTAAGTAGTTTTAAAAGATTGCTTACTTTCACCCTAATGCATCCTCAAGGCTCATTCTCAACTAATACCATTATATTTCATATTAATGATTTTAAATTTTTATAGTAACTGGTTCACTGAAACCTCAGGTCTTCAGTTGCTAATTTTTACACCGTGTTTACTGGAGTAATTGATCGGAAAATATGACTTGATTTCTGCTGCTGACTTACTGCTTTCTGCAAACCTGTACTGATTGAAGTGTAGCTGATGACTTTATTTTCTGATTTGGATAGCGGTATGTTTTCCTTAGGCTGAATTTAACTTTCTTATATGTAAGCAGATGCACTTATTTCACTTGATACTTCTTAGACAGTAACAGTAAAAAAGAAAAAAAGAAAAAACAAGTATGCACTGCAGGAGACTCCAGTACTACAACCAAACCATAGCATACAGTCACATAAATTAACCAGGTGGTAGATACTGTAAGGTGATATCATCATCTAAACTCACTTCATCTATTGTTTTTTTGTCAGAAATTTCCCACAGAGATATTGAAATACACTCCTATCACTGTGTATACAACTGAATCTTTTTGTGTATGCTAAATCTTTCTCCCATCACTACACTTACAAATGGATTATTTCCCTTTCCTCCCTACAGGTGTGCAATCCTGTCCATCTACTTTCATCTCCTATAACTGTGATCTCTGACATAATAAACTCTAACAAGGGAAACAAGGGACTATTAAGAACCTTATTTCTGAGCAACTGGTCAATAGCAATATTTTTTACTGTCAGCAGCCATTTATTAATATAATTATGTGGTTATGCTCATACTCATACTGTGTTCTTGTTATGCTAGGTGGAAGGGTTCTTTTAAAGCAAAAGAAAAAAGAGTTTATAAAAAAAATATTTTTATATATTTATGTCCTGTGAAGCTTCTGAGCCACTGGGAATATGAATGATGCACAAAATTCCGCAAACATATGCAGGAAAGGTATGGGGCAATATGACAGCAGTAATTCCAGGAATGCGATTTTGCTACAGCAAGGAACTTCCTTGAACTTCTTTGTTCAAAACAGGGAATACACTGTCACAGGTTGCCTTGGAGATGTAGAGGGGGGGAAAAAAGGGGACTAAACGCAATAAAAGGCTTAGGTGATTGAATTAAAGTCTGAAGTTATGGTACAAAATGCATGTTACTGCCTAACTGAGAGCTCAGCTTGGCCTCTTTGGTGGCTTACATTTTAATTGCAAAGTTTCCCAAGCAGTTAGAGCTGTGAACTTCTATATGATAATGAATGGTTCAGTCTTTCCTAGGCTGAGCATTTCACACATTCAGACCAAAATCCACACAGCACTCCACCTCCAGTCATTCCTTCATTAAATCTCTCAGAATTGCTTAAGAAAATAGTCCCAATATATCTGAAATTTCTGCAACAGCCTTTTTAAAAAGTAGGAGGGATGGGGATGTTACTGACCTTTGCTTATCTAATAGCTTATTTTTATGGGAAGTGAGAAATCTTGTTTCAGTCCCCTCTTCAGCTTGAGGGGTTACAAAATCATCTGCTTGGAAGAAAGTCTCTTTTCTGTAAGTATCTATACCGAGTGAGTCAGTTAAGGATGAGCACTGAGTATGGCTTATTATGGAGCAAGGGAGGAAATGAGGGTATTACCTCCTCCTTTCTGCTTGTACAATAGCTATGTAGTTTCAGCATTTGTGTAGCCTAGAACTTTCATTTCTACTTCCACTGCATTTTATGGTCTCCTTGTTGAATATAATATGCATCTGAATAAACCCAAGAACTACAATTCTCTTGTACTTGAGTTTGCTTGGTGGGAGATGCCTAGATCTGTCATAGTGTCCCACACTAACTGCCCCTACACCCACAACTCCATTTGGCAGTTAGACAGCTTCACTAGGAAGAGATGGATCAACTTGAATTAATATATGTAATAAATAAATATTAAAAGGGGGAGTGAAAATATTTCAACCTAATATTGTTGCATCTCTGCCATGAAGAAAGGCTGAAAGAGCTGGAGCTGTGCAGCCTAAATTAGAAGAGAAAGCTCCAGGGTGACCTTACTGCAGCCTTTCAGTACTTGAAGGCGACCTTCAAGTACTGGTGTCCATGTGGTTATTTTGCCACAAAAAGGGGCTTATAAAAAAGATGGAGAGCAATTCTTTGCTCAGTCAGATATTGAGAGGACAAGGGGGAATGGTTTTAAACTAAAAGAGGGGAGATTTAAATTAGAGGTTAAAAGGAAATTCTTCACTCAGAGGGTGGTGAGGCACTGGAACAGGTTGGCCAAAGATGTTGTGGATGCCCCATCCCTGGAGGTGTTCAGGGCCAGGTTGGATGGGGCTTTGGGCAGCCTGATCTAGTGGGTGGCATCCCTGCCCATGGCAGGGGGGTTGGAACTGGATGATCTTTAATGTCCTTTGCAACCTGAGACATTCTATGATTCTATGATTATGATTGTAAGTCTAATTGCTTCTACTTTATGTGGAATTTATTTTAGTTAGTCTTTTGCCTAATATTTAGGATCTTTAAGCTAATTAAATACCAATATTATTTTTATGATTACCAATCTTATTATATTATTACCAATATTATTATAATCAAATGAATGTAGGGAAGGCTATATTCTCAACCTAGATAAT
This sequence comes from Netta rufina, assembly GCF_964035555.1. Lineage (NCBI taxonomy): Eukaryota > Metazoa > Chordata > Aves > Anseriformes > Anatidae > Netta > Netta rufina. Next base: position 87,760,745 of record NC_140125.1, on the reverse strand, counting down.
GATTTTGGTATTGATGCAATGGATTTTATTAGGCTTCTGAGGCAGACTACAATTTGATATCTACTTAATCATTATTCTACAGTGATAGGAGAACAGTAATTATTATTTGACTTAAATACAATCAGATTTGTGTAATCCTATTCCATATTGTGAGTGTCAGAGATATTTTACCTCTCTAAATAAACCATCTGAATTATTAGTGACTTTTTTTTTTTAATTATTATTTAGAGATTATCTACTATGGTTAAATCATATTTTATTATGAAATGATAAAATAAATGGGACAAAAATACATCTTGAAATACTTTGAGAACCTCCTGCTTATAATCTGAGATACTGTTTTTTTTTTGAGAAATGGAAATGTTCACCTCATGAAATAGCCAATTCGTGAATATTAATAGCAACCATCACCTTCTGAAAATCACATGCTGGATAGGCATTTGATTAATAATGCAATAATACAAATCACAATGCAAATTAAATTCAGGAAATAAGATAACAGATGGTAAGCTATTCCTCTCCTCGGCAGACTGGCATTCTGTAGTTGCAGGATATCATAGTTCACATCTCTTTTATCAATATATTTAACTCTACATTTGCAATGAATTTTGGGAATGTAAATATAGTTCCCTGCTTTTAAAAAACAGATGTATGATTTGTCTATGATTGTATTGGCTTACCTATATATGACGGATATATGAATATTCAGAAGATTAAAAATAAATTTTCTTTGGAATTACTGATGCAGCATGAAGAGCATTTGTTGGAGTGATTAGGAATGTTACATACATCATCGTGAACTGACTCAAAATGTATCTAGAACTGTCAATCCCCGATTTTTATGTAATTCACCAGTTAAATAACATTAAAAAACAAAACAAACAAACAAAAAAAAACCACACAAAACCACTTTAATTCTTTCCTCCTCTTCCCAAACCTATAAACCCCTGTTGTGTTACAGTTCTGTAAACATGCATAGCAATGGAATGTACCTTATTCAGAAGTTTCAGATATTGTTATTACCAAACGTGTACAACAGCCACACTTCAAGGCTTATCAGGTTTCGATTAATTCCCTAATTACTAGGGAATTGCAATATTTTGTTTATTTACCTTAATGCAGTCATCAAGTGCAGACAGCTGTTGTCAGAAAAGGAAACATAATCTTTATCTTTAATTTAGAGTGCAGAGGAAAGGATGGCTTGCTTTCTTTCAAGCTGCCGTAAACATTATGTGTGGGATGACCATTTTTCTAAATGATAAATCCAACAATGATAATAGATTTAGAAAAGTAGTCACTTCACCTACATATTACATTGGATAATCTAAAAAGTTTTTTCCACATTAGATATTATTCATATCTTCGAAAGGAATACAACTGGCTTTTACAACTGGCTGTTCTTTTACATGTTGATGTTAGTTGAACATCAATTGATTAAGTACTCTTATCTCACAAGAAAACACACAGATACAGAATCATAAATTCCTTCTTTCTGACAGGATGTTAGGGTTCAAAGTTTAAGAATATATATAATCTGTGTGAGGGGTACAAACTAACATAGAAACCTTAACTTTTCTCTTTCCGGTTCTAATATCTTGGAGAATTTTGGCATGTGCTTACAGACTAGAGCAAGTACTATAATGGCTATCCATTTCCACTCTTTTAGAGCAATAGCTATTGATCTGTTTTTCCTTTGTCATCAAAGTCCGAAGCTTTAGCTTCTGGTGTGTGCCTGTGAACTTTCTAGTTGCATCCTAAATTGTCTTCTCCAGCTATTTTACTGCAGTCTTTTTTGCTTCCAAAGAATTATTTGACTTATTTTAAATGTAAATATGCATGTAACTAACAAGAATCATCTACTTCCCAGCTTGCTATTCTCATTTCTGTCTTCTTTGGAACATACAAACTGTCACAGAGGATCAGGGTATAGCTAAACATCAGCTGCATCTGAAAGAGGAAGAAGCTTTTTGTAGGTGTTGAATTTAACATACTGCAAGAGAATTTAGCTGGAAATCTTAGTGTGAGGATTCATACACTTTATTAAACTTGTAATATATGTACTGAAACTCCGGATGCTGTTGTCCATTTTTTTTTCTTTTTTCTTTTTAATTATTTTTATCTTTTATTTAAGATTTGATATAGTTAAATATTTGACCTCATGTATATATACATAGTAATAAATACCACACATTAACATTGCGTTACAGGACTCCTTCACTGGTTATTGTTTGCCAACGCATGCTTTATAACAGTTTGTACTACCATCAGGTAAGATTTCTAATATTTCCTCTCTCAGTTTATCTCCTTCCTGTTCTGCTTTATTCCCTTTTAGTAGTTTATGCTGTTTCCCTCCTTTCACTAAGTCTACCCACATGTTTAAACCGGGATGTAAACCTTTTGCTATGGCACAGTGAATTCTGACATGGATTCAGATTTTTTTCTAACGTTATAATTTCTGCATCATAACCAATGACTGCTGTATAAAACGTCTCTTTCTCTGTTCCAAGAGAAAAAAAAAAAAAAAAAAAAAGTGTTCAAATGCTTTAACAAAGTAATTTATTTATTTATTTATTTATTTATTTTGAGCTGGGATAGAAGAGCAGAGAAAGGCACTAGTCTCTAGGGAGGTGACAGACTTGACAGACTTTGTTTTAGGTTGTGCCTAACCTTACCTAACCTCCTGCTTGGAGGTTACACTTACACTTACACTTAGCCTTACACTTACCCAAGGATGATAAGGATTTGGAGACACGTGCGGGATTCTGTAATCTAGATTTAAAATATAATCTCACAGGTTGCAAGGGGCCTCTAGAGGTCTTCTGATGCAATTGCCTGCCCAAAGCAGGTCTGGTTACAAAAGATACTTAGGGTGAAGCTGCTTCTTTATTTGAATTGTCCTTAGTCTTTCAGCCACCTTTGATACAACACTGTCTGAGATCAAGGCTTTCCAATGGTTTCTTTAGAAGAGGGTCTGTTGAAAGATAGAAAAGGTGTTACTTGCATTTTTAATTGAGGAAAAAAATCAGGAAAAAAAATCTAGCATTTTTAGGTGTTCCTCTTCATGCTATAACAGGTAGCTCATGCCAGAATTTTATTAATATTACAGAAACTAGTTAAGTCTGGGAACTCATGACATTCAGAAATCTTGTGGATATGTTGTCCTGCGTACAGAAGGCAAAAAAATTAATCCACTTTGGAGGCTCAGCAAGTTTTTCTTGTCTTTTCTGAGCCCTCCTTAGAATGTAGGTCTCATGAATGAAAATTGCATTTGGGTTTTAATGCCATTATAGGCTTCCTCTTAAATTGCTTATGAAGGATACTTATTGCTATTGAAACATTAAAGTAGACTTTTTATTAACAGTTGTGTCAGGTCACCAGTTTTGCATCAGAAGCTCTTTTTCTGTAATGTCAATGCTACATCTTTCATAACAATAAGCTTTCAGAACAGAGTGAGATTTGTATCCAGGATGAAGGCAAGTCACACATAGAGTTGGATGACAGATTCCTATTTTTGTACTACCAGAAAAACTGCAGCATCCTTTATATACTCAGAATTTTCAAAGTATTTCTATATCTTTATATATCTACACTGTGCAGTTCAGCTGAAAAGGGGGTTGGAGGTTGGGAAGTTTATTAATACTTTATTATACAGCATCAGTAGGAAATTGATGCAAACCCCTCTGATTTCCTAGAGTTAAGATATGGTAAGTCAGGAACATACAAAACCAACAAACCAAACAAAATCAAACAACAACAAAAACTTTAAGCTGTAATACAAGAGATCTGTTATGGTAAAAAGATCATGCATATTATAAGAGAAAGTCAATAAAACAGTCACTTACTCCTTTGTTCATATAATCCCTAAATCTTTCTAGATGGATAACCTTTCATTATTCCCTGCTGAGAATTCCTTCCTGTAGTGACCTATGATGGCACTCTTCTCACCCACTACAGTGGATATGTTTATCCAAGATAGTTGTTATAGAATCATAGAATCATAGAATATCCCAAGTTGTAAGGGACCCACAAGGATCAAGTCCAACTCCTGGCACCACAGAGGTCTACCCAAAAATTCAGACCATATAACTAAGAGAACAGTCCAAATGCTTCTCAAACTCTGACAGGCTTAGTGCCCTGATTATGTCCCTGGTGAGTGTGTTCCAGTACAACAACCCTGTCAGTGAAGAACCTCTTCCTGATATCCAGCCCGAACCTCCCCTGTCGAAGTTTGACACCATTCCCTATTATTGGTCACTAAAGAGAACAGATTGGCACCTGCCCCTTCACTCCCCCTCGTGAGGAAGCTGTAGACTGCAATGAGGTCTCCCCTCAGCCTCATCTTTTCCAGGCTGAACAGGCCAAGTGATCTCAGCCGCTCCTTGTACGTCTTCCCCTCTAGGCCCTTCACCATCTTTGTACATGTAGCCCTTCTCTGGACACTCTCCAACAGTTTCACATCCTTTTTGTAACTGGGTGCCCAGAACTGCACACAGCACTCTAGGTGAGTCTGTACCAGCGCAGAGTAAAGTGGGACAATCACTCCCCTCAACTGAGTAGGGATGCCATGCTTGATGCACCTCAGGATACTGTTGACCCTCCTGGCTTGCAGGGCACACTTCTGGCTCATGTTCAGCTTTCTCCTAACCACAACCCCCAGATCCTTCTCTGTGGGGCCACCCTCCAGGGTCTTGTCGCCCAGTCTGTACATATAGCCAGGGTTGCCCCTTCCCAGATGCAGGACCTGGCACTTGCTCTCATTAAACTTTATGTAGTTGGTGATTGCCCAGCTCTCCAATCTGTCCAGATCTCTCTGCAAGACCTTTCTACCCTCAACAGTGTCAACAACTCCTCACAAGTTCTCCCAACAGCTCCTCCTATATGTTCTGTCTATAGTCATAGGAGAGAAATGTGCTTTAAAATGTATTTCATCTGATATATTTTAGGTGAGATAAAACAAATTATTCTTTGGAAGAATTTATTTGTAAAGGAAGTATCAGGCAACAAGTGAAGATGTTCTCTCGGATGAATCCCATCTCTAACTATTACTATGCAATTGTTAATTGCCTTTTCATACGTATAGAACTCAGTGGATTTGGACGATGAAAACCTTAATTTCATAGAATTTTAGCTGTCTTTACAAATATAAAATGTCTTACATAATGATTACCTGAAAATTTCCTTTCTTGGAATATTCAGATCCATAAATTCAAACCACCCAGAACATGTTGTTACTTAAAATGACACTAGATGAGTAATTGACACTCAGTTTGCTACTTCTTTTTCATCAAACTTCTCATTTTCATTTTGAGGGAGGTCTCTTTTATTTTATCTTTCTGCCTTTTTTTTTTTTTTTTTTTTTTTTAACAATACTGTTATTGAAGTTCCCCAAATATATAGGTTTCCCATAAATGGCAGCACCTCAAAAATGAAACTGCCAATCTTTTGCTATTAACTAGTTTGTCCTGCCTTGGGGCTTTGCAGAAGACAATTGACTGTCCTGATATTTCCAGGAGGAAAATTTTCAGGCATGGCACAGAATGGAGTTTTCCCGCTTGCTGAAATGCTAAACAAATATAATTAGCAATAATGGTGAGTATCTATTTATTCTGGTAAAAAAAAAAAAATAAAAATCTATAAGAGGTGTGTATAGGTCATGTTAAAAATATGCACAAAATCAGAAAAGGAAAGTCTTTGGACATATCAGATTTTGGTGAACAATCAAAATATTGATTCCACTCTAGGATATTGGTTATGTGACCTCTGTTGTGGAGCACTGAATTGGTGGAAAGGATTTTGATTTAATGAGTGTAATATACTGCTGTGTTCTTGTCAAGGTCTTCTACGTTTCTGTTTACAAACCACTTGCAGATATCTTGGATTTAACATTTTATTTTCTCCTTGTTTTTAGTAATAATTTATTGCTTTAAAGTATCTACAAAACTGAGATGTTCGGGAAAAGACATTGTCTTTGATTAAGTAATAAGAAATCATTACTTACTCAAAGTCCTCTTTATTTTATTATCATTAATATTATCATATAGAAAATATCTATGTTTCTATGTTCTATATTCTGAAGCTTTGAAATTCTTTTCCCCCTTTTCCTTCCCCTTCCCCTTCCTTTTCTGAGCAGTTTAGAAAACTCTATGCCTGGGAAAGTAGAAGTAAAAGATTTCAGGTATTAAAGAGTCTCTCCTGTCGACTCTGTGGACATCTATGAAACAGTCTAAATGGAAAACTGGAGAGCAGTAGAGCAATAGGAGAAGCCAAGCAGAAAAATCAATGGGTCAGGAAGTTAAGCTGCTCTATGCATGCTTCCTTTTATAACAGTTAAGTATGTTGTTTCTTTTCCTCAACCTGCTTGGAAGTGCTCTGGAAATAAAACAAAACCAAAATATTTACACTGTCATTAGCAGGTAGGGTTATCAAGATGGGTTGAACTCTAGTTCTGCATCAGTGAATAATTAAAATGAGGTCCTAGCATGATGAGTGGGGGCAAACAACAGTGGACTGAATCAAGCAGTCAGAGTTTGTTGAGCCCAATAGCTCATTTTGGCCATTACCAGAGAAGGCTGCTCCTTACCCAAGCCAGTTAATACGTGTTTAACTTTCAGTATTCAAACAATATTACCGGAGTTGATGATTGTAAGCAAGATAAGGAAGCTAAAGGATTTTAGAGAATCATAGAATGGCTCGGGTTGGAAGGGACCTTAAAGATCATCCAGTTCCAACCCCCCTGCCATGGGCAGGGGTGCCACCCACTAGATCAGGTTGCTCAGGGCCTCACTCAACCTGGCCTTGAACACTTCCAGGGATGGGGCATCCACAACATCACTGGGCAACCTACCACCCTCTGAGTGAAGAATTTCCTCCCAGCCTCTAATCTAAATCTCTCCTCTTTTAGTTTTAAACCATTCCCCCTTGTCCTGTCAATATCTGACTGAGCAAAGAATTGCTCTCCATCTTTTTTATAAGCTCCCTTTAAGTGTTGAAAGGCTGTGGTCAGGTCACCCTGTAGCTTTCTCTTTAGGCTGCACAGCCCCAGTTTTCTTCACAGGAGAGGTGTTTATGCCCTTTGGTCATCTGTGGGGCTCTTCTGGACCTGTTCTAACAGTCCCACGTCCTTCTTGTGCTGGGAGCTTCAGACCTGGATGCAGTACTCCAGGTGGGGCCTCACGAGGGCAGAGCAGAGGGGGGACAATCACCTCCCACCCCTTCTGGCCACTTCTCTTTTGATGCGGCCCAGAATGCAGTTGGCCTTCTGGGCTGCAAGTGTGCACTTCTGGCTCATGTCAAACTTTTTGTCCACCAGAACCGCCAAGTCCCTCTCCTCTGCAGGTCTGCTCTCAAAGAGTTTTTCTCCCTGTCTCTACTCATGCCTGGGATTGGCCAGGTCCAGGTACAACATCTTGCACTTGAACTTGTTGAACCTTGTTTGGTTCACATGGGCCCCTTTCTCAAGCTTGTCCAGGTCTCTTTGGATGGCATCCCTTCCTTTTCCTGTATCAAGTGCACCACTCAGATTGGTGTCATCTTCAAATTTGCTGAGAGTGCACTCGATCACACTTTGTCATTGATGAAGATACTAAACAGTATTGGTGCCAGGACAGACCCCTGAGGGACACCACTCATCACTGGTCTCTACCTGGGCATAGAGTCATCGACCACCACTCTCTGGGTGCAACCTTCAAGCCAACTCCTTATCCACTGAATGGTCCACCCTTCAAACCCATATCTCTTCCATTTGAAGACCAGGATGCTTTGTAGGACCATGTCAAAGACCTTACAGAAGTCCAGGTAGATGACATTGGTCAGTCTTCCCTTGTCAACTGATGCAGTCACTCCACAACAGAAGGCTACTAGATTGGTCAAGCATCATTGTCCTTGGTGAAGCCATGCTGGTTGTCTTGGATCACCTCTTTGTCTTGCATATACCTTGACATTGCTTCCAGAAGGATCTTTTCCATGATCTTGCCAGGCATAGAGATTAGGCTCACTAGTGTGTAGTTCTCTGGGTCCTCCTTTCTACCCTCTTTAGAAATGGGAGTGTTGTTTCCCTTTTTCCAGTCACCAGGGACTTTGTCTCACTGCAAGGACTTTTCAAATGAGAGAGAGGCTTGCAACTACATCAGTCAATTCCTTCAGGACCCTAGGATTCATGTCATCAGGCCCCATACACATGTACCTGTTCAGTTTCATCAGATGCTCTTGAACCTGCTTTTTGCTTACAGTAGAGGGAACTTTGCTCACCCAGCCTCCATCTATGGGTTCAGGGAAACAAAAGATGTAGGAAGCCTGACTGGCAGTGAAGAATTTGATTTCCAAACAGACTGCAGGATGGCTGCTGAAGTCTGAATTCATGCCACTTCTTGGGCGGAGTCAGTGAAGAGAGGGACATCTCTGGATCTTCACTTAGATCTCCTGAGGCCCAGCTATTTTTCTGTATTTTCTGTTCTCTTGAATATAAAGACAGACCAGAGTGACTTGGCTTCTAGTGTAGAGAACTGATTCAAATGCTGGAAGATAAGTGGGATAAATCCTAGCCTAAATCATTTATTTGGCTTACTATATAAATGTGCATTTTATGATTCATTGAATTTTGAGGAAAAATGCTATAAAGGAATTTTTCTTAATAGTATGAGGAGCAGAGTAATGAATGAAACATTATCTTGAAGAATTACTTAGAATATGGTTATTTGTCTTCTGGCAGCCTGTGGGCCTTAGTGATGACTTGCATGATGTCCTCATTACTGTTTAGTGGGAAAATGCTAGTAGGCAAGACTGCCCATGCCAGTAAGACAGACAAAGGTAATCTAAAAATGCCTTCAGAAACATCTGGCATGTATGCATGTGTATGTGTCTTTACATCTATAAATAACCATGACAACACTAGTATTTCTGTATTCATTCTATAAGGACTGTATTTCCTGACTGTGGATGCAGAACTCTGGTTTCCATTCAATTAATCAGCATTTGTATATCTCTGTTTTATCTTCTTAGGGTAATCATCATATCATGCAGTTGTGTGTGTAAGCATAGCACAGCATGCTTCACACAGAAGCTTTTGAAAAAAAAAAAAAGTATATCATTGGATAAATACAAAGATACCTGTTTCATCAACACTAGTTTCCAAATGGATATAACTTTTTTTTTTTTTTTTTTTTTTTTTTTTTTCATAATCTCCCCTGTATCACAGATTTTTTTTTGTTTGTTTGTTTTGATTTGATTTTTTTTCTGGAGCCCTATCTTGCTTTAATTATTCTATTCTGGAAACTACATATCTCTTCTGGCATGAATTACAGTGGCATAAGGTTTTCACAGATGCAGCACAATGTCAGAATAAATCTTTCTATATGACTAATCATACTACTTTTGTACTGCTCTTCACCTGCACCAGCCTCTCTGTTAATCTTTACATCCTTTGTTGCTCTGGCATCATTTTGACAGATTGTTCTCTTTCTCTCTTAAAATGCTTATATGTAGTCAGGTGCAACCCTTACATCTATAGCTGGTGGCAGGCTCAAATATGACAAGTCCTATGTGTCTTACGGCTGTCCTTGTTTGTTGTTCCCATGACCCCCTTGTCCTACAAGGAGAGGCATATGTTTTGCACTACTGAACAGAGAATCACTGTTCTATTTGCACATTTCAGAATGAAACATATCTTGAAACATAACATTTCAGACTGTTTCATAGCTTGAAACAGATTTCCAAATTTAATAACTTTCAAAAAAAGCTAATTTAAAGTTGATAAAAATATTTTATTTTGACAATAAAACTCTGACATTTGACAATTTAAGAATTTATGTTACCACATTTCATACAAATAAAACAATTAAAAAATAATTACATATTAAAAATGACAAAATATTTTGTCAGTGTCTAAACATCTCTGCCTTTTTTCCCCAAAAAGAAATTTCAGGAGAACCTGCAGGATTTCATGATTTGATACAATTACATTTCTCAGGGGAAAGATATTTCAAATGTTTTTTCTGGTTAACTCTAGACCAAACTGAATAGTTATCTATGGAAAGCCAAGTTCTGTCAGTAAAGGCCATGAAAAATTAACTCGTTATATAACTTAAAAGCTGTAATAAATGGCTCAGTCTTCAAAATAGGACTATAATCAAAGTTTACAATTTATTAAAGGAATAGAGGTAAGCAAACAGTGCTGGGTGCACCAGGAGTCTCTGCTCCATCAAGACGCACACCAGTTACATCAAGCAGCTGATTTTTATGCTCCTAGGCTAATACATATTCATAACTACTTCTAAAAAAACAGGGTTATTATAATCAGTTTCCGGAATTCAAACCCTCCTACCGGAGCATGTGTATCAGTCTCTGGTGGTCCCTCTGAGGGTCTCTGGGGGTCTCTCGTGCTGAAGGCTCATAGTCTTCCTCCCTCTTATCCTTCTCCTTTGTCCAACTTGGCTGTATGTCAGAGACTTGTGCAGCATCCCCTGCAAGCTTTGTCTTTTAGTCGTTCTTCAGCTCTCCCCATCTCCTTAATCTCCTGGCCAGGTATCAGAGACTTGTATAGTGTCCCATGCAATAGTCATAATAGTTAGCAGTTATTCTGAAACTCCCCAGATATCAGAGACTTCAAGGAAAAGCCTACAAACACATTTTCCTTCAAGCTCTCTATTGACACAAATTGCTAAAACATTCCTTTGCAAGATACAAGAACTATATACATTAACCACTCTGTTTTTCTTAGACTTGTGGTTATACAAGGGTATGTAAGACAGAAGGTCACATTCATCATATCATGCAGCCCTAGCGTTGTTCCATACTGACACGAATCAGATGAACATATTTCACAAAGCCATTGACATTGACATGTCTGTCAAATGTCTGCCAAAGACATTTGTGGAGACCTATGAAGAAAAGTTGCCTCACAGCTCTAACTAACCTCTGGTAGCCTTGCAATATCTTCTGCCCTGGCTCCTCAGGTACCCCTTCCAGCCACTGCTGTGGACAAGCAGCTCTTTTTTTGGATGTCAGTCCCTTTGCCTCTCTCTCCTATGGCCCACAGTGGTGGCTGGATAAGATCTCTCTTGCTTTGCTCATCTTCTTAACCTTGCCTGCAGTTTTTAGTAGGTAATCAGTCTGATTTTCTGATAATAGAATACCTCCCTAGAAAATGGAACCTGAAGCCATGGACAAGGAAAAGAACTAGCCTGTCCCTGCTCTGTTGAGCAAATGATGTTCCTCTCCTGTGTTATTTTCTAGTCACTATTGTGCAGGTGCATTGTGCTCCCAGAAGTTAGATAGACACATGAAAACAGTGGCATCATGTGGCTGTAAATGTACTTTGTGCTGTATTTTTCACTGAGCATATCTGAGCAGGGATCAGTGTGGTGCAGGTCTTGGGACAATGTAACCTTTATAGAACAATTTCAGACCAGATGTGGAAATTGCGCAAGAATTTGTTTGCTTGCATGCCCTGCACAGAGTGGTTTCTGATCAGTGGGAAGCAAGTTGTATCAGAAGACAGTAAACTTGCTTAAAAAGGTGGAAGGATGAGTTCAGTGGATTCCTGGTATGCTTTATAGCAATTATCTTAGTATCTGACATCTCCACTGTCACGTGAAGATTTCTGCTCAAGATTTCCTACCTCATCCTGGAAAACTGGTAGAGACTATGGTGCTGTGTCTGACTGGGATGGAGTTAACTCCCTGCAGCGGCCCATAGAGTGCTGTGCTCTGCACTTATAGCTAAAACAGACCAGTGTCTATGGCTGAGCAGTGCTGGCACAGCACCAAGACTCCTCCAAGCCTCAAGAGCCTGCAGGCTGGGGAGTGGGCAAGTGATGGGGAGGGGACACCACCAGGGCAGCTGACCTAAACCAATCAAAGAGATATTCCATGCCGTATGATATTACCCTCAGCAATAAAAGGTGAGAAAGGGAAATGGGGGGGAGCTCTTGTGGAAGTGTCTGTCCTCCTGAACAACCGCTATGCGTATTGAGGCCCTGCTTCCCAGGACGTAGTCAAAATTCGAACATTGTTCATTGATAGCAAGTAGAGAGTAACTGCTTTTCTCTCTCTGTGCTTCCACACAGCCTTTGCTGTGCCTTGAGCTCTTTGTGTCGTACTTTCTCCCCCTTCACCTTTGAGGAAGAGAGCAGCCATGGTGGAACTTGGCTGCCCACCCAAGTAAAAACACCACATTATGCAGAGTTGGGAGGTCAGGTAGCCACAAATACAGACAAATTCCACCACAAGGATGTTTCAATGAAAAAGGACTGTACAGGGAGATCTGCTGGGAGTGCAGCCACAGCTAGTTTGCCTTTTCCAGAGCTAATCCAGGCCTCTCTTAAATCACTCTGAGACTGTAGAAAACCATGGAAAAACAATTTTTTACACAGTCATATCTTCAGCTGCTCTTACCTGAGTTGGAAGTTGGCGTCTTTCACACTCTCTGAAGTTCTTTGTGCTCATTGTACATCCATACCAGTTTATCATTTGGTCTTAGTCTGTCTTCATTTTCAAGAGGGTGAAATTCAAATGACTATCCAACAAACATCTACTTTAGTGTGTTCTGAGCACTTTCCAGGCTCCCTTGACTGCACCGAGTAGCCTTCCATTCAGTGTAACAGGTGCTTACACAGCTAGTGCACATACAGAAAACTAATTTCAGACTCCTAATTTCAAACTGAATCTCACTCAAAGCTTTTCAATAGCACATCTTCACATCTTTAAGCTTCTTTCCTTGCCCTGTCAACACTCTGGTTCTTCATATTTGTTGCAACAGATCAGAGTCATTAACTGATTGTTGATCTGTTGTCCAAACAGGGACAAAATGATAACAAGTCTAGGCACTTTTTGTTGCTGATCTTTCCATAATTATTTTGAACCCTACTACTGCTACAAACATCCATATCTCATTTTACTTAAAAAAAAAAAAAAAAAAAAAAAAAAAAGTTCTAGGAAACAGTGATAGCGATCAGACAGACAGAGTAGCAGCCAGAATTTATACAAAATGGAAATTTTTCCCATGTGCTTTGAATTTGTATAACAATTTTTGGTCTCCTTGGATCAAAAGGGAGATAATGAATAGAACTACAAGCCGACATCCTTTCCAGGAATTTGAATGAATTTGAGATGAGCAAAAGGGAGAGGTGAAGACTGAGTTAACTTTCTGACATCTTCTCCATTGATTTAATGGGCGTGAGATCTTCATCTATATTTATATATGCATATTATGAAAGAGGATAAGGAACAGAGGTTGGTAAATTGAGGGACCTTTTTTTTTTTTTTTTTTTTTTTTTTCCACAATTAACATGGTAACAAGTTTTCTCATCTCTTAAACAAAGTCATCAATAATTCAAGGACATTTCATAATGACAGCATTTCAGAAACCACAGAAATCAAGATGCGTCTCTCTAAGTGTCCATTTATGGTCATATTACGTCTGTGCCTATGCTCCGACTCATTCCAGTAATTCAAGGGCTTTTTTATTTATGTGCACAGATAAGACCCTCCTGAGACTTCTCTTCTCCAGGTAAAACAATGCCAGCTACTTCAGCCTCTCTTTTTATGTCAGAGGCTACTGTACCTTAATTATCCTCATGGTCTTTGATTTCAGTATGTCCATGTTTCTTTTGTACTTGAGAGACCTGAACTGTACCCAGCACTACAGACGTCTCACCAGTTCTGAGTAGAGGGGAGAGACCACCTCCCTTGCCCTGCTGGTGATGCAGCCCAGGATACTCTAGACTTCCTTTGTTGCTAATGAACTTTACTTACTCATGGTCAACTTATTTTTCACCAAGACTCACAGATCCTTTTCAGCCAATATGTTTTCCAGCCAGTAGGCCCCAGTATATACTGCTGTAACAGGTTATTCCTCTCCAGGTGCAGGATTTTGCACTTCCCTTGTTGAACTTCATGAGATTCCTGCTGGACCTCTTCTCCAACCTTTCAAGATCCCTCTGAATGGCAGCATGACCCTCTGGTGTATCAGCCACTTCTCCCAGTTTCATGTATTCTGCAAACTTACCCATGGTATACTATGTCTTATCATCCAGGTCATTAATGAAGATGTATCAACATGTACCAAAACCCAGGGTACCACTGTTTTATGGGTTTTAGCTGGAATTTGTGCTGCTGATCACAGACTTTTGAGCCCTGCAATCCAGACAATTTCAGTCCTTCTCATTGTTCATATATCTAGTCTGTATTTCATAACTTTGTCAGCGGGAATGTTACAATAACAGTATCAAAAGCTGTCCTAAAATTAAGACAAATAACAACTCTTGTTCTTACTTCATCTGTTGAGCTAAGCATCTCCTCATAGAAGATGGTCAGGCTGGTCAGACATGCTTCCCCCTTCATAAGTCTATGCTGACTGATACCGATTACCTTATTTTCCTTCATATATTTGAAAACATTTCCAAGATTATTTGCTCCATCACCTTTCCAGGGACTGAGGTGAGAATGCCCGGCCTGTTCCTCTTGCTTGCTTTCTTCCTGTCCTCAAGAACTTTGCCATATCACTGTGACCTTTTGAAGATAATTGAAAGTGGTTTTGCAATCAGGCAGCTTCCTCAGAACTTGTGGGTCTATGATATCAGGCCCCAGGTACTTCTGTGCAGTTTGTTTAAATGTTTCCTAATCTGATTGTCCTCCATCTTTCTTGCTCCTGGCTTTCCCACTATCCTCAAGGACCTGTGATTCCTGAAGGCTGGTATATTACCTGTAAAGACTGATGCAAAGAAGCCAATGAGTATATCTTCACCATGCCATTTGTCACTATTTTCCTCACTCTATTTTTCCTTTTTCCTTCCCTAGTTTCCCTTTTTCTGTTATAGTTACAGAAACCATTCCTTCCATATCTGACTCCAGGTGGGCTTTGGCTTTCCAGTTTGCACAAGCAGAAGGTGTCTCTTTGTTCCTCCAGAGTCCATTCTCCCTGCTTTTTTTTTTTTTGTCAGGAGGTCCTTGTTCACACCTGCAGACGCTCTGCTACCTTTGCCTGATTTCCTGCTAATCAGGGTAGGACACTCTTGAGCTTGGAGAAGGTGATCCTTGCAAATCAACCAGGTGTCCTGGCCTCTGTTTCCTGATCACATCCCATGGAATTAATCCATGAATGTTCCTGAATAAGCCAGAAACATTGACATTATTACAAAGTATGAGTCTCAATCAGACACTAATTCAGAAATTAGCATGTGACAAAAGATTCCTTTAAAAGCAAATAATTTGAAAAGGAAATTGTTACTGACACACAGTTAAACACTCAAGAGACAATGTGATAGTTAAGATTAGCAGAGGAATATTAATGCTGCCTCTTAAATGCAATATCATAAATGCATTTTATGATAAATATTTACATAGTAAATACACAACATCAAATTATGCAGTTCCATGCCCTAAGCACTCTTAAATTATGCAACTAGGTATGGCACTTTAATATGTGAAAATTGTGTGAAAGTCATCAGTGTGAAATTTACAGAATAAGTTTCCTATGAACTATCCTGCAGATCCTTTAAGATGTTGTGGAAAAAAAAAAAAAGTCAAATGATACTGGAGACTGAAAATAATGCAGAAAAACTAATGGCACAGAGAAAGCAATAAAACTGATGCAGAAGCTCGGAACCACTTCTATAGAACTGAATACAGTTGGAGTCCTTGGCTTGAGAGAAGATGACTGATGATATGACATCAGCCTATAAAAATAATTATTTTTATTATTATTGTTATTATTTTTGTAATCTAAGAGGCAACATCCAATGACGCTGCTAAACAATAAGAGGCAGTTTGCAAGCACTGTATAATTCCATTGTGAAATTTGTTTTTAAGGATATTAAACACTCTAAAAGTGAAAGCAAATATTTAAAAAATATTAAAATATTAAATATTAAAATATTAAAAAGTGAAAGCAAATATTAAAAGAAGCAGGCAAACTGACAGAGACTAGGTCTGTTGGTGAGTCTTCAGGCATTCTGGTTTGCCTCAGGAAATCCATGAAGCTGGCCACAGTAAGAGTTAGAAATCCAGGCTACTACAGCCTACATCTTATCCACTACCACAGACAGTAGTTTCTTTACAACTTTTTTTCCCAGTCACATATACTTTGAATCTAAGCTAAAAACTGCTATTTAGGTTGTTGAAGGACAAGAATTTCTGTTACGTACAGATGACAGAACCCCCAACCCATTTTATACATTCAATGGAAAATGCCATTAGTAAGAAACTCAAATTAAAGTTTTTCAGGTGAAAACTTAACAGCCTCAATATCTCAAGATTAAATGTGACCAGCAAACTTCAACCCTGCCTGCTTTCTAAACATAAGTGGATTAAACTCTCTGGTCTTGCAAGATGCTGAAAGAAAGTAGTACATTCAAGGGTAGATTTCAGCTTTGAAGCCCTAACTCTGAAATTAATTTTCCCCTGGTAGGCTGAATATATTTCTTTTAAAGTAATGTTTCCACTGTTTTGTGTCCCTTGGAAGAGAAGAAGGCTCTTGCTTTGAATTTTTTTTGAATTTGAATTATTTGATTGAAGTAGTGAATAATTGAGGATTTGTGTAAAACAGTGATTGAGAATAATTTTTAGTTTATTGTTAAATCATGGAATTTTATGTTGGAGACGAGAATTATATGTGTGGGTGTATAGATGGACTTAGATTAATATTTTGTGTACAAAGAACACAGGATGAACTTACTTACCACAGATTTACAAAATCCGGGTAAACTATCAAATAGCTGTTATTCTAGAATGAGTGTGTTGGAGTACTCTTAGAGAGAGAGAAATACTGTGCAAAATTGTGTCTCTACAAAATACTTTAACCTTCGAGGTTCAGCCTGGGGATCAAATGTTTAAATAAAGCTATGGCCTGTTTTGCCTTTATGTGACAGGTGACAAGTCTATTGACAAAAACAGACCCTGATCCAACTGGATGTGATGCTCCTTTAAACTTGGTTTTGGTCAGTAGTTAAGACATTAGAGAAAACTTGATTTTCTAGGAAAAGAAAATTAGTTAAATCTAATTTGTTCCAGCCTCAATAAAATGCTTGATCCGGTAGCTATAAAGAAAAAAAAAATGTAAGGTTTCTTAAGAAAGAGAAGGTGGTTATAATTGCAGAGTAATTGCAGATTCAGGTTTTCACATGGAATGCCAGATGAGCTAATACCAATTACTGATGGTGCCAGACACTTAAGAAGCATTGTCATTTCAAGAGAAAACTGGGCTGGCATTCAGGAGGAAATGTGTGAGCTTTAGAAGTGAGTGAATTGAAACAGTTATTCAAAATATAATTTTATGAAGAAAATATAAGTCCCTAAAGATGAAACATTATTTGTTTATAAAAGTAGTTATTTGGTATGTTACCTACAGTAGCTCTTAACAAACCTGAGGCCTGCTCTGGTATTCCTAAACAGGCCTTTCCCTGATTATAGGCTTTGTTTAGCTAGCACAGCACCACACGTATAAGTAAAGATGCTGTTCATACAGGAAAGGCTTACATGAGTGTTTTAGATAGAAACTCTTATAAGTGCACGAAAAATCTCTGTGAGTTTACATTCAAGGTATTCACAGTGATAGAACATTAAATATTAACCATCTTTGGGTGGCAAAAGGACAAATGTTTTGCCTAGACTGAACATTGAGACTTTGGACTATTAGGTTGTGGTATGACAGTTCACAGGCCAGACTCTACAGGGGAGTGAGATTTTAAAAATACACTTTGATGTTACTGACTTTAGTGATATCCTTCAATACTTGATGTCTCTGCTGGGTAGAGTCATTGTCTTCAGTTCTGGTACTGGGCACCGTACAAGTGTTTTTGGGCACAAAGGGCAGTAGCTGTCTCTTTGCACTTGCTCTTTCCCTAGCAGTGGAAGTAAATTCACAGGGAAGGTGGTGGATGATGTACTGGGTCCTGTCTGAATTGTCTCTAGTGTTTCTCCAGGAGGACCCTCCAGAGATGGCCTCCCAGTGCATGGCATTTGCACAGGGTGCCCCTAGCAGAGGTTAGAGACTTTTGTGGTTTCTCAGATTTTTGCTGTAGTAGCATATCATTTGATTTGAAGAAGCCATTTTGGGCATTAGACATAGGCAGTTTTGGGTCCAGCTGGCAGGTTTCTGTAGCACAAAATACAACCAGCACTACTTGCAGTCTCCCACTGCGATTCCTCTTTTTGATTGTGCCCTCACTGGCCTTCTATGGACCTAGTCAAAGGACTCTTCACACTGTATCCTGACATGCTTCTGCCACCACATTTCATGTAGCACTGCCTCTGCTCTCAATTCTGCCACTTCAACCACCCGGACCCATAAGGAATAAATACCATTTTCTCCTGGAAATGTTCTTCATTTCACCAAATATCAATCAATATCATGGCCATGCCACAGAGGACTGTAAGTTTCTTTCACTGTCCAAAGATAAAAGTCTCTCTCTCTCTCTCTCTCTTTTCTCTCTCTCTCTCTCTCTTTTTTTTTTTTTTTTTTTTTTTTTTCTATAAGGCAGGACTGTTTTTACATAAGACAGTGGCAAGGAACACTTGTCCAGGCATAGCCTAATTTACTTTCTCCTTGAGAAATATTTGCGCATGAAGAGAAAATTGTCATTGGTTTCTATTTTGCTGTCCTTTTATCTTCAGTCTGCTTGAAGTTACAAACTCTAAATGAAAACAGCACCAAATTAATATGCTGTTTACTGGTATTTTTTCAACAGTTACTTTCTCATATGGCATACAAAAGAGGGTGAGCCCTTAGGTTTGGCTGAAATAAAGAATATATGTAAACATGGCAAAGTTAATCATACTTAAACCTGGATATCTTTCAGGTAATTTTAAAAGCTGAAAACTTTAATTCAGTTTGAGCCTGAGTGTCATGAGAACCCACTTCATGCAAGGATGAAGAAGCTGCTTCAGATGGATGTTGTAACACTGC
The DNA here is from genome assembly GCF_964035555.1 of Netta rufina. Lineage (NCBI taxonomy): Eukaryota > Metazoa > Chordata > Aves > Anseriformes > Anatidae > Netta > Netta rufina. The sequence continues at coordinate 87,741,848 of NC_140125.1, read as the reverse complement.
ATGCGGAAGATGCCCTCCAGTTCCTGGTTCTTCAGGAGCAGAGCTCTTGCACGCCCACTTGGCCTCCCTGCAATAGAAAGCACTTGGCAGGATTCCTACATAACCCTGAATTCTCTTCCAGAAACCTCACTTTGTCCACTGCAGTGTGTTTGCCTCTTGCAATGTGAGATCAGTTCCCTCAGTTTCTTCCTCTGACTTCCTCCTGTACCTGTGTAGAAAACATCCCTTCTCCTTTAATAAGTAGAAAGGGTTTTATTGCTTTACATGGATTATTCTCCAGTGACAGATATCTGTTTTACTGCACTGTGAAAGTCATTAATGAATAGAAAATGAAATATGATCTTTATCTTTATTCAAGCAGAGCTCAAAATGATAGCAGTGGATTTGTTATTATCCCTTTCAGAAAGTAAGGGCTGAGGAGAAGTGGAAGGACTGAGTTATGGATGGTGGCTCCCAGACTGAAATGGCACTCCCACAAATGAGATGCTGTGGATTAGTATGGTTTTGGTGATGTTACAGTCACATTCTCAATATATGCTTGAGTTTCTGATCTTCATGCTCTTCTCAGACCTATTTCATGATGTGGAAGAGTGATCTGGCCCTTGAAATGTGTCCTGATTTCAGTTAGAACAGAATTTTCTTCCTAGTAGCTGGTGGAATGCTGTGTTTTGGCTTGGAATGAGAAGAGTGCTGATAACACCCCGATGTTTTAATTGTTGCAGAGCAGTGCTTATACCAAGCCAAAGTGCTTATACCAAGCCTTCTTGCTCTGTCCTGCCAACGGGCAGGCTGGGGGTGCAGTAAGAGCTGGGAGAGGACAGACCCAGGACAGGTGACCCAAACTAGCCAAAGGGGTATTCCATACCATCTGACGTCATGCTAAACAATATATAGGGGTGGCTAGCCAGGGGAGGGGGCCGGACTGCTCGGGGTTAGGCTGGGCATTGGTCAGCGGGTTGTGAGCAATTGCATTGTGCATCACTTGTTTGTACATATTATTATTAGTAGTACTATTATCACCATTGTATTATTATTATTATTATTATTATTATTATTATTATTATTATTATTATTATTATTATTATTATTATTATTATTATTATTATTTTCCTGTCTTATTAAACTGTCTTTATCTCAACTCACGGGCTTCACTTTCCATTTCTCTCCCCCGTCCCAGAGAGGGAGGGGGAGGGTGAGCGAACGGCTGCGTGGTGTTTAGCTGCCGGCTGGGTTAAACCACGACAAAATGATATAATACATTAGAGAAAAACAAAACAAAACAACAACAACAAAACTCTTTTTTTAAAGAAATAGCATCCATAAACTAAACATATATTGATGTTGACACATCTTTATTTTAACCTCTGTGCAATTTCATTGTTTAGAAAGGGTCATCAGGCCTTGTGAACATATAAACCCTTCCAAGGACAGACTATGAGAATAAATTAGTGTGATTGTAGGGAAATTCTTTGCTCCTGTCCCCTCATTCTGAGACTCTGCAGCTGAGGATAAAGAAAAGGAGCAAAATATCAGGGAGCGACACTGTTATGGGAGAGAATAGATCTCTCTGCCATGCTTCAGGAGTCAACTGAATTTGGATCATAAATTTCTGAACTGAATCAGGTTAGGAATCTCTGAACTGGTGCACTACACAATTCCAACCACAGACGTTTTTGATAAGATGGATATTTAATGTAATTATATTAATAAGAAAATATTTATTTTAGCATTTTCTTTCTAAGCTCTTTCATGTGCTTCTTCTAGCACAGTGTCTTTGGCTTCCACTTGCCTCCTGTGCTCAAATAAATGTCGTATTAACCTTCAAGATGATACCTGTGGTGACTGTATAGTAAGAACAGGCCTGATGCTGCTGTATGCTCCAGGTTGTTTATCAAGTCCTTTCATGGAAGCTGATGCAGTGTCAGAACACGTGCAGTTGAATGAAAAGCCTACCAAACAAGAAGTTAAGAAGAAAACACCCTATTCTTTTCCTGCTAATACCTGCTAGACATTTTATACCTTTGTAGCACTTTGCAAGGCATTTCACAGAATAGTTTATTCTGTGTGTAATGTTGAAGAAGAGGTACCTTCTTGTTCTTAAAACTGAATATTTCTTCCCTTTGTTTTTGTAGAGTCAAGAATCACCCAGAACTTCTTAATTCTTTCTGGTGTGAACTAAAATCATAAAAATATCTAACCGGTGAGGAAATATTTGAGAGGATTTGAGAAATTCTGGGATAGCAGTTAAAGTTTTAGACTTGTCAAAAGCTCCTTTAATTCATAGACAAAAACCCTTCTGCAAAGAAGTGAAGAAGGAATTCCTCCTTCATAGAAGGTAACAGAATCAGTGAAAAGGAAAAAGAAAAAGATAGAAAAAGAAAAAGTGAAAGAAAAAGAGGAAAAAAAAAGATTCAGTGCAAAAAGCAGACTCCATTTGGCTATTGTTTAATGCATTTTAGGACTGATGAGTATTGTGTATCTATTAGCACTTGCAAGGCCCAGTCAGCATGGCTTTATGAAAGGCAGGTCATGCCTGACGAACCTGATCTCCTTCTATGACAAAGTGACGTGCTGGGTGAACGAGGGAAAGACTGTGGATGTGGTCTACCTTGACTTCAGCAAGGCTTTTGACACTGTCTCCCACAGCATTCTCCTCAAGAAACTGGCTGCTCTTGGCTTGGACTGGCGCACGCTTCGTTGGGTTAGAAACTGGCTGGATAGCCGGGCCCAAAGAGTCGTGGTGAATGGAGCCAAGTCCAGTTGGAGGCCAGTCACTAGTGGCGTCCCCCAGGGCTCGGTGCTGGGGCTGGTCCTCTTTAATATCTTCATCGATGATCTGGACAAGGGCATCGAGTGCACCCTCAGTAAGTTCGCAGATGACACCAAGTTAGGTGCGTGTGTCGATCCGCTTGAGGGTAGGAAAGCTCTGCAAGAGGATCTGGATAGGCTGCACCGATGGGCTGAGGTCAACTGCATGAAGTTCAACAAGGCCAAGTGCCGGGTCCTGCACCTGGGGCGCAATAACCCCAAGCAGAGCTACAGACTGGGAGATGAGTGGTTGGAGAGCTGCCAGGCAGAGAAGGACCTGGGAGTGATGGTGGATAGTCAGCTGAATACGAGCCAGCAGTGTGCTCAGGTGGCCAAGAAGGCCAACGGCATCCTGGCTTGTATCGGGAACAGTGTGACCAGCAGGGCTAGGGAGGTGATCGTCCCCCTGTACTCAGCTCTGGTGAGGCCGCACCTCGAGTACTGTGTTCAGTTTTGGGCCCCTCGCTACAAGAAGGACATGGAGGTGCTTGAGCGGGTGCAGAGAAGGGCAACGAAGCTGGTGAGGGGCCTGGAGAACAAGTCCTATGAGGAGCGGCTGAGGGAGCTGGGCTTGTTCAGCCTGGAGAAGAGGAGGCTCAGGGGCGACCTTATCGCTCTCTATAGGTACCTCAAGGGAGGCTGTAGCGAGGTGGGGGTTGGTCTGTTCTCCCACGTGCCTGGTGACAGGACGAGGGGGAATGGGCTTAAGTTGAGCCAGGGGAGTTTTAGGTTAGATGTTAGGAAGAACTTCTTCACTGAAAGGGTTGTGAGGCACTGGAACAGGCTGCCCAGGGAAGTGGTGGAGTCACCATCCCTGGAAGTCTTCAAAAGACGTTTAGCTGTAGAGCTTAGGGATATGGTTTAGTGGGGACTGCTAGCGTTAGGTCAGAGGTTGGACTCCATGATCTTGAGGTCTCTTCCAACCTAGAAAATTCTGTGATTCTGTGATTCTGTGATATTGATCCTAACCTTCCAAAATTAAAAAAAATAAAAAAAATTAAAAGGAAACTGGATTTCAAATAGGCTAGCAAACACTGCTATATCACATTGGCACTTTTAAGAACTTCAGGCAGCCTTCTCCAGGATGGACAGTGCCCCAGCTGACCACCAAAGTCAAATACAGTACATAAATTCCTCTTGCTTTATGTATTGAAAAGGCTGCTATAAATTAGCCTCTGAAACGAGTTTCATAAAGCAAGCTCAGAATGTTAGCTGGAAGCATGAATGCTCTTAAATCAAAGTTTCCTGGACTCTTGCTTTTTGAAGCATCAAATCATGAGAAAATTACAGCAGAGAAGGACAGGTAATAAAACAATTGCTGCCTCAAAATCCATTTCAGGGTCTTATGTTAATTCTGTACTTGCCAGCCTACTTTTGTAAGGACAACTTTCACAAGACTGAATAGAGAGGAGTGATTAAATAGCACATCTGGCCCTGAAATATCATTTCATGAAGTTATAACTTGAAAAGGACAACTACAAATAGCAATTGTGGCATAGTTACTGTGCAATAAATGCTGCTTATGTGCCAGCTCTTACTGGGCAGGGAGAAGGGAAAAGTCTGAAATGAGCCTTCATCTCAGTCACACAGTGTGATTGTACATGAGCATTAAATCCAGCTCTCATTCCATTTTATATTTTCATCTCCATTCAGCTTCCAATGAAGTTTTCCTGTGTTCGTGAGAGAGAAAGGGGAAAAAAAGGGAAAACAAACAAACAAAAAAAGCAAACAAACAAAAAAAAACAACACACAAAAGAAACAGGACCTGATTAGGTAGCAGAGTGAAGGATGTGTTCACTTACAGAAACCAATATAATCTCTGACCTAAATCTGATTAGTTATTGTTCCCTTCAGTAGCACTAACTATGCTCATGTGCTTTGCAATTCAAGCCATAAGGCATAGACACTGGCCAAATTCCAGAGGCAATCACACTCTGATGCCATGCATAGTAGAGCATGAAACTGCTTCAGGGGAGATCCTCCAGGGAGCCTGGAGCTCTGGCCCAAGTTTTCCAGGAATCCTATTTCTGAGCTTTTTTAATGGCACTGCTGTCTGCCAGCTCAGGCTCTTTCTGTTGGCCAGTCTTGGTGCAATGTGGGAAAGGAAGCCTAAACACTTGCATCACAAAATTTGTAGTGTCCTGAGTAATTCATTCCCAGCAGCATGATTTTATACAGTGGGGGAATATAAACTTAACTATAATTATGTTTATCTTGTGATGATTTTACAGAAGTATCTGTATGCTAAATTTGTTTCTTCTGACCAGACTGTTTGTACCATAGCAGACACATTTGGAGTTTTCATTCAGCACTGCTCTGTGGGAGCATTTCACATTTTGCATGATTTATTGTGTTAATCACCAGTATCACAACACTGAGAGGACAAGGAGACAAAGGACAAAGGACAGTCTCCATGGTCAATCTCTTCCTGTAATTCTGTTTGAAGTGAGCCTTTAGGTAAAGTCAATGATCTCCAAGGGAAGCCTCTTCCTCTGTTAAAAAGAAAACAGGTGTCTGGTGCTTTGGTGCTCCTCAACAAACTGCCTTATGTGTCTGCCTGAGCAAAGAGGTAGAGTGTACAGCAGCAGCAACTGGGGGAGAGAGTGAGTACACCAGACTGCAGGAGCTAAGGGGCCATTTGGGAATCATCTATGGTTTCCTTCCCTCCTCAGGGTGCCACAAGGAGTCCTAGTAAAAAGACTTCTCCCTCACCAAGGATTGCTGAGAGCAGCAGTGAGCTTTCTGAGTCACATCTTGGTCATAGGACGTGAGGAGGAAGCTGTGAACAGACAGCTGGGGGACTCTTCTCGTAGATACTAGTAAATTAAAAAAAAAAAAAAAAACAAAAACAAAAAAGAGAGAGAGAGGCCATGGCGCTAAAAAGGACGTTGAAGAGCTGTTAAATAGTAGGTATTAATACTTGAGTATATTACTCAAACGGAAATGCAATGGCATGTGGTTATTTTCTTTTAGTGTAAATGGCTGTACTGCTAAAAAGAGTTCTTTGTGAGCAATTAATTGCATAAACAAGACGGCCTGACAAGATAAGCTATATCCAGACATTATTTTATGCAGCAGTTCCTACAGAAAGTTCATCAATAACAGATAGATCATACTTTGAGATTTTGGTCCAGGGTCTTTAAAATGACTGTAAGTAATAAATTTAAATAGTGCATATCTGTATAAAATTCTAAACAAATGTTTTCTGTCAATGTGCATAAACACAAAATAATTTTATGCAATCTAAGCTCCTAAATTCCTAAAAAGAAATTTAAGCAGTATAGTTATTAGCACAGTTACATCTAGTTAATAATAAATGCAATATAATCATCACCAAAGACAGACAAGATGCTGTTTTGCCCCAGAGGGCTTGGAATCTTATCTATGAATATGCTGGCTGAGAAAGTTCTTTACTTTCCTTTACTTTTCCTAATTTTGTCATTCCTTATTTAGTAATGTTATATTACCAGTAAGGAACAAGCAAAATTGAGAAAAGTGAGTATTACACAGACAGGACTATCTAGTTATTTAATTGAGACAGAAGCATGTCGTGATAGTTCGTTTTTGAAATAAGCTGACAATGAATATTAATATGTCACAACATACTGGAGATTGATTTCTACTCAGACAGCCTCAGACACAGTGATTACTACAGATGATAGCTAATACTGCAATTTACATATCATAGATTAATGCTAAACTTGGGTAATTACTGTAAGTAAGCTGTGCATTTCTCTCCTTTCCTTCATCTGCAGATATTCAGGCACAACTTTAAACTGGTCCCCAGTGTGCAATACTCACTACTGTGTTCAGCAGTATAAATGAAATGTTAAATCCAAAAGCAAAGAATCAGCATTTTCTTTATGAATTTAGCATTTAAATCAAGCAACCTGAGTTATCAAAGCCTGAATTGAAAACTCTCTATTTATTTATATCTCCATGTGAAACTTTCTGCTCTTGTAAAGTGGCTAAATATATTGACAACCAGTGAATATTACTCATTTGACAACCACAACCCAACCTGAGGTTTTACAGTAATTAATTTTAGTTATGACATGATGAGATGCAATATCCTTGATTTTCTTTAACATTTATAAAAGCTTAGGCTTGATTCTTATCTTCTTGTAAAAGAATTGCGGAAATGCATATTCCAAGAAAACCAAAACAGATTACTAGATAGTATTAGTGATACAGAAAATGTGATGAACGTGGTGAAGGGATGGAAACTTTGGTAAATTATCCACATGTTTGACAGAAGAAAAAAAAAAAACACAAAACAAACAAACAAACAAAAAAACATACTCAAGCTTTTTATTTACTGCCTGTAATGATATGTGATAACTATTAGTGTAGGAAACCTAACAGCTACTTGAACTTTGAAAATATTAGCTTTGAGATATTTAGGATTTTTAATAGTTGTATTAATATATTTTGTGACATTTGGAGAGATCCTTTTTAGGGTTTTCTGGTAACATATAGAGTTCTGTAACAGTGCTTGCAGGACGCATGCCCATTTTGTAGTTATGATCAGTCACTAGGATCCATAATGCCTATTGTTCTGTAATTTCCATCTTTTTTTTTTTTTTTTTTTTCTTTTTTTTTTCCCAAAGAATTTGCAGTAATTTATGTAACAAGAAAATTATAGGTTCAGGTGTATGGCTACCAATATTCAAAGATCCTAAAGCCCTTTCTGTGCTATTTACATGTTTCAAGCCCCTGAATCTTTTATATATGATTGCCCTCTTCTTGAAACTAAATACTGACACTTTAAATATTACCTCCAAGATACAGTAAGTGTTATATTTTCAGAGATACCTTATGTTCCAGAAAGGTGTTCTTCAGGTGACGCCATTTCTTTCTGTAACATTTTACCGTGGGTCAGGGAGTAGACTCACAAGTATTAGAGAGCAACAAAACATTGATGTTTTGCATTCAGGTAACCTTGGATCACAATATACAGACTATTTCAGTGATTACAGCCCTCACCTGTACTCTTTGAAACAGAGTCTGAGGACAATCTCCTCTTATTGTAGCTTTTAGTGTGATGACATCAGTGTTTAAAATAACTTTCTGTGTGTTTGTTGTAGAAGTCTTGTTGCAGTCCTGATGAGACATTGCTGGTTTGATGTGGCAAGCCATGGAACATTCTTGCTCAGACATGCCACTTCTAAAGTAGATCCCCAGACTCCTGTATCTTTGTACTTCAGAAAGACTGAGATCAATATATCTACCAAGAATCAATTCCATTCTCACTGACAGTTTACAGCATGTAACTTCATGTTTCATTCTTCTCACTCATTGTATCTGTGCAAATTCAGTGAGCTCTAGCAAAGCCAGCAAGTAGGAAACAAGAGCTTGCTCTTTGTGTCCAGTATAATAGTTTGAATGAGCAAAGACACAATGAAATATCTCTGTTTATAGACTTCCTGCTTGTAGAGAACCTTGCACAATTTGCTGCATGCATTCTAAGGAATTTCTTCACCCTGGGAAAAGGCAATTTAAAAGAAAAAATGTTCAGGCCTTCTGTCATTTGAAATACTGTTTTCCTTATAAGAAAACACTGTGGTGTTCTTTCAAATCAATAGCTCTTAACCCACAGTTAAATTAGGAGAAAATGCATGTTAATTTAAAATGTATCTTATTTATTTATTTATTTATTTCTCTTCAATGTGGGTATTGCAATAATTATTCTTTTGCAACAACAATGACAAAAATTTTAAACTGTGTTTTAAATCTGTGTTTCCACTGACAAAAAATAAACTTCCTTCAGATCAGTTCCAGCTCCCTCAATAATTGTATGAAGATATGCTGTTTAATTTTGTATACAGTGTAAACAATGTATAAAAGCCAGTACTAAATAGACATGGATTCATATGAGATGTTTGGAAGACTTTGTTCTGTTTGATACTGTAGTACGGAGTAGTCAGACTCAGTTTGGAAAATAACTTACTATTGTCACAATGTTTGCAGCTGGAATAGAATTGAGTCAAACTGCCAAGAACAAAATTGGTTTTGGAATATACTATGGGAGTATGCCTTATTCAGTAAAAAATGATTACACACTGAGAAACTGCTGACTCTAACATTATGTATGTTCCTCTCTTTCTTTCTTTGATAACAGAATCTTAACAGTTCTCCAAACTAGCACTTCTCAAAATTTCATCTGTTGTAAGAACTGTATCCAGAACCCCAACTTGCAGATCTATGTTTCTTAATCCAGTTGTATGGCTCAACGGAAAAAAAATAATATATCTATATCTATATATATTTGTTTAATTTTTATTTTTGGTGCTTTTCATAATTATGTTTAATATGATGAACTACCAATGTAAAAGCAATCATGCTTTATGCACATTCATTTCTTCCACAGATCTTCCTTATTGTCTGTGGTGCACTTGTGTGTGGTGCACAATGTGTGTTGTGTGTGTGTGGTGCACAATGACAAAATGCTTAATGAAAGAGGCCATTTTTGAAAGCCAGTGAAGTCTTGACATCCATCATTGTAAAGAGTTTTTTGTAATGATGATTTACACCAGGTAAGACTGCTTAGACTATACCAGGTTCAGTAATAGCTAAATTAATTTTCCTCCAAAATCTTCATGCTTTATTCTAATTTCTCTGATCATTCTTTTTATGCCACAGTCCATGTGAGAGAACATGAAAGAGACAGAATGGAAGTATGAATGTTAATGAGAAAGTTAGTGCAGAGAAAGCAAAAAGGACTCTTAAAATAGAGCCCAGCAATCACCAGGAAACAACTTTATTTCTTCTAATATATATTTTGCCTGCCACACAGTAGTGTTGAGGGTAAATTGATTGATATTTTAAAGTGCTTTCTGTTCCTCTGATGGAAGTTGCTATGGAAATGGAAAGCATACTTATTAGATATTTGCCATCACTTTTTGTTAAATCTAACTCTTCTAGACTCTCTTTATCTCAGAGTCTTACTGCACTCTTCAGCATCATATGTCATTAACAGACCCAACAGGAGCTCTTCTGTGCTGTTCTGTGCACTTGCTTTCCATTCTATACATTTTAGTTGGATTTCTGATTTTATAGCTAAACAGAGCTATAAAATCAGAACCATTTTTAGCCTTGGAGAACTCTGGCAGTCATTCTAGGGATTTTCATCATAATGAACAAAGTAGTAGTTCAAAGGTTGAAAGGGCTCTCAATTCTTAATTTAAATATTTATATCTATTAGTCTCTATATAACAATATGTAAATGTAGTTAAAACATTAGTGTCTTCTAACAACTTGAATCAGAGATGCATCAAGGCATTTGGAGCCCTGGAGTCATGTGTATACAAGTATTTACATAACAACTTTGTAGTCATTCAGTACGTTATGTTGCTGCTACTACCTCAGGACTCTCTTTTTCCTGAAGTATGACAACAACACTTGACAGAAGAGAGGAAAGCATCCGTTTTTATCTCTGTTTGACCCCACATGTAGACATTCCCTTTGTTACATCTCTAGCTATAAGTTTTGATTTTTTCTGCAATTACTTTTTTTACTTGAGAGAAGAAACCCATGCCTTAGTCATCCAGAATAGTGAAAGTATTCGTTTGCTGCTTTTTTTCCCTGATATATTTTAATGCGTCTTCAAGACATAAATTTTCCCATAATGCTTCCAAAAATGATAAAATAGTATGATTAGAAGGAAAAAGAGTCTAGCTCTTAAACAGGGCCTAGTTTACAGCTCTGAGACACAACATGAATGTTGTCTTGTGATACCTATAAACATGGATGGAGAATAGCTCTCCAGGAACATATGAAGAAGTAGGTGAAACTTAACTTGGAAGTGAACTGGGAAAACATATCCCCAATCAAGAAATGCCTTTGCTGAACAAGCACCAGTTATTAATCTGGAAGGAAGAAGTGCTGGCAGTGCTACTGCTTGGTTTTAGCCCTACTAGAAAAACGTGTATGTGCAGCTGCTGCAAAGCTGAGCAAAGGCAGTTGGAGGTCCCTTTCCCCAAAAACTGAACTTTTATTCTTTGTAACCGCTCTTGTCTGTTGGGTCTCTGTTGCCCTATATTGGTGGGTGTCATTGAGGAAATAAAAATAGGTAAGTGAAAGTTATGCTCTGCTATCACTTCCTAAATCTTTCCTAGGAATAAATCAAGAGCCCCCCTGCCTTTCTTGCTCATCTGTTAAAAATCTTACAGTATAGTGTGGGGAATGCAAATGTTTTGGTATCTCTGCTGCTGGGACTGACAGTTTCTTAGCAGTTAGAGCAGAAAAAAATAAACCCAGTCACAATGAGGGGACAATATAATAAACAATGACCTTCATCTGTATTTCATTTTCTTTAAAGCTTCAAGAGACAAAGAAAAGATTGTAGCTGGGTTGTCACAAACAGCCTGTAGGACTGTGTAAAGAAACTTGCTTTCAGGATTTGTTTCTGCTTCTAAGATTCTAAAAGCTTTAATATTTTAAAAGATATTCAAATCTTTGAAAGAATTGCAGAGACTACTAGAACTTGACCACAGTCCTCTGTCCAGGCAAAGATAATTTAAATCAGGTTGCTTACTATTTCTAAGGACTGAACAGTAATGTTGAAATAATTTCCAAAGCAGAAAAACAACTATTCTCTAATTTTTGTTATAAACATTTGTAGCATTTTAAGAGTCATTTAGGACGGAGCAAAGGCATTGTCAGCAGGGTGGGGTGGGGTGGGGAAGTGGGGGTGGGGAGAGTTCCTATCAATTAAGTACCATTTTCATCAAATTGTGAAATACATAAGCACTTTATTTGTGCTGCAGAAATGATCCTGAGTTGTAGTTAAGGGTTAAAAGGGCAGTTTGAGCAAAAAGCAGGAAAAGAAGAAAGATTGTGGAAAGGTTGCACAGTGTACTTAGTGCTTTGACATGTGCCAAGCATCTATGGGATAATGTCTTCATGTGTAGAAGGTCTCTGTAGTGGGTTTACATGGCAAGGTTTTGGTAGCAGGGAGCCATAGGGGTGGTTTCTGTGAGAAAGATCTAGAAGCTGCCCCATGTTTGGGAAGGGCCCCATTGTTTTCCAGATCCGAGCCAATAAGCGATGTTGTTTTGCGCCTCTGTGAGAGCATATTTAAGACAGGGAAAAAACGCTGCGCCACACAGCAGCCGGGAGAGTCAAGGGAGTGAGAGAACAGCCTTGCACCAAGGTCAGTGTAGAGGGAGGGGGAGAGGTGCTCCAGGCGCCGGAGCAGAAGTCCCCTGTGGCCTGTGGTGAGGACCATGGTGAAGCAGGATGTCCCCCTGCAGCCCATGGAGTACCACGGTGGAGCAGGGTTCCATGCTGCAGCCCGTGGAGGAGACCACGGTGGAGCAGGTGGCCCTGCACCGATGGAGGCTGCCGCCTGTGGAAGACCCCTGCCAGAGCAGATTCCGGGCCGGACCTGTAGCCCGTGGAGAGGAGACCACGCAGGAGCAGGTGATCTGGCAGGAGCTGCAGCCCGTAGGGGAGCCAGGTTGGAGCAGTTTTCTCCTGAGGGATGGACCCCGTGGTACGGACCCATATCTGGAGCAGTTCTGGAAGAGCTGCTGCCTGTGGGAAGCCCACGTCAGATCAGTTCATCAAGGACTGCATCCCGTGGGTGGGACCCCACAGCACAGGGGACGAGAGTGACCGAGAAGGAGTGGCAGAGAAGAAGTGCTGTAGACTGACCATAACCCCCATTCCCCGTTCCCCTGCGCCGCTCGGGGGGAGGAGGTGGAAAAGGGTGGATGGGGGGGGAAGGTGCTTTTGTTTTTTTTTTCCCTTCGTTTTCTCACTTCTCTCGCTTGTTAGTAATAGGCAATAAATCTTACTATCTCCTTATGCCGAGTCTGTTTTGCCCGTTACAATAATTACTGCGTGATTTTCTCATCCTTATCTCAGTCCTTGAGTCCTTTTCACATATTTTCTCCCCATTCCTCTTTGAGGAGGGGGAGTGAGAGAGCGGCTGTGGTGGAGCTCGGCTGCCCACTCGAGCGGAACCACGACAGTCTCCCTTTTCCCCCTTACAAATTCCCCCTTACAGGTTTTGTTTATTATGATAATAAAAAAGAAAAATAATAAGCAAAGGAAAGACATCCCACTTTTCTCTGACATCAACTGGAAAACAAACAGTTCTTCGCTGTTATAGACAGGATACTTTAAGAAGAAGTAATGCGTTCACTGTTCTGAAACATCTATTTCAGTACCAACAGATTTCAGTACCAAAAGTCACCCAGATTTACTTCAGCATCAGAAGATATTGAAAGACGCATGTCTGAAAGTTTTATGTCTTGACATGTTTTTCAGATATAACTTATTTGTAAAAGAGAATGGCATTTATATGCTGAGGGTCAGCACACCACAGTATTGTACTACAGATTTTCAATTTCACTTGAGTTTCTCCATCATCTTGCCACAGCTCCTGTGACATTTTGAGCTCTAGAAGCAAATATATCAAGCAAATTACCTTAACTTTGTTCCTCTGTAAAGCCATATAATAAAGAATTTTTTTTTGAGTAAGGGAATCACTCAATAAAAGATGTGAGCTGATGTTATAAAAAGTACATGTCTGTAGGAATGTCCTAAAAATGGTGATAAAAATGTAAGTATTAGTAATTTTTCTTTTCATGAGGCCTAATAATGAGATTTTAAAAATAAAATTAGACATTTCAAGTGAAATAAAGAGATTTTAAAATATCATGAGGAGATACAGTGGTAAAGTGCCAGACGCAGCTCTGATGTTGAAAATATTTATATATCTGTGTACCTTTACTTGACTGAGGAGTCCCACTAAGTAATTAAACAAATGAACAAACCCACTTTCCAGTGTGTTATAGTTGCAATTAATTTCATACTTAAGATATGAATCTATCTTTGTTAATAAGTAATAGATGAAAACTATTTTTCAAAGGTTAGCAGCAGCAATGAATGTCTTTTATTTAACAGTTGCACTTCCCTCAAAACAGGAAAACAGGTCTAATTTTTTTGTTTCATCTCATACAGTATTTTTCATCCAATGAATGGGAAAATTGATATTTTTTATTTATTTTTATTTTTTTCTAATGCAGTTGGTACCTTGAGCCAGAACAGCAATAACAGATTACACTACTTGTGATTACTGGGCACAGTTAGGAATACTATTTGTATTTCACCTGACAGAGTATGATGAGCAAAAGCCATTACAGGTGTCATTTTTACAAGAACTGTGGAAGTGTTACATCTTTCTATTTTTGTAGAGCTAGATACTCACTTAAAAAATGATGGAAGAAGCCAGAAGACCGGTTTAAATCATGAAAGACTTTCTTAGGCAAAAGTACTTTTTTTTCCCCTTCCCTTCCCTTCCCTTCCCTTCCCTTCCCTTCCCTTCCCTTCCCTTCCCTTCCCTTCCCTTCCCTTCCCTTCCCTTCCCTTCCCTTCCCTTCCCTTCCCTTCCCTTCCCTTCCCTTCCCTTCCCTTCCCTTCCCTTCCCTTCCCTTCCCTTCCCTTCCCTTCCCTTCCCTTCCCTTCCCTTCCCTTCCCTTCCCTTCCCTTCCCTTCCCTTCCCTTTTCTTTTTTCCCGTCCATGTTGCTGTTTAATCTATGGTATGAAGAAAGTATGAACTTTTGGTGCTGAAACTGTAGCTTTCTGAGTTTTCCTTTCTTCCCCTTACAAAATTTAACACTGTTAGGCTATGATGGATTAAACTTTTGGGGATACTCAAAATAATAACCAAAATGATTTCTGCATTAACAAACCTCTTCATGTGATGGAGCACTGGCAAATTGCCCAGAGAGGTTATAGAGTCTCCCTGCTTGGAGATCTTCAAAGCCACCTGGACATGATTCTGGTAACCTTCCCTGGGTGAGTCTGCTTTAGCAGGAGTTGTACCAGATGTCCTCCAGAGGTCCCTGCCAAACTTGGCCATTCTTAGATGCCGTGATTCTGTGCAGAGACTTTACAAATGCCTCCATGTTATCCTTTGTTCTCTGCTGCATCTCTAGAGCTTATACAGACCTTTTGACTGAATTTGAATCAGTGACCTGAAGAAAAAGAAAAAAAAGAAAAAAGAAAGAAAAAGAACAGTAAATGCATCTAGAAAAGAAAATACATTGCTGTAGTCAACATTTCTGCTTTTTGCTTGGTAGATGGCATTCAGATAGGGTGAACAAATCCATCAGTTTAACATTGTTGTGTTACAGTGATAAGTTTTTAATCTGTTTTTCTTCTTTAGTATCCCAAGGGGGGAATTTATCAACCACATAATGAATGAGAAAGTTGTTTCAGTATTTTTATTGGCCAGCAACCAAACTAGTTTAACAGATTCCAGGACTGAGTACAGCTTGAGGGCTGAGAGCTTAATAGTTTCTACGTAGCTGCCATATATTCTAAGATTATTTGATTGATTAATGATTTTTAGTTAATGCGTGCATTTTTCCTATTGCTCTGTTACCAAAATTCTGCATTTACATCTAGCCAGAGAATGGAATGTATAAGAATTTTTGTAATAGATATGAAGAACTACATTGTGTATGTGTACATAACTCTCTAAATCAGTTTGCATTATAGGTAGTTTATCTGTGTCCTTACCATAGGTAAAATAGAAGATCTGTTACATCAAATCTGTTAGATTTGATAAAATACAGACGTATTGATGTTTCTTCTTTCTGTGTTTCCATCTTCTTCCTTGTTTGGTATTACAGCAGCAAACAACATAGAAAAATCCATTCTGAATAACTGAAAATGTAAGTGTCCTCAGGGTATACAAAACTAAAGGTTATTTTGCATGCATAAAGTTTACAACATATAATGCTCTACAGTATGCATACATATGCATGTGTTCTCCAGTTGAAAGATGACATAGCGTATGCTTACATATTATAGATGATGTATATGCTTACATTTTGTCTTTGGTTGTTAGTTTTATGGTTTATACTTTGTATTTTACATACTTTGTTATGAGATTCAGAAGCAACACCCAAGTAATTGGAATAAAATGGAAAAATAATAGATATCTAGATTCTTGGAAATGCATTTAAATTTTCTGTTACAAAACTATATGATAAAAATAATGCAGTACTTAGTGTGCTTTTGGTTACAGTAAAAAAGGGTGTTTTTTTGTTGAAATAAAACAAACAATTAAACAAACAAAATTTGGATCAAACACAGGTGCTAGATTGTTCTGGCATGTGCCAGATATAAGCCTCTCAGTATAAGCCAGAACAAAAGACAAACAAATTCTAAGCATACATTTTAGCAGTCATGTCAATTTTACAGTAGTTTACCAATTTTGTCTGTCCCCCTACTTATACAGTCATGATGACACATGTGAGACATCTTTTAGCATATTAAGATATAAATGTGATATTGAAGATTGATCCATATTCAATTATCAGGTTAGCAAAAATCTCTCTATATATTCCCTGTACCACTTGCTAATATGTACTGCAATTTTAAAAAAATATAGTCAAAATACTATTATCTCCTAAGCTCTTGGTATAGCTTAAATAAAGTAAACATGACCTTTAAAAAATATATGTTTTACTACTTTATGTATACTGTAATTAAAAAAAAATAAATAAAAGTTATTGCTGTTGAAATAGCAAATGATTATCTAAAAGCTGAGTAACATGTAAAAAGAACAATATAGTTTCTGAACATGCTTCTGAATCAAAACATCTTTGTTTCTTCTGGAGGAAATCTACTAGGGGCTGGAGCACCCAAGAACTCAGTCAATGAAACACTGAGCCCAGACTGAAAAGCTGTAGAAATTTATATGTTTTTTTATTTGTTTGCCTGTCTGTCTCTTAATTCTTGTTTGGCCATATCCAGACATACTTACCAGAAACATCAGTGAAGTTACAGTTAGTAAGTTTCTTAACTGAACACCGGTCCCAGTCACAAAAGGTGCATTAAGATGACAGAATTTTCTTAAAATCTGTTGTGCTGATATTGCTGAGTTAGCATATCGTTCACAGATACCAATCTGCAGTATCAACTGGTCCAATTTATCAGGTTTACTATACTCACAAGACAAGTGCTACACAATATTTTGTGCAAGCGTCAGAAATCCTGATATATGTAATACTTCTCTGCTTTTCTGGCATTTGTCTTCCCCTGAGGCAGGAGACAGGTTGCACAGTTCTTTAGGATGTTACTGTGCAACTAAAATCTTATTGGAAATTTGTTTTTAAGGTATTAATGTATTCAATATCCTCAAGGCTTGTCTTTTTTAATTCTTGTCATGTTTAGAAATAAGGGCACGTAATTCCACAGACCGAAGATCTGTTCACACCATATAGCTGTTCTTTTGCTTTTATCATACATTGTGGGATAAATGGGAAGAAATTAAGAAATACATGCAGAATCCATTCCTGTGACTTGCAAGGCCTATGCAATTTAATGGGTGCAAGAAAGTCCAGCATGTGCAAGAAAAGAACACCAGTGAAATTATGATTCTTTCCATCTCTACTTTGGCTAGAAATATCAGTTAGGGGCCATTCCTAACTGAAAGCTGTGTTTATTAAGTTTATAAAAGCTCAGATCTGACAAAAGACTAATAACAGCTCTTAAATCCAACACACATTTTTTCAAAGCTTGTTCCTGAAGCTGTAAATTTATCATGAATAACACATAAATAAAAAGAAACTGACACAAAAAGTTCCATACTCACTATAAGGGAGCTGTTTCTATCAATAACAGTGAAGGACCTATCCAAGAGCCTGTTTAGAGTATTAGTTTGCATCTTCATCTACTTTCCTTGTCCTATTTGTGACACTCTCCCTCCTGAAGATCTGTTTCATTACTTAGGTAATAAAGAATTCCCTTGTGTCAGGAACAGAAAGGAATTAGAATTTATGTGTCACAGAAATCACAGATTTCTTAGCATGGCAAATTATTTTAGTATACTGGTTTCTATATAGCTGCTGAGAGATGTTACAACTTGTATGCCTATGCAACATAAATGTTTATTATTTTTCTTTTCAGGTATGGAATAAAAATAGTCACAAATTTAGATTGCTACAGAGGCTCTCAGTTGAAACTCAGCATCAATACTATTTCATAACAAGATGTCTTGCTTATTCCTTGATTAATAACCTTGACTATTCCAGGAACTAATTGCCACTGAAACTACGCAATGCTGACCCACTGATTTCTGAATATTAAAAATCTGACATGGAAGGAGAGAAGAGCTTTACAGAGAGCTCCTTTAAAAATAAGTAGGCAAAATATCATCCTTTGCACTTATCCAAGGCAGCTGCACTGAGGGACAATGCCATCTGAGCACATATTCAAGTGTGGTGAGTCCTTCGAGGTCATATTCAGAGACACAAGTAGGACAGTGTCTGTTTGCAATACAGTTTCTTTTTCTCCTGAAATATTTACTCCAAGACATAATCTGTGAGAAATAGAGCTCTGCTTTCACAGTATATATCCTCTTTCTGTTCGGTAATTTACTCAGGTCTTAGGATAAACTTGTTGTAATTTTTAGAGAAAAAGTAAATAAACAAAAAATATTGTACTATTATATCACAAGCAATTGGAAATGCTGTTGTTACTTAGAGGAAATATACGTTTTCCAACTGTTATATTTCTTCTTTTTTATTTGGAGCTGATGAATGTTTGTGAAAAACAAAACAAAAAAATGAAAACAGTCCCCAGTCTATCAGTGGAATATACAGGCAGTAAATAGATAAGTAAATGAAGTCCGCTTATAGTATGGTCAGGTTCCCTCTTAGCCCCTTTTGAACAAATGTTCAGTATCACTTTGCTTCTACTTCTTTTTATTTTTTTTTCCTTTTTTCCTTTTTCATTTTTCCTTTTATATTTCTTTCCTTTTTCATTATTTTTGTCCTTTTGCTTTTTCCTTTTATTTATTTATTTCCCCCCCCCTTTTTTTTTTTCCTTTTTCCTTTTTTCAAGTGAAGAGTAGAGCTCCTTTTTCAACCTTGGGTAGAAATGTTAGCCCTGACTTTTGCAATAAGCTCTTTTGGACTGCATACATACCATGCCATAACAGACATCACTGTCTTGAGAATGAAGTGTTCTTGTTTATTGAAGAGCAATGTCTATTAATAATTATATATATATATATATCCATTTTATCTAATTACTCAAAAGATAATCTGGCAAACACAAATATTCACAGATTTATTTGATGACTACTGACCCAAACTCAGCTCTTCAAAGACAGCATTTACCTTTTTGTTTTTTTGCTGTAAATATCATGTTTATGTGCATTCATTTATGAAGAGCAGCAAATCCTCCCTGCCAGAGGGAAGCATGATCCAAGCAAAGAGGATGATCTAACTTATGAGAGTCAAGTGAAAGACATATGCCTTGTTGGGTGTCCTTCAAACTGTAACTCCAATAAAAAAAAAAAAAAAAAGTATTAAAACATGCCAGTTTTATTAAGCAACATAAATCCACTCTATATTATATGGGTTAAACTCTGCTACACCTGAACATTACTGCAGCAGATGTCCCTTGCTTTATAACATCTCAGACACTAGTCTGTAGTGACAGGTTTTTAAGCTGCCTCAATTAAGGTGTGTTTAATTTCTTACTCTACATTTAAGAAAAAAATGCTAAGATGTCCTTGCAGAAGAGGAGAAGAAACTAGTGAGACAAGTAAAAAGAAAAACAAAACACCTCCACCAACAGCAAAAACAACCTACTACAGTTTATATGATTTATTTACTTTGCCCAAATCAGAGTTTCAGAGTTAAAAACATTGTCATTGTTTTTAATAACCCAACGTTGATTTTTTTTTTGAGGAAAAACTGTATCTAGTCATGTACCTGTCATTTTGCATCCCTACTTGCATTATTCTGTAGCTTGTTTTCTTGTTACTGTTCATATTCAGAAGCTTCACAGTGGCTTGTTTGCTTTTCTTGGGTTGAAAAGAACAAATCAAAAAATGGACAACTATATATTACAGGCTTGACAGCTGTTACTGGTTTTAATGTTTTATTATGTGTGTGTCTGTGTGTGTGTGCATTTATTAACACCTGCTTGTTGTAATTTTACTCTTTTTCACTGTTGGGGTCTCTAATCTCATATATTCATGTCATATTAATTCCTAAGATCTTTAACAATGAACCAAATTTATCAATGGATTCTCATTATAGTTTGCATTAAACAAGCACACAAACAAACAAAAAACCCTACACCTCCCCTCCTTTATTTAATTATGCAAAAATTGTCCTGTGGACAATATGAATTTATATCAATTTATATTAAGAGAATTATTACTGGAAACTAAGTATGATCAAAGGGAAATATGTGTTATGGCCAACAGATACTGTAATGACTCATGAAACTTGAAGGTTATATAAAGACTTTGCTTATAGTAAATTAATTATCAAAATTCTGCAGAATAAAACTGCAAAATACCTGGAGAAAACAAACTAACAAACGAGAAAATAAATAAATAAATAATCAAACCACCCTCCAGTGAGATTTTGACATCAGGTAAGAATCTGTTTTATCTGGCAAATTGAAAATTCTGATTCTATTTTTTTCAATGAAATTACACCATTATGAGAACACTGATTCAAGAAGATTTCTTTCCTAGTTTTAGATTATAAAAGATTTCAGATATTAGTGTACATTTTTTTCCTTGGCTGGTGTAAGCTCCACACCATGAGACTTTAGAGACAATGAGACATGGAACATTGAGGTATCTCCAACAGCTGTGCACATCAGTACCTACATAGCACCATTTCATTTACCCTGATTTCAGTTTCAATGATTTATATTTGGAAATACTGGAATAAACAAAGGGGCATTTAAACAGATGTAATGGCAAATACATGGATTCCTTACTGTAATGGCAACCCATATAGGGTTGCTGATTCTGTCTGGGGAAGCATAAAGTTTCTCTGTTTATTCTTTGTTTTAGAAAGTTTAGACTTACTTTCAAAGTAAAAGTGTGTAAGTACTCAATGAAGGTCCTTCAAAATCATTTTCCAGTCTAATTTTCCTTTTGTAGAATAGCTGAATGATTAGAGTTTTGTCCACTTCCAGCAGATTTGTTGGGATAATTTTTACTTTCAGCTGGTGACAGAAACCCTTATCTCTATAGTGTTATTCCATTTGTACAGCATTTAGTTTGCAGTTTGAGAAAACACGCAATATTCTAGGTACAAAATGAGTAGATAAATGAGGACATGACTGTTGATGGCTCTGTGCTTTCATTAGAGAGGAGAAAAACACACTGAAGGATGAACTGAATTTTATGAAGTTATATTAAGTAGTATTTCAAATTTGCCTTTTTTTTTTTTTTTTTTCTCCACAATGATTTTCAGTTTTCATGATAAAAGATAAGAAAACAGGAAAGTTTTGCTTTTACAAGTATATAAATAATGACAGAGGTTCTTTATATTTATTCTAATGTTGGTTGCAGGCGGCTGGGTTTTCTCTTTGTTGAATCTTAACGTGTAAATTAAACCATAGTGCAATGGACTATATCACCTATTGAGCACTTTTGAATCATTTCTTTTACATTGCCAACTCCAGTCACTTTTTGCAGGCAAAACTCTTGGCTATTGATGCTAATTTAATTTATAATATTGAATTTCTACTATTTTATTACTAAAAAAAATCCATCATTTGCTGAATAGTTTAATATATTTAGTAGCACACATTCTTGTAAATTCTGAATAGATTGCAAATGATTTGATACAGAAGTTAGAGAAAATTCTCAGTGACATGATTTAAACAAAAGGAAAAATGTTAATTGAGTCTGTTGAGATAAAAGATGACTTGGGTGAAAGTGATGATGAAATCACTTAGACCATGATACTCAGCAGTAATACCAGAAGCACAGAAGTAGCCATTCTGCAGCAGAAGTAAACATGCAGAGCAAAAAAAATAATAAATAAAGGGAAAAATAATTAGATTTTGGAAAAGTAGACTCAATCATTAACTAGTAAATAAAGATCCCTGGGAAACTGGCTTAAGGGAAATGAACAGAGGGAGCTGACTGTTTCTCAAGGGAACAATAATTTAGTTGCACAACTGCAAATTAGCCGTTTCAGAAGAAAGACACATTATAGTAAGAGATTGGAATCCAGCAGTTTTTAGAGAACAATATAGCTTGCGCACATCAGTACGTCAGAGGGATTACTTCATATTAAGTCATAGTTTATAGGTAAGTCATCCTCTTTTCCTAAGTTCAGTCAAAGTTATTGCAATTCAAGAAGTACAAGGCAAATGTATTCTAGCACTGTAGTTCTGCAACCTGACTGCCCTAAGGACTCACCAGCATCCCCTGAATGCACAGCCTAGACCCAACTGCTTGGTTCTGCAATGCAAGTTCAGGGGGCTGCAGGCACTGCCGGCTCTCAAGTACCAAGGACATTCTTTGTCACAGCTACTGTCATGACAACATTTGTACTACAATATATCCTGTATAGAAGAGAAAATATATTTCAAGTGGACTTTAAGATGTAATGTATTTCAGTGAATAAAGTAGCAACACAGAATTGGGAATGGACGGTGGTAATTGAAACAAGGTGGAGGCAGCTGCTGGAAGCAACCCATTAAAATTAACACAAAGGCTAAAGATTGGACATTGTGATGCCAGGATTTAGAGTATGATTTGATTAGATGTGTTTTTTTCAGTAATTACATGTTGTCCATGTACTTCTATGAATCATAAGAAGTGTTGGCCAAACTGCTCATGGCTTGCTTTCTTTCCTGTTGTTTACTAAACCAAATCCAGTCTCCTGACTTACAACACTACCAAGCTCGAAATCTGAATCTTTTCTTTGTATCCTTCCCTGTTTAGTTAGGATTAGTGTGAAGACTGTGAGTATAAATTAAGAAAAATAATAATAACAGTAATAATATTGGTGGATTGTACAGCTATTTCCTTCAGTGTGCTTTATAAATACAAACATTGAGTTAGAGTTTTGGTATAAATCATCAGAATTTCAGGAATCTAGAGCCCATGCTGTTTATTCTGAAATGAAGGTGGTGGTTTCCCTCCCCTCCCCTCCCCTCCCCTCCCCTCCCCTCCCCTCCCCTCCCCTTCCCTTCCCTTCCCTCCCCTCCCCTTCCCTTCCCTTCCCTTCCCTTCCCTTCCCTTCCCTTCCCTTCCCTTCCCTTCCCTTCCCTTCCCTTCCCTTCCCTTCCCTTCCCTTCCCTTCCCTTCCCTTCCCTTCCCTTCCCTTCCCTTCCCTTCCCTTCCCTTCCCTTCCCTTCCCTTCCCTTCCCTTCCCTTCCCTTCCCTTCCCTTCCCTTCCCTTCCCTTCCCTTCCCTTCCCTTCCCTTCCCTTCCCTTCCCTTCAAAACAGAATATTATCAGCTTTATTCCACATTGTGTCTGGAAGGGAATTTTTTCCCTGTTATGTAGTGTTCCTTTCCCGTTAGGTTTTGCTAAATAAAAAGTATCCCCAAGTGAGTAGGCATTTGCTTTGTTTCTTTACAGACAAACTCCAGGAAACATACAGTTAGGGATATGCCTTTTAAACTAGGTTTAAAAAGAAAGGAAAAAAAAAATTAGAATTGTATTTTTCTTATTTGAAATAAACTTAGCTATATAACCTAAAATTTGAGAAGGGAAGTACGTTTTGATGCAAGTTTGTTTTTGCTGCTGTGAACTATCTTTTTATCTTGGGATGATCAGTTCAGACCAGTGTTTCAGGAACAGTAACAACTTAGTAAGGGTAAAAAGTGCAGCATTTTGGCTTAAAGCAGCATTGACAATCTCATAAACATCTGAAGCTGCTCCCTCCCTCCCTTCCCTCGTGAATAAATATAATGAGTACAATGTAATCTTTTTTTCACAAATAATTGTGCATTGTGGAGGGACCCAGTGTAACTATATGAGCAGTTATGCAATTACACTTGCTTTACCTGACTGAAATCTTGACTGCCACACTGCAGGAGCAAGTCAAAGAGACTGATTAAAGTTGAGCTGGCTGAAGATTAGTCTATTCTTTTGCAGGGAACTAGTTCATTCCACTGCTCTGGTCTTTGAGTCAACTCCTTTCCAATAATTCCTGCATCCCATACCACCTAGCTAAGTGGGGAAAAAGCAATTTTTAATTAAATTCAATATTAGGCACAAGAAATTAGCCCATTGTTGTTAATTTTTCCCATGAGCTCAATATTATATGTTTGTGTAAAGAAAAGAAATTAAACCAATAATGATAAAACTTACCCCTTGCTCCTGTGTAAAGCACTAAAAATGATAAATATTTGTACTGCTGTTGTGAGTTACAGAAGCAACTAGAAGGCTTAAGGAATTGTTTTTTCCTCCATGAAGGCAAAGAACACACAGCCCATGCATCTACATCTCCAACCATTGTTGTGCATTTGCTCCAGTGGGCTGAAAGAAAGGTTGCTGAGAAGGGAACTTGCAGGAGCTTTATGTTTTTGCTTTTGTGACAGCATTCTGCACAAAGAGTATACTGATACATAAATTCAAAAGCTAGTATGTGAAAATTCAGAAGCCCCCCAGGAAAAGAAAAAAACAAACAAACAAACAACTTTTTAATTTCTGATTTTTTTTTTTTAATTTTTATCAAGCACTTGGAATATTGAAATGAAAATAATCTCATTCTTAAGCATTTAAGTAATCCTGCTGTGTTGTCTTCATTTGGTGTCATCTGTGTCAGAGTAATGCCTCCCTTTTTCCTTTTGGAGATAAGCAGTTGCAAGACTGAAGAGAGACAAGTAGAAATTGGTGGTCTAGACTCTGTGAATGTGTTTTGAGTGTTGCAGGAAAGAGGGAGTTCTAATTTTAATGAATTTATTCCATAGGTGTGGAAGAACTACATGAGCACAGCACAGCTGCAGTGGTTGGCAACACAACTCCAGAAGAAACAGTTTTGGAGATCAGCCAAACTGGAAGGTCTCTGCTTTTCTCCTTAACTCCAGAAAGTCTGCATAGAGCTGTCTGGTACTGGAGGTTAATATTGTAATTCTTTAGAGAAGTGGGAGTGCTCTCCTTGGATGAGTTTGGTATCTGCTCTGCATGGCACAGAGATGAAGTGGTATCCACTTATACAAGTGTTTCCTTCCTTCCACAAATGTGTTAAATTCATTTATTTAGTTTTGTACCTCAAGCAATGCCAAATAGAGCATCCTAAAGGGTGGTTTCAGGTGGGGATGGGCTGCTGATTGGATAGCTAAGAGGCCATGGGCACTAATGCTTTTAGAAGTTTGTTTCCTCTACCTTTCACATGTGGTCCAGTGTTTAGTTGATGAGAAAATTCAAGTCAAACTGAAATTTTCTGCTGGTAAGATTAGCAGAGATACTTCCTGGGGAAGGATGTTTCTTTTGCTGTTGTAGTTTTCTGCAGTAGAACAGAATACAGTCTATCTGAAAATGGTTTATGACAAATTTCCGACATTACAAGCAAAAAAGTTGCTGATGGTGCTTTTTTTTGTGCGGTTCTCATGGGTGCTGCTGTGCTTTAGTATTGGCTTTATATTTGCTATATTGGGACACACAGTGGATGTTATCTCATGCTTTGGAGCTATCCAATTTTAATTTTACATTTTTCTGTGAAGTATCAAGTGTATACTTAAGAGCACTTGTAACAGATAAACCTTGGGCATTTTGAAGCTGTTTGTACTACATTTCTGTCTTCCAAATACAGATAGACTATTTAAATATGCAAGTATTTTAATATCTGAACCTTTCTGTCTCTTACATTTTGTTCTCCGTTTTCATTAGATTTTATTTTTTTTTATTTTTTATTTTTTTTACATACAATCAGTGTGTCTTTCCGTGTGCTCTTTTTAGTTTTAGTAGGAGCAGAATAACTGTAGAGCAAAAGGATTTAGATGTGTGGAATGTGAGTTACAGAAGAAAATGCTTTTGGTAAATATGCTAATTTAGGCAGTTTGTTGCAGTTCATAGGGACTGTCCACACATTGCAACAAACAGCCTGTTTTTTTTTTTCCTCAGTCATAATTTTCCTCATTCGGAATGTGTGGAGCATGGCAATAATTCTTTGGTATAAAAGGTCTCTCTTTGAAATTCAGCCTTCATGTGCTACTCTGGTTTAACTGATATTGTAATCAAAAGCTATATGTGTGTGTGGAGTGGCTTTGAACTAGCTGTGGCTGATAGTAAGGATACACACGTGCTGGTGTCCTTGATCCATTCCACATGGGCTCAAAGACAACATCATGCCTGGGAGAAAAAAGGATCTTAATTCATGGAGGCCTCTGTTGTGGTTCCGCTCGAGTGGGCAGCCGAGCTCCACCACAGCCACTCTCTCACTCCCCCTCCTCAAAGAGGAATGGGGAGAAAATATGTGAAAAGGGGCTCAAGGGTTGAGATAAGGACAAGAAAATCACGCAATAATTATTGTAACGGGCAAAACAGACTCAGCATAAGGAGATAGTAAGATTTATTGCCTATTTACAAGCGAGAGAAGTGAGAAAACGAAGGGAAAAAAAAAAACAAAAGCACCTTTCCCCCCATCCACCCTCTTCCACCTCCTCCCCCCGAGCAGCGCAGGGGAACGGGGAATGGGGGTTATGGTCAGTCTACAGCACTTCTTCTCTGCCGCTCCTTCTCGGTCACTCTCGTCCCCTGTGCTGTGGGGTCCCACCCACGGGATGCAGTCCTTGATGAACTGATCTGGCGTGGGCTTCCCACAGGCAGCAGCTCTTCCAGAACTGCTCCAGATATGGGTCCGTACCACGGGGTCCATCCCTCAGGAGAAAACTGCTCCAACCTGGCTCCCCTACGGGCAGCAGCTCCTGCCAGATCACCTGCTCCTGCGTGGTCTCTCCATGGGCTACAGGTCCGTCCCGGAATCTGCTCCGGCAGGGGTCTTCCACAGGTGGCAGCCTCTGTCGGTGCAGGGCCACCTGCTCCACCGTGGTCTCCTCCACGGGCTGCAGCATGGAACCCTGCTCCACCGTGGTACTCCATGGGCTGCAGGGGGACATCCTGCTTCACCATGGTCCTCACCACAGGCCGCAGGGGACTTCTGCTCTGGCACCTGGAGCACCTCTCCCCCTCCCTCTACACTGACCTTGGCACCTGCAAGGCTGTTCTCTCACTCCCTTGACTCTCCCGGCTGCTGTCTGGCGCAGCGGTTTTTTCCCTGTCTTAAATATGCTCTCACAGAGGCGCAAACAACATCGCTTATTGGCTCAGATCTGGAAAACCATGGGGCCCTTCCCAAACATGGGGCAGCTTCTAGATCTTTCTCACAGAAACCACCCCTATGGCTCCCTGCTACCAAAACCTTGACACGTAAACCCACTACTGCCTCATACTTGCACATCAGATGAATGTCCTGTAAAGGGTCTCTGCATAAAATCTTCAATGAATTTTTGCTTACACTAAACTCCATGACTGTTCTGATATGGACACAAGAGCAAGTCAATTTAAGACTACTTGATTGAGCCTACACAAATGATACATACATCTTCTGTGTTTCATTTTGGATCTTTTGACTGCTGGTTATTGGCCATATTTTTACTTTTTAGAAAAATATGTACCCTCAGGTAAAAAAAGAAATAGTCCAGACCCAAAGAACACGAAGTTTGGGTGGACAGCCTTAGGAATCACCAAAAACATATTTGTCTGTCAGAGTAAGAAGCTGAACTGGAGCAAATATGGAGGACACAACGAAGTTAGATTTCTTTGTAGCAGCTCATGACCTTATCGTCATTCTCCCAGTCACTCCTGTGTGGCCCTCTTACCATCCATTTCTTAGCTCAGCATATCTTTCCTCAAACCAGACAAAAAGTCTCTCCAAGTCTATGGAGACTCATTGTCTTAATGGACATGTAGTAATCACTGTTAAACCTGAAAATGGAGTTTGTGACATTGGAAGAAAATATTTCTATTGCCCATTTTGAGGACACAAATAAATTCTTCATTGGCATTTTCACTTTCTTATGGTTATGGTAATGCATTTAATGTATCAGAAACCTTACCACTTCTGTCTCTTGGGATCTCCTATTTTTCACATGTCTCTCCAGAGGGTCTGTAGCTATCTTTGGAAATGGTATAGATCACAAGAAACCATGATTAACAGGGATTTGCATTGGCAAAAATAATTCTAAGGGTAGCTGAGTGGAGCTGGGAGCGAAGTGAGAGTTCATTTGCTCTAGCTCTAGTTAGATGGCAGATACTCCATGATAGATGAGCATTTTAGTGTTCACTGGTGAATAGTGCATGAAAATGCTGTAGTTTCCAACATTTTTTCCAACCATTACTTTATTTTCCTGGATTACCAAACATTTACAATTTTCATTTGAAGATTTATTGAAAGAAATGATATCAGGTGGTTAAAAAAAAAAAAAAAAAAAAAAAAGGAGTATTTGCAAATAGTAACGGAAAGGGTTCCTCCAGATTTTGGAGTGATGATGTCTTTAATTCAAAGACAACATGAGCTTTCAAAGGTAAGTAGTGGATGAGAGATGCTGTTAGGGAACTGTGAGGGCTGGCTCCCTGAAGAAATGAAGCCACTCCTGAAATATGCATTTATTTTATTTTATTTATTTATTTTTGAGAAGAATTGTCTTCCCTGTGTTGAAAATCAGATTTTTTCCTGAGGGCCACAGTAGTGTTCCAGGGGTGGGTGCCCACTGCAACCTCCCCCAGTTACCCCTGTCTCTCAACTGCTGCTTTGACACAGTGCAGGGAAGAGAAATGCATGCATGGGCTTCTGAAGAAATTATTGCTTTTTGCTTTGTTTCAGCAAACTGAAGATAGTGTCCTACAGGCACAGAATTGAAAAGGTGGTATCAGTGTATCTCATTACAAAAAGCATTTGCAAGTAGATGAACTTCAGAATGAAAACCTTTTCTTCAGCTTAAGGAGGAAGAGCTTCAAAAGTCCATTCAGTCTCTTAGTCCTTTCATGAAACCACAGCTGCTCTCCTTTCCTGACAGACTGATTTGGCAAATGAATTTTTTTTAAACAACAACAACAACAAACAACAACCAAAAAACCAACCTCCATTGAAGAAAATTTCAACTGTTCAACTTTGTTGTCCTATGAGGCATTCCAAATGTCCTTTGCTGTTGTAATATAGCCTACCACTACTTGTCCTGTCCTCAGTTAACAGGCAGGATAGGTGTCACAGTTTTGGCCTGGATAGAGTTATTTTTAAAGGCTCATATGATGCTGTGTTTTGAGATTTTTAATGAAAATAACAATGATAACACACTAATGTTTAGTTGTTGCAGAGCAGTGCTGAAACAGAGCCAAGGCCTTTCCTGCTCCTTGTGTTCCCTGCCAGTGAGGAGGCTGGGGGTGCACCAGGAGCTGGGAGGGGACATAGCCAGGGGAGCTGGCCCAGGCTGGCCAAAAGAATATCCCACACCATGTGGTGTCATGATGAGCAATAACAGCTGGGGTAAAGAAGGAGGAAGGGGGGGATGTTCAGAATAATAGCATTTGTCTTTCCAAGAAACCATCACCCATGATGAGTCCTGCTTTCCTGGCAGTGGCTGAATTCCTGCCTGCTGTTGGGAAGTGATGAATGGATTCCTTGTCTTGCTTTGTTTGCCCCATGGCTGTTGCTTTGCCTAGTAAACTGTCTGTATTTTATCCCATGAGTTCTCACACTTTTACCTTTCCTTTTCTCTCCCCCATGCCAACAGGGAGAGTAAGCAACCAGTAGTGTGGTGCTGAGCTGCCTGCTGGGTTAAACCACAACAACAGGACACTGCTTATCCTATCCTCAGCTTGTTACCTTCTGCCTTGATTCTCTTGTTGGGAAAAAATGGATATTAAAATCTCCTTTACCATGATATCCCTGCAGCACCATCTTGAATGCTGGTTTAATTTGTTTTCATAAATTTATTTTATGGAACAATCCTTTTCTGTTAGTTCCTTCCATTATGAGAAGTGCTCATACAAAGCTGGAAAAAAAAAAATCCTATGAAAATAGACGCTAGTTGATTTCCAAGCTAGCTTTTAGGAACCATCCTTTATCCCCATCCTGTTTTTCCTTTGAAATGAAAGTTGTAAAAATCTGTATTGAAGACCATGGGAACAAAGAGGGAGGGAAGAATAAATGTGTTTAAATAGGAATTAAAGCAGAAGACAGATCCCCTCTAACGCCAATAGATTTCCTATAACCATCATATACTCTAAAATCAATCCCGGAAGCAATTGAAACACTTGACTAATATAGCTTAATTGACAGTTTGAAGAAAAAGAAATCATAAACGACTGAGTTTATTGAGATCTGCATAAAGTTAAATATGACCAAAAGGGATTTAGACTACTAACACTACAGTTAACATAAGACTGAAAAAGGGATTGAAAAAGGCTTTGCTTAAACAAAACTGAAAGTTTATTCAAAGTTAATATTGTTTAAACACACTGGGTTATTCTCTTTATAGTTTGCATAACAGGAGGTATTTTCCCATGAGAATATTTGTGTCAATACTTTCCACCACCTAGTTCAATATTTAGCATGAGAATTAATTGATAGATATATCCCTATTTATATGAATTGTAAGCAGTCCCACACTGCTGTTATAGCTACCCTCCTTGAATATTTATTCAGGAAGTACTGCCTTGCCACATGGTGATGATAATGTTTGTCTACCACGTTGTTTTCTGTGATGTAGATTTCTATAACAGGAATGTGATGACACAGATTTTGTTATCAGAGGCAGAAGTGAAAACACATTTTTTTCTCAGAGTTCCTGTACAGTTAATTAAAAAAAAAAAAAGGGGGGGGGGGGGGGGGAATTTAGGTGATGGGTGTTTTGTTCTAAGATGTCAAACAAGAAACAGGTAAAGCATATTACTATTTCTAAATAATTGCGTGAAAAGACTGTGTTCATTTATATCAATTATAACTACACAACAGCACTTGAAATGGTTGCTTGAGGAGTACTGGTGCTATTCTTCTACATATGATGGAGTCATAAACATTTATAAGACAAAATAGTAACATAATAAAAGTAATTTTGTATGTTTGAAATTTATTTGGCAATTTATTTATTTATTTAATTGTATTTTATTTTGTTTGAAATACATTTTAATGGGTGACACATTTAAACTTGAGATAT
The DNA here is from genome assembly GCF_964035555.1 of Netta rufina. NCBI lineage: Eukaryota > Metazoa > Chordata > Aves > Anseriformes > Anatidae > Netta > Netta rufina. Next base: position 87,711,076 of record NC_140125.1, on the reverse strand, counting down.
GACTTTTATAACCAGTTGGCAACTGTAGCTAGTTGCCTGCAGAGAATATTCATATTAGAGCTGCAAGGCAAAAGGAGTGTAAAAGATAAATATTGTTTTATTTTTACAAGTAGCTCAGGGTAATTTTTACTTTATTGAGTACAGTTGAAGGAAAATTTCTTGCATGGCAATATTTACTTCGAGCTGTTTCTGTTCAATAGTACACTAATCTTCTACGGAAAATTAGAACTTCTTCAGTGGGAAAATTCAACCCATTATGTGAAATTAATTATTTTTCATATGAATTGATTTCATAACTTCAATGACTTCATGTTTCACAGATGAGCTCTCCATCTTCAAGAAACATTGACCCACTCTGTACTAATCTTATCCCTGTACAGTTAACAACATAAATTATTGTTTCCAGAATAAAGAAGGAAAGAATAGATGTATATTTTCAAAAGCCTTTATATTATTGTTAGTGAGTGTTTTGCTTGTCCTTTAAACATTCTTGAAAATCTTTACATGCAGTAGTTCTTACTCTCTTGTACAGCTTTTCGCTGTATATAATAAGGCATTTTATGGGAAAAACCTAGCTGTGTAGGTACTAGTGTAGGTACTAGTGTAGGTACTTTGGTATGTAAGTATGGCTACTAATATCAGATTATCACATTTCTGGTAGCTTTTATTTCAGTACTGTGCTCTTAACAAGCCCAAGAGTGTGATGTGCTTGTGTTTTCAGGGAAGCTTTGCCTGATAGAAGTTTCTTTATGAAACCCTTTTTGCTCAGCCTTCCCTCTGGTAGGGGCACCCTTTCTATATATAGCTTTTGGTTCCCCATGAAAATAAAAATAAAAATACTGTTGCTTTCCTTTGGCTGCAGATCTGAAACTTCTGAAGGAAAATCTACTTTGGTTCCTGCAAAATCCCAAAGGTACTGTGGCTCTTGTGTTTTTGACCTTATACAGACACCTCAGCAGAGAAAGCAGTAAAGGCATTGAAGCAAAAGTGAGTAAAGGTGAATGGCCTCTGCAAAAGAACAAAAACGCTTAAGCTCAGTTAGGTGACAGTGAAATTTTTGGCAGATGATATGTTCTTTACTAGGAGTTAAACTCAATTTGGAGCTGTGTTACTGCTGGATGGAACATACCCTTATTGTAGAAGAACTGGATGCATTCCTGGATGTCACAGGCACTGAGAGAAAAAGTAGCAATAGGAGGCTATTTACAACAAACTTTTAATCATAAAAAGTACCACAGAACCTGGTAATAAATTTTATCTAGTGCATTTTCTGCATCTAATAAAAAGTATTCAGTTACTGAAGGTCTATTGTTCTTCCTCAGCAGCAGAAAGATAAACTAGTTTTATTCCTGTTGACTGCATACAAGAGCTCTGTTTTGGTTCTTTTAAAAGAGTCTTTTGTTGTTGTTGTTGTTGTTGTTGTTGTTGTTCACAAGAACTCACTTCATTTCCACAAGACTGATTCTGTCAAAAGTTTGCACCCACCAATTCTCTACAGTCCTTAGAGATGTCTCTGAGTCATTTTGTTTAAAAAACTAAGCCAATTAATATAGAACTTCATAACTCAGATGTGATTCTGGCACACAGAATTCTTGAAAGAACAAATTCTGGCAACACAATTTAGGTGAGATAAACTTAAGAAATCCAATGATAACATCAGTGTATATCTAGAATACAGATTTTGACAACACCAATGAAAATAGGTAACTCACTGACGAAGCCAAAGGAACACTTCTTAATTGAAAGCCTAAATAGTGATTGAGTTACATATATAACAAGTAACAATGATGTTTTCAGTTTGGAAGTGTGATCATTTCAAATGGAGTTTAAAATAAACACTGCTCCTGCATGGCAAGAACAGAAAGAATAAACAGAACACACCAAAGAACTGAACATTGCAGTTCTCTTTGTTCACACTCTGCATGGAATTTCTCTCTTCAAAACAAATTAAGAAATTTATTGTCATGAATGGTTCGTAGGAAAACATATGGAGTTTGTCTTCTTGGGACTTCACCTTAAGTGGGGGTTATTTGGGCATGCTTTTTTTCTGCAATGTTTCCTGCAGGGTGAATGGGACTTACCTGGGCATGCATCATGGTTGTCAGCCTAGTCCCCCCACTTATGTACTTTTACGTCTTTCTTTTCCCCTTTCACAACTGAGCACATAATTGATATCCCAGGAAACATTTGTCCTTGAGGGCAGGCTTAACAGGAGTGTTAATTTAGGTGTACATAATACACCTGTGTGATCAATATAAAGAATAGGAAAAAAAAAGAATAAGCATGTTTCTATGTGTTCAGATAAAGTTATCACTGTCTTGGACTCCCTATCAAACTTCCTGCAGAATTTAGTGGAAATCAAGACAGATTCAAAGACCCCACCACCCAAAAAAAATCAAACTGCATTCAAAAGTCACTCCTGCCACAAAACACTAAACACAAGAAATAATGAAGAGACTGAAAAGTACCAGTTAGTCTGAAGCCCTGAAAAAAAATTGTCTGTGGCTGCTACTGTAGTGCTGCTCAGAGATGGTGGCTTGTTGTTTCTCTGTTGTCAACAAATCACTGAAACTTGGTAGCAAAGAGCGCAGCTTCTTTCCATCTAGTGGTTGTCCATATCGAGGAATGTTACAGCCAGCTGTGCATTGGCTTAAAAGGTGGAAGTAGAAAATCTAAAACTAGACTTGTTGATTTAAGGGAGCTGAACTCAGTTTTTTACTATATTCTTCCCTTTCACTTTGGTTTTAAATGTCAAGAAGCACTGTGGATCTCTCCAGATACATACATGTTGCTAGAAAGGTGTATTTAGTAATGGTCAGGGTTGTTAGCAAAACTCAGGAAACCAGGGTTGTTAGCACAAATATAATTTAACTGTCTAACTGTGCGCTTCTTGATGATTTCTTTATTCAGTGATCACATTTCTTTTTCCAAGACAGTAGGTGAGTTTTACTGCACAGGATACATCTCTCCAGTGCACAGGGATGAATTGAGGTCATGTAGCAGAGGCTCCTGGGTCCATGCCTCATTTGATAACGAATTTGAGTGTTATGCAGAGAATAAGAGAGGTGGCAGAGAGAGAAAAGACACTGAAGCTTAAGGAATATAAATGTAAGTTGGGGAAATTGGTTTCTATACCTGCCTCTGCCACAATGTTGATATATAAGAAAGAGCAAATTAAGCAAAAATCTTCTGAAGTGGATTAAAAGTGCATTATCTAGGGATCCAACTTATGATACCTGAAGACTTTTTAATAATTGCTGAGTAATCACAGCTGCAGGCAGATTTGCCTGTACAAAAATCTGAAAGTTGCTTGGAAATGTGCTATGAATATATAAATTGCTATGAAGATATTTTCTTTATCTTAAAGGCACCAAAGCATTTCAAACCTACTACTTTAAAATTAATAATAATTAAAATCTCATAGTTTGTTCACTAGCTGTAAAAATAGAATAATAAAATTTAATCTTTAACCATCTTCTTTTTGTATTAAAATCTGTGCCCACAGAGAAAGAGTTGATATTGTATTCACTGTTTGACTAGAGTAGCTGGCAGATCTAATGACTAATATTGATTAAAGAGTTAAGAAGGTTGATCAAGGATATCAAAAACCTTTTAGAAATCATCTTCAATTACAATATCAAAAAAAAAAAAAAAAAGTTTGCTAATATTCAAATTGACATTTTTCAGTTTTTTGAACAGTTTGGTTCAGACACAAATATTTTTCATTTTTAATGGTCTGGGTATTATATGAAATGGAATAATAAAAGGTCTTGCTTCTGTCAACTTTGACTTGATAATGTCTTATGTTGTCAAGGCTGTGAATCAGCTATTACTCTGAATCATGGAATCAATGTATGGGAGCAGTGGGAAGTGACCTCTGGATATGGTCTAGTCCACCCTTTTTATCAAAACAAGCTCAGCCAGAGCAGTTTGCACGGAGCTGCAGCGTCTTTCTCCCTCTCTCATTTTGCCCCACCCCTCTGGGGTCTCTCCATAACCTTCAGCTACATGTTCTCAGCTTGCTCATTACCAAGGCAGAGCTCCATTCATTCTCACTTCTTTCTCACATAAATGGTCTTTGCAATCTTTCATAATTGGTATCATAAAAAAAAAACAACAACACATAATACTCTTGCAATGTTCACATCAGCAGCATGCTTATCAGAGGGTTAGGGTTTTATGTTAAACTGTGGTTTTAAAACACATTTTCCATTAGAATGACACATTTTCCATTATAATAATTTTCTTCTCAGTGGTAGTCCCAATTTATGGCTTGTTCTTGCAAGACATGAGAAAGACTTTCATAGTGGAACTAAGAAAACTCATGACAGGGGCTCTCTGGTCTCAAGACCTAATGTCAGATGTTGATAAAATTAATTAAGCAAAAAGACAAGGCTACATAGCAACTTTTGATATAAAGTGCAGATGCATATATGATGTATGGCATATTTCTATGGGTGAAGCTTGTAGTGACAAAATTATATGAGGTATAGAGCACAGTACATTGTTAAAAGATCTGGCTTCTATGTACTTTCTGTGTTGGAAGAGATACTCCCTACAATGCATTTCAGCTGGTCTAATTTACTCAGCTAAACAGAAATGCAGATAACGGGTTTATTTAATCATTCATTCATTTATTTATGTCATAATTCCCAGTTTATTTCTCTAGCTCTCTTAGCAGAAGTATAAGGAGCTTCAAATCAATCTGGTAGTCTTTCTTTTTCAAGTCTCTTCCATCTAATAACGGAACCAGGAGCTGTACCATGCAAAATTGCTTTTGGTTTATTCCACACATTCTGGGCAAAAGCAAAACAAAAACAAACAAACAGCAACAACAGCAACAACAAAACAACAACCAATTGGAAATATACATAAATGTTAGCAGACATTTTCTAGAATATAAAATTACACTTATAGCCAGATATTCTGGTGATGTGTTCAAGAACAGATGTCATTGTCTACTTACAATCTTTACACAAGCACCAGCAAAGCATGCTGCAAAAGTAGATAAAATGGACAACTTTACACAGGATCATAGGAAAAATTAAATTGGAAGAAACCTCAGGTGTCCAGTCCAACATCCCCCTCATAGGTCTGAGAGCAGACCAGATTGCTTGTTGCTTTATCCATTTAAGTCTTGAAAACCTCCTAGGATGGAAACTGCACATTCTTTCTGTGTGATTTGTTCCAGTGCAGGGACATACAAGGAAGAAAAAATCAAAAGTGTTGCTGAATTTTGAATAGCAAATAGGAAAAATTTATACTGGTAACTTTGTGCTAAGCTCAGCCCAGTGTGCCATAGCTACATGCTGTGATTTTTAGAAATAGGTATTTACACTGAGATTATTGTAGTTTATAAAATGTCAAGTGTTCCAGGCAAGATCAACAGATACATTCACCCCCTAAATTGTACCCACTTTATATGAAACTCCACTTTCTTTAGAAAAATTATGAAGGGCTAAAATCCTAGAATCATAGAATATCCCAAGTTGGAAGGGACCCACAAGGATCATTGAGTCCAACCCCCGGCTCCACACAGGTCTACCCAAAAATTCAGACCATATGACTAAGTGCACATTCCAAATACTTTTTGAATTCTGACAGGCTTGGTGCCATGACTATGTTCCTGGGGAACCTGTTCCAGTGTGTGACAACCCTCTCAGTGAACATCTTCCTGATATCCAGCCTAAACCTCTTCTGTTGCAGCTTGGCTCCATTCCCTTGTGTCTTATCACTGGTCACTAAAGAGAACAGATTGGCACCTGCCCCTCCACTCTTCCCTCATAAGGAAGCTGTAGACCATGATGAGGTCTCTCCTCAGCCTCCTCTTTTCCAGGCTGAACAGGTCAGGTGACCTCAGCTGCTCCTTGTACATCTTCTCCCTTAGGCCCTTCACCATCTTTGTAGCCCTTCTCTGGACACTCTCCAATAGTTTCACATCCTTTTTGTATGGTGGTGCCCAGAACTGCACACAGTACTCGAGGTGAGGCCACACCAGTGCAGAGTAGGGTGTGACAATCACTTCCCTTGACCGAATAGCAATGCTGTGCTTGATGCATCCCAGGATACAGTTCTCCCTCCTGGCTTGCAGGCACACTGCTGGCTCATGTTCTGCTTGCTATCAACCATAACGCCCAGATCCCTCTCTGTTGGGCTGCTCTCCAGTGTCTCGTTGCCCAGTCTGTAAGTATAGCCAGGGTACACGACCCGACACTTGCTCTTGTTTCATGTAGTTGGTGATTGCCCAGCTCCAATCTGTCCAGATGTTCTCTCTGCAAGGTCTTTCCACCCTCAACAGAGCCAACAACTGCTCCCAGTTTAGCAGCATCAACAAATTTGCTCAAAACACCTTCTAGTCCTACATCCAAATTTTAAGAAATATAAGACTTAAAAGCAGGAAGTAAAATCAGCAAGAATATAATCCTGTTTCTCTTGGAGGGAAGTAAGTGTAATTCCAACCACTGTTTCCAATACTGTTTTTTTTCTTTGTTTGTTTGTTTGTTTGCTTTTTTTTTTTTTCAGATTTTTTTTTCAATATTTTTCAGTTAAAATGCTTAGCAGCAAGGGATGAGACTAGAACCTGTTGTGTCTCTATGAAACTGAGAGAAAATACATCCTTTTTTGTCCCCTAAATTTTGAGGTTAAATGATGTTCAGCCTCAACTGTAATGGTGGCAAGTAGTCCCCATGCAAGTAGCAGAACTGTGCAGTAAAGTTGCAGTACTCTCCTGATATACAAAGTAGTGATTTTCACCCAACAAATAAATAAATAAATAAATCCCCAAAGTAGGTTAGAGTTTAGTGTAGGATTATGAGTTGTATTTCTGGAGTCAGGCCTAAGTATTAGGCATAATGTTGAAGAACAATCCCTTACTTATAAAGCCTACAGAATTGTAGAAGAGGTTAGAAGTGACCTCTGGTGGTCATCTGGACCAACCCTTCTGCTGAAGGCTCAAGCACAGCTACATAGAGCAGTTTGTCTGGGGCTACTTTCAGAAGTCTTTTGAATATCTCCAAGGAGGGAGACTCCATAAGCTCTCTGGACAACCTATGCCAGTGGTTGGTTACCCTCACAGTGAAGAAGTGTTTCTTGATGTTCAGAGGGAACCTCCTGTGTCTGAGATAGTGCCTGCTGTCTCTTGTCCTGTCACTGGGCACCACTGAAAACACCCTGGTTCTGTCATCCTTGTTGCACCCTCCCTTCACATAATTTAAGACATTGATATGGCCCTCCCCTCCCCCCACCTCTCGTATTCCAAGATAAACAGTTCCAACTCTCTCTCTGCCTTTCCTTGCAAGAGAGGTGCTCCAGTCCCTTCCTCATCTTGGTAGCCCTTTTTTGGGCTCTCTCCAGTCTGTCCATGTCTCTTATGTATGAGGGAGTCCAGAACCAGACACAACACTCCAGATGTGTCTCACCAGTTCTGAGAGGAAGGATCACTGCCCCCAAACTGCTGCTGACACCACTCCTATTAATATGGCCCAGACAAGTGATTCAGGTTCTTCTATGGTCAATCTTTGTTCTGTTGTTTTTCAAATTTGGTTGATCTTACATTAGAAGATTGAGATCATGATGTGGAAGCAGATGCTTCTAGATTTATTTTTTTAACCCAATAAACTCTCCAAACACTTTATTGGGAAGGGACTTGTTGGGGAAAATACAAATCCAAAATAATCTGCTCCTCTGTCTTGTTTGGAATTTGCTTTAGTGATATTTAGTGCAGTTGGATTCAAAGAGCATAGTGACTGCCTTGTTGTTGCTTGAATACTTCTATGGTGTCTCTTCAAGTGCAAATGAAATTCGAAAAATATTAGTGTGACTAATGTTCCTTGAATTATTTCAGAAATAGATGTTTTATATCCCAGTCCTGCAAATATTTAATCATGACTGTAACCTGATGTTTCCAAGGATTGACCATTTCAATGGCTGTTCTATACAAAGGCTTTTCTTTGTAGGTATCTTGGCCCACGCATGAAGCAGCCTCTGATTTACATTTTTGTTCTTCCTTTTTTGAAGAATTACATAAGGATATAGAGCAGCACCCTCTTCTATTATTCCTATGGTTGTCTTTTTAATCTTTTGTAGAAAAGCTATAATAATTAATTTTAAGATAGTTTTCTACATCTATCTAATGGTTCCAGTCCTTTAGTCCTCCTGGTATTAAAAAGTGGGAGTCTTAAGCGTTGATGATATAACAAATGTAAAAAATGGAGAAGAGAAGGAAAACTCATATAAGTTGCTCTTTGATTTTTGATGACTTTGAATCTAGTTCAAATTCTCAGATTACAACTGAACAACAAGAAGATGGGGAAAATGCATTTGCATTAGTTGTGAATCTAATTGTCAGTTCTCTGTTTTCATTCAAGTTAATGGAATTAGTTAATTAAATTGGAAATTGATTGAGAGAATGTGATTTGGACACCGTAAGAGACTGGGAGGATAGCACTTTATTGCAAAAGTCTTACTGTTACTAGTTTTGTTGTTGTTGATGTTTGTTGTGTTGTGTGTGTGTGTGTGTTGGGGGGGTTGGTTGTTTTGGTTTTGGTTTTAATTTGGTTCACTTTCCATCTAACTGAACTTGTTTCAGAAGTTCTTGGTTGACAGCTGTTTGCAGGGCTCAGGATGGAGTGCTTTATCTGTAAATATAAAATGAGCAGAGTTCTGATGCTAAAGCATAACTGGAAAGTAGTATTTCACTTTGTATTAAGGTATGTGTGAAAACATACTTGCAGAGAAAAATGTTCTGGAGAAATGCAACTTAGATTTCCATGATTTCCTTTTCCTTAACAAAATGATACTTCTTCAAATCAACTTCCTTATGAAGTCAGATTGTAACAACAGACCATATTTCTGTGCATAGTTTATGGACAATCCAACTCAAAAAAAAGCAAACAGGCTCAGCTTCCTCTCAGTGCTCTTACAATACAATGATTTGTAGGCTCTGGCTTTCTGTAGAACCCTCTGAGTAGCGTCTGCCAAAATACTGTCAGTTTAAGAATGTGCAGCAATTTATGTGGTAGTACTTAAACCCCCTGGGATTCAGCTAATTGTACTCATTCCTTGCCTACACAGTAGAATGGATTTATAATCATTGTAACCTGAGAAAATACTAATTTATTGGTGTTGAGAATGGGTTGTTTCACATTATGTTAAAGTAACTAAAACTAAAGTCAGCAAGAGACTTTTCTCTAAAGGTCCAGTGAATTGAGAACCCCTGGATAAATGTAAGTATTACAGGCACTTTGAACTGTCTTTAAATGGTGTAAATTCTCTTGTGATTTGTTTAGGAACACTTACTGCTCCTGTAGAACTCCACCTATTTAATTTCCTCTTTCTATCTGAAAAGAGGGAGTATGATTCTTATGATTTATTTATCTATTGGAACTTTCCATGAGTTTGAAAATAGAAGCATTATTGAATCTGTTTTTAAATTTGGGTCTGGCTGTATTGATCAGGTAATTGTTAGCTGAAACCAGGTAGTTGCTTTCTTACTAGAGAACCTCCAAACACATCCTTCACCCCTACACAGAAGTGACTCACAGGATGTGCACAAATGTTCTATTCTATTCTTACAGATATTTTTGTTTTCTAGACCACACTAGAATAATATCTCCCCTTCCCTCGGGGCTTTCCTCTGTTAAGAAACAAAAGAAACACAATCTTAGCTTGTAGCAGTTTTTTAGCCCTTGTCAGCAATTAGCTCAGGCAAGCTACACTATTTGTTCAATAACTCCTTCATGTACCTTGTGATGTAGAACTTCCTTTACTTTATAGCCAGGTTACAATTTACAGAGTTCAGAATTCTAATACCAAGTTAAATGCAGGGGCACTTTCATCCATCAACAGTTAGGTGACATTTTAGAGCTACTGCGGTTTGCAAACGACCTTTGGGGTGGTAAAAATATCTGTGCAGACACCAATGTGCTGTCAGCTCTGCTGCAGCCCCAAAATCCCATTGCCTTAAAAATATATCCCAAAAGACATTACCTTTTCCAGGAAATAAATTGCTTGAATTTTGTATTCATTCTCTTTCCATTTTCCTTGCAGTTCTCCATTGAAAATGGCTAGGTTGGTGAAACTTTCAAAAGAGAAAAGTTTGACCCTGAATTACACTTCTGCCCAAATGAAATAACTTAGCAATGAATGTCAGTAAAAGCAAAATAAATATCTGGATATCCTTTTAGAAAAGTTAAGTGCTTAAGGCATTTGTAATGCATTTCCACACCTAAAGTGTCCCAGGTGCTTCTCAGAAAGCACAAAAAATTTTAAGAGTCTGGTCTCAACCAAGGAACTTCCCTACAACAGAAAAAAAGAGTACTGTTCCTAAAGCATCAAACCCACCAGACGATTACTGCATAGAAGGTATACAGAAAATTTTATCATATGATGTGATAGAAAGGAAAAAAGTTGAATCTGCCTACAAAGAGAAACCATCTACTGGGTAGTGAGCATGTCTTTCTCTCTCTTTTTCTCTCTCTTTTTTTTTTTTTTTTTCCTCCCTTCTCCTTTTGATAGTTTAATGATTGATAGAAAACATAACTTTATTAGAATTTCATGAACAATCTATAGAGACTGAGCAACCATGTCAGTTTTACTAAGTAGGGGTGGTGGTGTCTTCTCTTTTCCTCTTTTCTCAGAGACACTAGTAGGAAAGAGTGCTACATGGGAAGTAGGAAGGACGTCTTCAAATCTCAACTCTAAAGCCATATCTTCTCTAACACAGACCAGGAAAGTTCTTAGATAAGCCTTATTTTTAGGCTTTCCCAATGAAGTGGAACTGCCCAGTTTCCTTTAATAGACAATGCATGTATGCATAAGTATAATAAAATGTAAAAATGCTTAGAATTTTATTGTGATTCAAAGTATTTACAGAGGTTTCCAGTCAGGACAGAGTTGTGAGTTGAAAATTTAAGTGGAATGAAACTCTAATGTGGAAGTATTTTACAGTAAAACAAACTGCCAACAGTAAGGTTAAGATGGGCTTATGCCTTAGTACTCCAAGAGGCTGGGGGCTCTCCTGTAGGACCCCACCTTAATGATTCAGGAACATTATTTTCATGTCTAGTTGGAGAAAGGAGAAAAAGTGCAAGTCTTTCCCCATACTCTCTTCTGTATGTCTTGTTGCCAGCTTGCCATACTTCTATACTTTAGTCTTCACAGCCCCGTTCCCAACTTTAATCTCACAGGTCTGACCTCCTGATTCTCTCAGGATGTGGCTGAGAGACCCAGGCAAAAAAGTACAGGACAGTCTGACCACATAGTCTTGGTGATGTTAGGCAAAGTTAAAATCAGAGCAATCTCTTTATTTTGGATGGTGAAAAATATTGCAGCTACTAAGAGCAGCTAGTGAGTAGAACTTGGGAAATAATGTATTTTTGTAATTTGTCTTTTCCTTCTGTCAATAGCTCATGAAATTTACAGAAATGTACTTAAGCTGTTTTATTTTTATTATTACTATTATTATTACTACTACTACTATCATTAAATTATTAATAAAATTATTTAATAAGATATTAAATTAATAATAATAATAATAAATGTAATGTATGGTTGTGCTGGCATACAGGTAGGTGCTATAAGTACTCTCATCTATCTGTCTAGCAATAGACTAAACTGACTGCTCTCATTTTTAATTGCTTGAAAGCATCCTTAACTGCTTCTTGATTAGTTCAAGAGAAACACCAAAAATCACTTCTGGGTTTTGAATCTCTATCTGGCCAAAGAACTCAAAAGTCAGTCTTTAACAATACCTCAGATTTATGCAAATTTTGAAAAATAAAGGTACATTATTCTCTTATGGAAATACAGCTGTCCTATAATTTCCCTATGATTTTTAAATTTGAGATCTTTTTTTCAACAAAAGCAAATTTTGAGAGATGAAATCAGTCCATGACAGAGGATTTCATGTGAAGGTACATATTTCAGTAGCTGCAATTTAAGTATGTCTCTGTGAAGAAAAATTTAGAAATTAAAAGTATACTTTTTTCCAAAATTAGTAGGTAGAAATTAACCATTATATAGCTGCAATAATAAACTGCATTGAATTGGCATATTTATGGAGTTTTAGGGCAGATACTTTGGCATTCTCTATCCATTGTAAAAGAATGAATATGTATCTACTGGCCATGTAAACGTAATGTCTTCTGGCAACAGAAGGCTGATTTTGTTACATTTATTGTATTTAACCCATTTAACTTGTTTAAAAAATATTAAGTTTTGATATGCAAAGGACATAGTTAAGATGCTCTGGGGACTTGCAGACCTCAAGACTGTGACTTATTTGCAAGGCCTCCCTGAGGTTTTACAAAGTTTTTTGGGTAAAATTGTGTAAGAACACTTATTATCATTTTGTTATTTGAAGGCATTGAAGTTTTGTTTTGTTTTGTTTTGTTTTTTCCTGAAAGAAATACTGTTAAGTAATGATATGCAAAAGCTTGCATTCATATGGTTTCATGATTTTTTTATTTATCTTTTTTTTTTTTCAGAGCAAATCACCAGAATCTACAAGTTGAAAAGGAAAGATTGTAACTGTAACACTGATTCAGCTTCACTGCTTGGATGTAATATTTTTATTTTGTTTAGCTATGGTACACAAATCAGGTAACACAATGCCAAAATATTAGTTTTCTATTTGATTCATGTTAAGTTTGCAGCCTTGATAATGCCATGTGGGGTTGTATTTGAATACAGTGCATGTTCTGTAAATGACTTTAATAGTTTTACAAGGTCAGAGTGATTCAATTAGCTACATGGTCATATTTGTAATCATGTTATTATACCTCAGATAATATGAGGCACAGATGAATAAAAGGTCATATAGTCTAATATGCTCTTACACCAGTTGAAAACATCCTCTCTAAACTATGCTACCCTAGGTCTCTTATTCTGGCTTTATTTTAGTACTACCTATAATGTGATGTACTGGAAGAAAATATCATGCTTTTTTCCTCTTTGTAGTGGGTAGCTAGTTAGTGATAGCTAAACTGAATTTACATTGAAGAATGGTATGCTTACTTTGATTTATAATCTCATATCGATGTAAAATAGATTTTGTCATTGGTGCTAAATGTCACTTATGTACATAGTAGCAAATCTCTGCTGCACCAAGGTGGGAGTATAAAATAGTCCTTGATTCGTGTGCAAAAAAAGAATATTACAGGTACACAGTGAGACCTAAAATGTACATTTATGCTGAAATGTACAAATTGCCTCTTTGAATACAACTGAAACTATCTAATGTATGACACAAGAAGGTCTAGATTTCTTATAGCAGTTTCCACTGCAGTTTCCAAAAGCATCTTTTGTATTTTTATTTTAAGTATGAAAACTAAAATAAAAAATAAACAAAATTGTGTGAGTTACTCACAGAAATACTAGGTGTACATCAGTACCTTACCACCTGTATTCATTTTCCACTTCCTCAATGACTAATCAATTGCAATTTAACTTAAATATATGACATTGTTCACAGACGTTTTTTCTTTATGCTGTTCACTGTTTGGTACACATCTGTCACATTAAGCTGTATACAAATTTGATTGAAAAAATCTAAGTAAAAATCTAAGATTTTTAGCAGAATATTAAGGAGGTTAATGTAATAAAACCCATTGTAAGAAATTATGGAAAGGGAGTTGAAAATTAATTAACACTGATTTCTGTCATTCACGCTCATTTTCTCATGTGTTTCATTCCATATTTCATATAGTGTTCTCACAGACACGTGGAGGTGTATGTCTAAGCAGTCCATCCAGGACAACTTCTCAGATGTAGAAATATCAGGAGTGTCTGCTTGAGATCTCTCACATGATAACAAGGAACAAACTCTTTTTGGAAAGCCTTTTATACCCTTTAGGAGTCAAAAGATACAATGATCAAAGGATCGTGATCAGTAGTATCAAGTCCAGCCGGAGGTCAGTCTTGAGCGGTGTATGCCAGGGTTCAGTCCTGGCACCAATACTATTCAATACCTTAACATGGTGGGACAAAGTGCTCTTTCAGCAAAACCGTAGATGATGAAACTAAGAGGACCAACAAATACACTAGATGGTTGCACTGCTATTCAGAAGGGTCTCAACAGGCTGAAGAAGTGGACTGGCATGACTCTCATGAAGTTCAACAATGGGAAGTGTAGGGTCCTGACCCTGGGGAGGAACAACCCCATGCACCAGTATATACTGGAGGGGAACTTTCTGGGCTGCATAAAGGGTGTGTTGCCAGCAGATTGAGGGAGGTGATCCCTATCCATGGCACTGGTGAGACCATACTTGGAATACTCTGTCCAGTTCTGGGTTCCCCAATACAAGAGAGAAACGGACATACTGGAACGAGTCCAGGGAAGGGCCATTAAGACTATTGTAGGAATGGAGTATCTTAATATTAGGAAAGGCTGAGACATCTGGAGCTGTTCAGAAGGGTGATCACATCGATGTTTATAAATTACTGGTATGGGGGGGGGGAGAGTAAAGAAAACAGAACCAGATTCTTCTTAGTAGAATCCATAGAATTTTAGAATCACAGAATGTTTTGGGTTGAATGGAACCTTAAAGGTCATGTAGTTCCAAATCCCCAGTGCTGGGCAGAGAGAACTTTCAGTAGACCAGGTTGCCCAAAGCTGCATCCAACATGGCTTTAGGTCATCCAGCTACAGGACAAGAGGCATCAGACACAAACTGAATTTCAGGAAATTCCATTTAAGCATAGAGCAATCACTGGCACAGGTTGCCCAGAGATGTGGAGTCTCCATCCCTGGAGACATACAAAAGTCAAATGGACATAATTCTGGGCAGCCTGCTCTAGCTCACCGTGCTTTGAGCAGGATAGCTGAACTAAATGAGCTCTTGGTATGCCATCCAACCAATATGATTCTGTCCAATAATGTGATCTTATACTCAAAATCTTGCTTACTCAGCCTCATAAATCTGAAACAATGTTGCTCCTCAGAATTTTATTTTATTTTTTTCCTCTTCTTTTTGTTATCTTTCCAGGTAGTCTGTCTTTATGGCAGATAGCAGGAGGAGAAATGGCACATGCAACATGCTGCAATTAATTTGTCTTCCTCTTGTTACGAGAGCACAAGATGTGAAGAACTCACTACTCAGTGTGAACTAGTTTTATTGCAGTCACTTCCCTTGTTATCTGTAATAGCTGTTCTTCTAACCTTATGTTTCTACATACAGACTATTCCTTTCAGACTTTATGTATACCAAACTTAATGCTTTTGTCTGTACATGTTTAGCCCTGAGGAGGTACAGTTCATATGTCTCTGCTTCTAAAACTCTCTCATTTTACCAAGACACGAACATGTACTTCAATGGCCCATGCTACCAATCTTGCCTATAATGGAAGACCATTACCTTCCTTGTATGGAAAGGACTTGGGTCTCTCTCTTCTGATGGGGAACTCTGTGTGCACTGATGTAAAGCACTTGTCCATACATTTCCAATGCCTGCTCTTTCTTTCTTCCTTTTTCTGCAGACTTCTTTTTCTACAGGCTTACTTATAAGGACTTCTGATTCTCTGATTCTTTTTTTTTTTTTTTTTTTTTTTGGGAAACTAACCAGCTATCATTCTTCTAATTCCAAAGCCCTGCAAACAGGACCTTGTCCTTTGTTGTCCCTCTGCTGTTTTATGAGAGAAAGCACTACTACACGACATGGAGTCTATCTTCCTCTATTCCAAACACTACTGTATATACCTGGAATTTGGTGGGTTATCTTACCTGTTTGCTTGATCAGAGTAACAGGATGAAAGGGAGATTTCAGGTTAACATCATGAAACCTAAAAGCAGTTATTTCCACTGCAGCTGATGTACAAAATGTTCTATTCATCCATTTGAAGCTTTCTGGACCATCCTACATAGTCTTCCATTTCTGTGTAAGTGCTCAAAATGTATATTCATCAAGTTTATGCTATTTTCCCCCAGATGATGACCGAATGAAGTTAAAATACAAGTTGAAATACAAGTATGCAGGCTGCCAAAAAGAAAACCTTAAACCTAAATGTGACTTTAGAAACGAGAAAATGATACGTGCAGGAACAACTTTTTCCTGGCATTGATACTATTCTGCTTCTACCACTTCTTGCAACTGTATTCACTGTGATGTTGGGGAAGACCTCTTGATACAGATTTGAGAAGAAATTGTGGTACTATCTGCAGCTGATACTGTCTGCAAGATCATTAGTGACAGAAGTCTAGACTGCTGAGAGGAAAATGGCAAGACCCTAAAAAAATGCAAAATGATACAACCACTTGTTGCACAGTGACTTCAACTTTGTAATGCTAGGGACTTGCTGCTCACAAATGTGCAGCCCTTCAGTGGCATCACTGCAGTTTTCTTGTCACTTAGTAGCCTTCCTGCTCATGCCCCAAGGCTGCTGAAGCAGTATTATCTTTCCTCATGTGTTTGGAACTGCTCACTGTTTTGGTCTTTCTTTCCTCCTTTTCCACCACAACTTCATAACTTTTAGTTTCTAACCTCATGTTAGGGAACAAATACATTTTATCAGATAACATTAGTACATAGCAGTCTTTAGGTCAACTGTAAGAATTTTCCAGTAATGCACATACATCAGGATGATCAGCCAAGTAATCAAAGCATACCCCAATCACTACTCTAAGTATAATGTGCAAAAGCAACCAATAGAGAAATTGAGTAGATCTTGGATCTCTATATTTACAGTTGAAAATGTATTGGAGGAAAACAACTGCTGCAGTGGAGAATATACCCAGAAGAGGATGCTTACCTATGGAAACTTTTCCCAGCTACCTACTGAGGAAAGTTTACCTTCTTTTCTCTTCCCTCCCCACTCCCCAGGCCCCAAAACAACCTGAAAACTTTTGTTTTAGTAGTACTCTTTGCAACTGTCTTTATTAGCAGGTGGAATTCCATCTGCCTGTTCTGATAGAAAGCTAACTTTGCAGAACTGCTTCATTAATCAGAATGTGATTTTTGCGCTTAAAATTTTTTGCTTAATTTCAAAAGGTTTCCTAAATGATTTAAAAAAAAAAAAAAAAAGTGTTCAAAGCCAGATGCTGATCACAACTATAGTGTTTCTCCCAAACATACAATATAGAATTATACCTGACCCAGTTCTTTAAGAAGTACTTTAGGATTTGTAGAGAATTTTTGATGCCATAACAGACATACCATTATTGGCAAGTTATTCTCAATATTCTAGACCATCTAAAGTTTAAAATCTTCCCACACTGTGACAAGGTCTGAAGATTAAATAAGAAGGAGTAAGCAGAAAATTCCTAAGATCAAATTCCTTCAGCACATGCTGATACAGGGATGTAGAAAAAGAAAAGTACTAATGCTAGGTATTCTTATTCTTACTAGGTATAAAAAGGTCTAGTTTAGACCTTTAGGTTTCCAAATTAAAAAAAAAATAAATCCTGAATGAGGTAGCATAACAGACAAAAGTGTAATCAAACAGGCTGCTGATTGTAGTAGAACAAAGTCATTAAAGATTGAACGTTAGTACTGAGACAAGAATGTTTAGTGAATGTCTTCCAAACTATGTCATTAATAGAGATGTAGATCTTACCTTTGACACTGAAATGTTGTGAAGTCCTGAAACAGAAGATGGTCAAAACCTCTCAAAAAATAGTATTTTCATGAACTGGATGGAAAAGAAGAAAATATTTGTATTTTACTTGTAAAAAAATAAACTTATGAGAGGTGTGTCTATGTGGGTTTAGCCTATCATAGAATCATAGCATAGTTTGTGTTGGAAGGCATTTTAACAACCATCTAGCCCAACATCTGGCCATGGACAGGCACATATTTCAGTACATCAGGTTACCCAGCCTGGCCTTGAATACTTCCAGGTAGGAGCTATCCGCAATTTCTCTGGGCACCCTGTTCCACCACCCTCATCATTAAGAATTTTTTCACAGACAGAATCACAGAATTTCTAGGTTGGAAGAGACCTCAAGATCATCGAGTCCAACCTCTGACCTAATGCTAACAGTCCCCACTAAACCATATCCCTAAGCTCTACATCTAAACATCTTTTAAAGACTTCCAGGGATGGTGACTCCACCACTTCCCTGGGCAGCCTGTTCCAATGTCTAACAACCCTTTCGGTAAAGAAGTTCTTCCTAACATCCAACCTAAAACTTCCCTGGCGCAACTTAAGCCCATTCCCCCTTGTCCTGTCACCAGGCACATGGGAGAACAGACCAACCCCCACCTCTCTACAGCCTCCTTTAAGGTATCTGTAGAGAGCAATAAGGTCACCCTTGAGCCTCCTTTTCTCCAGGCTGAACAAGCCCAGCTCCCTCAGCCGCTCCTCGTAGGACTTGTTCTCCAGGCCCCTCACCAGCTTCGTCGCCCTTCTCTGCACCCGCTCAAGCACCTTGATGTCTTTCTTGTAGCGAGGGGCCCAAAACTGAACACAGTACTCGAGGTGCGGCCTCACCAGAGCCGAGTACAGGGGGACAATCACCTCCCTAGCCTTGCTGGTCACACTGTTCATTATATCTAACCTAAATCTACCCTCTTTCAATTGAAAACCACTACCCCTCACCCTGTCTCTTTGAAAGATTTTGACTGAAAGATATTAGAAGGGATTGTGTTGCCCTTCAATTACATGGTAGCTCCTGTGTAATAGAGTCTGTGGGGCACAGAGTCTGTTACAGAGGCAGTTTTCCAGAAGAAAGTCTTTATATGCCCCTGCCATGCTCTGTTACCATTCTGTAACAAACGAAGTAGGTGTTGTGCATGTGAGACTTCTTTAGGACATAAATGTCACTTATTTCCATAATATTAATCCAGTGGGACAGTGAGTGAGGCAGCATCTTTTTAAAAAAACGGTATGTGGCTGCAACGTTGGAAGAGGCTGAATGAAAACACTATATAGATATAAATGCCTAGTGGGTTCTCATCTACAAGTATTTATTTCTGCAGTCTTTTAAAAATACATAATTTACTACTGCAAAAGCTATGTTAGGCTTTTAAAAGACTAGTTGTAGGAAAGGTGAATAGAATTAAAACAAGTTGGAAGCCAGACATAAGTGGTGTCCCACATGGTTCAGTACTGGGGACTGTTCTCTTCAATATCTTTATCAATGATCTCGATGTGGAGATTAAGTTCACCCTCTGTAAGACAACAACAAGTTAGGTTGGAGTGTTGATCTGCTTGAAGGCAGGAAGGATCTACAGAAGGATTTGGATAGGCTGGGCTGATAGACCAAGGCCAACTGTATGAGGTTCAACAAGACTAAATGCTGGGTCCTGCACTTGGAGCGCAATAACACTACGCAATGCTACAAGCGGAGGGAAGAGTGGATGGAAAACTTTGCAGCAGAAAAGAGCCTGGGGGTATTGGTCAACAGCCAGGTATGCATGAGCCAGCACTGTGCTCAGGAGGCCAACAAGGCCAACAGCATCTTGGCCTGTATCAGAAATAGTGTGGCCAGCAGGACTAGGGAAGTGATTGTCCCTCTGTACACAGCGCTGGTGAGGCTTCACCTCGAATACTGTGTTCAGTTTGGGGCCTCACTACAAGAAAGATGTTGAGGTGCTGGAGTGTGTCCAAAGAAAGGCACTGAAGCTGATGAAGAGTCTAGAGAACAAGTCTTATGAGGAACAGATGTAGGAACTGGGGTTATTTAGCCTAGAGAAAAAGAAGCTCAGGGGCACCTTATTGCTCTCTACAACTACAACTATAAGTCTCTACTGGGGTGGGTGTCAGTCTCTTTTCCCAAATAACAAACAATAAGACAATAGTAAATGGCTTCAAGTTGCACCAGGGGAGGTTTAGGTAGGATATGAGGGGAATAGTCTTCACTGAAAGGTTGTGAAGCATTGGAACAGGCTGCCCAGAAAGTAGAGTCACCATCCTCGGACGTATTTAAAAGATATGTAGATGTGGTCCTTAGGGGCATGGTTTAGTGGTTAACTTGGTAATGCCATGTTAATGGTTGCATTTGATGATCTTACAGGTCTTTTCAAACATAAATGATTCTATGATTCTATAAACAAGTACTCAGCTAATTAGAACATACAGTTTTGTTTTGACAAGTTCTGGGTTCACTAGTAGAGCTGGACACTTCACATCTGAAGATACTTTTCCCACTTGAATTAACACAGTTGCTAATGGAATACAACAAACTGTCATCACCTTGCAGACCATCTCGAGGGGGCAGGATGCTATGTTCCTGGATGATATTGTATTGTATTACAAAGTCTTCATGCATTGTTTCCTCATGGACTTACTTGCCAGGGCCCTTCCTTTTTCCATAATCCATATTTCTTTCTCATTTTTCAGTGTCTCATCCCTTTCCCAGTCTTTTTGTTAAGTTATATCTGTTCTTATTTCTCCAGGTTTGGAAGCCCCATTTTTTATTTTTATTTTTTTCTCCAATCATTCCTAGATTCTCTCTTACTTAATGCCTTTTATTCTTCTGTGATAGACTTTTTTTCCCAATCCTGGTTTCTCTCTTTCACTGTCTCGTTCTTACCGATAGGTCTTGTTCCCTCTCTCACCTCATCAGTTTAGGTTTCACTACATCCTCTCCACATTCAGCACAAATGTCTTTTCCTTCTTGCTTCCACCTTCATCTTGGTTTTCAGGCTTTCTCCTTCTTCCTGAGCCTGCTGCAAAAGTTTCCATTCCTTCTCCTTTCAGTTTTTCTCGCTCTTGCATTTCCAATTTGTTTGCATCATCTCAGAAGCCAGTTTAAGAGAGAGGGTGCAATAAGTTGGAGTTAGACTGGATATATGAGGAAATTAACAACTTCTGTTCAAACAAATATTCATGCGCTCAAACTTCGGATCTAGCAAATCTTGCATAAAAACAGTTGCAGTGACAGCGAAGGTCCCAAGGTATCATAGTTTGCAGAATGCCAAATTCACCTAGTGCCTTCACTGACAGCTGACACTTATAAGGAGGAAAATGAAGATATGAACTCTGAATTTATAACTTGAGTGATCTACTGAAGCATTAAAAATAATCTTAAACTGTCTAGAAATGGCAAGTGAAATTTTGTCCCAGTTGAAGTCTGGCTCAGTTTTAAGCAGCTAAAAATAAGGTCTTGGAAATAGGGGTCAAAACATATACCACTGCTTTAAAATCTTACCACCTTATAGTTTAAATTAGTAAGAAAAAATGCAGTGTATTAAGCTTATACAGTGTTGAGAGAGATGGGGCTCTGATTCAAGGGATTGTAAGCAATAGCAAAATACAGACAATCAGAAGAATAGGAATTGACACACATTAAGAGATTGCAATTCTTAGTAAAATAAGTTTATTCAAGCTGTAAAAAAAAAAATACCAGTACCTGGAGGGAGATGAACAATTGATCCTGACTTGCAGAGCTGTACATCTGTAGAATTTTCTTCAGTCTTTATGAAGATATGTGTTGTATCCTATACATTTAGACAACATATAAACATATAGGGGTAAGCTAAAGTAGATGAAGAGAAAACACAGGTGAAATACATGTAAATGCATGCAAATTGAGCTGTAAGACCAAGCACTGAAGTGGAATGGAGAACAGGAGGTTAGTTCATTATTGTACAGAGAACATAGAGTGCATATGTGTGGAGTATTTTTATAATATATACCATTTCTACTCTATTCAAAAAATGAACCCTTTTCAAATATCTATAATTTTCTCACAGGCAATAAAATAAAACAACAAATTAAAATACACATACTTCCTGTTTAATTTGTTTACTTAAAGTATGAAAACAAAAACAAACAAACAAAAAACTTTTCACTGACTTTTCAAGGCTAGATGCATTAAACATTCTTTTCTTTCCATATATGCATGCATATGTCCCTGTGGATATTTTGAAGTAACACAGCCAGTTAATGATGCACTTTCTTGTAGACACACCATCTTTTCAAGTTGTTTTATTTTGTATTCATTGAGGTCATCTTCTGTCTCATTTTCGCA
Source organism: Netta rufina (assembly GCF_964035555.1). Taxonomy (NCBI): domain Eukaryota; kingdom Metazoa; phylum Chordata; class Aves; order Anseriformes; family Anatidae; genus Netta; species Netta rufina. The sequence goes on along the minus strand of NC_140125.1, from coordinate 87,689,169 downwards.
AGCAGCTCTCACTCATGTCATAGGCAGTTTAGTGTGCTTAAGCTCCATAGCATCTTTTGGTCCCAAAGGTCTTCTCAGAGAGCACAGTAACCATAAAGTTACTGAGCTCTGCTGCATATAAAATTAGTAATACATAACACAGTAGATAACTCTGTAGAAAGAGATAATAAATACAGACATACAGTCACAGAAGAAACGTGACAAAGGAATTTAGAGCTTGTACTCATGCAGTACTATTTCCTTAACATCTCCTTAAGGGTTCTGTTTTCCTTATGGACAATCTTGCTTTTCTCAAAACACCAGTGTGAAAGCAACTGAATCACAGATGCTCTTGCATGTTTCTTTGCAGACAGAAGGTATCCCCCATTGGGCTTATTGTGTATTAGTTACGTATGGTGTTACCTCCACTGCCAAGTACACAAGAAAGGAAACAATAATCATTCTGTGAAGCTCCTTTCCTGTACATTCTACATGATCAAGGCATCCATTAACTTTAATGATAGTCTTTAGTGTGCAATCATAGAGTCATGGAATAGTTTGGGCTGTAATGGACCTTAACATTAAAGATGTTTTTAAGATGTGTAAAGATGATTTAGTCCACCCACCCTGTCAAGGGAAGGGACACCTTCCACTAGATAAGCTTGCCCAAAGCCCATCCAACCTGGCCTGGAATACATGCAGCATCCCCATCTTTTTGGGCAACCCGTTCCAGTGCCTCACCACCCTCATAGTGAAGAATTTCTTCCTTATACCTAATTTAATTCTATCATTTTTCAGTTTAAAACCATTGCTCTTTGTCCTATCACTACATGTCCATGTAAAAAGCACTTCCTTGTCTTTTCTTTAGGTACTGGCAGACTACAAAAAGTTCTCCCTGGAGCTTTCTCTTCCCTAGACTAAAAACCCAAGCTCTCTTCACAGCAGAGGTGTTCCTCTCCTTGTGGTCATCTTCACAGTCCTCCCCTGCTCTTGCTCCAATAAGTCCATGACCTTCTTATGTTGGGGGTCCCACATCTGAACACAGTACTCCAGATGGAGTCTCACAAGAGCAGAGTAGAGGGGGAGAATCTTGCCCTACTAGCCAAAGGTCAGGTAAAGGTTTGATTCCAGGGTGAAGAATGGGAGCTGTCCTGGCCCTCTGCTTTAGAGTCAGTACTTTCAGTCACTTTTTTTCCACTGTAGAGGTAGCCTGGGGGATGCAGGCAGGTAAGTCAGTCTGTGGGGACAGGAGATTCTCACAGATTAAATCAGTTGGAATGAGAGACGGAAGGTTAGTGAGAGATGTTAAGGAAGCTCACCTAAACTTCTCCCCAGTCTTTCCTTTTCATGTATTTTTTTTCTTTATTTCACTAATATATCACTCTCTTGATATAGAGAGTGTCTCTCCGTGTTTTCACACAGACCTCCTCATTACTCACAAAAAAAAAAAAAAAAAAAAAAAAAAAAAAGCAAACATCAAAATCTCACTAATAATCTCACTAATACTTTTTGGCTTCCCTCTAAAACCCCTGGCATTGCTTAGTCCCTTGGCCTCCCCCTCTTCTCTCTTCCACTCATGTCAATTCACAGACACTTCTGTGATAAGTGTTGTGGAAGTTGACAGAATTTGCTTTTGTTTTAGGGCAATAAGGGTGTAACTTTATATTTCTGAAAAGCCCTGTGCTGACTACAGGGATGGTATTTAACCTTATAATTGCAAGCTACTTTATTTATTTATTTATTTATTTATATTCTGCTTGGGATCATGCTAACTGTCTACAAGATAATACAAGATAAACCATGCTTTAAAAATGAATCAGGTTTGTGTACTGCATGATGTACCTATCTACTTCTTTTTAAAAGCATAGAAAACTCAATCAGAAACAATAAATAAATAAATAAATACAAACAAACAAAACAAAACAAAAAGTCCAGCTCTTTCACAGTTGGACACTAATTGAGTTAGTTTTTTATTCTGTGTGCTCAGCATGCTATTTCCAAGAGCAGATTTGCAGAAGCACATACCTGCAGGTGAAATCACCTAAAATTGTGCTTTGAAAATACAAAGTCCTATGAAATGCTAAGTGTTCAGAAGGATCATGAACATGTGCCCTTTAATAATGCTCTTAAATAGTTCATGTGCTCTTAAATTAGGTGCTTCACATTAGTGATTACTTTTGACAGTTTTAGCTTTTACATCTTTTGGTCTTATTTTCTAGAGGCTAAAACAAAGATCAGACTGAGTAATTATCAATGTTGTCAAACTCAAATAATTCTCTGAATTAAGTCTCTGAAACACTAGGTTTATATTGGAGAAGACTAAGAAAAACCATGATGAGGGCAATATTTTAGTGTTCAAACACTAACACTAACTGGCTAAAACTGGCTTTTTTTTTTTTTCCTTCAGAAAGAGTAACTATTATTTCTCAATTCTAAGGCTCATCCTTTTTACGAAATGCATGATGTTTTCCTCCCTGAGATCTGTGAATTATTCCTAAAATTTCTTTGTTGAGATCTGCGTGGTGCAAACACCTGATATAGGAAATCAAAACTCAGTTGATTTAAGTTTGGAAAAATAATAAGAAATGGGAAACAGGGTTGGACAGGCAACTGTCAGCTGTTCTTGTGCCACATGCTGCTGCTCTATCTTATCTACCTGCGTACTAATGGTATTATTAAGGATTATAAAATGTGTGCCTGTGAGCCTATAAACACACCATCCCTATTTGTTCTTTATATTTTGGCTGGAATCTTAGCAGAGATGGAATATAAACACTCACAAATGGCTTCATATGGGTGAAACCTACTCTAATGTAGAAGCATGGATTTTGAATCTTTGCTCCTGACAAACTGCTCAGCTGACTCCAGTGACCTTGTGTTAGATCAAGTCCCAGGTTACATGTAGCACAAGTTCTCAACAGATGGAGAGATGAACTCTTCATCCTCTAATTAGCACAACACATTTACTTGCTATGGTCTACTGACACCCCCAGCCCTGACGTTCTCATATTATGACAATCAACTTCCAGTCATTCGATCACAATCAGTACATATGAAGGTGGCTCTGGAATTTTTATTTATCTAATTTTCAAACTCACTTAACTGTGAGTTTTGTTTCTCAGAAACCTGCCATTTGATAACCAAGGTAAGATATATAAGCTTTACCTGATAGTAGAGAGACTTTAAAAGGGAGGATCTACACTGCTATGTTCTATTTCTGGAAGAGATTTCTTTTCATGGATTAGGGTTGCCAGAAGTACATTAGGGACCACTAAAATTTTATGGCTTCGAAATTAAGTGTTACTCAGCAGTTTTTCTAATCTTAACATCCATTCAAAACCAGATAATAAAACACAATATACTCAGAAAAACTATGAAAAAAAAACATGCCAACTCGAGGAACAAATTTTGGATAAATCTTAGCACCTGAACTACAATATTTTCAAGTAGAATATATTGCTCATTTTCTGTTGATATGTGGAAGCTTGCAGAATTATTCCCAGTATTGTGAAATTGTTCCTGTCAACACTTAATTCTCAGTAAATCCATTGATACTGACAAAAGGGATGACGTATACCTGTGATAAAATATAAAACTTGCTAGCTTTATGTAAAAAACCTTTCTGATGTTTAGCGCTATAAAGCTGTAAATGTAGCTAGAGTAAATTAACAAAATGGTCAGTTACAGTCATATCACTTAGGTCTTTCATTTGAAACAGCAACATTTTCAATTGTTGTGTTCTTCAATCAAAATATGTATACGTATATATATTCATCCAAATCTAGTTCTGAATGTTGAACAAATTGTCTGACTAAGTATTTCATAAAACAACATCTGACCATCTACTTACTTTAAAAAGCATATAATACTGGATGAATTACAATAAATCAGAAATTATTTTGAAAAGTACACAGTTAGGCCAGAAATCCTATAACACATATAATGCTCCCTGAATAAGAATTGTTAGCACTTAAACAGTTGTCTGAAAAAAACAACAAACAAACAAAAACTATGAAATAATAATAATAAATATATAAAATAACAAAAAACAGCAGTTGATGGAAAAATACTTTTTTCATGCACTGTTCTTTCATATTATCCATTGTTCCATGTGGCTTATATTGTAAACAGGATTTTAAATAAAGAAAGAGTACTATGACTATAGCCTGATAACCTCTTTTTTTTTTTTTTTTGTTACTCACAGACAACTCCACCATGGTTTAATGTACTGCAGCTTTGCAAATGAGCTTCTGAATTAATTTAGAAACCCTTAAGGTAGCTGTGCTGTACTACTTTAAAAATATTTTTAAAGGTTGGTGTGGCTGTACTGTGGGCAGGAGTATAGTATTATGGGAAAATTCCATTGGCCTTTAGTAGGAATTACTAAGTTTCCTACATGTACCTCTGTCACCCAGGAAAACGAGTAGCTTAGATACTCCAGGTAAAGGAAGAGAAATAAGGCAGTGCTGTCCTTTTTGATTGGATTTAGCCTCTCTTGTGCAGCATTCCCTCTGAGCTCAAGACAGATCTGTAAGCAAAATAATCACATTCATGGGGCATTGTGTTTGAACTAAGTGAGTTTAAACCAGAATGCCTTGTTGACCTATATTCACCTGACTTAAACACATGTAGTTTATCCAGATGCCATAGATACTGCCTTTATGATATGATATGAACCTGATCATGTTTTTGGAGTTCTATCTCCCTTTATTTTAGAAACAAAACAATGCTATTTTGGACTTGGGGAAATTATAAAGATTGCTTTCTAGTGCTTCTATTAAGGAGATACTTTGCATGTCTTTATAGCAAACAATGTTGGCAGAAGGTTGGAACCTAAAATTTTAAGGCAGCCTCATCACAGTGCCTGTCTTGGTAAGAAATTCTTTGTCTTGTTCCAAAGATAAATATGTCCCCCAGCTGTTGCTGCTCTTCCATCTTGGTAAAAACTGCTTTTTTTTTTTTTTTTTTTTTTTTTCCTAGAAATTACCGAATTTGAAGAAAAAAAAAAAAAAAGCAAGCTTACCTCAAAAAGGAGTTTGAGCTGTCTTGTGAAGCTGAATATTCTGTAGCATCTATTTTAAAAGCAGTTTTAATGTTTTATAATAAAAGCTTTATTTGAGATAATTTCCAGTTTGAAATATTAGCTAAAGAGCATGTGTGACTGATCCCCTTTTTAAAAATCTTTCAACATAAATATATTATGCTAACAGAACAAGGACAATATGTAGGAAAACTGATAAAATTGAGTCTTTCTTTTATGATCAAAAAAGCACAGTTTCAATATAAGGAGAAAACAAACAAACAAACAAACAAACTAACTAACTAACTAACTAACTAACAGTTCTGTAAAAACTGGCTTCTCTAATACTTTTCTGTATTTTTGTAATTTTTCCAAACAGTGTACAGAATTTTCTCTTCAAGAAAAATTCTAAAAGCCTCTTTGCGACTTGGTGAAATGTTAAATATTAGTCTTGTTAAAACTGCATTTTATTGGCTTTTTAGTGTCAATATATTAACAATTTCAGTTTGTAACCATTGTTGATTGGATAGGAATTTATACCTTTGGCAGTTTAGTATGGGTGAAAGAGTACATGACTTTCTTACTGATTTCTAGAGTTGTTGTAAAATGTGACCTTTCCTTTGACTGAGAAAATGCCCTCCAGCAAATTAAATATTTAAAACTGAATTTATATTGAAATTCAGTAAAGTTTACACGAAATGTTTTGGCATAGTTATACTGAAAAATTAGTTACATTTGCGTTTGAATATGTGTTTTTTTTTTCTTATTGTGAAAAAAATGCCATTTTTTCCTCTTCATTCTCCCTCTCTCTTATATTGTTATAATTTCTATTTTCCTTGTTCTTTTCTTGTTTCAGAATTCCATGATTCATTTTGAAAAACACAAAAGCTGTTTGTTTTGACTGACAATGGCTTTTTGTTTTACAGTTGTGTATATTTTTGGACAGAGATGAATATGGCAGATGTATTGTTTTACAATATGTTTGTTTTCACTTTTTGTAAAGATCTGCTGTGAGCTCAGAATATGCTACCACAATCAGCATGAGACTTCTAACAGAAGTATAAGTAACATGTTAATAATATCAAAAGATCTTTTTATTTCTCATCATATCCAGTCATCTCATCCTATGTACTCCAGTGCAGGAAAAAAAAAAAAAAAGAAAGAAAAAAAAGTGAGAGACTGGCTTTGTAAGAGACATAGATATTCTTCTCCAACATATGCATCAACATTTTCTCATTATAATCTTTAACTTTCCTCCCTCCCTCCCTCCCTCCCTCCCTCCCTCCCTTCCTTCCTTCCTTCCTTCCTTCCTTCCTTCCTTCCTTCCTTCCTTCCTTCCTTCCTTCCTTCCTTCCTTCCTTCCTTCCTTCCTTCCTTCCTTCCTTTTCTCCCTCACTTCCTCTTCTCTTTACTTTTCCTTCTCTTTCTGTCTTTGTCTCTGGAACAATGATAAGAAATTAGCAGACTTCAAGAACTTATTTGTGCACAGTGCTTACCATGGGGGCTACCAGATACATCTAGAAGTAAAGCTCATGTTAATGTGGTGTTATCCTTGAATTTTTTGTTCAAATCAAATAACTGAAGAATGAAGCAAGGGAAGTAGGCTGAAATGTAATAGCATTAATTGTAAGCTTACACGCTTACAAATAAGCCTCTGTTTTATAGCAGGAGGTGTTATTAATTGAAAATGACAAAGAAGCTGTGAGTGTACTAGTCAGAACGATGACAACTCACTGATGTTATGCGGGCATGGAAGAAGACAGATTTTAAGAAGTATCAGAAGCACTAAAACATGTTGAGGGTAAATACTATTTGGGTCTGTAAATTGCCCAAACTGTAAAGATCAAAATTTACTCAATTCTTACAGGCATTAAAACAGTTAATCTACTTTCTTGTTTTCTATCACATCACTACATATGACTTATTTGGAAAGCCTGTGCAAATTTGCAATACCACATTCAAGGAAGATGACTTGGTTTAAGACAAATTCAAAAAAGCACTTCTAAATTGACCATATCACCAATTGATCATCCTACTTTAAAAATGTGATATGGTGTATGCTTTTTAGCAAACAATCAAGTCACTGTGGTATATTAAGTTCAAATTCATTATATGATCTATTGAGTGGATCATGAAAGCGCATCCTAAGAAAAAACTGAATGCTCAGCAGATTAAAACAAAGCTTTTCTTTAGTTTGATAACCAAGATGATGTTGAATACAAGAGGAAGGATGAATTCAGATTTTGGTTTCCATTATGTTATGAAAAAGTATCAAGATTTTAGATGAAATATATTTTGTATTCAAACAAATAAGTTCTTAAAATTAATTTTAGTTAAATTTGACAATGAAACAGCATTTAATAGGGAAAAATATACGTATGATGAGAAACAAAGCTGGTGAAGGGACTAGGAAAAAAAACATACAAGAAGTTCCTTATGGGATGTTTGGTCTGATGAAAAGGAGGCTGAGGGAAGACCTCATTGCTCTTTATGACTACCTGAAAGGAGGCTGCAGCAGGAATGATGACGGTCTTTTTTCTCTGTTGACAGCTGATAGAACATAAAGCAATCGCCTCAAGTGGCATCAGAGGAGGTTTAGATTGGATGTCAGGAAGAATTTTGTCACGGAAAAGATGATCAAGCTATCCAGGCTATCCAGGGAAGCGGTGGAGTCCCCATCCCTGGAGGTGTGAAGAGACATGTAGAAATGACGCTTAGGAACATGGTTTAGCAGTGGAATCCCAAAGCAATACATATTTTGTACATATTATACAGACTAAATTATTTGTGATTGGCACTTGCTTTTCTTCAGCTCAAATGAAGGAACAATTTTTCAGACAGTTTAGAGATGTGCCTCCTCTTAAATGGAGTGATAGTTTTTGCAATATTGCATTGGTATTTCAGCAGCAGCTTAAAAGCAGATTTTTTAATTATTATTATTATTGTCATTATTATTTTTTTAATTCACTTATGAGGCTCATTGTCTTACAACAGCTGCAGGGACACCAACTAAAGATGCAGTCTCTGGAAAGGATCACTGCTATGGATGGAAAACTCTGAAGCAGCAGGAATAAGGGATGAAGCAACGTTGTCTCTACTATAAATCATATTATAGTTAACCATAGTTTCCTCTGGTGAACTCATGGTTTCTAACATCAGTTGTGGGATTTTGATTAAAACGTTTTTTTTTTGTTTTGTTTTGTTTTGTTTTGTTTTGTTTTTGTTTTTTCTTTCGTTTTTATTTTATTTTATTTTATTTGGCTGTAAAAAAAAATAAAATAATACTATTGGTAGGAAATATTCAGGATTTTGAGAAACATTCAGTATCTGATATTCATCATGCTTATTTTATGATAATTGCAACACAATTACACTAATCACAACTGAAGTCACAGTTCTTATCAAAGACCGAGATTTCTAGTTGTTTTGTTAGTCCTCACACTCTGGACATGATGTTGTCAGTTGCTTTGATTCATAATATATTTTAATATATTTTCAGTATTTTTGAAAGAATCAAATTCAGAGGAAATATCCAAGATATCTCTCCCTGTTAAAATCTATATGAAAACCTGTAATAAAAACCTTCATTTTAGTACAATAATTGTTATTGATTTACTGACAGACTCAGCATTTGCTCATCTCTTAGTCAATATTTAAGGTCTTAAACAAATAAACCTACTGATCTCAAGAACTGACAAAGTTCTGAAAATGATACAGTTTTCTGTTGAGAGTAAGAGGTTTGGATAGCTGATGCTGGAAGAACTGTGGTTAGTGCTTTTACAAATGGAACTTCATCCAAAATCTGTTTCATTTACCTGAACAAGCTTGAGAACAAGCTTGAGCGTTTACTTGAACAAGCCTTAGACTTTTTTTCTGAGCTTTAATACTTGGGATGTGACATGCAGATACAAGGTTGACAGTAGATGGGTGAGGGCTAGTGCTAGTTTTATCCCTCAGTCTTGTGCTGCAGCCACTCACTGCCTACCTTGTTGTCTCAGTTCTCCAGCTGCAGAAGCATCGGTACTACATCCTTTTCTGATTTTTGGCATATTTAGATTTTCAGATGTGTCTCCTACTCTTTTTTTTTTTTTTTTTTTTTTTTTTTTTTTTTATGGCAAATTCAGGGCTCGTTTCTTAAACATCTTTTGCTTGAAGCTGAGAAGACAGGATATTTGAGGGAAGTGAAAAGCCATCCACCAAAGGGAGTCATGTAAATAAGATTCATGTGATGGTCATGTGATAGCCCAAAGGCAAAATCAGGTTTAAGAGGTGGTTTACTCCATTCTTACAAAGTCTACGCATGGATCTTGCATTCAAATCTGCCAGCAGCCTGCAGCAGGCAAGCTCTTCTATTTAAAATATGCATTCTTTTAAAGTCCAAAATTGCTCTTCAAGGTTCTGTTTTGGTTTTTGATTTTAAATGGGATGAAGAGCAGTTCTTCATGATTGAGTAGTCAGTTTTTCCTTGTCTTATGCCTCTATTTTGAGTAAGAGTTGGAAAGAAAAGGAGCGACATGTAGGCGGGGACTGGGAATGCAGGTTGGTGCACATCAAAGGAAAGCAGAGATGAATAACTTTCACTTGTTCTATGCAACTCGTTCTTTTCTGTTTAGCAGCAAACTGTGAGCATATTTTAAATCAGTTAATAAGATAACTGTGCTTTATCAAGGAGGTGCAGTGAAAGTAAAGGGAAAAGTGGAGTGGGACAGCAGTTTTAGCAAGGGCAAGTAACTGAGAGAGGTGCAGACAGTTGCTTCTCAAGACCTGAGTGATTAGCATGAGCACTGAAGAGTTAATGACTCCTTTGTGAAAACTTTAATTTTTAGCATAGCATCTTCTGAAGCAGAGATAATACCATATGAATAAACCCCATAGGAAATCTTCATTAATAATCTATCAAGCTTGTAAGATTTTCCTCTGTGCATGTGCATGCCTCTGTGTGTTTTTTCAGAGCTTGCTGCCTCTGGAAATTATCAGTGAGTGTAATTAAACATCACAGTGCTATCACTGGAACCCACAGACTCCCTGGTACCATTTATTTTCATGACTCTTCTTCTTGCCCCCAGTCTTTTGTTTGTTTAGAAAACATTGACAGGATAGTGGAGGAAAAATATTTGTGTCTCATGGCTATCTCTGGAATTTATTACATCCCCCCACAGCAGTTCTGAAGGAGCTTTGTGTCAAGTGCTTGACTTTTGAATATCATGCAGTGTAATGCTGTGTATAGCACTAGGAAGGCAAAGACTGTGCCATGAAACTGGACTTTCTCAGGAAATGCCAGCATTGAGGGTTAGCATCCTAAGTGCTCCAGATGTATAATAACTAGAATAAGTCCATCATTGAGAAAGGTTATTATAAAAGTAACACTGACTCACTCAAATTTTCTGTAGAAAACTTTGGCTTGTATTGTGAACAAGCCTGACCATCATTAACCTCTTTCAGAGAGTGAGTACTAAAGCTAGAGACTGCATTTCTTAGAAACATGAGGTGGATTGTTTGAATGCATTTTTTTTTTTTTTATAATTAATTAATTTATTTATTTTATTTTTAATTTGTTTGTTTGTTAGGTTACTTTAAGATTCAACTATTAACATTTATTGATGAATATCACCTAGTAACAGTATAACAGTTACAGAAGGAAAACTAGGACATCACCCAGGTATTGCATAGCATATTAATAATCTTAAATACTTCAGAGAGGAACGTTGCCAAATAACCTTTCTGTTGCCATGTGTGAGAAAGGGCATTTTCTGATTGTAAGAGCACTTCACTGCAGATCTGAACCCTTCCCTGCAAACTCCAGCTGCAAAATGTAGTATCTGTCTTTCTTTGGGGCACAGCCAATTCTGTTAGTGGTGGATGAGAAAAAAGGTGCCCCAGTGGGTAGCTTATGCTATTATAGTAGTCCACTTCAGAGTCCATTATAACAGATACTTCAGAGAATGTTGCTAATTGTATTCAGAGACAGGACAGAGAAAAGAAAGCCTGACTGTGACCTGTACCTATTGAGGCAATTCCGGTTAGTGGGTCATTGCTCTGCACTGTAAGTAAAGGGACTGTGTAGTCTCTATACAAAACATGAGGTGAAGCAAGCAGTATTGTTTCTAGGATATTGTATTTGGCAGATGACATGGATGTAAAACAGAGATAATAGAAGACCTGAGTACAGGTATAGATATAAAGCTCAGTGTGATTCATTCTGGTTATTTTTGGGGGGTTATGAAACATACTATGGCTGTCTAAAACACTGAATACTGAACTGAGGGTAAGCAGGTCATCTGTTACTCTAAGGGAACATTTTTATCTCTTCAAACTCCCATCTTTTTACTGTGGCATTTCCTGCACACTGTTTTTGTTGCATTCCTCCTTTATTGCCCCCACTTTCCATGCTCCTTAGGGACACGTTGTGTGTGGAACTAGTTATGATGGCTGTAATCTCTAAAGTCTTTGAGTTTTGCAATAGACTCTGGTATCATGAAAGACATCCTTTCACTGGCCTCCTGCCATGCCTTCCAAGGAAGCACAAAGGTGAGAAAGGTTAGTACTTCAGTACGGATAATAGCTAATGTGTCTGAAAGGAATTGAAGGTTTTGTGCCTCAGCACAATGCTTATGTCCTTACTGTGCTAGAGTGGCAGTGTTTGTGCATTCTAATATCCCAAGAGCCTGCAGCAGGCAAGCTTTTCTATTTTATTTATAAATCCTTTCTGAATTCAAGATAGCTGAAATCACAGGATTTGCTTCCTGGAGTCTGAATAATTTGAAGTTTCCCCACAATCACATTTGTCAGTGTCCTCATTTGCTTGCTGCTTTATCTTTACAGCACAATCTATTTCTTTATCTGTTTGAAGAATGAAATATTATCCCTGACATTACCTAGCTTTATTCAGGAGTTCTAATTATGCTGGTTTCTTCAGTCGAGTCAGCCAAAAAGCTGAGACCTTGCCAGAATGCATATGAGCAGACCGCCTTTTTCATAATGTGCATTTCCTGAGGTATCCTTGGATTCCTTGAGTCAAGATAATTAGTGCTTTTTATCAACCAAATCCCCATTCTGTTTTGTGGTTTGGAAAAAGAACTAAAAATATTCTATTTGTTTTACTGTTTACAGAGCTGATATTTAACTGTTTCTATTTGGCTGCATTTTATTGTCACATTTGTGACATGCAGTTAGTTGTGCCTTTAATAGAACTTTGAATATGGGAATGTTATTGAAGCGTTCATTAAAATGTTTGTTTCTAGGGACAGAATCTGCCAACTCTACATGACTATGAATCTTGTAATTCTTCTTTCTTTGGCAAACACAATCCCACTCTCTCAAAGTAAGCAGAGGTAATGTCTCAGAATGAGGCCAAAGGTTGCTAAAAATTATCAGCAATAAGTTCTTGACCTTTTCTTTCAGCTTCTGGGATAACCTTTGTCATCCACAACCATGAACCTAGATTTTTGAGTCCATTCACATGCCAGTTTTTAACTTTGTTTCGTTTTTTGTTTTTTTTTTTTTTTTTTTTTTTTTTCTAGGAAGAATCCATATGAAGGAAAGAGTTTTGAATTAATAGAAGACTTCAGTTAAGCTTACCTCCATTGAGAGCTAAATCCTCTACACCAAAGATAAAAGGTCAGCTCTTTGTACAGCAAGGGTTGGGTGAACCTATATCCTCTACCCACATCATATTACAGGTATTAATACTTTATTGAATGTTCATGCTCTCTGTAGGTGTCCTCAGTTTACAGTGGTTAGTTGGCTCACTTGAAGGCTAATTCCAATGCCTTTGTCAGATTTCTTATATTGCTGAAATTCAAGGGGGAAACGTCTCCCATCTGAAATTATAGGGTGGAAAAATTCTCCAGTTTTCCGTTTTGGAATAAAACCTTCTTGAAAAATGCAGAGGTCCTTTATTGCAGTGATTCCCGATCTAAGAGAGGAAAGGAAAGAATCTAAGAAGTGGAATCAAAGATCTCAAGACCTAGAGAAGTAGAAACTACTGCACAGTGGCAGACTCCTTGTCCTATCTCTATTGATGTCTGTAATTCTTTCTCTCAGCCAATACTCCTCTCTTCAAGGAGCTCTGCCTGATTAGCCCAAGATCTTGTGGTCCTTAGAGGGAATTGTTTTCATATTTCCTTTCTATGCTGGATGTTTTCCAGGAAGTGTTAGCCCTTCTGTATCCTGACCGTGTTGTCATCTCTCCAGTTTCTTTTTCCAATTTATTTCCAAGTTAGCATGGAATGGTTGTATCAGTATCTGGCTGTGGTGGCTGTCTTGTATTTCCTGACAGAGTTCATTACAAGTGTGATGCCACCTACAGTGTCATGGTTTAACAGTGGTACTGATTGCTTGTGCACTCTAGCAGGCAGTTTTGCCTCAAAAGCAAGGAATATATTTTTTTTCCTTGTTATGTTTGGATAAAGTGTTGTAGTTGTGGGAGAACACCTAAAGGAAATCCCTTCATGGCATTTATGTTTGCTCAGTGGAAATATAAAGTGAGATGACTTCAGCATTGCAGTTTTTCATCTTACAAAAGATGCCATCCAAAAATCATGTTTATTAAGCGTTGTGTTACATTGTTACATATGGATCACTGTTAAGATCCTAATAAGGATTCTTAAATTCCTGTACCCTCGCAGCAGAACTATTATTGAAAAAAGAAAACACAAATTCTTCCTGGAATCATCTCTCTGTTCTGATCTTAAAAGTAGATGATATCTTCTCTAATTTACTTTGTACTCCTAAAAACAACTAACAAAAAGAATTTTAGCTTCTGTTGAGCTTCCAAAGTTCCATCTTTTTACATCTTAAGTCCAATATTTCCCATGCAGATAATGAAATGACAGGAGTATTTTCACTTCTTAGATTTATAGTGTCATTAAAATTACTTTGTCTGTACCTTCTGGAATTTGAGGAAAGACAATAAGTCTTTTTATAAAGACCTTCTTTGAAGGTTCAGAACCTGAGAAAGCACAGCCTTATTTTTTAAGGTTATTGTCAGTGTCTGTTTAGGAAGGCAAGATGGAAGACTTGTTCGAGTATATGCTTAAGCTGTGAAAGACTTTTTTTCCCATTCTACAAAGTTACCCTCTCCTTCTGCCTATATACAATGCATATCTTATCAAAACTTTTTATTTATTTATTTATTTAGCAAACTTAAACTCTCCTAAAAATTTAGAGTTGGAAGACATTCAGTGAAGCTTTTAACATATTACTTCCAGAGGTGCCAGCCAGTAGGCCTTTCCCAGGGTTATGACAAATTAACCTTCTCTGATGTTATCTATTCTTTCTGTTTCCATCCACAACTCTGCATCAATTCCTTGTGTCTACTGTGGTACAGCTTTGTTCTTCCTTTGCACTTTCTGTGGCAGCAATGACAGGTCAGCTATAGCTCTTTGAGTTTCAGGGCCAGATATAGATAATCAATCAGCAATCTAATAATGATTGTCATGGCTTTTCACATATTGTGAGTCCTTATACTCTCTTCCCAACACATAAGCTCTAGTCTCACAGATGAGAGCGATGATGCATCCACTCACTGAGTGTACGTCATCTACATTCAACAGATACTCTACTGCAGATCTCACCATGGACCTGCAGTGCTCAGGACTCCAGTATGGTCTTCCATTTCAGTGGAAAGGAGAAACCCATGGAGCACCTTTCTTTAAAAAAAGATTGAGAAAAATAATAAGTCAGTCCAACATGATTGCTGTCCTGTTCAGAGTATCTGGAAGATTATTCCAAAGTGCTATGTGATGTCTTTGAAAAACTTTCTTCACTAGCTGATATCCTGCTGATTTACCAGCCTCCTGTCATGAAAGTACATTGGCTAAACCATGTAACTAGTGTTGTCGTTCTCATAAGAATGATATTTAAAAATAGTTATTCGCCCTTTGGAGATTCTTTCTTTATTTTCTACAGTTTTGTTGTTCTATGTTAATGAAATCAAGCAGTTCCATCTCCATGAAAAAAAATCATCTTTGGCTGAGACGACTTGTTACTTGCAAAGTTGATTCTACACATATCCGGTTGCCATACAGTTATTTTCTTACTGCTAAACTCTTTCTGGCAAATGGTTAAAGATTTAACTAAAAATAGTGAATAAATATAGGGGTTCTATATTGACCAAGATAACTTTGTGTTTTCTCCTTGAAGAGGTCACACAAAAGTAGAAAACTGCCATCGAAACTCAGAAGAATCTCATATTTTATGTGAAGATGAATTATGTCAATGAAGAACTAATTAGAACTGAGAGAACACAGGGCAGTGAGTAAATCAAAGATAAATTTGTACATCATTTATTGTCAGATGAGTTCTTTCTCTTTGGGGTTGCTCTTCCAAGGGCTTCCCACATGCAACAAAATGCACAGATGCCTGTGAATGTGTTTTATGAGTCTTTATTTTCATCATTTCTGGCTGTGGGTTTTCTCTCTGCCAGCAGCCTCTGGCTCTCTGTTTCCTTGGCTTTATTCTGGCTGCCTGTCTGTCCCTGGGAAGCTGTTTGCTCTTGGCATGCTCTGTTTCAGGATAGGCAAACTCTTACACTTTGTCCATGAGGATTGACTTGTTTCAAAGCACAGCTACCAGCACAGGCTTCCTCCTTGCTGTACAGTTTCTGCCTTGAAGAAGACAGAATACAGGACAAAGCAAACAACGAACAAATTAACTAAATGCCATCCATGACAAATCCTGAAGACTCAATCAACTTGACGTACATGGGTTAAAAAAAAAAAAAGTGTTATGAGTTGCATTACATGGCAGACTGAGACATACCTTATTTTGAAACAGTATCAATCTGGAGAAATATTACATGCATTCCTACCTGCACTGAATGATTGTACAGAAAAAAAGAACAAAACAACCCCCCTGCAAAAAGAAAAGTAACAAGCAATTTTCCACTGTGTTGTTACAGCAACTTAAAAACACATAAGTGTAAAAATATCTATTTGTTACTTATTAAGTAGATAATTTGCTTCTTGAGCTATCAAATGTGAATTAATTTTAAGGATTTTTAAAGCTGCAATCCTCAAGCCATTTAGGTTATACTGCACTGTTCTGAGGAAAAAAAAAAAAAAAAACGATTCTTCTGCTGCTCACCCATTCAGAGTAATTGGCATCTAAGAGGTTGCTGATAAACCTGAAAGCATGTGTTCATTATAAGATCTTCCTAGCTGACACCATCCAACATAAAATGGGTTTCTATTCTAAAGGGAAATGCAAGGTAGATTGTGTGAGGTTGTTTTTCTCTCTATTTTTCAATGTTTGTTATTGATTTGAATGTGAAAAGAAGCTGTGAATATTTTGAAAATAGTAAATCCTCATCAAAATAGCTATTGAAAAAATTCTTCAGAAAGCAAACAACTAAAATTCTGAAGATTCAGGCTAGTTTTGTGTCAAAGGTTTAGAGCAAACTAGCTAATGATTTTTCCAAGCCATTGAAGATTTATTAGTGCTTTTTTTTTTTTTTTTTTTTTTTTTTTTAATTAAGTAATAGCTTGTTAGAGATACACTAAAGCACTGAAACTTTGGGCAACTAATCATACTGACTGCTGAGTTGTATATGCTTGACAACTACCATTCAGTAAATACAGCTTGAAGTTAAATTATATGTTTTGAAAAACAGTGTTTCTTTTCAGGATTTTTTTAATCCATGAAACCCTCTCTCAGGAAATATCACTGATGCTGAGTTTACTAGATATCAAAAATGATTAAGCATTTATGTGGATTGAGAGAACATCCATATTCTCCTTACTCTGGACTAAGATTATTGTTATTATTATTAGGGATGTGATATTTGATCTTCTAGTTAAATCACTGAGAATGATATATTCTCAGGATGATATATGCTTAAGATATGTTTAAGAGAATAAACTAGCCACCAAATTTTTGGGCCAGAGGGAAAAAAAATGTAGTTATTCTGCAGATGTTTACTGTAGGATTTCTTGTGACTTCCTGAAAATAATCAACCACTACTCAAGTTTAGGAGGTGTTGAATTAGCATTATCTATGAAGTTACTTTGAACATATTCAGGTTTTTCTTACCTGTAGCATGTGAACTTCCTTTTACTTTTTTTTTCTTCATTATGATTTGCTCAAATATTGTGTTTTCCAAATTCTAAGTATTCATGCTGATATTGCTTACTTTTACATTTTACATATAAATTTACAAAATGTCTGAAATATTTTCTAATTATATCTCTTCTGATTTTAGACTCATTCTCCCTATTACTCAGGCAATTTATGGTTTTTGTTTTGTTTTGTTTCATTCTTCTTTTCTTTCACTGCTGTAGAAAAGCATTTTATGCAGTCATTAGTTTCGAAAGGATTGAAATCCATTTAACAGAAGAGGAGAAATGAAACTGAACATCCTTATTTTTTTCCCCAAAATAATGATATATCTTCTTCTTTTCCCATTGTTGTTCTCATGCAGCATCCTTGCATTGACAACGGTAACAATACTTGTTAGTACACAATGTTCCTGTAAGCTTATTATGGTTAATAAGCTGCAGTTTTATGTTTAACACAGAGTGTTTGTATATCTCCTGTGGATTATTTGAGCCTCTTCTTTCACATGCAGAAAGAATGGAGGACATCTGCCTATTTTTTTGATAGATAGAATTTATTTTGCAGTTATCTCTCACAGAATCTCTTCAAAACTGCTGTTTTATAAAGCTTTTTTATTATTTTTTTTATACAGTAGAAAAATGGAAACTTGGGAATTGCAGTGATTCTAGTTCAATTTCCCCCAAAAAGTGAGTTTGAATACTGGGCTTTGGTGCTGAAATTGGAGAGGAGAAGAATCCAAAGCAAAACAGACCTCTTGTATTGGCTTTTTAGCTTGTCTTTTCAAACTGTGTCATTTTGCCTTGTCTTCTGTGTTCTTTGTAGAACATAAGTGAGGCCTTTCTGCCGTGGATACCATGGAGAAGGGTTTATTGATGCTGTTCTCCCACTACAAGAATGAGGAGGTGCCTAATGGCATTCTGGAAACAAGCTTATAAGCTTTTAAAAAAGAATGTATTTAGACACACAAGTAACTGTAGTATCACAAGATGCTGCAGATGGGGAAAAAAAAAAAAAAAAAAAAAAAAGAATTCTCAGTATTAGACATGTTTTTAATAATACAGTTACTGATGAACATTTAAAGGTGGGCCTGAATAAACCTTCTGGTTCAGGAAGTCCCTAAGCTACTGACGTATGTATCATAATGAGGATAGCTCTATACTTATGGTTGTTTTTTGGTTCATCTCTGTCTTCTACCAGCTACACTCAAAAGCAGGAGACTGGATGTATGGGCCTTTGGATTAACAGTTGCTAGACCATGTTTCGAAACTTTCATGTTGACCTTCTTTTTGGTCTTCTTCCTTTATCAACACTTATCCTATGTTCCTGGTTATTCTTTCTCTAAATGCAGACTATGACTGTAAGTGGAAAATAGTACAGAACAGAATTTTTGTGTTTGGTATCAGTAATCAGAGCTACAGGCTGGGAGATGAGTGGTTGGAGAGCTGCCAGGCAGAGAAGGACCTGGGAGTGATGGTTGATAGTCGGCTGAATATGAGCCAGCAGTGTGCTCAGGTGGCCAAGAAGGCCAACAGCATCCTGGCTTGCATAAGAAACAGTGTGACCAGCAGGGCTAGGGAGGTGATCGTCCCCCTGTACTCGTTTCTGGTGAGGCCGCACCTTGAGTACTGTGTTCAGTTTTGGGCCCCTCGCTACAAGAAGGACATGGAGGTGCTTGAACAGGTCCAGAGAAGGGTGATGAAGCTGGTGAGGGGCCTGGAGAACAAGTCCTACAAGGAGCGGCTGAGGGAGCTGGGCTTGTTCAGCCTGGAGAAGAGGAGGCTCAGGGGTGACCTTATTGCTCTCTACAGATACCTTAAAGGAGGCTGTAGAGAGGTGAGGGTTGGTCTGTTCTCCCATGTGCCTGGTGACAGGACGAGGGGGAATGGGCTTAAGTTGCGCCAGGGGAGGTTTAGGTTGGATGTTAGGAAGAACTTCTTTACTGAAAGGGTTGTTAGACACTGGAACAGGCTGCCCAGGGAAGTGGTGGAGTCACCATCCCTGGAAGTCTTTAAAAGATGTTTAGATGTAGAGCTTAGGGATATGGTTTAGTGGGGACTGTTAGTGTTAGGTCAGAGGTTGGACTCGATGATCTTGAGGTCTCTTCCAACCTAGAAAATTCTGTGATTCTGTGATTCTGTAATCAGGTGCTTCTAAATTGGAAAACGCCACGTACTTGGGAGTATATCATCACTATTTGCATTCATTAAAGGACTTTCTGTTGCTTTCATGTACCTACAGATCTATGTTGCATCACACTGTTCAAACAGCTTCTGAATCTGCTAGTGAAAAAATGCTGTCGATCAAAAATGAATGTATTCTCCTTTTTGGAGAAATTGTGCTCCTTCTATTTTTATGCCCTTGTAATATTACTACTGTGGATCTTCCATACTTACAGTATTTTGAGGTATGTGGAATTATTTATTTCAATTTATTACCATGTATCAATCATAAAGAGTTGTGCTTTTTTTTTTTTTTTTGTTATTGATGTTGTTTTTGTTTTGTTTTGCTTTCAGAAGGCTAAGTATCCTATATGTTTACTACAGGTTACTCTCTTGTTAAAACAGTAAAATAATGATACCGACACATAAAAGGCTGATTGAGGCCTAGGGTGAGACTAAGATCTTCTGAGTTAGAATAAGATCTTCAAATATGGAATGCAGCCACTGAATTTATATTCAATACCTACAGTACATGTTTTTGTTTTTTTTTTTTAAAGGAATCAAATTACAAATTTGATTAGAATTAAAATAATGCAAGGAATGTACCAGAGTGACAGATATTGTTATTTATATGGCATGTTCCATAAAGAAGCTGTGATGGAAAGACTAGGAAAAGAGAATGCTTGTGGAAAGTAGTTTAAAAATATAGTTTGGTCAACTAATCATATATCTATACCATATGCTTCCCAGGGTAGTGGTCATGGAACCAAGCCTGCTGGACTTCAAGAAGCGTTTTGAAAAATTTCTTAGACGTGGTTTAATTTTTAAGTAATTCTGTTTGCAGCCAAGGGTTAGACCTAATGATCCTTGTGGGTCCCTTCCAGCTTGAGATATTCTCTTCTTTTCTACTCTGTTCTGTGGTGTCATGACTACTCCACATGAAGTAGAAATTTAAAGCAGCAATTTGCATGCTTCGTAATGTGTTGATGGACAATGTTAACCCACATTTCAAGCAGCATTTAATCATTGTGGACTTATAAGATGAATAGTTGAACAATTGAAGTGAGGTTCTGAAAAGCCACCAAATAAATCTGTGTTATAAGCCCCCATGAAAATTAGGTTTCTTTACTAAAGCTACCACAGAAACAAAGTGATTGCACAACAGGATCAACATGGATTTGATGGTCTGACTTAAAATTAGGTATTTAAATTCAGGTTCTTTTTCCAATTGAGTGAAATCACTACATAATCAATCTGTAGTGACACATTTATCCTAATTGTATTTCTTGAGAGGTTTCCCACCAAATATCCTGTCTACCTTGATCTCAACAGGTCCATAAATTTGCTGACACATGCAGAGCACCCTGCAAAAAATGCATGTCCCAGTTATCACACAAGGAATTTTTTCCACACAGTTTGATTACAGCTAGACCTAGCAACAGCTCTGGGACAATGTGGTACATACAGACCCATTCCATTATACTTGGTCTTGAAATGGCTGAAGTGCTGCCCTGAGGAAAAGCTCTAATGCTTTGTATGAAGGGAGTTCACTCAGAGGGGATGGCCAAAGGGATATGGGCTGGTGGAGGCCTCCACTTCCCTGTCTGCTGCCCACCTTTCAGAAGCCACTGGTGTTACTGGGCTGACCTGCACAAACAAAGCTGCTGAACAGGAAACGCTTGACATGCGTCCTTGGCCTGCCTTCCCTAGCTGTGTGAACTGGGATCCTGCAAAGTAAGGTGCCCCAAAAGAGCCTGCTGAACCTCTCAGATAGAGACTGGAGGGTGTGTTCTCTCTTTTTGGCATTGGAAGAAAGAATCTCTAGCACAACCTGGCACTGTGTTTTGCTCTACAGATTGAAAGAGGCATAAACATGGGCACCTCCTCATCAGCTCACAACAGGGCATGACCAATGTCACTGCTCAATGGAAGCTAATTTCATGCCAGATGGAGAGGTGAAAGTGTTGGATTTAGCTTCCCAGACAGGCTCTTGACTTCATTATCACAGCTGCTTAGCAAAGCATCCTACCAGACAAGATATGTGAATCTAGCATCACTCCTTGGTCTTTCTTGAGCCATATGGCAACACCTGTGTATAAAAAGAATATAAATGTAGGAGGAAAAGACATAGGCTGATTTTAATAATATCTCCAACTTTTAGTTGAAATGCAAATCAAAGGGAGCCAGAAATACAGGAACTGAATGAACAGAAAGCGATCAGTGATGCATGTAAATGTCAGCTTGTCTTTGTCTGCTGCTCTATGAAGTTGTGTTTGTGCAGTGTGAGAACAAAAAAAAAAAAAAAAAAGGATCTACATAGGGCTGGAGGAAGAATGAATTTCCACATACAGTAGATTTGTAAACTGGATTTTTCTTAAATATCTCTAGGTGATTTTCATAGGGTTTAAGAAGATGAATTGAGCCAAGAGCAGAGTCTCGTACCTGTCTTCTATCCATCTGTTATTCAGTAAATTGGTAATATCTGCTTAAGAGAGATTAAGGAAAAAATTGAAGAAATGTTGTCTTCCTCACTTTTCATATGCACTGCACTGCTGAGATCAGGATATACATTGGAAAAGGCCCACTCAAAACAAAACCATGCTTGCAGGATCTCCTGCAGTAAGTGACTTAAAAATGAGTCAGTCCTGCAGCTGCAGGAGATGTGGTTTCTAAATGACTTGAGTGTACAATCATATTTTGTATTAAAGAAAGAAGTGTCTCCTCATTAATGAGATAACCTGCTTTTTAGGCCTGTCAGTATCTTTCCTAAGATAAGACTGTTTTTAAAATGTCACTTAAGATTGACCTCTCATTAAACTCACATTTTACTTGAAGATGTAGTTCAATACAGGCAGATTACTGCCTCTGCAGTAGTAAATACTGCAGCACATTTGTATTGCATCTCAAATCTTTATTTCCTAGGTTCCACTCCTGTGTAGAATAATTTGATTCATTTCTGCAATGCATCAGATTAAATTCTGACAGGAATTATCTGAAGATATTCCCAGTACTGTCTTTCCCTCAACTCTCTCATGAAAGACTGTATTTTTCTCCTGAAAATTCTCAGCTCTATAGTCCCTGAAACAGTTGCCCTACAGATACAGTTTTAAGTATGATTTGATAATCTGACTAATGGAAAAAAAAAAAAAAAAAAAAAAGCAAAAGTTATCTCCAACAACAAATGAAAGCTTTCTCTATGAGTGTTTGTAAGTTAACTTCCATTCAAGGTTACATTCAGTGCACAGTCACCATTGCCTGATTTTTTTTTTCTGTGAACTGGGGAAAAGGAAAAAATGTGTTTTTGTTTTTTTCTTTTTTTTTTCAAATTTGTTTTGAAGTTGACCTAAAGAGCGAAAGGGCAGTCTCAAGGGACCTGTGGCAGCAGCTTCTCGAAGTACTCAGATGAAAGTCAATATCAGTGCTGAACTTGGAACTGGAAAGGTAAAGTTTGAAGCTGAAATCTTGTACAAGGAGGAAGCCAAAGTTTAAACTCGCATGAGTTTAAATTTGGAGGAGGACTGTTCTGAGCCCTAGCCAGTATATGAACAATGTTTGTTAAGATTTGAGGGTAAGCACAGAAGACTGAAAACATAATGACTTTAGGGATTTTTAATCCAGCTTTATGAGTTGTTTTTTTTGTTTGTTTGTTTTTCTTTTTTTCATAAAAGAAATTTTAAAATAGCACCCATTAGTCTTTCTAAATACAAAATTTACTGAGAAGATCTATTTTGTGTGAAGAAAAACATTCTAATGTTCACTTTGTATTTATGTATCTGTCTGTCTATGCATGCATAGCTCTCATTAGAAAGATGAGAAAATATTATTACATCTAGAGTGCAATTTGTCAGTCAAAGCATTTTAATGGTATTTAACAGGATATTTATGGAATGAAAAGATCAGAGGTGGAAAACCTAAAGCAGAAAAATGTATTTTACATTAGTAAGAACACCTTTTGTTACTAGTATTACATCTTGGGTTCTCATCTTCCATTTTACTTTATATATCACCTGTCTCATGTGATAACCTTCCCATGTAGGAAGGTTAGTGGTAGGAGGAAGACTGTTGTCACAGGGGAACCTCTGGAAGAAAGACAGTTAGAACAAGCCACTTGCTACCATTAATAAACCTTTTCTGTTGGCAAGGAAATCTCCCCTTCCTCATATAAAGTTATTGAATGTACATTAGTAGCATGCTATATAGACAAATTATTAATAGTTAAGCATCTTATAAGTATAATTTGATGAACTTTAGTTTTATAAATATTGATTAGCCACTTATCAAAACCCTTCCTTGAATTTATTTGTACAAATATGTCAATCTGAATAAAATTTTATCCTTGTCTGAGAAAAGTACAAATTATTCGATAGCTCACCTCTGTCTTCTTTAATTTCATATGCATGAAAAATGTGTGGGAAATGTTATTGAGCTTTTATTTAAAACCAACTTCAGTTTTCATCTACTGTAGGAACCCTTTCTCAGGGGCCATGCCGACCATTTGTATAGGTTTGTGTAAAACAGTCTCTAATTGACAATCCATCATTATTCTCAAACAGGGCATGTCATGGAACTGTTTCTCATTTCTCTTTTTTTGGAAACTTTTCTCACCATATGATTTTCATTGCCTGCTTGACTAAATGTATTCATTTTCTTCAAATATATGTATATATATTCAGCAAAAATCAATCCTGAAAGTCAGAGATTAATTGCAATTTTGCCACAAATTCATCAGATATTTTTTGTTGTGGGGATTCTTTTAACTACAAAATAAATATTTCATTTCAACTTTTTTTTTTTTTTTTCCCTTTTCCTTTTAGCACTGCCCAAAATTCTGCATAAAACCTGTTTCAGTTCAGGACAAGCCACTCTTTCCTCTGTTGTAAAACCACCATACTGAAGTATCCTGTATTCCCTCAACTCTGTCTGTTCACAAACTCCAACAGCTTTCACTTCACTTTTCAGCTTCACTTCATCAGGTCATACATTTGAAGACCAACAGGGATTATTAGATCACTTAGTCTGAGCTAAAAATAACACCAGCAGTACAATTTCACTTAATTAAGCTCTGTAGTAAGCCAAATAACTTGTAATAGCTCAAGCTTATGTCCCAGCACAGCCGTCATTCTTGATTTGAAGATTTGAGGAACTGGAAAAATATCATCACTGTCCTTCATAGTTCTGATAATCACCACTGCAGTTAAAAAATTTGCCTCATTACTATTTTGAATATGTCTAGCTAAAAGCTCCAGCCATTGATTCTTGTTATACCTTTCTCTGCTAGTTGAAAAAGCCCATTGGTGTCTAGGAGTTCTCTCAGTTCTGCACCTTTAGGACAATCTATGCTGCAATAATACAATAAGCCTCAAAAGATGTCCCATTTGAGAACAGTTAGGCATTGACATTTGGATGTTCTCTTTTCTATCTATATTCTGCAAAGACTGCTAAAAACAGACTACTTGGAAGTAGTAGCATCTAGTTAACTAATTTAACTACTTGCTATCTAGTTAGAAACATCATTGCTGGTGATATAATCAATAAGTATTGATTATATTAACCTTGTTTTGCAAGGAAATGAGACTTTTTAATCATACTGGTTTTCTGTCTCTCTCATCTGCTCTCACCTTGCAGGGAACTTGGGAACATATTGAATATTTTTGTTTGATAGGTCAGTAGAAATCATAATATTTGTTTTCCTTTATCTTCTTATAAAGACAGGGGAGCATAGAGGCCTCTGTTCAGTTTGTTCCTCTCTGCCCATTCCTCACCCACTGAAAGAATAGCTGCTCTTGCCTATTTAATTTGTGCCAGTACCAACAAGCTGGAAAGTGTTCGAATGGTTCAGAACCAGCCATATTAAATGCATCCAGCAAGAAGGAGCTGTGGGAGCAGTTTAAAGGGTGGTTATGGGATGGTAGGTGGGATTCCTGCAAGCAGGAATCACAAGGGTAAATGAAAGAATTGCAGAAATGGGATAGGCTAGAAGAACTTATAGGGTAATATGATATTCCCTGAAGAAAACTGCATTTCTTTAGCTTAGTTACTGACACAAATTGTGGCAGCAATTTTTTTTCTGTAAGCACTCAGTATTCTAGCTCTGAATATAACAACAATCCCTGCGGTATATGTATCAGAATCACAGTAAACAGTCTTTACATTATATTGTGCAGCTTCTTGTTCTAAAAGGAGTATCAGAATTTTATATGCATAGTTTATAGGCAGAAGACAAGTTTCAATGTCCACTTGATATGCAATAAGGTTGTAATACACTGTTTAAAAACAATTCTCTCAGCTTTAGTCCTGGTTTTGTGGCAGAAGAAAATATCATTTGTCTTGTGCTGTCATCTTCAGAAACTTCTTTTATATTTTAGGACCAAAATATAACTTCATAAAGCCAAAAATCAGGTTTCTTGCTACTTTTCACCTTTTCTTTAAAAGTCTTTTATCTACTGTCAGGCTTATTTTACAGGCGATAATTCCTCTTCACATCTAAAACATGTGAAAGGAAAAATAACTTTTCAGAACTAATTAATGAAGATTATAACTCAGTAGGTTAAAATATGTTTAAAATAATTAACCATGCCATTTACTGGTTGGAATTCTCACAGCTTTTTATTAAGGGTTTTCAGTAAATGGTTAGCCCACAAGATATGCTAGAGCATAAATAGGTGTCTGCTGTGTTTCTGACAGAAACCTATAAAGACCTTATTTTACTTCCAATTCAAAGCAAAGTTTTCTTTCTAAAAGTCTCTCTCTTGCTGGAACTCTGACTGGAAAAATGAATGAAAACTTTAAACATATAACAAGTTTCTTTACTGAGGGAATCCTCTTTTGTGGGAAGAGGACACTACACAGTATTATCTGGTGTGTGTAAGGAAAAACAAAACAAAACAAAACAAATATGGGAACAGAGAACTGGATTTCTGACAGAATTGCTACTTGGACTTTTAGAGAAAATCTTTTAATTTCAGGGTAGTGTTCTGGGGGAACCTCAAGAGAGATAATTTCTCAAGATCTTTTTTTCTTTTTCTTTTTCTTTTTCTTTTTCTTTTTCTTTTTCTTTTTCTTTTTCTTTTTCTTTTTCTTTTTCTTTTTCTTTTTCTTTTTCTTTTTCTTTTTCTTTTTCTTTGTTCTCTTTCTTTTTCTTTTTCTTTTTCTTTTTCTTTTTCTTTTTCTTTTTCTTTTTCTTTTTCTTTTTCTTTTTTTTCTTCTTCTTTTTCTTTTTTTTTGTTCTCTTTCTTTTTCTTTTTCTTTTTCTTTTTCTTTTTCTTTTTCTTTTTTTTGTTCTCTTTCTCTTCCTTTTTGAGCCTCATCATTCTTATCAAAGATTTTCTTCAGCTTGATCCTTCAAAAAAATAGTGAACCTTTTAAAACATTTTTTTTTCAAGAGATTTAAGAGATTTCAAAATAAACTTGAAAGGAAAATTCATATTTGAACTCTACTGATGAAATTATACATTTGTCAATGGTCAAAACCTGTAAAGGATGATTAAATTTTAAGGAAACTAAGGGGAAAGACAAACCTTTATTCTTAATATTGTGCATAAATCTATTGAGACATGTATGTGCTTAAAAACACTAAACTGAACAGATTAGCTGAGATGTGTTTTAAACTGGCTTCTATTCCCCTTTCTCAATATTCACAGCAAAAATAAATTCACTGACAGCTATATCAAACTCTAGAGTCTGGCTACTATGAACCAAAATAATTTATTTTATTATTTTTTTTAAATCACTAGAATCTTTTTTGTTAACTTTATTGCTGATTGGCCTAGTCCTTAATTCAAGTACCTCTTAATTACAGAATACCATTGGCTCAGATAATATGGAATAATGTGTCCCATGTTAATCCTCATTATGCAGCTTTCTCACCCTGTGCAATGAAGAATAAATAAACAAAACTTTAGTATGCTGTTTGTGAAACAGTCTCTACCTTGAGAAAAAGTCAATTTCACAATTTTAAATAGTTGCTAAAATTCACCCTTCACTTTTCTAAGCCACTCTGTCATCTTTTTGCAGTGTGTTTAACTTAACCAATATTTGTATTTCAAAAACTCTTTTTTTCAAGTTCCTTATTTCAAGTTTCTCTTTTCAAGTTTCTATTTGTATTAACTTCTCTGCATCACTTATTTCTGATTGCATCCATAGGAGTACTGGAGCCAGACTAAATGATGGCTGATCATGGAGCTTAGTTTAAACGGGACATAAAACCACCACCAAAACAAAGAGTAATTTAAATGTGACACTGGATAAAGTGATATCATTAAACGGAAAATAAGAGATCAATGAGGAAGACAGAACTATCACTTAAAACAACAATGACTGGGCTGCAATGCAATTAGTGCCTAATCAAAGATAGGCACTATCTGACAAGCAGTGGTCAGTTAAACACTCCAGTGCATAAAGTATTTGTAAAGTAATGGCAAGACTACAGGCAACAAATTGGAAAAAATAATAGGAGGGGCACACAATGTGAAGTTCAATACAGGGTGGGCTAAAAGAAATGCAACTGGACAAAAATGACTGAAACAACAATAAAATGTATATTGCTTATGAAGAATGAAATGGTGAGATAAATATTCTTTTCTGTTTTCAATTGGCAGTACAAAACTGGATGTTTCCATTGTTAAATTGAACCTCTATGAAGTAGAATAACTTTGAGAAACATAAAATTCTCTTGCAGTAGCCATAGAGCTTGCTATTGAACAAAACAGATATGGCACGGTACTGGCAAATTTTTCAGCAGAGAGAAATGTTACTGGAAATTTACTAGAAAACTCGCTAGCCTCGTATGGCCCTCTGATTATTATCCGTTATTATGGATTATTATCCATTATTGTTTTTTCACAGTGCCAGAGATGAAGTAACAAAGAGTGTCACTAGGGCTTTTACAAAACCTGTCACCAATCTGTCAGTTGTTTGGAGCAATCAATGTGAACAAGCAGAATCCAGTTGATATCTCCTTCTCTGAGTAGTGACTCAAAATAATACTTAAAGAAACTGGAGTTGATAGAGCACATCACTGCATAGATAAATAATTGAGAACTGGAATTGATGGTCAGCTTTTTCGATAAAGCACAATGTACAGATGCCTGCAGTTATTCAGAGAATGAAAAATGAAAACCTGTTGCAGAGTTGTAGAAAAGCTTTGCAATGCTGACTGACTGAAAGAAATAGAATGGCTGGTGGAACATAGCAAAGATATAGGCAAGATATGGAGGGGAAAAAAAAATCGTACCTTTTACATAGATAATGCTGGAATCTGATCTGTCTGTTACCATTCAGGAAAGAGAAATTGAAATTAAAATAAACCATTCGTGTTAAGGATCTAGCCTAGTTTCAGTTGGGATAGAGTTAGTTTTGTTTCTAGTAGCTGGTGTGGTGTTGTGTTTTGGATTTAGGATGAGAATAATGTTGATAACACACCAATATTTTTATTGTTGCAGAGCTGTGTTTACACTAAGTCAAGGACTTTTCAGCTTCTCATGTTACCTTGCCAGTGAGGAGGTTGGGGGTGCACAAGGAGCTGGGAGGGGACAGAACCATGACAGCTGACCAAACTAACCAAAGGGATATTCCACACCATGTGACATCATGCTGAATAATAAAAATGGGGGGAGTTGGCCAGGAAGGTGGTCACTGCCTGGGGACAGGCTGAGTATCAGTTGTCAGTTGAGTATCAGGTGGTGAGCAATTGCATTGTGCATCACTCATTTTGTATATACATTTCTTTGTTATTATTATTATTATTATGTATAAATATCTGAGGGAAGGGTGTCAAGAGTGTGGAGCCAGTTTCCACACTATTTTGCCCAGTGACAGGACAAGAGGCAACAGGCACAAACTGAAGCACAGGAGGTTCTGGCTGAATATGAGGGGACACTTCTTTACTGTGAGGGTGGCAGAGCACTGGGACAGCTTTCCTAGAGAGGTTGTGGAGTGTCCTTCTCTGAAAACATTCAAAACCCACCTGGATGCCATCTTGCACAACGTGCTCTAGGTCACCCTGCTTGGAAGGGGTTTGGACTAGATAATCTTCGGAGGTCCCTTCCAACCTTGGCCTTTCTGTGATTCTTGATTATTACTACTATTATTATTTCACCTTCCTTTTCTGCCCTATTAAACTGTCTTTTTCTCAACCCATGTATTTTACTTTTTTTTTTTTTTTTTTTTTTTTTTTCCCCCAGTTATTTCCCCCGTCCCACTGTAGGGGAGTTAGCGAAAGGCTATGTAGAGTTTAGCTGCCTGTTGGGTTAAACCACAAGAGGATATTGTGTAACTGTTGAATGCAGTGGAATCTGGGACCCCAACATCCTCTTTCTCAGCCAATGAAGCCCCTAACTGCACTCTAGACCCAGGAGGCTTCTCAGTCCCCACAGCAAATTTTACATAATCCCACAATCCCATAATCGCCTATGGAAGTCTATTAGAAATTTCACACAAGTCCCTTGAAAAATTCCATAGTGTTCATGATAATCATGTCTCTCTCCTTATCAGTTACACAGTTCAGGGTGATTCACCTCAAGGCTATGCCTGAGCATTTCCCTTAATGGCCATCAACCACTGGCCAAACAATTTTTCTCTTTGCTATTGCTCACCTTTTTCTATATATATATATTTGTCTGTTTAATTTATTACTTTCCTTGTTACGTGTTATTTTATACTGAATAGACTATAAAACAGATGTGAACTCACAAAGTACCCATGCACTGAACAATGTTGTTGGTTATCTAAAGGATAAAGATACATAGAAAATTCATATGGATGAGATGAGTCTGTGGAGTGGTATGAGAGGAAAGCCAGGACTCAGTATCCTGTAAAAGAGCTGATGATGAAGGTCTACAGAATCACAGAGAAATTGAACAGGGAGATTGTTCATACTTAATGTGGGGCTGAAGTGAATTACTGGGTGAAAGTTTTTAACGAGCAGATGGAGGTACTATTCCAAACCACGCATTCTTAAACTCTCTGCTTCATTCTACATACTATGAATGCAAAGAGTTTGCATAGATCCAAAATGCAATTAGAGAAAGCAGTAGAATAAAAAGCAGAGAGAAACAACCTTCCATCTTGCTACATTGTACAAGGAAAATTATCACGATATGTTTACATTAATCTTATACCTTCTCTCTACATCTGATGATGATTCTTTTGGGAGTCACCATACCAGGTTAGGGTAACAGCTTGTCGGACCTATTACAGCTATTTTATATAATTCTGTGAAAAAATATCTTTTCTAAACTGACACCAGAAAAGATTTCTTATTAGCAGCCTCCAAACCAAACCATGAATCAGTTTAGTGCCTTAGTTATCAAGGCAATAGGTTTCTGTAGGTTGCTCTAAGTCTCTTCCAGAGTCATCCAAATATTTTAATATTCAGGACTACCCCAGTGGAATAATTTGTTATTTATTACTCATCTGGAAAGTATCCATAATTCAGGCTTGGATAAAGTAGAGGAAAATAAAATTATTCATTTCCAAAATCCAAAATAGAAAATGAAGGTAAAAAGTCATGCAAAGACCACCTGAAAAAAAAAAAAAAAAAAAAAAAGAGGAAAGAATCATGATGAATTTTCTTATTAAGTAACAAAGATGAAATCCAGAATGACTCCCTCTTATGAATCCCTCTTGCTACCCCTCTTGCTATGTATTCAGCTATTCTGTTTGGCATGCAATATAGTCAAGAACTGCATCTTTGCATGCTCCATAACTCTCTGGCTTCCCTCACAGAGATTAATAGAGAATATCGGGACTACGCTTGTTTCTTATTTTCTGGTGGTTAATTTAATGATAAAAGAGTTGTTAACCCAGTGTAAAGAAAATGTTATTTGTCTTCTAAGTTATGCATTTTAATACCCTAGACTTTAAACTTCATTTGAAACTTTTATCTTGCTGCTGAAATATCTTTGGAAAACTTCAATAATATTTAATAGCCTGTCTTTTCCATGTAAATTGTTTCAGCAGTTCAGTTCTGAACAGGATTTGATTTCATTCAATTGTTCTCTAAAATTCAACAAAATAATGTACATTAGTAGAATCTGGGGATGCTGACCCACAATTTAGAAGGAAAAACAGATAATTTTCCACATGTAATGAAGAATGCCTCGTTTGTGATAATATAAAATGTCTGTATGGAAACTGTTGACCATCATACTGAATTGCTTGTGAACTGGCCCTTATTACAATTATGTTTCAGAAAATCTGTAACTGTAAATAGGATCCAAATAGGATCCAAACTTTGACATTGCCCTGAAAGTGCCTTTAAGCTTATACTTAAATCAGCAGCAGATAAGACCTCTTCCCAAAACAATTTTATTTTTTTTTCCTATCAAGCCTGGTCAATATGAACAAAACAGAAGCAGCAATAACATGATTGGTACAATGATGTGAGGCATAATTCACTGAAAGCAACAAATGCTGATTGCATGCATTAGGAACCACTGCAGCTGACAAAAAAAAAAAAAAAGGGGGGGGGGGGTTTCGAATCAAGCTTTTCCATTGTACCACAGGAGGTTTCTAGTAATTTGCAGATGTTATTTTTCATCATGAAATATTTCATGTTTAGAAGATATCTTTCCATTTTATTTTACTGATTTTGTGTTTTAAAAGATATATCTCAGAATCAAAGTGGAATGCGGGCAATGAATGTAAAGGGAGAGAACTGCGTGTGGATATGTTTGTGCCTACTTTAGTATCTACTGCTCACTAAGATCTTTTCATTTAGAGGCACCTCAGATATCTGTACTTAGTCAGCATAAGACTTATGTGTTGCACAATACTGTGAGGACCTGAGTCTGTGCTCTTGGGTGCTGTCTGTCTGCATGGAATAGGGACAAATCATTTAACTGCACATATGAAGCTTTTAGAAAAGCACACAGAAAACAAATTAAGATATAAAAACATTAAAGAAATAATATTAATCCTTTCTTGAAGTTTTAACTTTCTTGACATGTCATTATAACTCTAGGTGGAGTTTACTTAAAACATGGTAATATCCTGAAATAACACACTACAGTCAGACAGAGTGCAGAGCATCTTTCAGAAATATGGTGTGGTCTTTTATGCACTACCAAATTTTTTCCTGTTTTAGAACCACAGTTTGCTCTCCTAGAAGCTATAGGCACTTATGAGGGAAAGAATTTTCCTAATACATGGAATATCTTGTAACGAATTAGTGCCTTCCAAAAATTAACTGTGTAGACCATATTCTGGCCCTGAACAATGTGATCTAACTTCAAAGTTTGATCTAACGTTGAAGATAGTCCTGCTTTGAGTGGTATGGTACAGCAGATGATCTACAACTGATTAGGTTTCCAGCTTGGTTATTTTGTGATCTTATGTTTTAAATGTTAATATAAATACTCATTATTGTGGCTTACTGAATTATGACTTAGGACAAAGTAAAATTATCAGTACAAAGATTTCTGTTTTCAATGTTAACTGTCTCACAGTAAGCATAGGAATATGTTTCAGGGTCAGCCATTCTCTTCTCATTGTATTAAACCAGTTAAAAATTATCTGTATACCTAAAAACTTTGTTATATTTTATGTATTTTGCTAGCTAAGAGGAGAAGATCCCCAAGATATGTTACAATAAGGTTGTTCCAGACTTAGTTTATTGCACTTCGGTTCTTAGAATTTTATTCTTGCAAGGAAAAAAAAAAAAAGATAGTTAAATCACAGAGTCAGCCTAGGACTTTCAGACAAAAGTTAATATTTATATTCATTTACTCTTGAATCTCAGCATGATCAGGACTTCTCAGAAAAATACTTCTAAATCATTCCCTTGGAGGAAGATGGGGATATCTTTTTCTAGACGTTCCTAGATTTCTCTGAGACAAAGGTCAGAGTGGGCAGAGGCTCCTTTTGTGAACTCTTAACATGTTTTCATGGGCTTACGTAAGCTATTCATTTATGACAAGAGCTAAACCAGAAGGAGAGACCACTGTTCATTTCACACAACACATTTATAGTCTAAAAAGCTCTGTGAGGTAAAGCAATTCTATACTTTATTTCATTAATTTCTGATTAAAAATAATTGCTGTAAGAGAATAAGAAGATTTTTTGAATGATGAAAGGATCTTGGAAGAAAGAACACACAACATTACCATCTGTATCACAACTAAAAAGGCTATTGGTAGGGAGGTTATGATTATTAGGAGAGATTTTAATGTGTATTGATGCCAGTTATGAAACTAATCACAAAGTTGGGTTGCACAGAAAAAAATGAGACTTTGATCTCCATGTAATTTGAGCTTCTGTTTTATGTCACAGCAGTTCATACTCTTCTCCCACTGTTCCAGTTATAGCACTTTCTCCCATGCTGGTATACTTTTCTGATATTGAATAAAATGAGTTTTTTCTTCCTATATTCACAATAACCATTTGTATAAAACCCACTATGTATTCTTTCTTTTTTCTTTACACCACAATAATAGCCTTTTCTCTCTGTTTTAGTTTACAACTTAGTGTGTTGGTATTATCCATTATGTTTAAGAATGAGTTTATTATTAATGATTCCAGTGAAAAGCCCTTAATGGATTTATGAAGCTTCCTCCAAACCCTCCCAGAAGTTTTGCTCATGTGTTGTTGTGCTGTTACTTTGTTATATTCTGGGCACAAAGGAAGAGAGTTCGGTGCGTATTATGCATTTGTGATTGGTCTTATTACAAAAACATAAAAATAAAAAATCTCTTGCAGAGAATTATATTAACAGCAGCAGTTATAATGACTGATCATTAACAATAGAATATTTACTGTTATGCCATTATTTATCTCCCGATGTAAAAGCTTCACTTTAGAACACATTCAATTTAAGTTTGATTAACGTTGTTATAAATAAAATCCAAATTTTAGCCAAATATAATTAAATATTTTCACCAAATATGACTAACAGATATACATCAATCACATCTCAATAAACTGCTGCTCAGTAATCTGCTCAAAAGTAATAACTTCAAAGTTAATCGGTTGCCTTGATGTGATAGGTTTATTCTTTTAGACATTACTCAGCTAAAAATCCTTCTAAAATTAACATAATGTTCACCTATGCTTTCCTATTTATTTTACGATTATACGAGGCAAAGCTAACACGAATGTTAACTGCACAATGACTGAATACTTGGGAACAGAAGTGCTACATCTTAGAAGCAGAAATACTTAATCCAGCAATTAATATATATTCTCTGCACAAATGTCTTCCTGTGATCCTGTTCTATTAAACTCAAAGGACTGAAGAAAACAAATTATTAGGGCTAGCTCATGATAATCACCTTACTTCCCACTGGAGTTCCTTAGGACAACAGAAATTGAAATCAATGGGGCTTTTGGAGGTGTATGTAACTACTCAGAAGAAATAGAGATTTCCAAGGTTAGACATCAACTTCTCTGAAATTGCTCCCTTTCCTGGTAGTCCATCTGAATCATTAATTTTCTTAAAGACTTCCTGCTTCTGAAAATATGAAGTCTGTCTTGTATTCTCTCTTGATGTTCTCAGTTACTGTCTTTCAAATTACTATTAATCTTCTAGCTTGGATCTGTTCCTGTCACACTCATTAATGTCATCTTTTTTGTTTTATAAAAGTTGGTTTCTATTTCCTGAAGATTCCTGTCTGACTCTCTAACAACTTGAAAATCACCCTTTATTCTGATTTTTATTTTCTATCGAATTTTCACTTTCCCATTTCATTTCTTTCTGTTTCTCTCTTATGTGTTACGTTTTGGTGGGATTCTTCAAGACAGCTGTTGTATTCAGTGTTCATTGTTACAGCTGTCCTTGAATCAATTGTTGTGTTCTATTAGGCCATATATTAATAAAGAAACTGCTTCATGAAATACTTTAACTTTTTCAGCTTGCAAAGTAGAGGTATGTTTTCCATGCAAAGTACTGGCCTATTTTTTTTTTTTCTACTTTGAAATATCAATACCTATTGTAGCAGCTGTTGCACTGAATTTCTTCTCATTTTAAATTTATACTTAGTTCTTCCATCACACATAGGGTTCTCATGTGAATAATATGTAAGGAAAGAGAATTGGTTATATAGCTTAATAAGTATCACAAAGAGTATGATACATGAGTATTCATGAAACACAGCATTTAGAGTTGGAACCTGAGTCTGAAAGCTCGGAACTCCAGGAAACTCAGATCCGAATATTTACCCTTGTCCTATCTCACATCAGGATCTGGGTGGGGGAAGTAACAGGTAGTCATGGAAGGGTCTCAGGTTCTCTGAAGAGGCTGAGATAAGAGCTGTAAATAAGATTGCAAAACTGAAGAAGTTATCCCACTACCATGGAAAACCACATGGATAATAAATCTAGAACTTTGCAAAAGGGTACAAGCAGCATGAAACAGCATATGGATCCCTAAGGTCTTATTTTTAATCCTGGAGAGGATGAGCAACTTGTGCCCTGAGAGACACTTGTGCCCTGTGATAGAGAACGGTGTCCCAAGAGCCCTAATTTGACTTAAACTGTGAAGATGAACAGATACCTGATGAAAGGGATGATTCAGTATGTTTTTTATTAACATGCTAATTTTGGCAGAAATCATCTGCCATTTTTTGTATAGCTGTCATAGGCTGCAGAAATGTCTCTAGTTTTAGTATCTTGACGTTGAAAATGTTTTGCTTGCTGCACTCTTCTGATGGTTTCCTTAAACCACCTGGGCTTTGTCGACAGCTAACAATTTTAGTTTTCCATATATAATCATTCAATGACTAGTTCTATCCCTCTTTTCAAGACACTTTAAAAATAAAATAAAATAAAAATTAACAAACTCTTTCATACAGAAGATAGGTGCAGAAAGAGCACTTTCTGATCACTCTGTCAAGACATAACTGTTTCATAACTCAAGGTGTTGTGCAGCCCATATACTGCTCGGTACCAGAGATGTAGGTAATCTCATGGTTACAGCTGCTTTGTTATCTCTCACTGTTTAATTAAGATTTTTTTTCCCCCATTCCATTTATTTTTCATCATGTTGTTCATTGTTTCCATGGTTGGTCCATTTTTTTTTCTTGTCCTTGGTGCCTAATATTTATTTATTTATTTATTTATTCATTCATTCATTTATTTCTAAAGGGTTTCATTAAACTAGTGTGTTTTCCTGTTCTCCATCTTTAAAGAAAATGTTTATTCAGGTGACGCCTCTGCCTTCTTTGGACTGTGACCTGTCAGTACCAGCAAGCTCACTAGAAGTTCACCTGATTATTGAAGAACACTTGGTTTTATTGTGATAATGCCTCTCTAATTGCCCTTATCAGGACAGGGCATAGAGAATTCCCAATCCACTTGTAACTCACAGATCTTATTATCCTCTGGTCATTCAAATGTAATTTTGTTTTCACTGCCTTTCTCAGGTCACATAAATGAGACAGCAGGTTCTTCTTTTCATTACATTTGATGTTTTGACCTCTGTTGCTTGAGGCAGATAATACGCTAAAACCAATTAAAGCTTCATTAGGCTTGTGGGGGAGCTTCAGCAGAGGATACGGGGACCTTTTTTTCTTTTTATTTTTTCTTTCTTTTTTTTTTTTTGTGGCAGGTAGGTTACCCTGCTCCCTGCCTTGGCTACCGGGAGCCCAGGGAGCTGTCACAAATGCCTCCTCCTTAAAAGTGCTCATGCCAGTTTCTCTTTATGAACAGGAAAGCAGCAAGCTCTCAAGGCTGGCTGTTGTAGAGCAGAGATGGGACATGCTGTTGCCAAGGTGGCTGGAAAAGGGCAGGCTCCCAGCTGCTCACCTTCCTCCAAGAATTGGGATCAGGGCTGATGGGAAGGTGTCTTTTGGTTAATCACATTTTCTGCCTGTTGCTGGAGGTGGCATTGATTATTCACAAACAGCACTTTAGCCTTTTAAGTCGGTGCTGACAACACGTTGCAGCATGAAGCTAGAGTGCATGGGGAGGCCCTTTGAAAGAGAAAGAAGGCTGAAGCCTAACACAGTGGGAGCATTAAATACCTTTTGATAGAGTTTATAATAGCATCGTCAAAAAGAAAGATTGTTTTCCACAGCAGTTTTGAACAGACTGGGGAGTTGATGGAAGGAAGTCCCTGCAGAAAACAAAAACAAAACAACTTTCCTGCTTAATTTTCAAATGTTATATATTTTAGCTAGTTTTATGTATTCAAAGCCACTTTAAAACTTTGTGATGTTTTAAAAGGATATAGAAGGTTCTTTAGAGCAAAAGGAAATAATATGAGATTATTGTGGAGAAAACTCATTTACATCTTTTACTGTTCTGCTTTTAATGAGGTGGAAAATTGTGAGGAATTTTTTTTTTTTTCTGCCTCCTGAGACATAGCTTTATCCTACTATATCAAACTTCCTCACGTGTGAGCTGAAAATTGGATTGAAGAATAGTAATTGAAAACTATTATGTCTATTATGTGAATTCTGGAAATATCCTGGAATGTTATTCTGCAACTTTTAAATACTAGCAATTTAGGAGTTATCAAGTGCTGTTCCTTTGGCTTTATGCTTTCTGTGATTGCACCTCTAACATTTTAAAAGATAAAAGGTTCACCCAGCATGATTGAACTTGGAAATATATGAAAAATAATGTGGCACTAGATTTCTAAATGTCAGCAGAATGAGGAGAGTAAATTTCTTTTCACTACGTTGGAAACTATGTAGGAGAGAACAAAACAGACTAAGGAATGGTGACCCACTGCTATGTGTTCTGTGTTTCTATAGATTGAGGAAGTTCAGCACTCGAGAGGAGCACTGTGTTCTACCATCTAGAAACAGGAAAGAAACCTGTATGGTGTGGCAGTAAATGCAATCTGTAAAAGTAAACATCAGAGGAGGAATGTTCCTTTAATACACTGTATTAGTTTATACAGCATTTTATAAAGTATGTCTTAAAAACATGTTGAGTGAAAAATTTTATTCCAAAATTAAATAAAATCTAATGGATCAGTTCATATAGCTATGTGGGCTTTTGTCTTTATGTGGGAAAAGATCTGTACCTTATAGGTGTATGAAGTATTGTGAAAATGTCATTCAAGCAGATAAGACCACTTTGGCATGTCCATAATAAACTGACTGTTTTCAGATCTCTTTTGATGCATTCTCCCTAGTGAAGTCACTGCAGGCAGTACCTCCATCTCCTCCTCTCCACCCTTTTCTCCCCAAGGAACCCGTCAGTCATCCTCCAAATTCTATAAAACACAAGGATTTCTTCCAACATCTGCAGGGCTTCATGTGCCATATATCCTCCCTAGCAGCAAGTGTCATTTCATGTATTTCCATCCCCAAATCCTTTCTTCCTTCAATCCCTGTGTCTCGCTGTGTTTTTTGTGACCTCCTTTCTCTCCCCCATGCTGATATTCTCTTCTCTGCTAGGGCAGTATTAATACCTGAGAGGTGGTGTGTTAGTATCTTTCTTTTTGTGGTGTGGACTGGCTGTATGATATAGGGGTATTGCTATGCAGCAAGGCATTAACAAGATTCAGCAAGTGGTCAGCAAGATTCTCAGACTGTGCTGCTTTGCGAAGCAAAGAGAGGGATGAAATATGTACGCATGCAGACATGGTGTTTAGGCTGACCAGAAGAGTTGTGGGTATTTTCCAGTTCAGTTAGCAATAGTACTCCTTTATCCTGGAGGGTTTTTTATCTAAGGGACAGGGAAGAGGTGAGAAATTGTTGTCATCTCCTTTTTATTTTTATTTTTATTTTTATTTTTATTTTTATTTTTATTTTTATTTTTATTTTTATTTTTATTTTTATTTTTATTTTTATTTTTATTTTTATTTTTATTCTTATTCTTATTCTTATTCTTATTCTTATTCTTATTCTTATTCTTATTTTTTAATATACTAATTAATTCCCTCCAACACCATCCTAAATCAATACATTTCTAGTGATCTAAGCCTGGAAAATTTCCAGGTTTGAACATACGAGTCTTTCAGAAATTATGGACAAACAGAGCAGTAACATTAAATTTAGCACGTGTCCTCATCGATTTACACAGCAGCACACTAAAATTTAAGATTTTTTCTTGAATATTTTTTTTTGGTAAAAATGAAATATTAACTATAATTTTGGGTAGCTTTTTTTTTAGGGAGATGCTGGGGGAATGAACAAGAACATGTCTCTGTGATTGGCACTGATGTTGCTCCTGCTGAAATATCATGGTCTGGTAATGGGGCCTATAGAAATGCCAGTTTTAAAAGATGGTGATAAAATTTTGCAAAATGTTGAGAGAAGAGCCACTGAACTGGAAAATATGCTTTATTAGTAAGTCTTGGGAGATTCATACACTTCAGTCTGTAGAGAAAAATTTAAGGAGCCTTATTAATACATACATGGGGCATGGAAAAGTTCTACTCTAGAAGATTCTTTAGTTTAGCAGACAGGCAGAAGACACTAGTGGCTACAAACTGAAGCTGAAAAAATTTGGACTAGAAAAACGGAACATTGTTTTAGCAGTTGTGACAATAACTTCTTGGAAACACAATGTGTGCAAAACTTTTTGTTATAATGCATGTCTTTTTTTTTTTTTTTTTTTCCTTCCCCTGAAAGTCAAGTACATCATTGATCAAACAAGTTAAATCAAGGATATCTTTTTTTTTTTTTTTGTGTGTGTGTAGAGATTAATTTTCAGTATGCCAACAATTTTATAATATATGGAAACCTGACTGTGGTATTGGGAGTTATTTTCTGCTTCTCTGCAGATAATTTTTTTATTTATTTATGTTTTATTTTATTTTTTTAAACCAGCAACTATGTAAATTATGATGACAGGTGTTAACACACTACTCCCTTGTCAGACTTTGTATACTTCAATTTCTGTTTGCTGAACCAAAGTGATTTTGAAACTTATCTTGGGCTCCATTGGGCTCGTGAGTTGTCTCCTTCTTTGATCTTTCTGCTGGGACTTCTCATCTCAGACCCCATGTTGGAGTTTTCCAGAAGCGGGTCTTCTTTGTCTTGTGGCACAGGTCCAGGGATATTTGGTAATCTCCCAAAAATAATCCAGTTTTTTAAATACATCCTTTCCCAGAGCTCTCTCTCACAGTTCAATTACTGAAATATATAACACAGTAAATGTACAGAGAGATTCACCAAAATTAGGCTTTACTTTAGCCACCTTTCCAAATTGATTTGTTTCTTCTCTTCTCTTTGTGTTTGGAGGCAGACTTTCTGTCTTTCAAAAATTCCTTTTTTCAAAAAAGGAAGGTTTATTATGGTACAATATCTTCTGTCATCTAACCATGTAAAATCTCCATCAAACCTCCTATCTGTTAATTAGTTGGCAGTGCCTTCAAGTAGGTTAGTTTCCTTCATTTGGCCACCTTCTTTGTACTTAGAAAACTAAAGACCGTCTAAAATCAGTCCTGTGTCACTGCCATTCCATAGCAGAGCAATACAAGCAAAATTACATTTGTCTTGTGATGATGTATGTGAAAAAGCACAGAATCTTATACTGGGATTCATTAACCATACATAGGCTCTTCAAACAGTCACATCTTTGTAGCAGTCATCTTAATTATTTTGAATTAATTATTTCAAGTGAATTAGAATTGAACATTTGGGAAGAGCTGAAATATGTACAACAGCATCAAACTTCTATAGGGGGTATTTTTTCAAAGTAGTGTTTATTATTCAGAAAAATCAAAGATATAAGATAGGATCAAAGCAGCTGTGCTTCAGAATGACACAGAAGGAGAGCACTAGGAAGAGAATCAAGTATTCTGACCTACTTGAAGGCCCCTGGGCTCTCTTTAAGTTTTGGTTGAATGCATCAGCAATGCAATATTACATCTCTAAAAACCAACATCTTTGGGGGGGAGCTTATATCAATGTTAATGTTCATTAAAGTCATGATTTCCTGAAAACAAGTTTTTATGTAGGGCAGTTAGAATCATAGAACCACAGAATAATTTAGGATGTCAGAAGGTCATCTTGCTGGCATACTGCTTAAAGCAAGGCTTTGATGTTTTCTTGGGTTGTTGTTAGGTTAGGGATCTGTAAGGGAGGATCTTAACTCCAAAAGACAAAATCTTGTCCTGTTAAGGCAGAAATCTCATCAACATTAATTTATGTCTATTTCAAATAACTATGTGTATTCTAAATGGTTATGAAAATATTTTCTTTTGCAATCTTCTCTTTATTACAAGCATCATTCTTGATGAATTAATTACTGTCAGTATCAGCCAGTATTCAGGATCCAGTAAATAAAAGAAAAAATCATGCTGTGATCTCTTGTAAACAAGACTGGTATTACCATTTGCTAACTGATATTTTCATTTTTTGGCCCTATTATATCTGTATTACCTGTAAGAATAATGTCATTTTTCATTTATATGTGTAACTAAACAAACAACAACAACAAACTTACAACAAGCAAAGCAGGAATTAATATGATTTTTCAGGAAAAAAAAAAAAAAACTGACGGAAACTACTCCAAAACCTGCAGAACTAACAAAAATCACTTTTTTATACATGTCAGTCTCTCCA
This sequence comes from Netta rufina, assembly GCF_964035555.1. Lineage (NCBI taxonomy): Eukaryota > Metazoa > Chordata > Aves > Anseriformes > Anatidae > Netta > Netta rufina. Next base: position 87,647,500 of record NC_140125.1, on the reverse strand, counting down.
GGATTTTATAGCAAAGATTCAATTCAGCATTCATTTCAGAGTTGTTCTTAAGAGTTATAAGGAAAGTTGTCCTTTTGTTCTTTAATTTTGCTGTATGATGTAAGTATAAGTCATTCATCGTTCTATTTGGGCCCTGCTGATCCTACGTAAATTAGTTTTTGTTTTCAGTGTTGGCTAGAGGTTTTTTGATAGCTGAAGAAAAGATGATGAAGTTGTTTAGGGTGAGAAGAGGACAAAAGCAAGTAAATATTTTATAATGGTTGCATTTGATCAGATTGTGTCTTCTCTGTGCTAATGCACATATAATTCCCCTTCCCAGCTATTCAAAATGCAGCTATCGATATTTTTTTAATCTGGCCATAATATTTTTACACTCTGAATCCTCGCATTGATCCCCTTGTTTTGTTGCTGACTGCAGGATCTTATTAAGTTCTAGTGAATGTCTTATTGACAATCTGAATTTTTCACATCCATCTTGAGTCTCCAATCTTTGGTGTTTTTTCTGCAGATGGAAAATTCTCCTTTACATAAGGTAGTGGCCTGGTAGAACTGTCTGCTCTCCTTTTTCCCTGAAAATGTACTTCTCATAGGGTGTTACAACAGGAAAACTAGCTAAGAGATTCAAAACTAGATAAGAGATTCAACATTTACTTTGCTTTTACTATCTCATTTTACAAAGTGGAAGTTCTCTTCTCAGAGATCTAGGTCTGTAATTTGCCACATTTGAAGAACTGTTCAGATTTAAATACAATAAACTTAGAGTAGTTATTTGCTATTGGATTCAAACTGGGCAAAACTTGTTTCAGTATTATTTGATTCAGAATATGTTTTGTGTTAAACAGTTCCCTTCTCAGAGTAGAATATAAAGGTTTAGTCATCTCCGTTGAGCTATTACGGATGCAGGAGATTTTGATTATTTCCCAGTTAAGATCCAATCCCAGCACCCAAATCAAGGAAATTCAACCTCTTGCTATCAAGTCACACATTTACCACTTTGATTTCTACAAACAAGTGACATGAAAGATGGAAATACTCCACATTGTTTTTATGGATATTTTTATTTTTCTTTCCAACAATAAACCACTTTATTTTTTTAGTCAAGCCATTGAACATTGCCAACAGTAATTATGTATTTTTGTTCTGTCCCCTTTCCTTTTTCTTAACTCTGACTGCAGCCTTAAAAGACAAGGTACCATGGAAACTGCCTGATCTAAGTTTTTCTAGAATACAAGTTACTGCTTTTCAACCAGTTTGCCATGCTTCAGATTAATGAAAATTTCCTGGGAAGAAAAAGATATTCTTAATCATGTGTATTTGATCAGGCCATTTACAAAACAGCATAGCAGTGTGACATTCACCACTGCACCAAAGAAAACTAGGGCATGAACTACATGCATCTATTTTCAGCTGTAGAAATTACCACTTTTTCTTTTACTGGCAATCTTCCCAGTTCAATAATGATTAGCAAATTAGTGTGTAGCAAACAGTTGTGATGCATAAACTTTCTCCAGCTGTTGCCAAGTCAAAAATGAATAAAATCACCAAGAGGCTTACAACTCTTTTATGAGTTTTGCTAGAAGCTAAACTTAATTGGCTAACTTAATTTCTGCATTTACAGTCTTGACTGTCCACTATGAAACAGTGAAAGCCACTGAATACTTGACTAAATGACCACCAAAGCCTTCTCCCACAGCTAGAGCTGCCAAATCAGTGAAATGTCTGTATTGATGCATCACAACCAAAGGGGGTTTACCTGGCCTGTATGTATGTATAGAGAACACAACAGTGGGTTTGAAGGATGCTGTAATATACAAGGACATGGAGATTCTATTTGTTGAAGATTTCTATTTATTACAGATCACCACAAATCACCACTAGCAAGTGTACTAAGTTTAATAAGGCAAATATAGAGAGATATATAATAAACTATTAGAAATATTGTGAGAAAAAAAAATAGTGTAGATATTAAAGGTATAGAAACAATTAATAGTAGCAACAGTTAGAAACAGTAAAATCCCTAATATAGCAACAAATATGAATTAGTATGACAGGTTCAACAAATTTATCAATAATACTGTAGTTGTGAATATATTTGTTAATAACCAAGTTAGCAGTATTTTGAAAATATGCTTATCAAGACTATACCTATCACAAACATATTTGACACTTCTATACTTATTAAGACTATACTAATATACTTACAGATGTATATGTTCATAAAATCACTGGTACTGATCACATTTAACCAGTCCCAGAAGGGGGCAAGTCAAGGTCATAGTGACCTCAGATGGTCTAATAAAACTGATCTCAGAGACCAATCTTTCCCCTAGAAATTAGCCCAGAAGGGAGACCAAAGCAATGGAGAGAGTCTCACTTTGAAGCTGATCCACACCTATGGGATGTGTAGTGCTGCATAGTTTATGGGTCAGTCTGATGTCAGCGTCACCAAGTTAACTTATTCAAGTGAAAGTTCAACCTATTCAAAAATAATATAGAGATTAATATGATATATGATATATGATACGATATAATATAATATCATATCAAAAAGCACATGCAGTACAAGAAGTGAGAGGAGTTCCATTTGGGGTAAAAATCAGGCCCTTTTTATACCATTGAGACATAAGGGGGGGTTAGGATACCACCACATGCTGTTAATTTCTATCTTCCTTCTGAAATAACTAATAGATGTTGTTGCATCTTATTTTCTCTTGTTTTCTTTAAACAAATTTATATTTCTTACACCAATTCCCACTTTCTCAGGCTCATTTTCCCTTATTTCAGGATATTCTTCTCAGGTAATAAGTTATTCCTCAGTTTCTTGTTTTGTCTTTGTTGATGTAGTCTTCAAGATGTCTCTGCTTCTCAGAGATTGCACCCCTCAAAGATGCTCCCTGGTTCCTACATCCTGTTCCTAGGTAGCAAAGACCAAGTTCCCAGGCAAAGTTCCCAGGCTGGCAGACATTTTATCCTGTCAGAGTTTAGCAGCCATTTTATGTCAGTAGTTTCTCATCATAGTCAGGTTACCTCTATAACTGCTCCCATCGTGGTACTACTTCTAATAGCATTTTAGCACTGGTTGCACCTTATATTTCATAGCTGCCAGAAAGAATTGATAAGTACCAGGAACTCCACCTCACTGCTCTATCTGTGCTCCTTTTCTGATTGCTTTATTTTGAAAACTTCCCACAAAGGTCACATAATCCAGCTCTCAATATGATACTTTCCTTCTCAAATCAGTAGCTCTGTGTGTCCTTCACTGCTTTTTCTGTTTTTACTGTCTCCAAGGATACTTTCATAGCAGACATTTTTTTGTCCTATCCAATGCCTGTTGGTAACACTGGGAAAATAAATAAATAAATAAACGGATTAAAAAAAATAAAAATAAAAATAAAAAAGGGCTGTCTTTGGAGAATCTAGACAATCTAGAGATGTTCTCTGGAGAATCTGGAGATATAGCCAGATCGGTTTCTTCACTTGAAATTAGAAGCATAGAAACATGGAAAATTCTGAACTCACAGAAAATTCTGAACTCAAAGGTTGAGTTGGAATTTTTTGTCCAAAAAAATTCATATGCAGTCTATGTCCCAGTTCCCTTCTTCAGTTGGTCCAATGTATAAATATTCCCTCTAATTCTGAAATTTATTGGATGGGACATGCAAACAGACCATTAATACTGTTTAGTGTCAGTTTCTTGACCAACCTAATAATGTGTTTTCTTCTGACATTGTGTAATATAATTTTCCAGGATAAAGCATAGAAGTAAATATGAAGGGTAAACCACTTTACTTCATAAGTAGATCTAAGTGAAGAAATGATAACAATGCATTTCTTATAATCCAATTTTAGCAGATGCCAAAACCAGAATTCTGGTGCCAGAGACTTTTTACTTCACACTGAGCTGCTAAGAGTGATATCTTGAATCTCTGACTAGTTAGAAGTCCTGTAAGCAGGTGTGATGCTTTGATAACAACCACAATGCTTGCTTAAATATTCTGTAGATATCCTTTTGCTTGCAGGCCTTGGAGAGGAGTAAAAGCTGACATATTTGTCCTGTATAAGCTTCATTACATTTTGTTCTGTATCTTTGTTTATGTGAAATTAAAGGCAAAATGCGTTATTGCTGTGAATAAGACTGATGTAGGAGTTACGCATTTGACATACTTCTGTACTGAGCATTATGCATTTCTGTATAACATGCAACAAAATCCAATGCAATTTGCAAGTTAGAAATACTACATTAAGCTATGAGGTATATGGAGGGACACTAAATTACCTTGTTACATTGTTATTTTTTTTATTTATTAATATTTGTTATTATTTATTAATTACCATGTAGATATTGTAGATACATGTAGAAATGAAACTGAAAAGACCATATATTTTGTATAGTGTGACTCATATGGTCTATATAAGTATTATTATTTGGATATGTCCTGGTGTGTCTCTTTTCTGTGACCTGTGAGGAATTTTATATAATTTAAGGAGTACTGATACAACTCATCGCTAAGTACTGTCTGCTTTTTTTTTTTTTTTTTAAATAAAAATATGTTTTTCACTTTTCATAATGTTAAGGTTTTCCTTTTCTTCTTCTTCTTCCTCTTCTTCTCCATCTGTTCTCCCCCTGTTCCTTTATTCCCAACTACTACATCACAACTGCTTTGTGCTGATAAGCACCGAGCTCCCCTTTTCATCAAACTGTTTTAGTCCCAAGACTCCATTCTTGAGAAGTAGCAGCTAGTGCAATGCCTGTCTTTATGTATGCAAAATCAATTTTTTCTTCCCCATGCAAATGATTTCCCTATACAGACTACAGTACTACTAGCACTGAAGCAGACTGTTTTTTCACTCCTCAATTTATTTTTATTAAAGAATATATCAGTCCCATATAAAGTACCTATGTATGCTGTTGTATTCCCCTCATCAAGGTGTTGTTTAGTAAGGAAAAACCAGAACTATGTGAAACTCTGCATATGACAGGTAGCATTATCCTCAGCTATAGCATTGTCTGCAACAGAGCTACCAAAATCCTGCAGATGGGTGTAACACACATGCCATAACATTATGAACAGTGAGCTATTGAATTCTCTTCTGGAAAGTGTGAGAAAATGTACATGATTGTCATCCACCAGTATTGACTTGTGCAAGGAACTGATTAAGCATACCAAAAGGTAGTTGTTTTCTGTTTGTTTGTTTGTTTTTAATGATAAAACAATCACTCCACTTCCTGATCCTCAGGGGACAGCTAGAAAACATCTCCAGAAAAGCAAGCATAGGAAAGCTTTAACTGTGCAAGACACTAAAAATCCCAGGCTGGAGAGGAGTATTAGTCTTAAAGCACATTATAATCTTCCTGTCTTCTCTTGACAGCCCCTCCATTTACCACTGGTGATAAATAACCTGCCTCACTCTTTTATCCATAGGAGATAATCTCTTTCTCACCTTTCCCTGCTATTATTCTTCCCCCAAAGCCAACCTCTGCATTTTACATCTACCTTTTCCCTTTGGTGACTGAACTAACATTATCTAGTTAAATTCAAAGCAGTTTTTCTCAGTTCATATTTGGATTTGAAATTTGCTGTTTCTAAGCATTTCTAACCCAAAGTTTACCTCTTATTTTCTAAATAAACCAGTAAGTTTGGATTTTTCCCATAAACCTTCACCACACCACTCTTGAGGTCAACTTGTTAATTAGTCTCCTTCCAAATGAGTGATTATTTCATAAGACACTAAAAATTTGTGAGCCCCCAGGTGCTCCTGTTAAGATTCTAGGTAAGAAGAAATGATCACTATAAAGACCAAGATCATTTAACAAATCAGTTACTAGCACTAAGTAATTGAACTGTAGAGTTTCAAGGTGGGGTATACATTATTCCTCATGTATATTTACGAAAAATAATTTTAAAGGAAACATCCATACACTTTGTTATTTTGTTTTGTTTTGTTTTAATGTAATGTAGATAATTCTTCATCTTTCTAAAGGTTTCCTCTTAGCTATGGCTGAATTTTTCTTGCATACAGGAGCATTTATTTCTATATGAAGGGAATTTGGCTACATGGATGCTCCCTGAGGGCTGCGAGACTGGGAGAAAAGTTTCTTTTCTTCAGGGATGATTATTTCTATTTCTTCCTTCACTTGACGTATTTACATCTTAATGAAACACAGTGTTCAAAACAAATTAACCTTATCACCAGCACACCTCTCCCTGCTACTATTACTATAACCTAATTTTAGCACACACTATTAAAAGATATGCACATAGTACTTGTACTCCTTAGGGTCAGAGCCAGAAGGCAGAAAATGTGCCTTGAAACATGTTTAGCTTCATAGACTTTTCAATTTCATCAGCTATGACAGCCTTTTGTTTACATAATTTTACAGAGAAATCCAGCTTTGAGTTATATTTTCTGTCTGGGAATACTGAAAATTTTCTTATGTGGACTGACGTTTTGGAAGTAGAAGAATGGCTCATAACTACTGGAAGAAATCAGAGAGCAAAGCAGGCTTAGAGAGGGACTTTCCAATACAATCTGGTGGTAAGCCACATTTCATTTTTAGCCCACACTTCAAACTTCAGGTCAGTGCTACTAAACCATGACAAAGACAGTCTTCTGCTACCTTTTCAATGTTAAGGCTGACAGTGCAAAACAAAACCAAACATGGCTAGGAGCATAGCAGAAGGAATGGAAAACAAATTCTGCATTTCCAAAAGTATTCAGATTCCAGCAAGAACACTGAGGTGATGAAAATAAAAGCTGAATGTTAAGACATTGTATTGTGAGTTATCCAGTATTTCTAAGTGATTCTGCGAGATTATTACAAAATCATTCAAAACGGCTGCTCCACAACATACCCTTTTAAGGATTATTTTAATCTTGGTTTTTAAACTGAAGTAAACCACTATAAGGGAAATATCTCAAAGAGGTTAGGGCTGATTAAGGTACAGATTCTCAAAGGGCTTTCCATTGCTAGAGACTAAAAGAGTGTGTATAGGAAACATGTCCGGGCTTACTGTGGATGTGTTACTGCTTCAGAGTCTATTGAGGGGAAGCTATGTGTGAAGGTGTGTATGAAGGTGTGTTGGTTCTGTCTGGGCTGGAGTCACCTTTCCCTGCAGCAGCCCACACAGTGCTATGCTCTGCACTCGTAGCTGGAGCAGCACTGATAGCACTCCAGCGTTGTGTCTATTGCTGCGTAGTGCTGGCACAGCATCAGGACTCCTTCCAAACCCCCAAGAGCCAGCAGGCTGGGGGTGGGCAAGTGATGGGGAGGGGACATCGCCAGGGCAGCTGACCTAAACCAACCAAAAGGATATTCCATAACACCTGATGTCACACTCAGCAATAAAAGGGGGGGCTCTTGTGGGGGAGGGGGCTGTTCCTTCTGAACAAACCACCACAGTCTTTTTTTTGGTGCCCAACGTGGGGCTTGAGGAATTTGAGATAAGGATGATAGTTGATAGAAGTAATGGGCAATATGTGGACTGGATGATTGTTATGAAAGTACAAGTTGTGAAGAATTTAAGAAAGCGGTAACTGTGAGAAATATGTTTCATGTTAGTGTGGTGAAGGGACGATGGGTGGTGTGTGTAAAATGTCCACCTTTGTCAGTGCTGTGATGATGTTATGTTTATTTTGGTGTGGGGAATTCTTTTGATGTAAGTGAAGTTTGTGAAGATTGTGATAATTGTAAAGTAAGAGTATATTGTGATTATTCTTAGAAATGCTTTTAACAGAGGCGAAGGGTGGAATGTAGTGGGTTTACGTGGCAAGGTTTTGGTAGCAGGGAGCCATAGGGGTGGCTTCTGTGAGAAGGATCTAGAAGCTGCCCCATGTTTGATAAGGGCCCCACTGCTGACCCGAGAGCCGAGCCAATAAACAATGTTGTTTCATGCCTCTGTGAGAGCATATTTAAGACAGGGGGAAAAAACGCTGTGCCACACGGCAGCTGGGAGAATGAGAGGAGTGAGGAACAGCCTTGCAGGCACCAAGGTCAGTGAAGAAGGAGGGGGACAGCCTGCTTCACCATGGTCCTCACCACAGGCCGCAGGGGACTTCTGCTCCAGTGCCTGGAGCACCTCTCTTCCTCCTTCTTCACTGACCTTGGCACCTGCAAGGCTGTTCCTCACTCTTCTCACTCTCCCAGTTGCTGTGTGGCACAGCATTTTTTTCCCCTGTCTTATATATGCTCTCACAGAGGCGCAAAACAACATCGCTTATTGGCTCGGCTCTGATTGAGCCTTACCAAACATGGGGCAGCTTCTAGATCCTTCTCACAGAAGCCACCCCTATGGCCCCCTGCTACCAAAACCTTACCATGTAAACCCACTACAGAAGGTATTTAAGGGTTTCTGAGTCCTTATACAGCATGGCATTTTGCATATCATTTCAGCTGAACAGACCTGTTAGCTGGTAGCCTCTGCTCAAGACTGTTAACCTGAATTATTGACTAAAAAGAGCAATGAATAACATTTCTGCCTATAAAATCATAAAATCATGGAATTTTAGAACTGCTTGGGATGGAAGAGACCTTAAATAACATCTAGTTCCATCTCCCCTGCCATGGGCAGGGATGCCACCCACTAGATCAGGTTGGACAGGGCCCTGGACAACCTGGTCCTGAACACCTCCAAGGATGGGCCAACCTGTTCCAGTGTCTCACCACCCTCTTGTCGTGGTTCCGCTCGAGTGGGCAGCCGAGCTCCACCACAGCCGCTCTCTCACTCCCCCTCCTCAAAGAGTAATGGGGAGAAAATATGTGAAAAGGGCTCAAGGATTGAGATAAGGACGAGAAAATCACGCAATAATTATTGTAACGGGCAAAACAGACTCGGCATAAGGAGATAGTAAGATTTATTGCCTACAACTAACAAGCGAGAGAAGTGAGAAAACAAAGGAAAAAAAAAAACCAAAAGCACCTTCCCCCCATCCACCCTCTTCCACCTCCTCCCCCCGAGTGGCGCAGGGGAACGGGGAATGGGGGTTATGGTCAGTCTACAGCGCTTCTTCTCTGCCGCTCCTTCTCGGTCACTCTCGTCCCCTGTGCTGTGGGGTCCCACCCACGGGATGCAGTCCTTGATGAACTGATCCGGCGTGGGCTTCCCACAGGCAGCAGCTCTTTCAGAACTGCTCCAGATATGGGTCCGTACCACGGGGTCCATCCCTCAGCAGAAAACTGCTCCAACCTGGCTCCCCTACGGGCAGCAGCTCCTGCCAGGTCACCTGCTCCTGCGTGGGCTCCTCTCCACGGGCTACAGGTCCGGCCCAGAATCTGCTCCGGCAGGGGTCTTCCACAGGCGGCAGCCTCCGTCGGTGCAGGGCCACCTGCTCCACCGTGGTCTCCTCCACGGGCTGCAGCGTGGAACCCTGCTCCACCGTGGTACTCCATGGGCTGCAGGGGGACATCCTGCTTCACCATGGTCCTCACCACAGGCCGCAGGGGACTTCTGCTCCGGCGCCTGGAGCACCTCTCCCCCTCCTTCTACACTGACCTTGGTGCAAGGCTGTTCTCTCACTCCCTTGACTCTCCCGGCTGCTGTGTGGCGCAGCGTTTTTTCCCTGTCTTAAATATGCTCTCACAGAGGCGCAAAACAACATCGCTTATTGGCTCAGATCTGGAAAACAATGGGGCCCTTCCCAAACATGGGGCAGCTTCTAGATCTTTCTCACAGAAACCACCCCTATGGCTCCCTGCTACCAAAACCTTGCCACGTAAACCCACTACACCTCTGCATGAAGAACATCCTCCTAATCTCCTAATATCTAATATTAAGCTCCCCTCTTTTAGTTTAAAACCATTTCCCCTTGTTCTATCATTATCTGCTTAAGTAAAAAAAATTAAAAAAAAAATTATCTATATTTTTATGAGCACCCTTTAAGTATTGAAAGTTTGCAACAAGGTGTCCCTGAAGCCTTCTCTTCTTCAGGCTGAACATCCCCAGCTCTCTCAACCTTTCTTCACAGGAGAGATGCTCCAGCCCCTTTAATATCTTTGTGACCCTCCTCTGGACCTGACCTAACAGATCCATATCCTTCTTGAGCTGGGGGCTCCAGACCTGGATGCAATGCTCCAAGTGCTCCAATGCTGCAATGCTCCAATGCCTCACAAGGGCAGGGTAGAGGGGGACAAAATATTGCTAGGTTCACCTATGCAAAGTCAGATTTTTCAGGTAGGGGGTTGTCTGTTTGCTTTATTCCTTTCCTGTGTATGCCATGGCAGAAAGTCTCTGTGGAGTCATTCTGTAGCAGGTACACTACTTAAAATGTTGTGACCATTCTTACACATACGGATAGTTAGGACCTAAATTCTCAAGCATGGTTGAAAGGAACAGTAGTGGCTTGAGGTAGAAACTGGGAAGAAATGAACAGTAGAAATGAACAGTCACTTGTCTAGTAAAAACCTGATGAGTAATGGGGTCCCTTGAAATATCTAGCAGGAAGAATACTGTCAAATATTTGCTTGGTTATATGAAAGAAATAGAAGAGCAAAGCATTGACATTGTTAGAAGAAACATCTGTTGTGAAGAACAAAAGTGACTGTTTTCCCTGCTTCTTCTCTCCCTCCTTTCTTCCTGCTTTCTGTTTATGATTTGATAATTTATTGGCCCAAATCATTTATTTCCAGGTAGTTTCTCCTTTCCGTTTTATTTTTTTGTTTGTTTGTTCAGTTTGTTTGTTTATTCATTTTTTAACAGTTGATGTAAAATCACAAAGAGGTACACAGTTATTTCACTTCTGACTACACAAAATTGAAGTTCCTTTCTATTTCTGTAATTACGGGCATTAATAAGCTTCTGTACTGTTTGCAAGTATTTTAACCTACAATCTGGTTCATCTCAAAGGTGAAGACCTTGAAATACCATGCAGTTGGTTGCAATACTGTAAGATTCTTGGTGATGTCTTGCTATCATGCTATCAAAGTGACTGCCAGGAACTTAATTTTATTTAGCAGCTGGAAGTTTTAACAACACAGCTGTTAAGAATGGTAATTGCTAGAAAGTGGAAGGGAAACCAACCAACCAACCAACCAAACAAAAACTGCTTTCTGTCTATTTCAAGATAAAATTAAACTTGTGTTGAAATGTACCTGATGACTCCAAAACCTTACTCCCATTTGATGTGTCAGTCAGTCCTTGAACCTTTTAAGACTTTATATATCACTGAAAGATATTGGAGAATTGGACAAAAAGATATTGGAAAATCTTAGAACAATTTAGATCGGAAAAGACCTTTAAAATCATCAAGTCTGACATCCAGCTAACATTAAAAGTTCACTGCTAAACCATTTCACACATCTCTTAAATACTTCCAGCAACGGGGACTCTGCCACTTCACTGGACAGCCTGTTCCAATAGTTGACCGCCTTTTCTGTGAAGCAGTTCTTCCTGATATCCAATCTAAACCTCCACTGGTGCAACTTGAGGCCATTGTTTCATCTCCTATCAGTTGTCACCTGAGAAAGAGACCTGCATCCTCCTCCCTGCAACCTCCTGTAAGGTAGATGTAAAGGGCATTGAGGTCTTCTCCGAGACTCCTTTTCTCCAGACTAAACAGCTCCAGTTCCCTCAGAAGCTACTTGTATGTCTTGTTTTCCAGTCCCTTCACCAACTTTGCTAGTCTTCTCTGCACATGCTTGAGCAACTCAATATCCTTCTTGTACTGAGGGGGAGAAAACTGAACACAGTACTCAAGATGTGGTCTCATCAGAGTGAAGTACAGAGGGGCAATCATTTCCCTAGTCCTACTAGCCACCCTGTTTCTGATGCAGTCCAGGATGACATTGGCCTGGGCACACTTTTGGCTCATGTTCACCTGGCTAGCATCCAATATCCCCAGGTCCTTTTCTGCTGGGCAGCTTTCTAACCACTCTTCCCCAAGCCTGTATGGGGTTGTTATGACCCAAGTGCACCACCTGACACGTAGCCTTGCTGAATGTCATGTGTTTGGACATGGCCCAGTCACCTAGCCTAACCAGATCCCTTTGCAGATCCTTTCTACCCTCAAGCAGATCAACAGTCCCACCTAACTTTGTGTTGTCAGCAGACTTAATGAGGGTGCACTCAATCCCCTTATCAGTATCATTGAAAAAGATATTAAACAAAACTGATCCCAGTACTGAACCCTGGGGAACACCAGTTGTGAACAGCCACAAGAAAACTGAGCTTGCTCAAATCCTCTAGGTGTTCAGATTCCAATAGCTTGTGTCAGATTACATTTTCTCCTGAAACAGCTGTCTTTGGTGACAAGAGCTATTTAGTTTCAGTGGTGTTTAGATGAGAGTCACTGTCCACGTGACAGCACTTACAAATGCAAACCATGTATTTCAAGTCCACATGACATTTCCAGAACTTAGGAACACAGTGTCTCAGTTTTCATTTTTCTTATCAGAACAACAACATCAGCAAAAAATTTGAATAATTTGAATTCTCCCCTAAGGACATGTGTTTTCCCTTCAGAAAAAAAAAAAAAAAAAAAAAAAAAAAGGAAGAGTTAGCAACAAATCTGAAGCAAATTGTGCATTATTTTTTGTTTTCATCAAGATCTGCTTATTGATTGTATATTTCTCAGTACACATTTGACTTGAGATCCACTCTGGCAAAGAAAAATTATTCTTTTTTTTTTTTTTTTTTTTTTTCCTAATGTTGTCTTGTATACTTTAGTTTCAAAAAATAGATTTTCTCCTCCAAATCTTGCATAACCAAACCTTCTACAAAGCCATGCAGTCATTTCTTGAGTCCTGTAAACCAGTGTCCTGGTTTCAGTTAGAACAGAGTTAATTTTCTTCCTAGTAGCTGGTAGAATGCTATGTTTTGGCTTAGGATGAGTAGAGTGCTGATAACACCCCGATGTTTTAATTGTTGCAGAGCAGTGCTTATATTAAACCAAGGACATCTCAGCTTCTTGCTCTGTCCTGCCAACAGGCAGGCTGGGAGTGCAGCAAGAGCTGGGAGGCGACAGACCCAGGACAGGTGACCCAAACTAGACGAAGGGCTATTCCATACCATCTGACGTCATGCTAAACAATATATAGGGGTGGCTAGACGGGGGGGGGGGGGGGACAGGACTGCTCGGGGTTAGGCTGGGCATCGGTCAGCAGGTGGTGAGCAATTGCATTGTGCATCACTTGTTTGTACACATTATTAGTAGTAGTACTACTATCATCGTTGTACTATTATTATTATTGTTATTATTATTGTTGTTATTATTATTTTCCTGTTTTATTAAAATGACTTTATCTCAACTCACGGGCTTCACTTTCCATTTCTCTCCCCCGTCCCAGAGAGGGAGGAGGAAGGGTGAGCGAACGGCCGCGTGGTGTTTAGCTGCTGGCCGGGTTAAACCACGATAGTCTTTTTGGCGCCCAACGTGGGGCATGAAAGGTTGAGATAATGGCAGATCTGTGTGTTAAACTAAACCAGAGTGTGTTAAACTAAAATTGGTGTAAGTATTAGACCTGCTTAATAGTTACTTGTCATAATGCTGATTGCTTTAATCTCAAGTCTGCTGCGCCTTTTTTCCAAAATTGAGTATTATAGCGCATTATTTTCCATATGTGCTCTCTGCCATGTTGTTTATCCTCTCCGGGCCCTGGTTTAAGATCATTATGGTACTGTGTGTTGTAACAGTGGCTTATGAGATGGTGAGATATCTGGTCATGACTCTAACGTGGTATTTGTACTCAGTAACCTCGTCGACTCTATACTTTGGAAATCGTATCTCAGAAACTATTAACAATTATACCTGTTGCCTTTTTTCATCAAGGAGTCAATCTGTGGAGGGGAAAGGGGAAGATATTTTTCCTTACTCGATCACTCTCCCTTTCTCCTTCACCACCTGCAGGAGTGGTGATTACCACTCCATACGATTCCATACGTCGTATTGATATGTCTAAAAGTATGGTGGTGTTTAATACTTCATTCACAGGACTTGATTAGTATTTCCCAACTTACATTAAACCTCTTTTGTCTATTTTATATTCAGAAGTGATTACATTGCTGACTCAAGACTTATCTGTAGGTGTTAGCTATTCCAATGGAAACATTATATTCTGAGAAGAGCCCATTAAAATGTATGTTATACATTCCGAGTGGCACCAGATTGGCAAAAGAAAGGATGGCAAGGTATATCAAAAAGGCAGGAAGGTTAAATTATATGAATTTAGTTTGGAGACCCTGATGTTTGTTTCCAAAATATTTTTCTAGTATTGTAATCAAAGTATTAAACTTTTCATTTATAATGTAAATAAAAGTACAAGTACACCTTGGCAAATGTCTCTACTGATTTTTTTTTTTTCATTGAAAACTTGAACTTTTTGGTATTTTATTTATTATGTGGATTTTTTTTTTTCACTAATTACATCCTTTTATTTATTTATTTATTTATTTATTTAAATGGGAAATAATTTTTCATTTCTCAGATCGAAAGATGTTGGGTAACCTGTCAAATAAAAGTGCTGCATACATCTCACTCTACCACGTTTCTGAGCTGCTTAATTTGACTTTTTTTTTTTTCTTTTTTTTTTTTTTTTCCCTGTAGATTTGCGTGCACTATTGAGGTACAATCAATAAGGCAGGTAACAGCAGGCCATCAAGAAAGTGGTCCACTGAGAGAGACCAATTTTAAGGAAACTAGAAAGCATGAGTAATCTGAATTTCTATTGAACACTGCAGCAGAAAAAAAAAAAAAAATCTAATACAAATTAGCTTTAAACTTTCCTAATGAAAAGTGTTTTTGTTGTCTGACCAAATGGGCTGTTTAGATCTGTTTGGGCCAACCCTGGAGCAACCTTGAAGTCATATTCTCTGATGGACATATTTGGGTGTAGAGCAGATGTTTTATTTCCTTCCAAGTGTTTCAATGAGAAATGCAAGTTCTTCTAACTTGATGGGGTGAATTTTAGCATTTTACTGATTCACTGAACCACCTTTATTGATTCTTTCATACTACACTTTTGGTCATTTGATACTCTGATTACCAAGATACTTTATAGAGATTATTTGATTTATCCCCTTCACATGTATTGAAGGGAATTGTGGAAATTGGGGTAAGTACTGAATGACTGGAGAAAAGTAAATATTCTACTTGTTTTAGAAAGATGCTAACAGGTCAGCCTGGGAAACTAAAGGTTGATCGTCCTGATGTTTGTTCTTGGGAAAACCAAAGAGTGAATTGTCTTGGAACACATTTATTGGATGTGTGTAGACGGAAAAAATGACTGGAAACAGACAGTATGATTTTACAAAGAGTGTATCATGCCTGACAAGCCTGATTACCTTCTATGTATGATAAAACAACTGTACAGATAAGCAAGGGAAGGGCACTAGTTTTCATTTACCTCAGCATTAGAAAAACTTTTATGCTCTCCAGAATAATCTTGTATCCAAATTAGTGAATTATGTTCTGTATGGATGGACAGCTAGATGGATTGAATAGTTGGATGGTTGGGCTCACAGCATAATGGAGTCTACCTGGAGGTTGATAACAGGTGGACTACCATGAATGGCTATTGACAGACATGCCTTTGCTCTGTAAAGAGAGGCTTAGAGAGCTGACCTTGGTCAGAGTGGGGAAGGGATGGCTTTGAAGGGCACCTAGTGCCTATAAGGAGAATATTAAGAGGATAGAGTCAGGCTCTTCACAGTGGTGCAAGGACACATGCATATGTTGAAGAGACATTCAGACTGAAAATAAGAGAAACTTTTTAATGAGGCCAGACAAGTAGTGAAGCAGTTTGTATTAATCTGCACACCCAATCTCGGGTTGTGCAGTCCCAAGACCTGAAAGCATAAAGCATAAAGCCTGGCTTGAGCTGAGAGATCTTGTTTCTGTGAGCAGGGCATTGATGACCTCCAAAGGTCCCTTCCACCTTGTATTATCTTCTTATTATATGTTTACATGAAAAAGCAATATATGGTAAATGTTTTCTGGCCAAGACATCGTTTCAGAGATGAATTTCTTGAAAGTGAGAAGACAGATGTGTTTAGTCAATTTACTGGACAACTCAATAGATCCCTTCTAGATGATTTCTGGAAGAATTGAAATGAATATTGGTCAGCTTTGTGAGATACTTTGTACCAGTAGTGTCTCAGTGGTTTTCATAGGAGATGTTGAAATACGCAGATTCTGGTTCTGCTGACTCTCTTTCAAGTCCTCTGTGGAAAGGATATTTATGATTGGCTGAATGAAGAAGGAATATTTTAAACCATGTTTTTCTCAACTTCCCCATCCACAAAGTACATATTAAAATCTTTGCATGGTCAAGAGTCATTGGTATCATAGCTCATATTTCTGAGAGCTGAGCTGATGGGAAGCACTCTAAGTAAATCATAGAAGGGAGATGCCTGTTCTTTAGAGGTTTCCAGATTCTGTGGGATGGAAATGGATGAAGTTGAATGCCCAAGGATTTACATCACTAGTTCTTAACAGCTCATAGTCAAGTGTCTCAACTGTACAGTAGTCGCATCCTGTCCCAGGCCTCATGCTGCTCCTGTGAGGTATAGTAAGTCCTCCTGAGCTGTTTTAGAATTACAGTTTTGTCACTACTGTCTCAGGCAATAGAAATTTTACTATTTGAGTTATGAAGTAAAAACATTAAAGGGGGGGGAGGGGGAAGGGTGACGTGTTGCATGAGGAAGTATCAATACTGTTAAAAGAAAAACGGATGATTTAATGGTTTACTTACTTATTTATTTATTCCAGATAGATTGGTTTTACATGCTGTAGGCTTAAAGGTGCTGTGAAAGATTATGACATTCTCTTTTCATTGATTTCTGAAACTTACTGGTAGTTATCATGTCTTTACAGTGTTGTCCTCCCTTTTCTTTCCTCTCAAAAAAAGAAAAAAAATATCTACAAATATTTCCATTCCATGTACAAAATGCTACATAAATAGTAAATATATGAACTCTGTAAATCCCCTCCTTATAATCTGACAATTCTCTATATTCATTTATCATTTACTTTCTAGGAAAAAAACAGGGCTCAGAGTTTAAAAGTGCTCTTAGCATCAGACAATGTCAGAGGAGAGGAGAGTTCTTTACAATGAGCTTAAACTTGGCAAAGGTTCCAGATATATTGAACGCAATATGCTACTTGCTGTGATAATCCTGTTTATGTGTTTCCATACCTTTTTGATATTTATTACAGTGAAAATATGAATATTTCTATGTAAAGACACTTTTACATAATTTATACATTTGAAATTATGCGAGTGTCTGTAAGACAACTAAATTACTTCCTGTAAATAAGAACTAATGGAGTTTTCTTCAAAGCTACAATGGGCTGTGAGAAGGAAGTCCAAGGTTGTGGTGTGGTTTTGTTGTTGTTTGGTTGGTTTTTGTGGTGCTTTACTAACATTTGAGTTCTAAAAACCTTGGAGAGGGTATAAGCTCCTCTTGTAGAGCTGGAAATAGAGAGGGCCAGACTTACATACCTGAGGGAAGGGCCACTTCACATATCAGAAATGGAAGTGGTGTAACGATCTGTTTGGACACAGAAGATTGCTTTCTTAATTGGATATGAAGTAGTAAAGCCTTGTTTCATGTATATTTGGGAATATAGAAAAGTGATAAAGCATACCCCTGCAAAACATTTTTTATTTTAAAAACTTTTACCAGGTTTGGTTCTTAATGCAGGTATTTTGATGATTTATAAATTCCCTGTGATCTTAATGGTGCCATAAATATAAAAGTGATAAAATATGCAAATTAATGAATGCTTAAGCAATTGAATAAAGTACCCCACATGTAAAAATAATTTATGACCCAGCTGAGCTGTAAGTGAATATGTAAATTAAATGGTTTGGGTTATGAAAAGACATGCATAAGAAGTGATTACTTCTTGCTTTCCATAAGCTGACACTTTTAAAATCCCTTGGCTCTCAAAGATTTTTCAAGCCAATATTATGAGAATGAAAGGGATAGCAAACTGCTAGCAAGTTTTTGCTCTGTTAGAGCTCTTCTTTGGATCACTTAAGCAAAGGTAATATTCCTGTTTGAGTTTTGCTCAAAAAGGTGTTTTTTTTTGTTTTGTTTTGTTTTTTAATAAATAAAAAATAGTGTGACAGATAAGGAAGGAATGTAACAGAAATTATAAACGCAAACTGGTCTCAACATGAACTTAATTTAAAATGACGGTCAATGTAATAAGTGCTTCCCACAATGCATGTGAAATGTAAATCTTATGTTGTCAAAGTAAACAATTCCTGGATTACAAACACTCTCAACTGGCAAGAGAAGACCTGAGAGGAAATACTATGGATAGTAGTCTAAAAGGGCTTCTCACAAGAGAAGTGGCACATGGACCCCTTGGGGAATTCAAAGTCAAGATTGTGTCTCTCCTACATCAGTCCCCACAAAGGGTAGAAGAGCTGTATTGTGTTACCATGATTCAGTCCTTAATTTAATATTTGTCTTGCTTCTTTACTTCTCTTTCTCATTTATCTTTTCTTCTCTTTCTTGGAACTGTGAACTTCCTGAAATCAATCAACAGAAACCAAACTAAGCTACCAAGGAAACAATCTCCAAATTTAGCCAGTGTTCTTTGTGAAAAAGAGCTGAAAATTTCTGAAGTGGATATAAGTAGATTTGTGACAACTCTGAACTATGCTCATATATGCTGATTAAGCATTTTTTCGGGCTTCGAACAATGTATATAAAAATAATCTCTCAGTTTGCTTTGATGGGTTCTCAATAGCACACCCAATCTCAGTACACAGCCTCGTTCCCTCAGCCATCCCCACCACGCAAGTTTCCTTTACACCTCTGACTAACTCAGCTTTTCTGCAGGAAGGATTGGCTGTGAAGTCCTGTACACCTACTCTCACGGTCCCATCCAGACTTAGACCTGGCAGGAAATTTGAAGTTCTCCAGGAGCCATACGGAGATACTGAAACCTGCCTGAAAATGAGATTGCTGCCTTATGGCTTCAGTCAGAACATTTTTTGAGGGGGTGTGGATTGCAAGAGGGGTTGTGAACAATGCCAAAGCTAGACATAGCAATGAAATGAGAGATAAAAGTCATGCTGTACTAATCAGCAATCCATTCAGATACTTCAAAAATTAAGAAGCTAAGTAGAGCATACTAATTGAGGGAGACAGAGGTAGTTAATAAAGGAAGCTTCCACAGCAGCAAGTTTTTGTGTCTGATTCAGACTTTGTGAGGCCACAGATTCCTTTAAAAAAATAAAAATAAAAAAATCCTATTTCCCTCAACAGCCCTGGCAATCCCAAAGGCTTCTTAAAACTAAAGAACTGTAAAAGTCTGCTTGCTTAATAGACCCTGTTCATATTGGATTGTGATTTACCTCCCCAGCAAAGAAAATGACATTCTTTTTGAAGTCTTTGGGTCATTGCTCACCGTGGACTAGAACAGCAGAACACAGAACTGGTTAGCGAGTGCCAACTGTAATTATGTTTTGCATAAAATGCATTTTATATCTGGAGCATATGAGCTCTTCCAGTGCAGACGTATTCTCCCACAAAGCAGAAAGGAATAAATGTATTTAAATATGGAGCTAGCAAAAATGTGGGGGGAAAAAGGTAGATTTATTTCACTTGCAATATAGCAGAATTTCGTTTTTTAGTATAAATGTAGAGTGCTGTGAGGTTTTACTGTATGTCTTAGTCAACTGCCTTTAGCAGAAAAGCCCTGTGAAGAACTCTAATCTCACCCATACATCTTAATTCTTTTAAATCAAGCAATGGCTTTCATTGTACTTGCAAATAGATACATGCAACATATTTCTGAGTTGTCAATAATACTAATCTTTTTAACAAATGGGAAATTTTAGTGAGTCCTAAAACAATTACATGACCAAACCTTCACATTTCCATATGAGTATTTGGCTAATTATGAGGCTCTGATCCAAAAAGCAAAATCAAACGAAAAATTTTCCATTGTGGATTTCAACCACAAAGAGAAAGAGAACAAAATTAATGAAATTTCAAGTCCTGAAACCTGTAATTTTGGTCACTGGGTGAGGGGATGGGAATGATCCTGTTTGTTACTTAAGTATTTATTTGCATGTGTGCCTCATGTCCCTAAAAAGGATTAGGCCATGGTGCTCACAGCACCATCCAAGACTGAAATCTGTAAATCTGGGATTTAGCTTTAGATGCATACTTTTTAGACATTCAGTGATATTTTGTAGCAGAAATGTTTGAGAACAGGGATTAAGATATTTATATTCTCACATTTAATCTGATACTTTACATTTTGGTGTTGCAGTGAATGTAAACTACCTCCCTTTCAGATATGAGAAGTCAATCTTCAGTCCTTTTGGTTATTGATATATATATAAAAAAATACATTCTAAAACTGTTGTTAAAATATCTAAGCATGGCTCCAGCTGAGGAAGGCATAAAATTTGCAAGATTCTTTCAAAGTTCATATATTTAATCTTCACAAGGACTCAGTTCTCTAAGACTCATCATCCAATTCAGCTCAACAAAATTTTAGTTTAACTTCAAGCCAAAATCTGACATTGGCACTTAGGTCAAGCTTCACTGATTTCAAGAGGAAATCTGGCAATTGGAGCTTGACTTCTAAACCTGTCTTTCCTTTTGTCCTCACCAACAACAGTAGGCACAATTTTGTTCTAAGTAATTGCAGATATAAATAATGCCAGTTAGCTCTCTGACTGCTTGATTGTACTGCCCAATCAGGATAATGTCTGTCTGATAATATCAACGTCTATACCTCATAATGTGTGAAAGATTGCAGTTAAGTTTATTTGGCCACAAAAATAATAATTAAAAAAAATAAAATTGCCTTTAGTGACTTGTCTCAGTTACTAAGATGGTATCCTATTTCACTCTTTTCTCCTTCCAGCTCTTCGTACTATTTATTTTACTTTTCTCTTTGAATTTCATCAGGAGCATCTCTGGAATCTCTTTCCACTTATTCAGATGCTAGTTAATATAGAGAGAATGCAAAATTTAATTTTGAAAATATCCTAATACCTTCCCTATTTTGTTCTTTGTGTTTCTGCAGATAAGTTCAAGCTTATGTTGGTCTTTTTCTTGCTAAAATACAGTTTCCAGGTGAAAATAAATAAATAAATAAATAAAACACCTCATATTAAATTCCATACCTCTACTAAGCTATTAGCTTTCAGGAGAAAAATGTGTTTTGATGAATTACAGTAATACAAGAATAATAGAAAAACTAAATGAGAATAATACATTAATACATCTACATTTATCTTACAGACCATGCAGAACAATTATGTTTCTTAAATCTCCGGGGATCGGGGGCATACAACTAAAGGAATAATTCTTCTCTATTTGCTCCACCATCTATTTACAGCTATAATAATTTGTACACAGCACATCGAGGTCTTTATTACACCTACAGGGCTATTTTCATTCAACGCCACTTAAATAGTAACATTATTAATGCAAAAACTTACTTTGCATTGTTTGATAAACATTTGTGATCTTTAGAAGCACTTAATAACATTTCTGTTTTCCATCTTCAAGATTAAAAGCATATGGATATTACCACTTTAGCATGCATAGGATAATCTAAGAGATAGTAAGTCTTTTTTGGTCAACACTTAGCAATTACTTGAAATGTTTCTTATAAAAAAATAAACAAATAAAGATTGTACATATGTATAATGGCTTGTCACAGTACCCTACCTTATAACCTCATATTCTTTATGAGTATTTTTTTCACTACTGTTTCTGAGGTAGCACTGTATTGTTTCATCTGTAAAAGAAGTAACATGTTGCCTGTTCATTTGTCCTGCTGTTAATGGATACTGAATACTGTGAGGTACTTAGCTGGGCAATATATTTGTACTAATGTGTTCATTTTTACCGATTAAGTTAATCATGACCTGAAACTTGGATATCAGATATTATGAAAATGATAGTAACAAAAGTAACATCAGGGATCTGGATTCCTGCTTGTATTGCAGAGATCCATCTCTCTGCCTATAGTAAGAAGAGATCTAGAATTTATTTCCTATGTTGATATACTATTGTGGTCCTCAAAGCAGCCTAGGCAGAAGACACTGTTGCAATACTAGTTTAAGAGTTACAGAGAGAGACTTTAACTCAATTCTTTTAGCTTTAATCATCTTATGTTGCCTGACAACAAAGGAGTTGGGTCATACTGACTTAACACTGCCTAAATGAAGCTATTAGTAACACCTCAGATCAGGTGAGAAAGGCAGCTTCTGACAGGCAAGATCTTGTGAATTCCTGAGACTCAACTAGTTTCAGGATTTAAATTTAAACCACAACCAGTCTCAAAGCTGAGCAGGTCATCAGCTTGGTATCCTTCCAGACTATCTGTATATTGGCATGTAGGATAGTGCAGTCAAGTTTTGATAATACCTTGTTAAGATAAGATCCAAGTTGCTGTAATCATCAAGTGTGATTACTCTTAATCTGCCTCATTAATGGGTAAAATACATTAATACATGCCTCAGCTAAACAGTTTTCGGAAGTCCTGTTTTCACCCGGGACATGCATGGGTTAAGTTGATAAACTCTAATAACTCAAAAATATTGTCACTGTAATGCAGAAATGTTTAATACTGTGTTTGCGCCCTTTCTACACCAAAGCATTAATCAGATTGATTATTTCAGCTTATCTCCACTTCTAGTTTTCTCTTAATCATTCTCAGAAAAAGAAAAATAAAAAAATAAGGATACAACAAGAAGAAATACATTTTCTCAGAGGTAGGCACATGAAATAAAGAAAACATCAATAACTACAATTTTGCCTTCTTTAGCTGGGAGTTATTGCTCCACTTGTGCACATTTATAGAGGCGAATGTCGCTGTGGGTGGTGTAGAATGTGAGCCCTGATTCTGGTGCTCCACTCAAAGACCACACAGCAGCACACCAACAGAAAGCTCCTCACCTTATTCTTCACTATGCTTATGCTAAGGTAGCCTGTCACCTCCTTTGTACATGAAGAAAGAGATCATGGAAGGAGAACAAAGCAGAGTCTTGAAAGAATGTCTTCTTGCTTTCTTGCTTTTCAAAGGCTACACAATTTGTCTTGGAAACAAAGAAATGTAAGTGTTGCTACTCCCTGTTAGCACTTCTCCCCTGTCTTCCTGAAGAGGGAAAGAAGTAGAAACTAAAGCTGTATTATTTTGACTGCATTTTAAAATAGCTAGTGCAATTAGTCCAAACTACTATTGCAAGAAAACACATACATTAGTCAAATAACATCTGCCATTCAGTGCCTAAGCCTAAACATGAGCTGTGTATCCAAAAGCTCTTCTAGCAATTTCAGTGTAGTTTAATATCACCAGCGCTGAAGTATGCAAACAAAAGCAGACTAGTTCCAAAACAATAGCAGTGCTGATATTTCTGCTGTTTTTATTTAGGATCGTCTGCAACATTTTTGAGAATAAGGTCCCTTGTAGACCCAACATTTTAGGACTCATACTATGGGTTAATTTCACACATCCTGGAAATAATTTACACCAATTCAATTTCATGTATTTTAAGGACATCATATGAAGATTGAAGTTTTTGCTGTGTATTTAGGCTGATTTTCATATTCACTGGATGCTGTCACTCACTGAAGTATTAATCATCAATAAATGGAAGCAAATATCAGTTAGCTATATGAAATTTCCAGTAACTACAGTAACTATATAAATATATATTTTTTCAACATGGAAAATTATTGGGATGGAGTTACACTTTTTTTTTTTTTTTTTTTTAATCACATTGCATTATTTTGTAGATTCTTTTAAAGCATTTTAATCCAAGACTCACTGATGAGTGCTTCCATGTTGGTAGGCTTATAGGAAATATATTATGTGAAGTAGTCTTGTGTGACAATTCTGTGTTCTAGATAATGAGTCTCCATTTTTCTGAGACAGGACCCTTAAAAAGCATTTCAGCTTTAGCATCTGAAAACTGAGATATAAAAACATGTCATATGTCATACCCTGAAGTGCAGTGTATGATTGTTCCCCTATGAGTTCCAACCTCATTTCACAGTGCTAAGGTGCACAGAGAAGCACTGTTCTTTGTTTTATGCCTGCATGGTGCCATGGTGGGACCCTGAGGTGCTAGAGAAGCACAAACTGTCAGGCAGACTGTGGCAAGTGCATTATTTCAGTGCTCAATAAATATTCCGTACTGATACCATTGAGATCATTAGAGAATGGAAGAAGGAAAAATATATGTCTTCTTCATGCTTCTAGTCCCTTCCTGGGATGTTCTGGGGTAGCTGTAGGATATTACAAATTATGGACCACAATTTTGTAACACAGGGAAAAGAGAAATATCTCTCCCACTTTTCTTCTGAAGGGAGATGGGGAAAGAGGTAGGGATCAGAGTACTGACATTTTTTCTTTCCAATTCTATGATGAAACATTGCATTGTTTCTGAAATGAAATGAAGAGCGTATGGAGACTATTCTTATCACATTGCAAATTAATAGCCTACCTTTCTGTTTCTTTTATCTTTAAACTGTGGATTTAAAGACTTTTTCTGATTCTCTTAAGGTATGCTGGTGTAAGATATGTGCTAAATGCACTGCTTCAGTCTTCCCCCCACCCCATCCCCCCCTCTGCTTAACTTCTGTGTATAAACAGAGCCTTTGAGACCTGACACATCCAGGATATGGGTCATGTGTATAGTGATCTCTCTTTGATATCTATGACAACATGAGGAAGAGAAACAATCTGGCCTTGCTGCTGAGGTGATCTGGAAACTGGGAGCTCTCTGCTGTCTGAGAGCTTCTCCCCAAAAAGATATATTACTTTCTTCCAAATTCTGCCGAAGTTCTTTTTCTTAATGACTGTTTGCTTACCTCACTACTCAAGAGTGGAAGATTTGTTTGCTATTGAGACTTACTCAATTTTGTCTGATTGCTGACTTTGTTACTGCTGTATTTCTGGTAGACATTTTGCAGAAATCATCAGCTGACCCTTAGAAAAGTGGTAGCAAGAAACTATTACTTTGAAGGACCCACTTATTTTGTATTGGATTATATCATTTATCATTGATAGTAGATAAAATGTGAACAGAAAGTTATACAGAGAAGGTATGGGAAAATAATGATCAAATAAGAACTCCTAGTAAATGATGCTGAGGTTTAATGCTATTGGCTGTCATTTCTGGCTATCAAATCTTCTGCATGCTTGGTGTTATTAACAACCTTTGCTCAGTAGCCACCAAAGACTGAAATAATAGAATATTATGGGTTATGCTGGAAATATTAGCAGAGTCATGCAATCAAATTTATTATACTGTGGTGAGTTCACTCTCCCAGTAAAGTCACTCTCACATTTTATATGAAATAAAAATGGTTCATATGTTAAGTTTTTCAGTTTCTTAGTTGGAGAACACCAAAAATGAAAAACATAAACATGAAGCAGATACTTATAGAAAGTGCCTTTGGAGGGGAGAAGGGGAAGTGGGCAGAGGTAACAGGGGACAGGTGGGTATGTAACTCAGGTAATTTCATTTCATATTACAGTACTCCATTCTGGCAGCAGAAATGTGCACTAATTGGACAATATACACTGGGCATTCTACCCTGTCATAACTGTATAGATATATTCATACTTCATTAAAACAGTAGCTCTGTCTAAAAGTACAGTAAACACACTCATATTGGTGGCTCTTTATTGTCCCTGTATGTTGCTCCTGTGGTCAAAAGACACAAATGTTACTTGTATGTAAGTGTATTTATTTATTTATCTTCAGTTCAAAGCTTCTGAAATAATGCTGTAGCCATGTGAAGCCCATCAAACTGGTTTTGGAGGCCTTTTTTCAATAGTTTTGAACTGAAGGATTGCACTGGAGATATGTGGGAGGACCCAAATCCATCTCATCTATACCATATTTATAATGGTGCTTGGCATATAACGGCCCCTGAACTGGCCCAAGGATTCCTTCAGAGGGTGCTTGTTGCATTGTCTAAATTATGCCTGCTGTGCTCTGTTTTCCTCCACTCCCTGTTTATTTAGCTATGTAAATGTAGTCATAGGAGTCCAGCTGCTGTGTTGTTGCTCCCTTAGTGTAGTCTGCTTCCAGAACTACACAATCTATCTTAGCATCTCCAGAACCTTGTTCTTTTTTTTCCTGTAGAGAGGTCACACACAACCTAGCTTAGCAGCTCCATGACCATTTTTTTTCTGTGGAGAGTTTACATAGATTCATACACTAAGGCAATTATGCCTGTGGTACACCAGTGTCTGATGAGTCTGTATTTGCCACTGGCTTGCTGCTAGTCTGCAGCTGCTTTGGGTAGTTCTTAATTTTTAATACAGTTTGGTAATATAAACAGTCCACACAAAATCCCCGTCACATAAGTAAGATATATTCACATAAGTAAGATATATTTGAAATCATTTCTTTCTTCTCAAAAAGCCTGTTTCCCAGGAACTGTGTCATATTAGTAAGGCAGATACAAGTTTTTTTTTAATATGTAAGCTTCCCTCGATGTTTGTCTTAATGCAGTTGTAATTTTATCTTTAAGCATAGTTATCAATAGAAATTCATCAGAATATTACAAGACCTGAATATTCATTGTGTATACCCTGGCACAAACCCTTAACTTGAGTTGGCTCCATGCTCTTCAGCAGATATCTTTACATGCCCTCTGTCTTCTCATTCTGTCTTCCAAGAGGAGCTGCTTTTCCTATCCTTCTTCCTCTCTTGTCTGCACACTACCTGGTTTGTATATCATACCACCAATTCCTTAAAAAGAAGAGTGCACCTCATGTTTTCTGTCAATACCAATTTTCTCTGACCATAATACAGTTTTGAGCAAGACACTCAATTTAACTGGAACACAAACTAGAAATTCCTGTGGCCTTTCAAAGCTGCAATCAAGTTAAACATAAAATATTTTATTTTATGAAGAGGGTGAAACATTTCTGATTTTCAAAAATTTTCAAATATTTGCTGTGTTGGGATGGGGCCTACTAGCTCCTATCCACAGCACTGATCAGTGAGGATTACTTGGAAATCTCACCAAGTTCTGCCAATGAGTTTTGTTTTATGGCATCTGACTTCTATAGGCTTGTAAAATCTGCATCGCTCAAACATAAGCATTGGCAAAATCTCCACCCTTAGAAAGCCTGTTTAATTAGCGTGACATTGAAAAAAAAACTAATAACTTGCCAGATTCTGTTATTCACATTTTGGTTTTACAATAAGGAACGGAGATTTTTATACCTGAATCTCAATTTTAATAAGTCAGAAAGCGAAGACAGAAAACAGAAGGAATTCCCGAGTACACATGAAATTCTAAATAACAATACAGGCTTGGTGTTTTTTGCACTCACTGTTCCTTGAACAGGCTTTCTTTAAAACTTTGAATGGCTCCATGCATTGCAAACATTACACCCCAGCCTTGCTTTTATGTTTCAAATTAGAATTAAAACCATTTATATGAGGCTCAAGCAGCCCTATCATCAAAGCTGAAAAGGCAAACTCTTCATCTCACACTATTTAAAAGAATATTAGAATTTAATTTTCATTGATTTATAACTCCTTTGTAAATTACTGGTTTATGTTAAAGAACAGGATTTCTATTGAATCTAGGTTTGAACAAAATTAAGATCAGAAAGAATTTGATAAAATGCTTTAGAATTTCATATAATTTATGAATATTTTAGCACGGTCTTTACTGTATAGTTACTCCCTATTATACTGTATTCTAGATCTTATATTAATTCATTAACTACTAAAGGAACAATTTATAGTGAGTTCTTCATGCTCTAAGTATTATACTTTTACCTACGTTCTTGCTAGTTATTTCACATTCTTTTGTTGTTGTCTTTTGTTGGGGCTTTCATTTTATGCTGGGTTTTATTTTTGTTCATTTCTTTTTCAAGGTGATCTTATAGATGTCTGTTGTATTACCGTTGATAGTTGTGATAATTAGGCAAATATATATAGTTACCACTTGATAGATAAATTAGTAAGAATTGTTCTTGTTTTAAACAAATGAAAATATTAGTAAATCACACATATTTTAAAGGATAAAGGAGGTCTGATAGGTGATTTAATTTCAGAAAACAAAAATTTCAGCTTAATAAATTGTTATTCATTTTCAGTGGGTATCTTTCTTTTTATTTTCATTTTAAAGGATAAAAGAAGCCAGTAAACAAAGATCTGAGAATTGATCAAGCTAGGAAAATGTTCTTTTGGTGTTTTTGAGTCAGAGGTTTGAGAATAACCAAAACCAGATGCAGATGTTATTAGACAGATTATACTTAGGCTTGCATGAGCGCACAAAGAGCAATGCCTGTTTGATCCCATGCCTTCTCTCTACACCTGCAGGTGGCTACTGTCTCTGTCCCAGTACTCCTGGAGTGAAAGTGGGAAAGAGACCATAGCCAGCAGTGCTGCCTGCTTGAATAGTTGAAGGGTGGGCTATAAGTCTGTCCTAATTAGAATCAGCTGCCAGATTCAAATTGTCATAAGCTCCTATTGTCAAAAGTGTGAGGCAGTTGCCAGTTCAACTCTCCCATTGTCTCAGAGCATATGTGGCATATCCCATAGATGGCTTAAGACTAAGTTAGAGCAGATTGCATGTTAAATTCCTGATAAATATATGTTTTTCACCAGACAGAGTGCCACAGCTTACTGCAGAAGCTTTCAAGCAGAGATTTTATTTTCAGACTTATATTAATGCACATTGAACAAGGTCAAAGGAAATCATTGCATCTCTAGAAAGAGCACTGCTCATTACAATCATATCATAAAAATGAATCATCTGCAAGCTGCCTGCACTTACAGCTGTCTTGCTTAACTTATTGGATGGCACATCATGTGTTGTTTAGATGCAGTATAGGGAATAGGTGTCAGAAAAGATGATTTTACCAGGATAATTTAAATAGAACAACAACTGTTAGCTTGTTAGCAATAATTTCCCTTTTGGTGACTGAACAAGAAAACATTATTCCCCCATGAAGCTTTCCAACCTGCTGGCACCTGCTCCCTGCTTCAGCATCACGAAGCTTTAGTCAGTTGGTCTCCTGGACTGCTTGTCTCTGAGCTCAGGGCTATTCTTGCCAGGGATACCAGAACATCAAGAACATGTTTTCATCTTACTCAAAGTGTAATTCTTGCTTTGATGTCAAAGACTAAGAATGTACAGAAGAGGAAATGTTACCTAGCCAGTTTTTTTTTTTTTTTTTTTCCACCTTCCTCTGTCTTGTGCTGGATCTAATTCTCCCCAAAGTGCTTCATCTTTTCAGCTAGACAAACTGTTCTGAACTTTTCTTATTAAACCTCTTGGATCTACTGGAGAGAGAGAGGGAAAAATAAATAAATAAATAAAGATGTATGAGAAAAGACTAAACAAACCTATGGCCTCTGTTTTTAAGCATTCTGAATTCTTATGAGAAAGACACCGATTGTATCCTCCCAGGTGGGTCAAATAATTTCAGGAATTTGAGTTTAATTAGCCTTCCCTGCCTGTTTAATTTTTTTTTTCTTTTTCAACAAAGTCAGAACCGTAAACATGAAAATAAACAATTCTTGCTCAGTTTCTCATCATAGTGCAACATAGTCCAAAACACTTCTCAACTCCCACTCAACTTTCAGAAAACAGAGCATCTCACACAGAGCACCTGCCATCTTGCAGGATAGTGCCATATGTGATTATCTAGCAGATTTATGTAGAAATAGCAAACTTAAGACAGAGAAGAATGTTTTCTCTTACTGCAGGCTCTGCTTTACCACTGAATTAACCACTGCAAGTGTCTCTTTGTACCTTTTGTTGTTGTGATCTTTTTAAATAATCAAAAACACATAAGCAAGATATGTCAGAAAAAGTAAGACTGCAATAGTGATAAAAATACTTGAACTTGCAACGTTACTGATGCTTTTTGGTTTTGCCTTCAAAATCCAATCATATATCTTGAAAATGTCATTTATTTAAGGATGTTAAACACAATCTGGCTTCAAAATCAAAATGTGTTTTTTTAATTTCTGTATCTCACAAAGTATACTAAAATATTTTAGCAAATTATTTTCCATTTTAATGGGATAATTTATCCATAAAATATTCATGCATTGAAGTTTATGGTCAAATCTCAACCAAGCTATACAAATTATAAAAGAAGATCTGGAGGAAGGGCAGTGTGTATTTCTTTCATAAACAGCAGGAATAAATGTTATAAAAGATGTGTATTTTAAGAGCCGACTGTGTTCTAGTCAGCTGACAGCTCTAGAATCTGTAGAGAGTGTCTATGAAATGCAGGAAAACTCATGACTTTTTTTCCTATGAATCATTTGATTCCCTGTCTTTATGTTGGAGGAAAAAAAAAAAGCTTGCTACATATTTTGAACAGCAGCTGCCACCAAAACTGGCTTCTAGGAGAATTCATTAAAGTTTTCCTCTTATTTATTCTAAAGAAAATTCAGGAAATAATGATGCTATACTTAGTGGGGATAATAAGAATGAATAACACTATTCATAATAATCTTCATATCTATCATGCATTAGCATATGAACAATAGACATCTAATATTTTCAGCTGCTTTCTTTATTCCTTCTCCTTTTTGTGTATGAGACATGTCACTCTTCTGTGTTTTTTACTTCTCAGCTGACTACGAGGACTAGAGTATAATAAATCTGAATTATTTTACTCACTCTGAAAACCAGGTGTGCCATCCAACTGCCCAAACGGAGTGTTGCAGAATTCCTTGGAGTGCGGTTGTATAACCTGTAGAAGACTAATTAATTCAAATCATTTAAAAATAAAAGATAGGTTCAGCCTTTGCTATAGTCCCAAAGCTACAGTAATTTATCAATTGGAACTAGTGTTAACAGGGACCTGAGTTAACTGATTGAAATGAACAAGACTCCATGTGCGTCTTGAAATTTTAGAATAATTCTTGAGTGCTATTCATCTTAGTGACAGAGAAGAACATTCCTGAGTGTATGGCGGCTAATCACCAATGTTTAATTCAACTAAATAAAGTTGTTAGAATAGGTAGAGTGTTCCATTTCCAAAATTAAACAGATTAAGTGGATGTCCCAAACACAAATGAAGATCAGTTCAGATAATCTGTGAGAAGTCTCAGACATGCGGCTATGTACATTCCATAGTTTAAGAAGAAAATAATAATAAAACAAGAAGGTTTGGGGAGGACAGAAAAGCAATGTGACTACTAATCAGAATAAATAAATAAATAAATAAATAAATAAATAAAATAAAATAAAATAAAATAAATAAACAAAAAAAAAACTTTTAATTTTTATGACATTTTAGTGATATTCATGTTAACGCTGCTTTCATTATGCTTGAGACTTGTCCAGATTCACCTTCCACAAGCAGGCATGAACAGAGGGCTCATAAAACAAAGAGAAAATTACCAAAATGGAAATCTACAAACTACATCAGAGCCAAATTGTGCTGGTAGGTGGCAACGTAAATCCAGTCTTGCATATTACAGAGGAGGTGAGAAAGGCAGCACTCTTTCTTCAATCTCATGCTTTCTTTTCCTGCTAGCAGGAAGCTCCCAAGTGGTTTTCTCACAAATGCATCCAACTCTCCAACTGGTTTCTATTTTCTCTAGTGAATGAAGGAAGTAGGAGGAAAGAATCTATCATTGACCTGCATGCATCATAATTTTTTCAGCAAACCTCTTTTACTTCATAAAATGGTGCTTCTTCAGGTCTAAAACATTTTGTGAAAATGCACAGGTTTACAGCAAGAGATCTCATAGGGTCCCCAGGAAGGAAGTTAATCTTCACAAAAGGTGAATTTCAGAGGAGGTGAATGATTTATATGTTGAAACACTTGGTGCAGTGCTATGTACCAGCTGCAGGTGGCTTGGTTCCAGATCTGGATGTAGAGTAGCTTCAAGACTGGCATTTGAACCACTGGGTCAGGCACCTACACTTTCCATGTGCTGAACAAAGAGAGCTGGGGATCCTAAAGAGGTAAGAGAGTACATACCTTAAGTCACTAAATATACTGGGGGAGGCAAGTTTATGAAGGCATGAATTATATCTTGCTGAAGTGTCTCACCTTTTTTTTTCCCCTAATGTTAAAATGTCAAAATTCTATTTTTCTTAACCAATTGCACCTCCATGAGGATTCAAGAAGAGTAAAAATACCCACCTTGCTTGCACTGGACTTTATCTAACACAAAGTCATTTCCAAACAGATGACTAGCCAGATCTTCAGCAATGCAAAATTACATCTACCATGCCAAAGCTAAAGGAGGAAAGAATGGGGTAGGTAAAAACAAGCAAGCAAATAAGCAAACAATCAAAAACACAACACAAACCAAGATGCATCAAATCTGAGGAATATAAGGACTATTCATTTAAATGTGTGCTCCAGCTGATAGAAGGCAGGCAGTTGAAGATTCTGTATGCTTGCAAAAGTTCTCTTGTGTTCCTTCTACCCACTCTACCAGGCTGCTGTATTGCCCTCATGGCTGAAACATGGAAAGGGGGACATGACATGCACAGGAAGGGTTTAGGGAACTGTGGCTGTGCCTATGCCACAGGATAAATGCACAGTGCTCTCCACAGTCCTGTGCCCTATCTGCCCACAGCATGGGACTTACCAGTGCACACTACAGCTCTCCTCATCATCTTCCTTCCCCAGACTTCCTTTCTTAGCCAGCTAGGGGAATGGCCCATACCTTACATTGACTTGTAGTTAGGTGATGGCTGAGGTCACTTTTCAAGGGACCAAGAAGGCATTATACTGGACAGACAGACAAACACAGACACTGAAATATTGAAATATGGACTCGATGATCCTGAGGTCTCTTCCAACCTAGAAATTCTGTGATTCTGTGATTCTGTGTGATGTCATATTTGCTGATGACACAATGCTGGGAGGAGTGGTGTGGAATAATTGCCTGAGGTAACTTGGAAATTAAACTGATATTCACATTTTAAAGAAAAGGTACATCATTGAAGAAGCTTCCAGGGTGGAGTTTAGCTGCACTACGTAAATGTTCCCTAGGCGTCCAACCTTAGGAGTTAATCACACTGTGGAAACTTGGTGTGCTGACTCTAAGAGGAAAAATACAGAGTGGAGACACCGTGGCTGGGTTCTGTGATAAGATGGGAACTTGATTGTTCTCGTGCACACTGAAACTGATATAATAAGCTGCACATTGGCTACACTGTGCCAATAGTCTCTCATGTTTTTGACAAAATGCTGTACTTTAGTAAACTTTGCTCATTATAATATCATTGTAATAGCAAAACACACCTCCATCCTAAAAGCTACCCACCTCCAAAGTGCAATCACCTCTCACTGAGCATGCGCTCTGAATTTCTGAGTCTATACCTTTAAACAAAAGCAAAGAAAACTTGCACCAATCATAACCAAGATATGCACAACTAGAGTCACTCAAGCTCCACCTAAAAGACAAAAAATGATATAAATTGGCTTAAGAGAGAGGATGTCAGGGAAGATACAAACACAAAGGATACCTTCTGACTTCTAGGATCAGTTGACAGGATGAGCCTCTCTTCCCCACCATTGAGAGACCTTTGGGTAAGATTTGAACACTTGGTTATGCTGAGTGCCTCCCCAGGAAACGTAGAAATCTCTATAGTGTTGCTTTATACCTTTTAATGCATTTATAGCCAGGCTGAGTTACTCATACTTTTAGTATTTACATGTGCTTTGAAGACAGTGAATTTATGACTGTCAATCCAAAGAACCTGTGCACCTGTTGCTTTAATAAATTGCACTACTTATTAAATCTAGCTGTGCTAGTTCGTATTGAACATGACCAAACTGTAAGTGCATCCATGGTATTTCATGGAACGTGACTAGATTGAGGATGTATTAAGTTATTTGTGAATCTGTAATCATGATAATTCAGTACTCTGAATGCGACCAGACTTATAACTGCTAATTGGACATCATTCACAATCACTTGTGAACTGCTGGAGCGAGTTCAGGGGAGGGCTATGAAGTTGATAAGAGGACCGGAGAACCTTTGGTATGAGGACAGGCTGAGAAAGCTGGGCCTGTTTATGCTGGAAAAGAGAAGACTGAAGGGAGACCTCATCAGTGTGTATAAATACCTGACGGGAGCATGTCAAGAGCATGGAGCCAGTCTCTTTTCAGTTTTGCCCAGCAACAGAACAAGAGGCAATGGGCGCAAACTGAAGCACAGGAGGTTCTGTCTGAATATGAGAGGGCACTTCTTTACTGTGAGGGTGACAGAGCACTGGGATAGGTTGCCCAGAGAGGCTGTGGAGTCTCCTTCTCTGGAGATATCCAAAAACCCACCTGGATGTCATCCTGTGCAATGTGTTCCAGGTGATCCTGCTCAGTAGAGAGGTTGGACTAGGTGATCTTCAGAGGTCCATCCAACCTCAGCCATTCTGTTATTTGTCTGAACGTGAATAGGTTCTTCTCACTCTGAAGGTGGCTTTATCAACTGGGCCCTGTGCTATGAAGAGAGGGGATAGGTGAATGTTTGTTAGGAATTTGTGGTCACCTGTGTCTGCAAGTTCTACCTGAGCAGCTTGGCATTAAAAATGCAGTGGCTTAATTCATGAAAAGCCCATCAGTCACATTTACTAAATGCACAAGAGGCACTTTTAAATTCTTGCATTCTTGAAACACTTCTGATCTTTTTCGTGTATCTTTTAGCCTGTCTCTCTCTTCTTACTTGAATAAAAGAAGTGGGAGGATGAAAAAGAGAACAGCAAGGGCTGGAGAATCTCATTATAAATATACAGACTATCATCTGTAGGTGGTGATATAAAAATTACAATAAATGTTCCTAACTGTTACTGTATATAGATATGCCTGTTTGGTCAAAGTCTGCTACTACAAACACCAGGAATATAACCACATACGACGTTGCTGAACGTCATTATCCTACTTGCTCCAGTAATCTCATTAGAAGCTCTGCCTTTGAACTCTTTTAGTTTTTGTGAATTGCTCTTGTCTCTAGAACTAATTTGTCAGTTGCTGGTTTTTGCAATCACTTGCTCATCCCAGCAACTGTTACACTGGAAAGGCATTGCTTGGATTACTTTAGCTCTTCTCTCTGTGTGTCAGTCATACGTTACTCTGATTTATGAGCTGTTGTTCATTTTCGATGAAGCCACCTGGATGGTTTGGTCCTTGTTTTTCCCCCTTTCCAGACCACTGTGAAATTTCCACATTCTGGTTTTAATTTTCAGGAATTATTGT
Source organism: Netta rufina (assembly GCF_964035555.1). NCBI lineage: Eukaryota > Metazoa > Chordata > Aves > Anseriformes > Anatidae > Netta > Netta rufina. The sequence continues at coordinate 87,612,364 of NC_140125.1, read as the reverse complement.
CTTGTTTATGTCTCTTTTGCCTCACTAGGTAGGATAACCTTCAGCAACGTCCAATTTTCCCATAAGCTAATCAGAAGTACATAGTTAGGCCTCCAAACAGTGTTTCACTAGTAACTCAGGTAAGTACCAGAATAACTCTATTAAAACATTAACAGTGTATATAAATATTCATCTATCAGTTTGAATAAACAAAACTTTTGATTAGTTTCCATTACTTTAAGAATGTCCAGAAGAATATAGGACTGTCTAAAAATATTTGTGCGATGAGATATTGATTTTGAGGAAGTTTTTGCAATAGAAAGGTTTATGAGATCCAGGGTGCTCTAGTCACTTTTGATGGCAGTTAGGAATAGAGATCTGAAATGAAAACCTTGTATTATTGATCTAAAAAACAGAGTGCCATTTTTGAAACCAAGAAGATATGGGGTTTGTTCCAATGTGAAATACAAACCAATTTCAAAACCTTTAGAGCTCACAAAATTGCCAGATAGTCTGGTGCTAATGAGTAACATGTCAGCAGGGACTCATGCAGTTACAAAGATTAGACTGGTGCTTGCTCATTTTTCATAACAGAATATGCTCTCTGAATAAGGACATCCCTGATTGGCAAGAAGTGTTGGTGTCATCTCAGTTACAGTGTTTGCAGACGTCACTTCTTGCTCTGAGGACAATAGTATTCTGAAGGGAGTAGAAGATTACTCCCTGATTTTTTATTTATTTATTTATTTATTTATTTTTAAAAATACTGAAATAATCCTGAGGTTTGTGGCTGCCTCTGAGCCCAGGCAAAACATGCTGCTCCCCAGAAGAATGGACTGGAAGGTCTGCTGCCTACATCTATTTCTGAACTGTTTCTAGAAAGCTGGTCTGGCTACTGCTTCTACCCCTGCAAAGGTGTAGGTGAAGGTATATACAAGACAGGTTATTTTTGGAAGATGGTCAAGATGAGAACAGCAACAGGAAATTTGCTGTGCCCACTTCCCCGCAGGCATTAAAAAAAAAAAAAAAAAAAAAAAGAGAGGAAAAAATAAAAAAAAGAAATACTGAGCTGAATTTCTCAGGGTTCTCCCGATTCCTCAGGCTCCCCCAGCTTTTACTGTCAAGTAAGTTCAACCTTATGTGCTCTGCTGGGAAGACATAGGCAATTCTCATAAAGACCTAACATGACACCAGTCCTTCCTCACTAGAGATACAGCGTGGGTTGTTAGGTTGACTCTGGAGAGCAGCTAAGCTCCCACCCAGTCACTCACTCACTACCTCCCAGTAGAATGGGGGGACACAATCACAAGGGCCAAAGTGAGAAAAAAAATCATGTGTTGAGATAAAAATGTTTTCATAAGTGAAGAAAATATGAACAGAAAAAAACCCTCCTGATTCAAAAGCAATCACTCACTACCTCCCACCAGCAAACCAGTTCCCATCCAGTCTCTGAGCAACAGATACCTCTGAAAAAAAATTGCCTGGGCTGAATGAGTGAGCATGACACTATATGGTAAAGAACATCCCTTTGTGCAGTTCGGATCAGCTGTCTCTGCTGTGTTCTGTGCACCCCTATCCTTGTGCAGGGCTACCTCTTGCATGAGCAACTGAGTTTCTTAGTGAGAAATTGAGAAGGTCTTGATGCTGTGTAAGCACTGCTAAGTGGTAGCTAAAAGATCACTGTGCTGTTAATACTGCTTTGGTCACATATCTAGCACATAACACCATACAGGCTGCTATAAGCAAATTAACAACCCAATACAGAAAGCGACAGCACTGGGAATTTTCAGGGAGGTCTATCTCAAGGCCAGTATACAGAAAACAGTATTTTAAGACAAAATCTTAAAATGGGGTTAAAATAAAGTTGGAACATGATTTTGCATATTGTCTTAGATTCATGCTGCGATGTGTTGTTTATTACATATGGCAATGCTGAAAGTTTTATTTTGTTTGGAATATCACTAAACATTTTCTTAAAGCTATTTTTAAATTAACAGAATTTGAATTAACAGAAATATACTTTTGTTGACAGTTGAGAAGTGGGCTAGCAAAGACTAAAACTTATAAGCTTAGTTTTTTGTTCATATTATTTATGTTTTTGTGTCTGTAGCTATTCATATTTGTTTGCTGAAGAGAAAACCTTTATAATCATTACTTCCTTATTATTTTTAAAATGAAAATATTCTTACTAATGAAAAGTCACTTGTTTTTATTTTTTTCATATGGTCATTTCAAATTTTTTTCTTTATACATTTGAGATTTGTATATTCAAATTATTGGAGAATATTTTTCTCACTTCTGGGATTTTTTGTTCTGCGCTTCTCTTCAGGTATATACATGGAAAGACATGCAGTGTGGGAAACAAACAGGAAGAGTTGTAAAATACAGTGCAACTAGAAAACTATGACCTAATCGCTATCACCACAATGTGGTGGGACAAATTGCATCACTGGGACACTGCAATTAATGGCTACAAACTGTTCAGAAGAGACAGGCAAGGAACAAGGGGCAAAGGGATTACCCTCTATGTAAAGAAACAGATTAGTTGTGAAGAGCGCTCTCTGAAAAATAGCCATGAACAGGTCAAGAGTTTATAAAAAAATAGGGACCAAATGAATTCTTGTGGTTGTTTTTTACTATGGGCTACCCTATCAAAGGGAGTATGCTGACGAATACTTCTTGCTCCAGCTACAAGAAGCATCACAGTTTCAGGTTCTTATCCTGCAGGATCCTCATCCACTTCAACTGCTTGGATATCTTTGGGAAAAGCAACATGACAAGCTGTAAGCAACCCAGGAGACTCCTGGAGTGCATTGAGGATAACTTCTTGGTCCAAGTAATAACTTAATGAGAGGAGAAATGTCACTGGACCTGGTGTTCACCATAACAGATGAATTAATTGGAGGCAGTCTGGGCTGCAGTGATCATGCCCTGGTAGAGTTCATGATCTTGAGAGAGATGGACCTGAAAAATAATAAAGTCAGGACCCTGAATTTTAGAAGAGTTTATTCCCAGTTTGAAGAATTAGTGGATGAAATCCCCTGGGAAGTTTTCCTAAGGGATAAAGGAACTGATCGGGTTTGGCAGATCTTTAAGGACACTTCATAGAGTACAAGATCTCTACATTCCCATCTGTGAAAAGTCAAGCAGGGAAAGCAGGAAACCAGCATGGCTAAGTAAGGGCCTGATGGTCAGACTGAAGCATGAGAAGGAAATGCATAGGCAGTGGAAGCAGATACATGTGGCCTGGAAAGAGTATAGAAATTCAACCCACATGTGTAGAGATGGGATCAGGAAAGCCAAGGTACAGTTGCAGCTAAACTTGGCAAGGGATGCAAATAATAATAAAATATTCTACTGGTACATTAGCTGGAAAATGAATACTAAAGGGAATATACCAACTCTGATAAACAAGATGAGAGAACTGGTGAAAACAGACACGGAGAAGGAAGATGAATTCAACGTTTTTTTTTGTGGCTCAGTCTTCACTGGCAATCACTCCTAACACATCTCTCAAGTCCCTGAGACACAAGGCAGAAATTGAGTATGGAAATCTCTCCCACTGTGAGAGAAGAAGAGTTCCAAGACCACCTGATGAACCTGAACATACATAAGTCTATGGTACTTGGTGAGATGCATCCCAGAGTCCTAAGAGAATTGGCTGATGTAGTTACCAGATCATTCTGCATCATATTTGAAAAGTTATGGCAGTTAGGTGAAGTCCCTCATGACTGGAAAAAAAAAAAAAAAAAGGAAAGACCCTGGGAATTACAGACCAGTCACCCTCACCTCTGTGCCTGGGAAGATCATGGAACAGATCCTTCTGGAAGCTATGTTAAGCCATATGGAAAACAGGAAGGTTATCTGAGACATGGCTTCACAAAGGTCAAATCGTACCTGACCAATCTGATGGCCTTTTATGATGGAGAGACTGCATCAGTTGATAAGGGAAGACTGACCAATGTCATCTACCTGGACTTCCATAAGGCTTTTGACAGGGTCCCACATGACATCCTAATGTCATCTCCATGATGGGAGAGGTATGGATTTGAAGGGTGCACCCTGTCCTGTGACTAGTACTGTTTAATATCTTTATTAATGAGAGACAGTGAAATTGTGTGCCCCTCAGCAAGTTTGCAGATGACACTAAGCTGAGTGCTGCAGCTGACATAATAGAAGGAAGGGATGCCATCCAGAGGGACTTTGACAGGCTCAAGTATTGGGCCCATGGGTGACTCACGGAAAGCTGACTCCACAATCAGTAAGATTGTAAAGTAGGTATGTTTATTCAGCGCTGGGCAGCACGGGGGTAGTCCCACCAAAGTCGTGCACACCTAACGCGGCAACTTGCCCTGGTTATATGCAGTAAAGAGTTACATATGCATGAGGTTTCCCAATACGCCTATACATATGCATGACCTGTTCCCGCTCAGTATTAAAATTAGCTACAATAAGTCATTTCCAAAAATTCCTCTTGTCTGCGCTTGCTCAGTGCCTTGTGGTAGTGGGCATTGAGGGTCGTGGGGATGAAGTAAGGTGTCTTCATCAGGGTAGAACTTTTCACCTCATCTCTTTGCGCATGCTCTCTGAGGCCTTGGTCGCAATCTGGGCCATAAGGTTGGTTTGATCTGGTTCTTGGGGTCTGAGGGGCTCCTGTTATCTCGAGGTCTTGTATGTTTAACATTCCTTATCTTGTCCCTTTGTCCTTATTTCTGACCCCTTGGTTAAAGTCTGAACCATGAGGGGCTCCTGTTACCTGGAGGTCTAAGTGAATCAATCGCTCTCTAATTTCTAATCCCAATGATTCATGGGAACCTCATGAAGTTCAAGAACACCAACTGCAAAGTGCTGCACCAGGGTCAGAGCAATCTCAAACATCAGTACAGTTGAGGTATGAATGGATTGAGAGCAGCCCTGAGGAGAAGGACTTGGGGTGCTGGTTGATGAAAAATTGTACGTGAGCTAGCAATGTGTGTTTGCAGCCCAGAAAACCAACTGTATCCTGGGTTGCATAAAAAAAAAAGTGTGGCCAGCAGGTCAAGGAAGGTGATTCTCCCTCTCTGTTCCACCCTTGTGACACCCCACCTGGAGTACTGCATTCAGTTTTAGGACCCCCAAAACCAAAAAGATGTCATGAAAAGATGTCACCGAAAAGAATGGTCATGAAGATGGTTAGAGGGCCAGAGAACTCTTCCTATGAAGAAATGTTGAGAGAGCTGGGGTTGTTCAGGCTGGAGAAGAGAAGGCTCTGGGGAGATGTTATTGCAGTCTTCCAGGTTCTGTGGTAATACACTGTATGAAATAAATGAATAACCCCTTTTTCTTTTGTTTTCTTCATATATTTCCTTTCTTTCTTTTGCTTTCTTGATGTTCTTCTTCCTCTTCTCTAATATTTCTTGTTCTGCAAAAAGCATTTTTTACTTTATTTCATTTGTTTCACTATTTTTAACTTTACACAAAAAATAAACTTTTTTTTCCAGCTTATTCCTTTATCCTGCTCTAGTCTCCTTTTCAGCCCTTTCTTCTGCATCTATTCTAGCAGTAATACTGCTATCTCCCCTTAGCTAATAACTTCATGTTTGTGTCTCTATTGTAGTATTTTCCATATAATTTTTTTCTTATTCTTCTTCTGACTATATTTGGCTGTTCAATTTGACTTTAAAAAACTTGAAAAAGTGCAACAATAAGCTTTCATTTTTACCTTAAACAGCTATAGCAAATTAACTAGAGAATGCAAACATGATTAAGAATAATGCATAAATGAAGCAGATTGTTCTCCCATTTGAGACTTTTTTTAATGTCAAGAGAAGGTTATTGGCAAGTCACGGAGTTGTACATCATTATGTACTGCCATTATTTCACTCTTATATTTGATAGCAAACCATGTGTTGGCACTGCTCAACTTTTTATATTTGTAATTAGAATAGTTCTCTTTATATTAATCTCTACCTGTACCTATGGAAAGAGACACAGTGCTGTGCCAATTAAATATTAAAAATAAGTTTATAGCCTAAGAAACTGAATACTCTGGTGTTAATTACCTTTATGAACAAACAGCTAGCACAAAGACTTTAGGTAATGGTTTTATAATTTCTATTTTAGGCTACACATAGATAGACGAAGTGAAACTTTCTTTAAACCTATCTGTTTGTGATTGTTTATGCTACTGAGGCTATAGAAAATCCAGTCTGAAAAAATTTTCTAATACTCTTTGTATCAGACATAGCACAACAACCAATTCACTTCTGTCTTGAAATTCACTAAAGCATCAGTGACGTTGTTATTTAATGTTTCCTTTTCACAGTAAATGTTTAAGAAGAGTGCTGAAAAAAAGTATTGCTTTTCTTACATGAAGGAAAAGTGTTAAAAAATTCCCAAGCTCTTAAGAGCCATTAGACCGCTTTATTTCAAGCTTGTGTAGGTGTCACTGCTCTCAAAGTAAGGCTTTCATTCTTCAGAATTGTTTTAACAGGAGCTGTCTTTGGGGACCATTTTATAGTCAATGAGACCAAGTTAAGATTTGACAGCTTCTTTGCTAAGTATGGATGGGCACATCTCAGGGACTAGGGCAATCCTTTGTAAGGGAAAGGATGTTCAGCCTGTCCTTTGAGGTTCTGTCTTTTCTTCTGGCAATATTCTAGCTCTCTCATTTGAGCAAATCATGCAAGGATTATTTCCCATAACAGAAATAAAACCTCATGTTCCTTAGGAGTGGAGAAATGCTTTGCTGGTAGGCTGCTAGTAGAAGGAAACATATTCCCTGGTTGTGTTGCACAGGTTTGAAGGATGCTACATTCTCAGGGGCTGTCTGTATAACATCTCCTATGAGCCTTATATTGTTTAAGATCTCTTAATGTAATTGCAGAGACTATTCACCTTCTGTTTGAATGTGCAAGCTGAAATAAAACACAGCCTCTGCTGAAGACAGAGTTAAGCTCTTCCTTAGTTTTAAATCCTAACCATTTTGCATGACAGAGCTACATAGAAATATTACTCAAGAGAATTTGTAAAATTATACCCATTTGAGGAATCTGGATCCTTCCAATGACTTAAATGCAGCATAAAACTTTGACTGAGTAACTCTCTGCTTAATCCAGGCCCTGAATTCTTATCCCCTATTACTCTATATCTTACCAGGACATAGCTCTGTAGAAATCCCTTGGGGAAATTCCAGTGTCTTGCCAAGTCTATAAGGGTTCATGGGAAATTTTCCTATTAATTCCATTTCTGTCACTGACATTAGCAGAATATTACCTCTCTTCTTATATTCAATAAATAAATATTTTGAAGACAGTTAATATACTTTGCAAATTAAGTTTCAACTGTCTTGGAGTATTAATAACATATTTATATCTATATTTGTGCCTTATATGTGTAATAAATGACTGAGTCCCAAACAGGATTGCAATTAAAGTTTATAATTTATTAAATGAATAGAGGCAAGCAAACAGCGCTGTGTGCGCTGGGAGTCTCCACTCCACCAAGACGCACACCTATTACATCAGGCAGCTGGTTTTTATGCTCCTAGGCTAATACATATTCATCACCACTTTTGGAAAAGGCAGGGTTATTATAATTAGTTTCCTGGGATCCAAACCATCCCACAGACGCATGCGTATCGGTCTCCGGTGATCTCTCTGCAGGGTTGCTCGTACTGAAGGCTCATAGTCTTCCTCCCAGGCTTTGTCCTTTGGTCATTCTTCAGCTTCCCCCCTCTCCTTATTTGGTAGTCTGTTAGCCCAGATATCAGAAACTTGCACAGCATCCCATAAAAAAGTCAGCAGTTTTTGGAAACTCCTTTGTTCTCTTATCACTTATACCCAAGTCACAAGGTTTACCCTTCAAACCCTATATTGACATGAATTGCTAGACCATTCTTTCGCAAGATACAAGAACATTATACATTATATATAACATTATATATAACATTATATATGCATTAACTACTCTATTTTTCTTAGACTTGTGGTTATACAAGGGTATGTAAGACAGAAGGTCACATTTCATATGCCCTAGCATATTGACATGAATAAGATGAACATATTTCACATATCTATAACATATAATTTGTATCATTATTTGATCTAAGAATCAAAAAAAATTTTGTTATTCATCATGCAATCCAATGACATCATTTTTGGTCATCAACAGATGATTCAACAAATGCAACAGATTTAACTGTGAAAAGAATGAATACTTTTAAAAATCTGATGGTGTGTTAGCAAAGTAACAGTCTTTAACACTTTGAAGCACACTGAGGACATTGTATTGTGAGAGGTTTTATGCTTTAAAGCAAAGCCAAGATACTACTCATAGAATATGCATTATGGAACAAAGAGCATATTTATGTACTATGCAAATTCTTCAAATTTAAGGTACTTCATCAAAATGGCTGTTACGAGCAAGGCACTATAAAAAGAAGATATACAAAACGATTTTTTATTTTTTTTTTTGTCATACCACTGGAAGAATTTTCAAAGAGGTCAAATGCTGATGTTTGTTTTTTTTGGAGATGTGCCTGAGAAGTAGGAGTGGTGAAGGAAATGAACAAATTTGTGCAGACAGCAATGCTGTCTTTGTTCCATTTATGTCTGTGGATACTGGAATATATATACACCAACATACTGGGTAAAGCACTCCAGTAAATTCTTTTCTGAACTTTCCTAATAGGAGAATCTGAGAATTTCAGATCTCTCTCTGAGCCCAAATATCTCTGTATTCTCTAACACATTTGTTTTTCCATTTTTGTTCTGATGCTTGTGTGACCCTGCTCTTGCACTGTGTGATGTTATCCAGTGAAATGTGCAATGTCAATGAAATAGGATGAAGAAAAAGAAATATGTTCTTATTGACAAGAACTTATAATTTAATGAAAGGAATAATAATTCTTAAGGTAAAGTTATTATTAGGGGTAAATTAAGTAATTTAGCTGAAGGAAAAATGGAAAAACCAAAATACAAAAAAAAAAAAAAAAAAAAAAAAAGTCCATGTAGAAGCACAGAGAGAGGAAAGAAGTTACTTTCTATTTCCTACCAATGAGTGATGCTTAACCACATCCCTGCCTCAATACACTTTACCATTGTTCAGGAAGCCAGACATTTTCACAATGAGATCCCACCCTGTAGTGGGTTTACGTGGCAAGGTTTTGGTAGCAGGGAGCCATAGGGGTGGTTTCTGTGAGAAAGATCTAGAAGCTGCCCCATGTTTGGGAAGGGCCCCATTGTTTTCCAGATCCGAGCCAATAAGCGATGTTGTTTTTCGCCTCTGTGAGAGCATATTTAAGACAGGGAAAAAACGCTGCGCCACACAGCAGCCGGGAGAGTGAGAGGAGCGAGGAACAGCCTTGCGCCAAGGTCAGTGTAGAAGGAGGGGGAGAGGTGCTCCAGGCGCCGGAGCAGAAGTCCCCTGCGGCCTGTGGTGAGGACCATGGTGAAGCAGGATGTCCCCCTGCAGCCCATGGAGTACCACGGTGGAGCAGGGTTCCACGCTGCAGCCCATGGAGGAGACCACGGTGGAGCAGGTGGCCCTGCACCGATGGAGGCTGCCGCCTGTGGAAGACCCCTGCCGGAGCAGATTCTGGGCCGGACCTGTAGCCCATGGAGAGGAGCCCACGCAGGAGCAGGTGATCTGGCAGGAGCTGCTGCCCGTAGGGGAGCCAGGTTGGAGCAGTTTTCTCCTGAGGGATGGACCCCGTGGTACGGACCCATATCTGGAGCAGTTCTGGAAGAGCTGCTGCCTGTGGGAAGCCCACGCCGGATCAGTTCATCAAGGACTGCATCCCGTGGGTGGGACCCCACAGCACAGGGGACGAGAGTGACCGAGAAGGAGCGGCAGAGAAGAAGTGCTGTAGACTGACCATAACCCCCATTCCCCGTTCCCCTGCGCCGCTCGGGGGGAGGAGGTGGAAGAGGGTGGATGGGGGGAAGGTGCTTTTGTTTTTTTTTTTTTTTTTCCTTTGTTTTCTCACTTCTCTCGCTTGTTAGTAATAGGCAATAAATCTTACTATCTCCTTATGCCGAGTCTGTTTTGCCCGTTACAATAATTATTGCGTGATTTTCTCGTCCTTATCTCAATCCTTGAGCCCTTTTCACATATTTTCTCCCCATTCCTCTTTGAGGAGGGGGAGTGAGAGAGCGGCTGTGGTGGAGCTCGGCTACCCACTCGAGCGGAACCACGACACACCCCTCCCCTCTCCTTCTCTTTTTCCACCTTTTATTGTTGAGTGCGACACCGCATGGTATGGAATATCCCTTTGGATGGCATTAGATGTTAACTTATTGAAATGACATGCAGAACTGAAAACCTTTACAATACACCAAAACTTTAGTGATTTTCAAAGTGGTTATCAAACCTATAATTTGATTTACATTTATTGCAATCATTGATAGACTAAAAAAATCTCTATTAATGTGTAGAAAAGTTGTGTGTGTTGTGTGTTTTTTTTTGAATAAATTAATTTTATTATGGAACAGGTGAATATTTTTTCAAGATCCCCCACATTTATGTGGAGAATTATGTAAGTTTAATATTTATCAGACACTGAGAAATTATTAATTTATTTAAGTTACAACCACATCATTTCTATTTAATTTGTAGGCTTTCTATCTATTATCATTGATGTTATTCATGGAATAGGACTATTATTCATGAAGTATTACTATTGGAAATATTAATGGAATAGGAACAACTGATATGCAATTGATTTTGCACATTCAGGGAAAACTACTTTTCTCATTAGATCCCAAACTATGCCAATTTCATTGCATAATAGTGCATTACAGGACCACATTAGAGACTTGTTGAAAGTAGTCAGAAGGTAGATGGTCTTGTTTGCTCTAACATTTGGTTCAATTGCAGGTTTAAAATTTTAAGGCTAAGCTGGAAAGATGCATGCAATTATTCCATGATTCTTAACTGAATTCCCTATTTTTATTTTTATTTTTATTTTTATTTTTATTTTTATTTTTATTTTCCTTATCTTACTCCAAATCTGGTAAGGTTTTTCATAAAAAACTAGAGGGCCTTCTTTGCAACAAGTTGACCATGAGCCAACAATGTACCCTTGCAGCAAAGAAGGCCAGCAGCATCCTGGGCTATATGAGAGGGAGTGTTACCAGCAGATGGAGGGCAGAGAATGATGATCTCTCCCCTCTACTCAGCACTGGCAAGACATAGCTGGCATACTGGGTCCAGTTCTGAGCTTCCCAGTAAATGAGAGACACAGACATACCAAAGGGAACCGAGCAAAGGGCTACTGAAATGATGCAGGGTTTGAGGCAGGAGAAAGCTGAAAGCTCTGGGACAGTTCAACATTTATGATACTGTGATATAATCTCAGTATAGAGAGAGTGTCTTTGTCTGAACACAATACAGGAATGTGCCCTTGCACCAATGCTTCTTTCTACACCTCTTCCTCCTTTCTTTTCATCCTTCTATTCTCTCCACAAGTAGGATCATATTCACTGAAGCTATGGACACCGATGAATGTGAAAGATATTTTACCAGGGATGCTCCACATTCTTTCTTGAGCATTGAATCTAAACAACAGATGACCTCTGGTTCATTTCCATGGGACTAGAAGCTGCCTTCTTTCAGTATGAAAATGTTTGTTTATGTGGAACATCTTTGTCATTGTGTCCACACCCACAGAAATTCCCTGGTATTCCTTCCTGTTTCGAGACAGTTATCCATGGAACTCCTTTTAACTTCAACTTAAAGAATGCATCATCAGTGTTCTCTGGCCCTAAATACCGGGTTATATAGGCTGGATGTGTCACATTTTTCTCCAGGTCTCCTGTTGGGTCCTTCCAACCCTAAGATGTAATTATGACTTTCTCAGATGAAGTTTTGTTTTGTTTTAACCTAACTTTAAAGTCACTGAAAGAATAGGATTCTGTTGCTGCCCTTTGGAGTAAAGTTGGGAGCAGTATTCCCTCAACCCATGTCTGAAGTGTGCATGAAGTTTGGTGGTGCTAAGCCTCACGGGACAGTGCTGGAAGACTGTAGGGTGGAGGAAGCCAAATCTAGTGGAGTTTCTGGTGCCTAATGGAAATAATTCTTGATCCCCCATGCCCCCAGCCAATGACTAGTATTGCCCTGGACTAAACCTGACATGTTGTTGTATGGAACATGGAAGTTCTGGATAAGTCTTCCAGAGAATCAGTAATCTGGGGTATAAACTCTATAAACCCTGGCCTTGTTGTAACTGGCAGCACAGAAGTGGTATCAACAAATGAAGTTTGTATCCCAGTATCAGGAAAGGGACTTCTTTAAAACTAGTTCTTTTAAGGTTCCTGCATACTAAGTGGAACCACAAAATTCTCCTGCTGCTTCATAAACATTCCTCAGATCTGTCACTCTTAAGTGCTTCAGATTCATTTCCTCTTCAACCTGGAAATTGAAACACTCTCAGGTTGGCTTTTAGCTGTAGTCTAGTAGCCCAGGTACAGCACCGTTATCAGCTGCCGTTACTATATATATATATATATATATATATAAAAAAATATATATATATATACATTCTCATCATTTATCAACAGAGTCATTATATGTATATGTATAGGAATACAGAGAAGTAATTCATGGAAAATTAAGTAGCTCTGAATCAAAGTATCAAGAAACAAAGAAAGAAAACATAAATCTAAGCCTGAAATTAGCAAGTCAAGCTATTTGTAATTTAACGAGTACTGACAGTACTCAGTATTTATTTCTGCTGAATTTGATTTTCTTCTTTAAATTGCTCCACTGAGTTTATAGATTGACTTTCCACCAAAACCTGAAACCATGTCCACACATTATATTTTATAGATTTTCTTTTCAAATTGTTGTTTCTGGGCAAATTTACTTGTTGATTGTTTGATGGACAAGTTCTGCTTCTGAGTTTTTAAAGTAATTTTCATTTCCTTTAGAACATCTTGAGATGTCATCTGATGTATTTACTCTGATAAAAGGTGAAATTAGTTGTCAGTCAAGACTGATTTAAATGTAAAGGAAGAGGCAAATAAGCATTTAACCAGTATACCTAGCTGAACTAAATTGCTTTATCACGTTAATTAGCTTCTTTGGAATTCACAGGGGAAAGAAATTTAGAAATTCCATGGGTAATATTTCCAATGACAGCTTAATTTTAAATTATGAAAGACCAAAAATAATGTTCTCTTTTACTCATGCCTTCAAAATGAGTGGACTTTTTTTTTGTGTGTGTGTGTGAGAATTTTGTTTATATTTTGATACTCCTGGGAATGAAGCTCTGCTCTTGGAACAGTATTTTAGAGTGTTCCTTCCTACCCATATTTTCTGTGCTGGAGATTGGATAGTTTTAAGTGTGATCACCTCATCACTGTTTGTAAATATTAGCTTCTCTTCTTGCAAAGAGATGTATCTGCACACTCTACAGTTTCAGGAAGGCTGGAGAAAAAAGCTTGACTTCTGAGTTTCAGCAGTGATGACCAAATACTGAAATTGGAAGACGTTTCTCTTCTGCTTATAGCTCTGGTAAACAGTCAAAAAAACCTATGGTAAAATCACATCCCAGACTTCTGTTGTTGCATAAAGGGGAAGAGTTCAGATAAGAGTAAGGGAATAACAGATAAGAAAAAAGGATAAGACTTTTACAGGTTTTAATTTCCTTTTAGCTTTTCTTTTTTTTTTCTTTTTTTTTTTTTCTTTGTCCAAACTGTTGCTAAATTTAATATTCATTAAAATCCAACACTGAGCAAACAACTGGTAGATTTTCCCACATAGTATTTCTTCAGTCTTTAAAAACTGATCTGGCCCAAGCACTCTAGTAGTGAAGTGTAATTTATATTGTTGTGGGGGAGGACTAAGAATGTTTGTACTGATAACTGTTAAGTCCTTTTAAGTTCCCATGAAGGAGGGAGGGAATGGTTGATAGACTTATGGGATTCTTTCAAAAGATTCAGAGTAGGGATATTTGCTTTAGGAGCATATGGGGGAAAGTAGGGAAGAAATTTCAGGCTCTGTTCTCTTTCTTGCTCTCCCACAGAGAATGGATTTGTGATCATACTTAAGTTTCTGGGTTATAGGCTGACTGGCACATAATGTCTTGTCAGAATCCTAACTATGCCTGCTTCTTCAAGTTCTGTGCATATCTAGTTGCCAGTGTTCATAAAAGATTAATTCACACCAAGGCAGATAAATACGTTATTATGATGCTTGGGTAAATAGAGAGGCTAATGGAGAAGAGGAAAAGAGTTATGCTTATTCCACCAAGGAAAAGAAAAACATTAAAAGGATATAATTTCTATCCATAAACAAATTGAAAAGGCCAGGTAGACACCAGGGAAGTAAAAGAGCTACTTAACTTAAAAGATCAATTCAGCACAATTACATATACATATAAATGAGCCATAAATATATTTAGGTGAGGAGTTTTATTGGCATTCCTAATTATCAGAGTATTGAGATTCAGGAACAATCTTTCAATTGGAGAAACTGGGCAAAAAGCCTAATCATTTTTAGAGAGGAGTTTGATCAGTGTATGAAAGGGATTATGCCTGTAGAGCTGGCTTTAGGCACTGGCAACAGTAAGCGTTTACTTAGTTTATCAGAATTATTAATGGGGATAGGGAGAAGAAAATTTGGCTCCACACCTCATGGGATACTAAAGCTTCCTGTCTTTTCTTTTCATGTCTTTAAATACTAAAAGCTCCCTGACTACCAGGAGAAATAAACTAGTGCTTTAAATACCTGACACCAATACTGCTCTCCATTGTCCCTGACAAGGTCTCCAGGGTGGAGCAGTCTCATGTCACTGCTTCACCCACACACCCTCATCATTCCTCACTGCCATGATTTCAGCATGCATCTAAAAAGTGCATGCACCACTAGCCTTGCTTTTGCAAACCTCAGAGGGGACTACTGAGATAAAAGATTATTTGAGTCTGCTTAAAACAAGCTCTATGCATATGTGTGTGCATCTGTCCTTGGGTCTCTGTATGATCTAAAGTTAAAGGGTATTGTATCTGAGGAATGACATCTGTTCACTTTCTCAGCAAAATAAGGCTATCAGCATGAGTGCTACAGTTATGGGATCCAGTGAAGACCAGATTGAGTTTAGTTGACAATGTGGGGGCCCACATGGAGTAGTCTCATTGTAGAATAAAATTAGATAATCTGGCAAATTGACTGGACTGCTGAACAATATTGAAGATATCCCTGATCCCATCCCAAAGCATATATATCTTCCACAACTTATGCTCAACAGCTCAAATGTCACCACAAGGAATTTGCTGCCATTGTGACTTGATGATAAAAAATATTTTCAGTCCTTGATTCTTACAACCTTATAGAAAAAGCTTTATTCCCTTTGAGTTTCTCTTCTCCTACACAATAGAGTGTGAAATGGAGACCTGTCTCACATAATTTTTGTTAAGGAAAATTCCACGAAGAATTCCAACATGAAATGTGAATGAAGAATGAGTAGGTGGAGGGTGCATTTTGTTGGACATTTTCTTTGGTAGGAGAGACAGCCTTTAGAAAACCTTGGTTGCTAGTTCTTATTTACATGCTACTTTGGTTTATGTTAGCCCAGCTACTAGAAGGCTGCATAGTAAGCCAAGCCAAGGGGCTGAGCAGAGTTAGAAAAAAAATGTGGAAAAATGTGAACATGTTTTCTAAAGCACTTCACTGTATGGTTGCACACACACACACACACAAAAAGGAGTGGGATTCAGTGAAGGAAAGATGTGGAGCAGAAGTTGTTAAATAGACTGCTGCTTAAAGAAATACTTTTTAAGCCACTGTTTGCGGTATAAATGAACTTTGTTGGAAAGAAAATTATCTGGCAACTGAGGGAACAGTGGATCAGGACAAACTGCAGAAACATCTTTATTTATGGGTAAGTGGCTGTGATAGAGGTCCATTAAGACCTCCTTTGGAAGCAAGTGAAGCAAAATAGTGCTCTAAAGAGTGAATGTATTAGATGCTAATGAAATATTAAATCTTTGACAGAAAAATAGAATATATCAGTGTACACAATATTTATGACAGATAAATTATATATCCTTCTAGAAAACAGAACAAAAAAGTAGCAATTGGAAGAGATGCCTGGAGGATTCCAGAGAGTCATAGTGTCAGCAGAAATTAAATATTATTTTGTGAATGGATAAGCAACATCTGTGCACTTCACAGAAATGTACATTTCCTTTTAATCGTTTAATGAACATTTCTGGTACTTGATTTTATCTATTTCTTAATCTGCCTTGGATTTATTTATGAAGTAAAAGCTGGTGTTTCATGCAGGGACTAAAGATGGCAGGAGTTTCAGGACTGGGCTTGATATGAGCAAGACATGAGGTCTCTTTAAAACTCTTATTTAAGAAACCAGCAGTTATCAGATTCTCTG
This sequence comes from Netta rufina, assembly GCF_964035555.1. Lineage (NCBI taxonomy): Eukaryota > Metazoa > Chordata > Aves > Anseriformes > Anatidae > Netta > Netta rufina. The sequence continues at coordinate 87,596,019 of NC_140125.1, read as the reverse complement.
CCTTTTTAAAAGAATAATTGTTTAAATAATACTTAAAATCATTCTTTATAAAATGGTCACTTCTATGGGGTAAACAGTTCTGTGAGCCAAATTGTATGTAATTTACCAGTAGATACATTATAACTGTAGCGTTAGGTCAGAGGTTGGACTCTATGATCTTGAGGTCTCTTCCAACCTAGAAATTCTGTGATTCTGTGATTCTGTGATTTTAATTAATAAATACATTAAATAGATACTATTCTTAATGTATTAATATTTTATATTTTTAATCCAATTTATATGATTAAATACATTCATAATATATTAAATTATAGCTGAACATCCCACAGAGATTTTCTGTGTTGTAAATGTAATGCGGGGGGTGGGGTGGGGGGGGGGGTGGGAAGAAAAACAAAAAGAAAAACAAGAAATGGAATTATTAGAAATAAAGTGTAACTATAATATCTTAAAATCGCTTTCTGAAATTATGTCTTCTCAATCTGTACATTGCAGAGTATGACACTCTGGGTTATAACTTTTTGAAAAATGATTTCTAAGTCTCTGTTTTATGTAAATTGTATCCTCCTCTAGTCTCAGTAGCTCCAGCACATTTTATCACCCTAAGTAGGTTGGAGTTTGTCAGCTTTTTTTGCCTGAACTGGGGGCTGGAAGTTTTCATGAGTACTGCAGCAGTACATTAGGCCTTTTTTCATCTTCTCATTTGAAAATGACTTTACATAATGCACACTGGACTGTGAGATAGGCCTACAGTAACTGTGCAAGGACTCTTCAGGACTAGTAAATCTTATGAAATAGCTTCTCGCAATCTGGTACATTTTCAATAACAAGCAGCAGGCACTGGCACCCTATTTATGTGCCTTAAGGTTTAGAGTATTTAGAGGTATTAGCTACTTTGGTGCACTTAAGTTCAACTCTTACCACTAGTTCTGGCTATGTGTAGCAGTGTAGAATACCTTACATATCTTAAGGCAGTCAGTGCTTCAGAAAGTGGAAACCAGACACCAGATAATCAGGTCCCAAAGGGCAGTCCTGTTAAAAACAGTACTAATCTTGTAGGGTGCATTTTTGGAAGTGATATGTATTCCAGTGACAATAGGGAAAGTCTTCAAAAGCAAAAGTTAGGAGTTAACATAAAAGAGTAAACCCTATATGAGGGTTGTGTGATTTTCCAATGCCTTCTTCCCCAGCCTTTCCAGGAAAAGGTTGGTTTTGAGCTCTATTGCAGTAGAAAATGCAGAGACCTTTGTTAAAGATTTAGACCCTTAAGACCCCTATTAGAGATTTAATAGGGTGAGGAATCTGCTCTACCTAGGAAAGATGATAGTTTATACATCCCTCCACATTCCTGGAAGCAGTAAATTTAGATCAATGGAAGGCTAAGACAGTCTGAAACAGTGTTGATATCTTGAGTAGTACTTAAAGCCTGCCAAGGCTCTCTGTCCCTGAGGTCACCTGGCACAGCATGTCCACAGGACTGAGTGGTCTTCCATCCCAGAACGAAGCATCAGCACCCATATCACCTATAGGATATGACATATGATATAGGACTGGCCCATGTCAAACCTAAAATATCGCCTGGGAGGAAAGCTAGTTGTCCTAGGTCAAAACCATGGAGCATACTAACAGTTTTACAGTGTTAGTAATTACTTGCCAATGCCCAGACATTGCTGAGACCCCCGGTCCTGTTTGTTTATTGATACAGACTTTACCAAAGACTACAGTGGAACAGATGCCTAGAAACTACAGAATTACAGACAGAAAAATGTACAACTAAGGCAGTGGATGTATTCAGGTTTGGGCTTCCACACTGAGGTTCAGCGGATTAAGCATAGGTTTAGGATTTGAAAAAGAGGGTTCAGACCAGAGATGGCTGCTCAAGACACTTTAGAAAAGTACCTAAACTACAAACGTTTAGGCATACTCTCCTTTTTAGAAGGAGCGAAGGGTTTACTGTAGCATTAATGACATTAAGACTGTCAGATGGTTTCTGCATTTTCTTTCTCAGCTTCTGCTGCATATCTACTGGGATATACGAAGATAATCAGCAAATACCTTTTAAAAGCAAGGTAAGATACAGATATATGTGAATCAATAACCCACGTACAATCTTTCAATAAAACAGTGTTGTGTTGGATCATTTTTCAAAAATTGCTGTATTTAACTGATATTAAATGTTCATGACATCTTAAGGTAAAAAAATGGTTTGGTCAAGGTTGTGGCCAGTTTCAAATGTTACTTTTGCTCCAAAGGTTGTCTTTTCAAGGTTTAGTTTAGGTAATTTCTTTAATATTACTGTACATTACTGAACATTACTATAAAGTCTATGGAAAGACCACTATATAAATGGAATCTTGAACTCTTCACTCTGGCAAACACTGATGGGGTTTAGTGGAAATTAGTAATGAAATATTACATTAAAATGATGACCTCTTATGATGTTACTGAAAAATTTTACCAGTGTTTTTAATAAATAATACACAGGAAACTTGACCAAAAATAATTAAATAAATAAATAAATAAAAATTGGATCACTTGAAAAGTTTGGCTCCTAGCAGGAACTAAGTCAGCAGCACATACCCAGAATCATAGAATGCTTTGGATTGGAAAGGACCTTAAAGATCATCTCATTCCAGTTCCCCGAGGCAGGGACACCTCCCACTAGACCAGGTTGCCCAAAGCCCCATCCAACCTGGCCTTGAACACCTCCAGGGATGGGGCATCCAGAGCTTCTCTGGGCAACCTGTGCCAGAGCCTCTGAGTGAAGAATCTACTTGTTTGAGGATATGTTTGAGGTATGTTTGCCCTGCTCACTAGCTGTCCAACACAGGTGAGAGAGTGTAAGGAAGGTGATGAACTGCAGCTTATACATTGCAATGAGCTGCTAAAGCACACACTGAAATTTTGCTTCACAGAAACCTTTTAAAACTAATCCAGTACTGCAACTATTTTGAGTGTTGAAAGATACGTTTTCCTTCTGAGATATTTTGATTGTTTTGTGCTTACTATTTTTAATGTATTTGCTCATATCTAGTGAACAAAATGTGCCCTGAATCTTCTGAGGCCATTTGCGCAATATTTATATTTCAATTTTATTTCTAAAATAAATAAATAAATCCAACATGCTGGGAGATAGTTTGGAAGGATACACTAGAATTCATGATCCGCTATGATTAAGCTATAAAAAAATCGCAGATTTAGAAAAGACTATATTTACATTTTGCTAGCAGTAGTATTGAATTATTATCAACATTACATTTTTTAATGTATTTTAAAATCAGTGTTTTCAAATAATGCAGAGCACTTACTTGCTTTCCAAACCACTGAAGACTTTGAAAAACTGTCATCGGAAGTGACAAGTTTTTCTGTTTACACATCTCTATTTTCTTTTTAAGAATGAAAAAAAAAAAAAATCTAATTTACCTTTACATGAAAAGGATTAGTAGTACTTTCTCATACTCAATATTCAAAATTGTTATTTATGAGAAAGTATGCAAAATATGACAAATATCTAAACAAAACTCAATATCTGGAAACAGATATAGCATATATTTCTTTTAGCATGTGAATTGATGATATTCTACTATTCAAGAATGGAAGGTGACTCCCTCCTCAATTGTTAGAGTCTGTGCTGTACAGAAGGCTTCCTCACCAAAAATCCTTGAAAGGAAATGAAATTTCTTGGTCTCCCTGAGTCACTGTCTGTGATTCAGTAACCTCCCTTCCCCTCAATGCTAAGGATCAGCATGTGACATTAACACTCTAACTGTGACACAGATATGCAAGTCTGGTTTGCAGTCTGGATCAGATTTCAGTCTCATTGTAGTTTTGTGCAGTTGGAGTTCTTCACTTTCTTAATGTCACTAGAAAGCCTCCCCAAATTATACCCGATTATTCCAGGAAGTGAAATCAAATTGTTGGTCAGCTTCTGCTCGCATTTATCATTTTGTGAATCTAGTTTTGGTCTTGTAAGCCTTTGTTTGGTTTACAAGACTGTTCCTGTCATTAACATATCTTTTTCATATATATACATATGAGAGTTATCTTACAGTCTGTGCTGTAGTTAATTTTCTGTCCATCTTTTAATCCTGCTTCTTTTCCATTTTTATGTCTATACTTGTTGCAGTTGCTAACATATATCACTGTCATCTCATTCTTTTTTTTCTTTCATTGGTAATACTCTTTGAATCTTTTAGATTTATTTGATGTTTTGGGATTTATTATAAAGCCCAGAGAATATATATATATACATGTATAATTTATTATGTATTATGAGATTTATTATTTATATTATAAATTAATGCCAAAGACTTTTCCAGGTTACTGGATGATCCAAGACTGGTCCAACAGAATTTAATCTAGGGCTTTGGGTCACCAGTGACATTCTGATCTGCAGGCATCAGAACTAGCCATAAGGTTTGAATTGGTGTGTGGAAATGGTTGTAACAAGCTGCTGCATTTTGACTGAAGGTAGGCTGTGTTCTGCTTAGACTAAATGGGTAGAAACTGTCCAGGAGACTGAATGGTGGTTTCTTCCACATATGTTTAGTACAAGGGAGTCTCACCAGACATTCTTGCTCTTCTGTGTGCCTCTTAGAGCTTTTATTCTCTAGGAATCTCAGTCTCTTGTATTTTTATTTTTTTTTTTTATCCCTGGGAACAGCAGTTGTACTGAGAATTAGCAAGAAGAAGTGGCAATATAAATATATTTCAAAGTTGTAACTTAATAGATGAAATGAATATGTGATGAGATGATTCATATATAAGAAACAATACAAACAGCGTAACTTGTACAGAGTGGATGGAAAACAGAAAAAGATGTTACCTATGTGTAACCATACGTATTGGTGTTACTTGCTCTAAGAATAAAGAGGAATGCCTCATTGCTCCTGAGTAACATTTAAAGGAGAAAAAGTGCTAATGTTCTGATGGCAATCAATAGTGGGACACCTATCAAAGAGATCATGCAATGGGTCTTTTTTTTGAGCAGAATTATCTAAAGCCCATTATTTGATGATATCAGTGTTTTGATTACAGAAATTTCTCTGTTGAGGAAAGAACAGAGCTGGCTAATGGCTAAATCTTCAAATGTTTTGGTAAAATTTTTGGTACATAAGTTGGAGAAAGCAACAAGAGATGCCATTTTCCAGATTTAATCCTCTGGTAAAGCATGAAGGAAAAAAACAACAGTTAACCTGCGCACTTCATGAATGATCATGAGGCAGAAGAATTCATGATGGAAGGGAAGCAACATACTTCAGCAGAACAGATTATAGAAATTCATAGAACTAGTAAGTGAGATCTTGTGGGAGACAATTCTGAGAGAGTTAAGAACAGTAGGCAGTTCTTTAAAGAAACTATGTTAAATGCAAGTTTATGCAAAACTATGCAAAAGAAACTACATAAAATTGTAAGTTGCAGGAGTGTGGAGGAAGGATGGGAGCTGTAGATCACTCACCAAGGACAAGACTTTTAAGATAAATGGGTGAACATTTGAGGGCAAAGTGAACAGACTAAAAACAAGTGATGTACAGGGGCTGTTTATTCTCAGTATTTTAGTGCCCTAAAATACTGAGATACCTAGATGAAGCTAAAACCAGGTCCACTTCTCTGAAAAGTGAAGGCTCCTGTCAAAAAAAAGCTTGGAAACCTGGTAGTTTTAGTTCCTTTTCGGTTTACTGTACATGTTAATCATGAGCAGCTGTTATAACAAAACTAGTATCCTTTAACAAAATGGGCAAGAAATATGCTGAGAGGGGAAAAAAGATATCAGAATTTGTGTGGCTAAATTAGATATTTTCTGACCAGCTAGACCAAGATGATATTTGGAAAGTCTAGAAAAGGGAAGTAAGAGTGCCTATCTTTAAAAAGAAATAAAAGAGGGGGGTTAAAATTATAAACCAAACTGTTAATTTCAATTTCTGAAAAAAAATAAAATAACAATAATAATATTGGTTGTGAACATTTAGAAAATAGTACATAAATTGGAGGGAGTTGTCAATAAAAAACGTATCAAGCCAAAATAATTCCATTCTGTTATGAGATAACAGTTCATGGGGCTACATAAAGTTGTTGATGCCACATTTTGATTTTAGTGAGTCTTCTGACATGGTCTCCAGAACACTCTCATAAATAAGTTGGGAACATATGGTATATATGAAAATGCTGCAAGTCAACTACAGCAGTACATTGAGTGGGTTTTTTCAGGAATCTGTCCTTGTTCTGGAATTAGTTGATATTTTCTTCAATGACTTAGCTGACAGAAAAGGGAAGGTGCTTATTATATTTGCAAATGACATGCTTGCAAATGACATCTAGCTAGGAGGAAATGCAGGTAGGGGATTAAAATTCAAAATACTAATGATGATTTAGAGAAAAGATATCAGAAAGAGGAGACTGAAATACAATAAGAAAAAAAGTGTGTGGCTCTCTACTTCACCAATAATCATCACCTGCCCAAGCACAGGTGCAAGAGTGCCCATGTCCATGCCATCCAGAGGGACCTTGACAAGACTGAGAGGTGGGCCAATGAACTTCATGAAGTTCAACAAGGTCAGCTGCAAGGTGCTGCACCAGGGTCAGGGCAATTTCAAGCACAAACAGAGGGTAGGCAGAGAATGGACTGAGGGCAGCCCTGAAAAGAAGGACCTGGGGGTATTGGTAAATGAGAAAATCAACATAAGCTGGCAATGTGTGTTTGCAGCCAGGAAAGCCAATCCTACCCTGGACTGCATCAAAAGAAGTGTGGCTAGCAGGTTGAGGGAGGTGATTCTCCCATCTACTCTGTTGTAATGTGATCCCACCTGGACTACTGTGTTCAGCTCTTTTGCTTCTCATCTACTACAGTCCTGAATCATTCATAAAATAGTAGAATCATAGAATCATAGAATCACAGAATCATAGAATCATAGAACCATAGAATGGCTTGGGTTGGAAGGGACATTAAAGATCATCTACTTCCAACTCCACCCTCTGAGTGAAGAACTTCCTCACAACCTCTAATCTAAATCTCTTTTTTTTCAGTATAAAACCATTCCCCCTCGTCCTGTCATCTGACTGAGCAGAGTCACTCTCCATCTTTTTTATAAGCCCCTTATATCTAAAGAGCTACTGAAAAGCTGCAGTGAGGTGTCCCCGAATCCCTCTCTTCTGCAGGCTGAACAGCCCCAGCTCTCTCAGCCTTTCTTCACAAGAGAATATGAGGGAAAGAGACTTGGCAGCTACATCAGCTAGCTCCTTCAGGACCCTAGGATGCATGTCATCAGGCCCCATAGACTTGTACCTGTTCAGTTTCATGAGGTGTTCTCAAACCTGCTCTTTACTTACAGTGGGAGGGACTTTGATCCTCCAGCTCTCATCTGCAGATTCAGGGAAATGAGAGACACGGGAAGCCTGACTGGTAGTGAAAACTGAGACAAAGAAGTTGTTGAGTACTTCAGCCTTCTCCATGTCTGTCGTTACCAGTTCTCCCTTCTCATTTATCAGAGGGGGAAGACTCTCCTTGGCCTTTCTTTTCTGACCAATGTACCTATAGAATTCCTTCTTGTTATTTTTTGCATCCCTTGCCAAGCTCAGTTCCATTCGTGCCTTGACTTTCCTTATCCCATCCCTGCACAACCAAATGATTCATAACTGTTAACTCAATGGAAAAGATACCATCTTATATTTATATAGTCACTTATTCTTCATGTGGAGTGGTAGTATCATGTACTAACAAGCAGCCCCTGCTGAGAAGCAACACAGGATATATCATGTGTGATTATACTTCCAAAGGATACAGGGTTTTAGAGCTGAATTCAGATTTGCTAAAAATCATACAGCATATTGTAAAAAGTGTATAATTTCATTTTTAGAACCACCTTAAATATTTCATAGGGAATTTATGCTTTTCTGTTTAAGATGTGTCCTTGAGCAGTTGATTACCCTCATCTCCTATAGCCATATTCATTACCCAGAATTCCCCACTGTTTCTGGACACAGTTCCTAGCTAGAAGACTATTCTCAGGCATTATAGTCCCCCCATACTTCAACTTGGCTGAACATTTTCAGGGAGAGGTGGAAGAACTGATAATAGAGTGTCATGGAGCAATTAAGCAACAGATAGGAGAGCTGTCACTGGGGTGGAGTGCTCCAAACAAGCTCCAGCAAAGCCTTTCACCAGGCCTTTCACATTTAAGGAGAATGAGAGATTGTGAAGAATTCTGCTACTGTCATTTCCCATCTGTATCATAGTAACAGGAATGATACAAGCTTTCACAGTACTGACAGTAACTGGAGTCTTACTGTACCAAACAAGACTAGTACATGTTCTCTATGTGAAACACAAAGTACAGTAAGTATTTTCAGGAAAATTGTAAAGGTGTTCATGAATTACATTGAAATTATATTGATTCTGTGAGTCTGTGAATTTCTTTCATTTCTCTCAAAAAGACGGTTTAGTTGCTGTGCAGCTAAACAAGTCAGTCTCTCAAGGGGAAATATGTTGTAAAGTGTAGTAGTGATAGAAAGGCCCTCTGATACATGACTAGGTTACTGTATAATTCATTACCTTACCCATCCCCAACCTTACAAGTCATCACTAAGGTCTACCACAAAAATGTAACTGACTTCTAATGCTGAGGAATTAAGGCTTTACAAATGGATTTTTCATAAATAAATCACATAAAATCCTCTCTTTCAAGTCCTCAAGCTGATGTCATGTCATTGGGAATAAAGGTACATTTGATAAGACTATGAGAAATACATTTACTGGCAAACTACTCTTCTATACTTCTTGTATTATTATCATTTTGAATCTAAAATATCTAAAAGCAGTTGAAAGCTGCTTAAGAGGTTGGGATGTTAAATTAATCAGAGATGATGGGTTACTGTGCAGATGAGATTGAGTGATATCATGAATTCTTGGCATGTGACCCCGAAATTAAAGGTAATGTCAAATTGTGTGATTGGTATGTCTATAAGACATTTATAACCCAGAATTATTATGTAAAGTAGATGATGTGATATTATTTTCCCCTTGGTTTTAATAGCCTGTTTGTCGAAGAAAAAGCAGAGTAATTAAGTCAGTCTCTGTATGAAAGTCTGCAAAGAATGGTATCAGTTTGACCTGAATGTGAAGACCCTCCATATTGCTTCAGCAGGAGTTTGGAAGCAGTGAACCAGTCATACCTATCCTGGCTTTCAAGTTGGCATTCGTCACTTAAAGGTGGAATCCTAGTGGACTCTTTCCAGGCTGGCATGTAGGGACCCTGCCACTTTGGGCTGACATTAAGAATTGTGTGACAGGCTTGAATCATTGTTCTACTCTTTTCCAGTGTGTTTCTTTGCACACCCTCAACTAGAAGCATAATTAACAATAGGATGCTGTCTTTAGGACTGAACTAACTTAAGGGAAAAACTACACTAAGGTATTTTTACATTAAGATAGATTGCCCATAGTCAAAAACAATAAAAAGTAATACACTGCCATTCCAGTGATGATGAAAGTTATAATACTAGTTTCATTTATCAATGTTGGTCTGAATTTTTGTACTTCAGATACAGATTAATAAGAGCTTGAGTTACACATTTTATTAAATAGAAAAACGTAATTGTTTTGTTCTCTGGTTTAGGAGCACAGATGGAGTGTAAAACAGGGCAGGTGAAGGAGACTTAAACACAGATTTGTAACAATTTATAAGTTGGATTACAACTTGTAAGTAAGAGCCATGTGATATAAATAAATCTTTCCTCCGTGGCACATTTGAGCTATATATTGGATATAAAATAGCAATTAAATGGCTGGAAAGCAGCTGCTTGCCTGTCTGTAAGACATCTGGCTTTTTTCCTCGGCTCAGGAAGAACTTGCTGCTACAGCCAACTGTTGTGTTTTGGGGACCTGTTTTATTTTCCAGCACAAAATGTAAGTGTAATATGACACAAACTGATTTCCTCTTTTGGATTGCTTAGAAATTTTAGTTTCCTTTTTTCTTTCCTTTTATTTTATTTTTTTCTTCTTTTCTTTAAGATCTCTACTGCAGAGACCTCTGTTGCTTCTGCCATTCTTTTCTGCTGCCCTTCCTTGCCAGACTTCTGACCTGGTTGGTTTAATCGTTATATTTGGCGCATATATATATATATATATATATATTTAAAGGCAGGGAATATATTATATATTATATATTATATATTATATATTATATATTATATATTATATATTATATATATTTATAATAATATATATATTATAATATATATATGTTATATATATATATTATATATATATATTATATATATATATATTTTATATATATATATATATATATATATATATATATAAAATATATATTCCCTGCCTTTAAAAGGCCCAGCACCTTGTCTCAGTGGTCTCAGTATCTCAGTGGTGTTATTATTATTTAATACAGGCCAGGGAAAGATCATGATGAAATACTTGTTTTATGAACTAAATACAGCCATCTGAACGCTTTTGAGTCTGGAGGCTGCACCTATGCTTATGGAGGCTGTCAGCATGACTATCAGTGCTGTCTCTTGGTGCTGTCTACTAGCCTGGAGTCATAGGGGATGTTTTCTTTACATCTTTGCTGATTTCTCACCCTCATGAGGAATGCTGAAGTGTTGAAACTGTGTGGAGGCATTCACTTGTTGGAGAGACACACAGTGTAACAGTATGAGCTAAAGCTCCCAAACTAAAATTCTCTCTTTTTAAGGAACGTAAGAAATATGTTTCCTTTCTAATATGAGATGAATGGAACTTCTGTATTTCTGAAAACCATTGAGCTAACTGAAAAGTCAAAAAGCCTTCTGCTTTTATTTTCTATTTTGTATTTCCTTTTTAAAAAAGTTTCATGAAACAATCACTGACAGACAAAGAAGCTAAAGATAAAGATCTCTCTTTCCCACTTTTTCGCTCAGGACTGGTTAGTAGTAAAAATATGTTATCTCTTCTGGAGAGATTACATGCTTATATATTTTTCTTGTGAATTTTGGGGAGTTAATTGAGCTATAATCTGGCATCCTGTTTATCTGTGTAAAAAAACAAATTAGGTATTTTCTGTGGTATCTCTTTTAGAACAAATTATGGAAAGAGGATCATTACATATAATTCTAGCAATGTAGAATGGATCACAGAATGCACATCAAAGTTGCTTTCAGCAGTGATAAAATGTAGACCTCTGTAAATTCACTGTTAAAGTTATCACTTTAAAGTTTTCACTAAATTATTACTGCAATTGAATTAACAGGCTGAGACAACAGGGTGAATATTTAAGGAGTTATTCAGCGATGTTATGTTCCAGATAAGTTCCTTCAGAAGGAAGGAGAAGCTGTAGCTGTAGTAGAAGAAAGTTTCTCTTTTTACAATGTTTGGTCAGAGGCATGTTTATTTGAAGACTCATCCCTTGTTTGTACTCCATTGGTGGTAAAATGAGAGGAATCTCACAGTGAACAGTTAAATTTAATCAAAACCATCATCAATTTTAGTTAAGAAATATATATGTTCAAGTAGTTTTGAAGAAAGCCTGCACTCTTCTGTCCTTTAAAATTACATAATCTGATTTGGGAGGGCACATTTGTGGTGTCTCTGTGGTAGAATTTCTATTAAACTTATGTAAATGCTCCCATTCTTGAGAAAATAAGCCAGATGAGTTGGTTTGAGACATTCATTAAAGCCTACTCCAAAACATGTTTTATATGAAAAATGGTTTTGCTACTGAGAATGATTGGTATGTCAAGAATTTCATTTCAGGCAACATTTTTATTATTAGAACAAGCTTCTGTTGTCTACTCAGGGGTTTTGTTCAGAAAGATATAAAGCAAGATAGGAAAAAAGAATCCTTCCAGTGTTCTTATCTACTATGCAGTACTTCTATTGTAAGCATAGATAATAACAATTCTAATATTTTTTTCATTTCCTTGGGTGCTGCTTCTTATAATGGTCCTTATGATTTTACTGTTGCTTCTCTGGTGGCTAGAAAAATAATCAAAGAGCTTGTTTGTCAGTGAGCAGTGTACTTGTTTATTGATAACTTAGAGCTGGAAGTCTTAAAGGTGATCTTTTAAATCCTTTTTTATCTTTTTGTATTTCTTGTGTAAAATATAAAGACAATCACATTAAAATTTTTCCTTATTCATTTCTGCATCATTAAAACCTGATAGGACCATTTCTCTCCTCTTTACATTTTGAAAGGCTACCAGTTTTTGAGAAGAATAGAAGGAAGGGAGCATAGGGTATGTCTTCTGGTGACATCAGGCTCAAACTGCCCCAAGAGGAAAATTAACTGTAAATGGGGAGGAAAATGAGAACCTGATCAAAGCCAAAAAAAAAAAAAAAAAAAAAAAAAAAAGAGAGAGAGAGAGAGAAAACAAAACAAAACCCACAACAGACTCATAATTTGTGAATTTGTGAAGTGGGTTTCTGTGGTTTATGCATTGTTTTGTTTTTGTTTATATCCTGTCCCACCCTTGCCCTTCTGGAGATATTATTAATTCATATTATGGCAGACACCTACTATACTTTTTTACTACAGTGAGTATTTTCTATTTTTTGCACAACCCTTGTTTCCTGAACAGCAACCACATTTCCAGAGACTGTTTGCATATGCCAGCAGCAGATAAAGTTAACATGTCAAGCAGCTGGGGCAGCTAAGAAATGGGGGTAATGCACTGGATGGTGCTTAATCTCTCTCCTTTTTTTTTTCCCCCCACATATTCATTTATTTATTTACTTTTTTAAAAACTAGACTAGAGAATGAAAGCTTGTAATACTTGCTGGGACATAAAACATCTGAGTAATATATGCTGCCTCTGATCATAGGTTTGCAAGACAATGTTCATCACAAGATCTTCACAACTACTGGACATAAGTCACAGCATAACATCATCACTGGATCACATGAGCTCCCTGGATCTACTGTTAAAATATTACATGGTAGCTAATTGCAACAAGCATTTTCTTAATGCAGCTTTTGTCTTCTCTAATGTGCACAAAGTACAGTGTCATGGCCAGTAAGCTATATTGCTGGAGCTTCTGAAAACCCAGGAATTGTTTGGACATCATTGGAAAAAGAAAACTAGAAGGAAAGGAAATAAAAGGATAATGAAAGAGGAACTTGAGATGACCTTGCCACCCAGTGTTTCCTCTCAGGTCAATGTTAAATAAAGAAAGGAATGGAATAAAGGATAACCAGCAGACTTCTGCTTGCCAGCTGAGCAAGCTACACACTGCATCCTGGAAGAGTCCTGGGGCGTGTTTAAAATACTCCTCTACCCTATCTCCAACCAACAGGATCCTGTTATTTCCAACCACTTCCCTGCTTGCCTGTCTCTGAATGTCAGTCTTAGTTAAAGTTGACAGCAAAGCATTTAAAGGATCTGTAATAATTAGTGGAGGACGTTTATTATCATTTGGAACTGTGCTTGATTATTTAAAGGTCACCTCTCTTCTGCACATAATCAGTTTTCTTTTCTTTTGTTTTTACTTTAACATCTGCCTGGCGGAGAAGGACCTGGGAGTGATGGTGGATAGTCGGCTGAATATGAGCCAGCAGTGTGCTCAGGTGGCCAAGAAGGCCAACGGCATCCTGGCTTGTATCAGGAACAGCGTGACCAGCAGGGCTAGGGAGGTGATCGTCCCCCTGTACTCAGCTCTGGTGAGGCCGCACCTCGAGTACTGTGTTCAGTTTTGGGCCCCTCGCTACAAGAAGGACATCGAGGTGCTTGAGCGGGTGCAGAGAAGGGCGACGAAGCTGGTGAGGGGCCTGGAGAACAAGTCCTACGAGGAGCGGCTGAGGGAGCTGGGCTTGTTCAGCCTGGAGAAGAGGAGGCTCAGGGGTGACCTTATCGCTCTTTTTAGGTACCTCAAGGGAGGCTGTAGCGAGGTGGGGGTTGGCCTGTTCTCCCACGTGCCTGGTGACAGGACAAGGGGGAATGGGCTTAAGTTGCGCCAGGGGAGTTTTAGGTTAGATGTTAGGAAGAACTTCTTCACTGAAAGGGTTGTTAGACATTGGAACAGGCTGCCCAGGGAAGTGGTGGAGTCACCATCCCTGGAAGTCTTCAAAAGACGTTTAGATGTAGAGCTTAGGGATATGGTTTAGTGGAGGGCTGTTAGCGTTAGGTTGGAGGTTGGACTCGATGACCTTGAGGTCTCTTCCAACCTAGAAAATTCTGTGATTCTGTGATTCTGTGATCTGCAAAACTGAAATAATTAATGGGAAAGTAAATATGGGGGCAAAAATGACTTATGTACAGATCACAAAATGGCTGGTTTAGAAAAGGCTTCTGGAGGTCATCTGGTCCAACCCCCTGCTCAGGCAGGAACACCCAGAACAGGTTGCCTAGGACCATGTCCAAGTGGTTTTTAAAGGTTTCAAAGGGTGGAGATACCACAGGTTCTCTGGGTGACCTGTGCCAAACCTTGGTCACCCTCACAGTGAAAAAGTGTTTCCTGTTGTTCAAACAGAAACTCCTGTATTCCAGTTCATGTCCATTGCCTCTTGCCCTGTCAGTTAAGGAGGGGATAATAGCCAGCTGTGAACTAAGTAGATGGAAGTTAATTTATATATTTTGTTCTAATGTCTAACTAAAGTATGCAGCACAGGAAAGTCTCTGGCAAAGTCTTTGGTTCATTTCAGGGAAAGGAAGGTGTGAATCTTTCAGTTCATGCTGAAATGCCCTCAGCATTGCCAGCCAATCATGGATGCAGGTATTGGCACTAGATGTGTCTTTAATTCCAAAGGTGTAAAATATTACCTTCAGTCAACTCCATGAGCATTCATTTTTCTTCCAGAATTTGGGTCTGAAACCCACAAATCTCAGCATAAAGCACCACACAAATCTTTAAAACTGGTGTGCTGCTTTTAATTCCCTTTCAACCTCTGCTGAGCTGCTATGCTTTAAATTGTTGCTACAGCTTCCTAATTGACCTCCCCAGCATTATAAGTTTTGGGGTTGAACTGTTGAATAATATTAATATTATTCAACAGTTTCTTCTTGCTTGCAGGGTGGAAGATAATAGCCACATCACAGCAATACAGCACTAATGGCAGACACCAGCCCTGATGATGTCATGGCTGTGTCACATCATGCAGAATGCTGCGGGTTGCTGGGTCACAGGGGTGACATGGAAGATTTTTAGGAAACCTTTTGGGACATTTTTCTTTTCAATAAGGATTGCAGAAGCCTCAGTTCCTTAGGAAAAAAGTCCCCACAGGCCTTTCCAGGCAGACCAGCTCCTTGAGTGCAACGACTCACCTTCCAATATCCTTCACCCCGGTTCCAAATATCCTTTTGATCACAGCTTTCCATTTGAATGGAGAAACTTTGTTACTGATAGCAAATCTGTTTTTCCTCGCGTAAAGCTAGAGTCTATACCCTGCCTTTTTCACTAAACAAAGAGCATGAAACAAAAGGGAATGGCAAAAACATTACAATAGCCCCATCCTTCCCTCTCCACCAATGCATTCACCTACAGCTGCACAAAGGAAAACAGAACAGTATTATTCTGTATTATCTGCAGAGAAGAAAATGTAGCCCATCTTTTCTAGTGTCTTGGAGAAAATGTCTGTATTACAAAAAATTCTCAGTCTACCTCTAAGCAACCAGCTCAGGATGCTAGAATTACTTTAATTGTGTTAGCATGGCACTCTCCTAGGTCTATTCATCTGTCTGAGTAGTGCCATCAGCGCAGGGAAAACACTATTAATATAATAGTACTTCTTCAGTGCCTGAGCAAGCTAGCCTGTTCACATCTAACTGATACATTACATTATCTAGACTTAGACTTGTTTTAAGCCTTGTTTCTAAAGCAGCAAGATTACAAGTGTAGAATAACACAGACATTCTTGGACAGTGCTAAAAAACATTTGGCACAGGGTAAATAGGTGAGAAAACAAATTCTGAACTGCTGTTCTAATCAGCTCTCACAGCCAGCTGGCCCACAGTCCTGGCTGACCACTCCAGAGCATGCATGATCCATCACTACTGAGTACTTTACACTACGTAAAAAGCCTCTCTGTTCTTAACTATGTACATAAGACTAATCTACACATTCATTTCAAAACCTGCAGGAACAGTTTCTACTAACTATTGTCAGGTATCTTACTGTGTATAGTTTAATCAATTCCGCATTAAGAATCACCTGGTGAGTCTGTGGGATGGCCAGATTTTCCACCCAGGATATTATGCTGCACACTGAAAGGTACAAATGGTGCCGATTATTCTTCCAATTGCAGAAGAAGCTCCCTGGGGCAATCACTGTTCAAAAATCCCAGTTGAATTGTTCCTGTGCCTATTACTCATATGCTTTGTCATGAAGGTGGCTGGGAATTCAGACAGTCACCTTCTATCAGATCAGATCACAGTCTCCAATCAATCCATTGTCTCACCTATGAAGATGTCTAGCAGGAGAGTATGTATAAAACCTAAGGAAGTGCTCCGTGTGGCCATAACAGCACAGCCCCTGTCCCCAGCTACTCCACAATTACAACTATTGGACAAACCTGAATTTAATTAGTCTGTCTAGGTTTTAGTTTAACTTTCTTATCTCTTGCCAGTGGTTTTAGTGATTTGAACTTCTAGAGAATGATAGTAGGCTAGTCTGGATTCCCCTTCTCTTCCATATGATCAGACAGCTTACAGAAATCTCTGAAAAGGTCCATCAATAATCTTCATGAATTGAGACAGATTTAAGTAGGAAAAAAAGAAATAAACATAAAAGGAGAAAGCAGACATAAGGCTCTGAGCAGCTATGAAAACAGACATGCACTCCAGGTAGCTGTCAAGACTTAGATGAAGCCATTTTCATCTTTTACTCTGAGTGCAGTGGAGCCATCTCTTCTTTATGTTGAAGATCACAAAGGCCTGGGGATGTAGAAGTAGCAGTTGCAATGTTAAAGGTCATTTCATACAATGTTAAAGGTCATTTCAGCCCTTCTCCTGCTGATCCATGTCATGTTGTTGGCAACCACAGAGATGGAACTGCAGGGTAAGTTCAGTGTCCTGAGGGACTCCTCAGAGTACTACAGACATTTGTATTTGGACTTGCCTTGTTTAACATCTTTATCAATGATCTGGAGGATGTGACAGAGTGTACCCTTATTAAGTCTGCACATGACACCTGAAGTGAGGCCTGGTTCATATACTCAATGTCAGGGCTGTAATACAGACAGTCTAGAGGACTGGGTTGACAATTTTGTGTAACTGAGCAAGGACAAAATGCAAAGCCCTGTATGTAGGATGGAATGATACAAGATACAAGCTAGGAGTGTCTGGATGGGGAGCAGCTCTGCAGAAAAGGCCCCTGGGGACCTTGGTGGGCAGTGAGTTGAGTTGAGCCAGCAGTGCCCCTTGCAGCAATAAAGGTCAACAACATTCTTGGGCTCTGTCAGCAGAAACACAACCTGTTAATTGAGTGAAGTGATTATCCTCCTGTACTCCGTACTTATTAGTCCACATCCAGTCTACAGCATCCCATTCTGGGGGGCCCAGTGCAGGAAAGATGCTAATAAACTGCAGAGAGTTCAGTGGAGGCCAACAAGATAGTCAAGTCTTAACCAGATGCCCTGTGAAGAGATGCTGGAGCTGAGGAAGCTGGGCTTGTTCAGCCTGAAAAGAGATGGTTTCTCAAGGACATAACAGCCACCCCCAGTGCCTCTGGGGAGGGTATCAGTGGAACAGAGCCAGGTTCTTTACATCAGTGTGTGGTAGAAGGATACGAATCTGTGAGAATATGTTGAAACAAGATAGGTTTAAGCTGACTCTTAAGAGAAACTTTTTCCCCATGAAGGTGGTCAAGCAGTGGAGCAGGTTGTTCAGAGAGGTTGACTAGTCTTCCTTGGGGTTTTTCAAGACTCAGATGGATAAATCAAAGAGCAACCTGGTCTGATATCAGAGCTAATCCTGGTCTGAGCAGGACGTTGGACTAGAGACCTCATGAGGTTCTTTCCCACCTGAGTTGTTTTATGAGTGTATGATTGTCTTGGAAGGCAAGTGATTGCTGGCTGCTGTCATAAAATAATTTTCAATCTCAATATTTCAGTTTGCCTATTGATTTCATACTAATTCTCATCTCTTCATATCTTATCAAAACTGTATCTTTGTTTTTCAGGTATTGTCAGAATTTAGTCTCTGCACTTGAAGGTTATAAAAGACTCAGTTTTATTACTGTTATTATTTTTAATCTTGAATTTTGTTAGCACTAGGTGTGTGTCTTTAATTTCTATTGAGCTTGACAATTTTATGTAGCAAGCTGTCAATGGGCTTAGTTGTCTATGGCAACAAAGCCTAGACCTCCACATGAAAGTAATTGCTATTCTTTACCCTGATTCCACTGTTCTATCCACCTGAATATGAGCATCTGATTCAGAAAGTTAGCAGCAGTCACAAGTGACTAGTAGTCATGAGAAAGTGGGAAAATGGGTCTCAACACTTCCTTGGCTTGACTGACTGAATAGAGCAACAGGGTATCAAGTTCAGAAATTGCTTGCCTGTCAACTTGCACTGTGTTCTACTTGTACTCTAGTGAGAGGAAATCTGCTCAGTTGCTAACTTTTAATTTGTTATTATTTCTTGGTTTTGATAATAATATAAATTTAATTCTTTATATAACTTGGATATAGGCTTATGTGGCCAACCTTGTAGGATTAATAACTAAAGATCTGAATTTAGATTGAACAGATTATTATTTTTCTTTTAACAATTGATTGATAAATATTGATAGAATTGTATTGATAAGCCATAGTGGTAAACCTACACTAAATTGAAATGGCTTTTGAAATGGTAATGTTCTTCAAAATATGAAAGTACACACTATAAGATTCTCTTTCCCCTATTTCTCTACCTGGGACATACTCATGATGATGTCACTGTAAAGAAAGCACACACGAAACAACATATAATATGCGTATGGTGTCACTAATGTAACTGATGGACTTGAACTCACTATCTTTACAAAATGACATTGTTACCAAAGAATTGAATCTTTAAATAATCATAAAATCATAGAATTCTTTGAGTTGAAAGGAACCTTAAAGACTATGTAATTCCAACCCCCGCGAGACCAGGTTGCTCTAAGCCCCATCCAACCTGGCCTTGAACACTTCCAGGGAGGGGGCATCCACAACCTAACTGAACAACCTGTTCCAGTGCCTCACCACTCTCTGAGTGAAAAATTTCTTCTGAATATCTAATCTAAATTTACCTTCTTTTCGTTTAAAATCATTGCTCCTTGTACTGTCACTACAGTCCCTGATAAAGAGTTTCTCTCCTAAGGGGGACTCTAGTCCCAAGGGACTCTAATAAGCACCATGACTTCTATCCATCTAAACTAGCAGTTACCATTCATTAACTTACCTCTGTTGGATTAGTGTTTGGGAGCAGAGGTGATATCCACAGCTCAAAATTCCTTTAATTCCCTATCATTTTTTTATAGCACTTTCCTGTGGTTCTTGAAGAAGAATGAAATGAGGCATCTAATTGCAATTTAGAATTCATTATCCACTCCTTCTACAGGCTACCACAAATTAGCCAGGAGAGGCCAATATCAAATCATTTGGAGAACCTGGCAGAATACCAAGAGTAAGAACAATTACCTGACTTGGAGAAAATAGTAAGAAGTTTGCGTAATGAATTATATAGTTCCTTAAATTAATTTCAACACTTCTGTCCATAAACAGAATTTTAGGTAGTGCTACTGAATATGTAGAGCCACAAAGGAATGCTTTTTAAATTAATTTCAGTCATAAGAATTTGAGGTTTTGCATTAACAGCCAAGAAAAGAGCATTTTCCTATAGGATTTTTTAAGTTTTCCCTGAAGCGTGAATAAGCTTTAATACATACAAGTACTGCATATAAATTAGCAATCACATCTAAAAGCAATGGACTGAAAAGAGGGCCTTTTAAAAGGTGACGTTTACTTCATCAAGGAAGTGTTCTTAATTGTCAGTAAGTTTATATTTTACTAATAATTTACTATGTTTTTTGCAGAGGAAAATTGCAATGAGTTCTTTCTAAATAGTCAAGATGCATCTAAAATATCCATCTTAAGTAAAAACAAGGCTAAGAGCATTAAATTTCTCCTGAAAGCATGTTTCTGTTTCACTGACTACTGTGCATTTCCAGGTGTCCCAGATGAAGCAGATGTATGAAGACAGATAAGCTGTTATGCATTTTAACCAGGTGTGAGCTATTTCTGGGAAATTAGATGTAACTTGGTGCTTTCACAACTAGCCGGTTGCTTGCTATTTATTTTATTTTATTTTATTTTATTTTATTTTATTTTATTTTATTTTATTTTATTTTATTTTATTTTATTTTATTTTATTTTATTTTATTTTATTTATTTCCCCCAACAACTGAAGAAACAGAGAAAAGCACCAAGACTGAAACGATGAAAATCCATTCTGTACTAAGAGAAGAAATTCACAGTTGTGACTTCTTTGATTGCTCCTTTGGTACATGCTCTTGTTATGGTCAAAATGCTTGGCTACATGGGTGGATATGGACAGATCCTGAGTTCAGTGCTGGCTTGTCAAGGGCACCATTATCCAAGTAACAAGTAACAGGATATGAATTTGCCAGTTAGCAGATGCATGGTTTGGATTTTCTGACCAACCCTGTTAAGCACATACTGAATCAGAAACATACCCTAGGATGTGAAGGAACACTCATGAAAGGCTGAATAAAAGAGCTACATTATATGTCTACTCTTGTATGCTGTGTGATTCTGTATTTTTCAAGCTGTGCCATTCTATGGGAATCTTATTTTCAGTTCACCTACAAGCAGTATATAAGCAAACAGCCACATTTAGGTATGTAAATCTACTGAAATTTGAATAACACTTTAGAACATTAAAGGAAATAGTACTTCATTAGTAGGTTGTCACCTCTAATGTTTTAAAACAGAAAAAACAACAACAACAACAACAGCAACAAAACTCTACAGTGAGATATCTAGTTTGTTTTGCCTTCTCTCATTAGAATACACACATTTTTCATCTTGTAGAATATCTTGAAGTTAACATGCTAAAGAGTAAAATGTTACACTTTGAATGCTTTTGTTCCCTATCCAAGAGTCCTCCGGCAGCAACCTGATGCCAGCTACATTTTCAAAAGTCCCCTCTTCTCCTTATTGAAGATAATTGGAAGCATCTGCTCCATTATCAAAGTGTACACTACTGTGCTTATAGCTATAGCTGAAAACTGTGAAAAGAAACTGCATCATATCCAAACATCTCTTCATCTTTCCAGCTTCAATATAATTTCCTAGCTCTGATCATGTACTGGAGTAAGGAGATGGTTATTTTAAGTAGTCATTCCTTGATTTATATCAATTTGAAGAAATTGCAGAACTGTAATTTTCAAGTCAGTTCCTTCTTTGCTTGCTACCTGTGAAGTAAAAATTATGCACTTTCCAAAAGAGGTTCAGTCAGTCACTGAACTCAAAAGAGTTCAGTGGCTGGTGGTCAGTGATAAATTCCTCTGCCATTCCTGAAATTTTGTAAGTGTTACAGCTTGGCTCACATGGTAGCAGAAATTCTGTGGTGTAGAAGACCCTCAGTCTGAGAGGTCTGTTCATTAAAATAATCAATCTGTGCATGTCATTCCCTTTGGTTTGTGAGGATCCTGTCAGGCTGACTGCCCAAAAACAATCAAAGAAAAGAGATTACTACACTTTTAAAGGATCCTGTAGGCTTTTTTCTAGTACCATATTTTGCAACTGTTGCTGGTCACAAGGGTCAAGAACCTGACAGTGGGGGTTGTCTGCATGGGCATATTCAGTGAGTTTGTGAGAGAGAAGCATAAAGTTTTAGTCACAGACATAAGGGTGAAATAGGATTTGCAGCTCTGCAGCAGAGGCTGCTTTTCTGTCTGCACAGGAGACTGTGCTTGCCTATAGGTGGTAGTTCCTATTCAGAAGAGTTCAGACACAAAATATACAGATTGTTGTTGCATGAGAGCATTGCACAAAGAGGGCAGAGTTAATGGAGTTTGAAGGCTAGTTCAACTGTAGCCTTCTCGCTTTTGACAAGTTTTACAGTTGCTGTTCTTGTAACAGATTTCAACATCCCCCAAAACACAGATAACTTTAGTCTAGGTTGATAAAGAATTTTTAACACTGAGAATGATTAAGATACTTTAATTTATGTCTACTAATGAATTAGTTGTCCAGCCTGACATAATAGTTAATGAGTCCCATACCAGTGAGTCTAGTAAGCGACTCAGCTAACCTTGGCATAGAGACTAGTAGCTAGTCTGATTCCCTCCCTCTGCTGGCTATGAAGAGACTTCAGACACCTGTCTCTAAGATAGCAACATCTAGTAGATAACTAGAACTGTCTGCCTTCATTTGCAAAATTGCATGCCTGCCTGAATCCCCTGTCACTGTTGCCATGAAAGGGACCTGCTTTTGTAGGAGTTAATGGTGCGGTACATGACTGCTTGGGGTGCTACAGTGAGAAGTGGGTGATGCTGGGGGATTTCTAAATACTTCTTCCTACTCCTGGGCACTTATCTATGAAACAAAGAAGATGAAAATATCTTTTCATGCTCTTCTTACAACACAAAAGCCTTTCTATCACCCTCTCTTTCTTTTTAAGTAATTACTGTTTTGAAGCCACTAGCACATGCAGAGTTGTTCCAGACTTGTGAGTGGCAAGCAGCAATTTAAAGGGTGACTGAAAGCAGTCGTGTTTTAGCCTGAACTACACATCTAACCCCTTTTTGGCAAGCCTCCAAGCCATGTCTCCCATCCTTCTACTGTCCTGGAGGTTCTCACTGCTTCCGCATACGTACTTCTGTGTTATCTGACTCCTTTTGACTTTTTCCTTCACTTACACACTTCCCTCATGAGTGCCACAACTCATCTTCTAATCCTCTATGCCTTAAAGCCAGCATTTGCTGACATAATTTCTTTTTCTTGAAAATAATGTGACCCCATTGTGAACTTCCTCCTGCAGAGGACATTTCTACAAAGTAATATTTGTTAGAAGCTTCAATCAGCTGACAGATTGCAGCAAGTAGCTTCTTACTCTGGATATATTTGCCAACAGTCATGTTCAAGTGACCCTGCTTGGGGCTGGGAAAAGCTGGCTTAGTGAATGATGCACATTCATGTAAATCAATCAGATCAAAATGCTCTGTGGTTAGGAAGGGTATTTCTACACAGACAGATGCATACAGGTGCAGTCCATCTTTAGTCCTGAAGATGCATACTCCACCTGATGTGTTATGCTTCTTTGGAAAGTCTAACATCATACCAGCTTGGCTATCTGCTGTCCACTAAAGAAGAGGATTTATGTGAAAAGAAACTGCATCAGTTTGCACGATTAATCTTATTATTGTTTTGCTTTGATATTCTTTCAATATTACTGTACTATCCAATAGTCCATCTCCAGCTCTGCTTTCCTTGCTGGACATTCAAAAACATTTTCCATTCTAATGTTTCTCGGCTATTGAATGCTCTTTTGTCAAAAACACAAGCAGGTCTAGCAGCCAGTCTTCTGAGGAGTAGGCTAACACTCAGTTAAGGCACTTTAAGGTTCAGTGCACCAAACCCTCTAATGGCCTCCACAATTTGAATACAAAAGAAGTGGTGAAGACCAGATTCCAGGGCTGCTGGGACCATGTACCAGATCTGCTCAGAGGTGATAGAGAAAAAGTGAAGAGTCAGAAGATCCAGAACTGCATTCCTCACCTATGTCCAAGACTACCAATTACTCATGATTTCTTTTTCCACAACTCTTGTCTTCATTAATGGTTGGCAGGATCAGACTACAGGTAATATTTTCTTTGTATTGTGGAGAAAAAGTCAGTATAACCCAAGTGCATCATTTAATAGCTAAATGGCTTTTCTTGCATAACAACTCATTCTTGTAAATTAATCATGTTCCAACAGCCTCACTCTAGGCTAACTCAACTTACCATCTTAACTCATTTTCCATGTTCTGAATGTGGAAACATTAAATCTAGGTCAATATTTTCAGTAAATTCAATAAATTATTCACAGAGTCAATTATTTTCTCAGGATCTTTTGTACCACAAATTTTCTACTTCATACCACAAAACCATTTTAATATTCAAGGAAAGAAAGCATTCCCATCTGCAAAGGAATTGCACAGGCATGCATCCGAATTTAACATCACTGGGTATAACACAGCAGGGAGTACGTGAATTTCACCCCATCACACATTTGATTATCATCAGAATGAGATGTACTTGTGTCTATATCATCTTATTCACAAAGTCAAGAAGGTGAAAATACTCCATTAATGCAATAAGATTTGTATATTCCTAGAAGCAAGAAGTTGTTAAGTTATTTGCCTAACATTGGCTAGAAATTGAATATAGCTTCTGATTACTTGTCCGGTCTTGTATATCAAAATGTGCTCATTATGATTTAGCAAATTGTAGTTTTTTACTTATTTCCATTTTGATTGTTGAAGCTTTTATGTAGAATTATAAAAATCAAAACAAAGGAAAATTTAAAAGTAAAAAAATGATAATATTCTCTTTTCTTCATTAGATTTATGGGCTTTTTACAGAGATGAGTTGTAAGAAAAAGTTGAATGAAAGGTATGGAAATCTGACATGCAAAGATTAATAAGTGGTTCTAAGAATAAGAGCCGGGCAAACCAGAGGAAGGCAAGAACACAAATAGGATGCAAAGAGATGGTATGGAGGGCACACTGGAAGGCTTGACAGCATGGGGAGGGGCAGATTTAGACAAAATGTCATAAAAAATTCACAGAGCTCAACCACATTAGATCAAAAGGTAAAAGGAAATCTTCCAGTAAAATCCCATCAAAGTTGACATGCTCAACATGCTGTTCTTTGCAAAGCTATCCCCAGCAGCTGTACTGGTAATGAATGACTTGAACTGAGATGCTGCTGTAGAAGTTTCTGTCGTATTGGCAAGCTGATGCTCATTGGCTGTGGCAGGTGTTGTTGAAACTGGCAAATGTGTCCTACTCTGCCTGTCAAATTTACCTTTCCTTTTCCCTTAAGTGTTCCATTTGCTTTCATCACTGTCACATCCGTCTTCCAAATCAGGTCCTCTTCCTCAGCTGCACTCTTAGCAAAAACTCAGGCACATAGGGCCATGCAATCAGAACCTCTGATCCCACTCACTTCCAAAAATTAAATATTTTCCTCCTCTGCAGCCTTGACCTGTTAATGGTGGTCATGGGAGGAGTAAACTGTTAGTGCTGCTCCACTGAGTCTGGATTTGAAATGTTCAGCATGCCATTTGTTAGAGCTGTAATTATTAATGGGCTTTTTAAAAAAAAAAATCATTGCTGACATGCGTTATTTTTTTCACAGCTTTAGTTCTGATGACTAAGGAACTGCCAGAAAGAACAGATACTGTTTTCACAGTGTTACACTTGGACGTGTTTAACCAGCAGTTTTTATTTCTGAGTTGAACAAACTCAAGAGCCCTGCTTTTAACCAGTTTTCCAGTTATACTGACTAATGTACAGAGAAAAGAGATGAAGTACCAACTAAGTCCTAATAAAATTAGATGCTTCTGAAATTAGAATATATGACTTCCTTAGTTCTGAGTCTTTTCTACAAGCCATTCTGTCAGGGCTTATCTAATTACATAATATTTTACACAATAAATGCAAGCATTGTACTTTGTTGGCATATCTTACATCTCTATTAGAAGAAACTAATTAGACCATATTTTCCATGTAGAGAACGAGTATGTGCTAGCTGAACTGACATACAAGGAGTTGAATGTTATAGCAATTAACAATGATTTGGTGTACAATTTTACATTTGGGATTTGAACTTCAGTGGTAACAACACTAATGATGTACATACAATGTCTTCCACTAAACCACTGAGTTTTGGGGATAGTGAACCTTAAGCTTAAAGGTGCTTCCCTTCCTCAGACCTAAGGTGATGAGACCATATACTAACTGTAGCGTGGCTTCATTCTCAATTGTCACCCAAGTGCTTCTATAATGCAAATATTAATCTCTAAAACAAATTAGGAGATGCGTCATGTGCCAATTCTATCCAAAGTGCGGACACATCATGAACAACATGGCAAATCTTAGCATGGCTTCAAGTACATTTGCAAAGCAGGCTATTAGAAGCAGTTCGTTTTGCTTAAATGGCATAAAAGGTTGAGTTTATTCTAAGCTCTATATTATGGTTGACATTTGGAATTTAGTACAAAACAACAGGAACAAACTAGAAGATAGCTCTGGTGCCTATTCATAGCTGGAAAAAGTCCTCAACACACTACAGACAGGGACATTTCCTGTCACAGGACACTCCCACCAAGAGAGAGAGATTGGGAAAGTCAGGGATGACAAATTAAATCCCTGAAACACTTCTTTTTGAGAGCAGGACAGGAAGTGGTGAGAACAGCCGTTTGCTTTTACTTTGAGCATTTCAGCTCTAGGGAAATGAACAAATATAGTGTGAGTCGTATTGGTAAGAAGTGAGTCATTGATCCATTTTGTTGATTAAAGCTTCAAAGTACCCCTCAAGAAGGAAATAAACTCTTGAATCTGGAGTTTCATCCCCAGGTGGGGCAAAGTATGAAGCACACAATTCTTTTCCTGCAGCTCTATCATTGTACCCGACCATGTGAACCACTGTAAAATTGTGAATTGAAATATGTAATGGAAAAGAAATAGTCAAGGAATGACAGATAATTAACTCCAATTACCAACTACCACTTTTACTTTATCTTTGTGATGTCTGATTTGGTGTTATTATTATGGTCTCTTGATTTCACTGACTCAGTCTGTCGAGTGCTACAAATCCTTGCTGAATGCTTTATCTTTTAGAAATGCAAGGAAGATATAGGCACATTTCCCTCATGGCATAACTTGCATGTAAAAATGCCTCTTGTGTGTTTTCCTTGCTATTGACTTGATGCAGAATGAATAAATGCCTCTGCAGCATCCTATTTGCCCAAGGCAGTGCTTGCTTCAGGCAGAAATGAGGAGCTAAGTGGTGAGTCTGCTAAAACCAAGGTTAGGGCCAAAAGAGAGGACATGAGGGTCAGAGAACACAACCTGTCGTTGCTTGACAAGTTGTCCAGTGTGGCTGCGTGTCAGCTGCAGGTTCATGATGGCAGCAGTGTATTCCTTATCCTGCTCCTTAGTACCCTGAGTAGGCACCAAAGAGCCCCAGCAAGGAAGAGGGACTGCTGTAGCTGTATCATTCCCATTCATTAATCTTTAATTAATTTAATTAATTTAATTCATGAACCTGGTTGTGCCAGGGAAGTTTTAGGTTGGAAATTAGGAGAAATTTCTTCTCAGAAAGAGTAGATAGGCATTGGAACAGGTTGCCCAGGGAGGTGGTGGAGCCACCGTCCCTGGGGATGTTTAAGGAAAGGTTGGATGTTGTGCTTAGTGGGTGACATTGGTGGTAGGGGGATGGTTGGACCAGATGATCTTGGAGGTTTTTTCCAACCTTAATTATCCTGTGATTTTATGATCATTTTTGCATCTTTGAAATCCAGAGCAGACCAGATTACCATCTGTGAACTTTCTCAGGCTATTGAACAGAAGAAAAAAAAAAAAAAGTTTCTGGTCCAACTCAGGCTGAGTGAGAGTGGGGTGGTATTTTTCTGTGATTTCAGAGCTGTCTAAGTAAAATGGGTTCAGTGTTTGACATGGGGTTTATTTCTTCCTCAAAAGAGTGTTTAATGTTTCTGGGTTTTTGAGCCTTCCTTTATGATATATAAAAATATATATCATATATATATCATATATATATCATATATATCAATATATATAAAAATAGTGAAAAGTAACAAGAAATAGACAAAGAGAAAAACACATCCTTGAGAGAGGAGGGGGTAGAGAATGAAGGAGGAAAGGGAAATGTCAATATAATCAGCACGGCAGAGATGGAGCTGTTCCAAGCCTGTATGAGAGTGACTGGTCAGTCAACTTGATCTCTGACTTGTCAGGAGTGCACAACCTAAGCCATCATTCACTAAGAATACACTGTTCTTCTTACATTGACTTCATTTTTATAAAAGTCAGCATTTTACTTAAGAAAACTTTTACAGATGCTCTTGGGTATTGAAGAATATCTGCCTCGCCAAAAGAGTAGCCTTAGGTTTCTTGTTATTCCCAGCCTCTGACTCCTTGCAATGTCATCTATCATCTTTCAAATTCTTCTTTTTTTTTTTTTTTCTTAGAATGTGACTTTACGATTAGTTTTTTTTTTTCTTTCTTTTTTTTTTTTTTCCCTCTCTTCTGTCCAGAAGCTTTCATATTTTTCTCCTTCATATTGAAGTAAAAAGTTTTCTCTTGTTGTTTCAGTACAGCAGCCTTTATGTTTCACTTTCTATTTCAGCAGTGTGTTGTATTTAATAGGAGACATTTCCAGAAGGGCTGAGGGTCAGACTTTCAAGTTTGCAGCACTTAACAGCTGCATATGATTGAGCTGAACATCCATTCAGACAACTATAAAGATTCCCTGCTTCACAGCATGCTAAACTTGACCATGCAACACAATGCATTGCTGTGTTATGGATTCCTGAAGCAAACCCTGGTGAGCAGAAGCAGTAGTTTGAGACTAAAATCAGGATTTCTGTGTTAGAGCTTCTGTTCTACATGATTTTGCCCCTCCAAAATTGATTCGGGCCAATATTGCCCTGACACTGTAATATTGTCCCTTGTCCCTTCCATGTGGGGAACTTACATTAAAACTTACTTTAAAGCTGAGATGCAAGAAGCACTTTTTCTTCTCAGTTTGCTGCACGTTTTGAAATAGTCTGTCTTCTGTAACAATGTTCACTTCCCAGTCTCTCCTTCTGGTCTTGAAGGTTGCACAGAAATTGTGTGTCACTGTAATCATCAACTGCCTGACTCTACATACCTGGCTTGTACTTCTTGACTAATGTGGTTACCATTTTGCTTAAGACTGAAAATAAAAATTCTATTGAATCAGAATCAAAGTCATTGCCTTTAAAACAGAAAGAGATTTTCAGTTCCAAATTGAAAGCCTGACTGAATTCCGGTTTTGAGAAGTTTTCCTTATCATTTTATGAAAAAAATACACCAAGTATTTGGAAGGTTTTGCAGTGGACCTTCCGTTCATGACAGTTTTGTTATCACATATTCTGAATTTTGCTGCATTTTTGCTGCTACCCATGCAAAATGATCAACTAATTTTGCATAATGTGTCCACAAATAAAAGCAAAAAAATAAGCATTTTATAAATCATCTGACATTCTATCAGCATGCTGTTTTCTGACTTCAGATGACTCATTGTCATATTCATTTGTTAGCTTGTTCATCTATTAAATAGAACATGCTCTATAGCAAGTGACCCATTTCATTTTCAATTCTAATTTTGCTTTTTTGGAACATCCTAGTCTGATTTTTTTTTTCTAGTGTGAGTGCCAAAGGTTAATACCTTACATTTAGACATCTAAACAAAAGAGGGCCACAGTAACTTCTAAATAAACAAAGCAATTATAATATTGCAGCTACAAGCATTTCTTCTCTTAACTTTCTATAAATAAAAACTTTCCTTAAAGATTTTGATGCATTTCTGTCCTGGGCTAATACTATTTATAAAAAGTTACTCACAAATTCAAATAATTCCAAAGTTATGAGTAACAAGATAATTAGATAATTTTCATAGAAGTCTTCATATTTTTAAAATTTGTAGGTATTTTGTTCAAATTAGAACACCTGATTACACACTGACACATAATATAAGTACAAAACACAATTTATATTAGATATTCTTGCAGAATAAATAGATCTTGATTAACACACATGGATGTAATGTGGTTATCAATGCCATTACAAAACATACACTTTAATAGTGTTCAAAATTGTTGATGTTAGGCAACCTCTGTAACAGCTTTAATATTTTATAGTAATAGTATTGCATTGATTTCCTTTAGGTATTTTTCTCCTCTTTATTGAGCTTATGAATCTGCTACAGGTTCTTTGCTGTTTGTGTCCAATGCCTTTTCAAGATTGGTGTGTCTTCTCTCTCATTCCACATATTGTTTTTTCAGCTCTCTCCCTTCTCTTCCAAGAAGGCCAGCATAAATAAACAATTTCTGAGGCCATAAAGGCTGTGTAAAATGTCTGAATGACAAAGTAATGAACACTCTTTGTGACTGGAGTCAGCACAAGTATTTATTGCTAAGCAACAAAGACTGATGTCAATGAGTTTTGCCAAATGCAGATGGTGAGTAGGTTTGTTGAAAAAAATGAAATCACTCTAACATAACTCTTTACAGCAGATTATAATATAATAGAAATAAAATGCACTCAGCTGGTCAGAATGAAGGGCTCCATAGAAAGGGATGAGGTTAATTTAATAACAGTTTCTGCTGGCTTTGCTGTATTTTAGGGAGTTGTTCATATGTGAGATTACTCCTAACTACCTCTTCTGAAATCTCAACAAGAAAAGACTTAAGGAATGAAAGACTTCTGCAGAGTTTCCTTAAAGTGCCAGCCTTCTCAAAAGCTGCCATTCCAAACATTATTGAGAATAAAGGAAAGAAACAATATATGGTACCAGGTTTTTGGGCAGGTAGTGTTTGGAACATGAAAGTACATTACTGGTCAGTTTAGCTTCTTACAGTGTAAATGACTTTTAGTCCTACTTAGTGAATGCCTTTGTGTTATTTCTCTGAACAACTCACCAGGTGTGACTGGTGGGCTGGGATTGATGATTACATCACTGCAAAGCTGAATGCATTCACTTCAGGGAATGTCCAACAAACTCCTTTTATCCCTGTGTGAAAACAGATCTGCTGCAGTGAAGAACATGCTCATTTTTCTGCTTTGAGCACGGAGATGAAACATGGTAATCTTTATGCATATTCTTTAGGCAGAGCTCATTGTCAAAATCAGATGCAAATTTTTCTTATTCCCAGAGAGAGTGGACAAAAGCATACCTTAGTCCAAAACTGTGAGATGTCTTGCCTCTCACAGTGGTATGCCTAATCTGAAGAAGATGAAACCAAATGACTGTTACCTAGCACTTAAGTACAGTGCTGGAGGCAATATAATCTGATTCAGTAAAAAAATGGCTAAAATCATTTGCCGTAACTCACCTTGAGTGCAACTTTCTTCAGGAAGCAGCTACCTCCTTAGCTGGAAGCCATCTCACCCATATACTTTTCTCATCCTCCCAGAAACAAGCTGCTCATACTCAGTTTGACAGATCAGTTCTGCTGCCCAGCTCCAATCATCCCTTGTCTTCTTTGCACAGAGGATCAATGGCTGGCCCAGACTTTTTGGTCTTTGGCCCTGAGCTGATGTTCCCAGTCTCTACAATGAGTCAATCTTGCTGGCCTATACCAATAATAATATTAGTGCAAAGGCTGGAATAGTAGCCCACATATGATTAGTATATTAAATGGCTTGGTGATTGCCATAAAGTAAAACACACACACACAGACCCAACAACCCTACATTTTGTTATAGAAGGTGGACTAACTTGCTTCGAAGCAAAGATCCTACACCTTGGGTAACTCATTATACAAGTCTTTTGTCTGTGAATGAAAAATGAAATGTGTATGAAAATTACTATCTTAGCTTGACTGAAAGAAAATTCACTCATGCCTCGTGGCACTTTGCTTAGCTGGGGAAAAAAAAATAAATTACTTGAAGTTATTTTTATTTCTGTTAGTTGTGTTAGGCAACCAGCCATATCATGTCATCCAGCCACAGTAGAAAGACATGAGGGACTGTTAAATTGGAATTAGGCAAATTCATTTGACAAAAGTAATAATCAATTTTGACTAGTAATTCCATTTGGGAAAGGTTTTGGGAAAGGTTGTATTTTTTTTTTTTTTTTGCCATTTGTTTTGCCACTTGATATGCTGTTGGTATTTTGGGCTTTTTCTAGTTTGGATCTATTCAGATTCAGTTTTACTTTTTGTGAATGTTCAAGTGCTATTATGTTTAAATGACTTTTTCAGAACTTGAGGTATTCAAGGATTGTTTACTTCTGCAGTTAAATGCTGGATATTTGCTGACCTGGTATGTTTCTGGTGTCCCATCAGGCAAACAAAACTCCTAAACTGCAAAAAAAGGGAACTGGTGAGAGTGAGAGTGACTGATACATACTAAATGATATAACCTGATGATTGTTCCTGAAAATATATTTAAATCCAAGAAAAATCCAAGAAATCAAGTCTCAATTCAAATATTTATGATATGGTATAAAATAACATCTGGGTAATTTTAATTTTAGCTATCTAATAACAAACTCCTTTATGAATGTTTGGATAGGTGGAAATTCCTAACTTTACAAACAGTCCTATTAAAATTGGATCACCAGGCATGTACACAAAGCCACAAAATTCTGTTTTCTCCATCTCTAATGCGCTGCTGAGATATCTAGCACTTATGCCATTTAATCTTAAAAGCTATTAATGCAGTTGGTAAAGATGGAAAGCAAAATCTGAAATATTGTCAAGCCTACTGAAAGCTGTAGTCAGTCTTTTTAATAAATGTTTTTCAGAAGAAATGTTTTTCAGAAACTCTGTTTTGTTCATGATAAATGCACTTTTCCAAGTGTAGCACAGTAGATTTAGTACATAGAAAAATCTCCCATTGACAATAGCTTTATTCTGAACTTTTTATTTATTTGTGAAACAGCCAGAGTGGACAGAGAGGTAGAATAAACTTTTCAATCCCATCAAAGTTCTTTACCCTTGAATTGGTCAGACCATCTGTAGACATAAGAGGACACTTCCTTTTCCATGTCTGTTCAGCTGTCAGCCTTTCTGCTGAGCCTGGCAACAAAAGCTTAAAATATGACGGTGGAAATTAAATATTTAGCAGAGGATGGACTTGGCTCTTGAATTCCCACATGCCACATGAATTGCTAGACTGTAGGCCCTACACATAGGTGCTGATTGTTTAAAGAAAAGGAAGAAGTCCTCCAAGCCAGATCTGGAGACACTGCCATTGGCAGCCCTGGGTGTCCCCACTTGGCTGTGAGGTCAGAGAACTTCCTCAGCTTAAGCCTCCATGTCCTAAATCACAGGCAATTACTGCAGTCACAGGGCTCTTTGCAATGTTTTGGTTTCTCACCCAGTTTGTCCAGTGAGTTCTCTGGTTTTAGATCCACCTGACTACAGGAGAACTGCAGACAGGAGGAACTCCCAGCATGAGATGAATTCTTAGCAGCCAAGGACTTACAGTACCAGTTATGACACAAGGTGCCTTATAATATCCCATTGAGCATAATCCTTCTCTAAAATAAGTGTATTACAGCAAGCAGAGAGGGCCAAACTGACACCATGAGTACTTCTACCTTTCTTCCGAGGCATATTCTGTTATGATTTGAAGCCTGCACCTGATGTCTCTTGATTATGAAATTCATACTCATACTTAGAAGAACATTATCTAACACTTTACACGTAGTCTGCCCCTTAATTTTCATGACAGTAAACTTTGAATTAGAATATCATAGGACCTTAACAGCTTTATGGAATATATATATTTCTTGTCATTGTGGTCTGAATTCTGAAATAGTAGACCTCATTTTGATTTTGTCAAGAGATTTTTAAAAGGAAAACTCTTTAGACCTTGGAAAAAAACCTCCAATCATTATTACCATTAAACAGATATCAGCAATCAAGAGACAAGTAGAAATGGATAACAAGTCTCAATTTAATAGCTTTCATATGGTTATCCAAACCATGGAATCAAGATCTTTTAAACTGCATCTATCTATAATGTTCCTTGCAATTTGAATTATGTCATATATTAGGAAACTCTTGTCTAATCAGCTCCCTCTGTATTCATGTGATAATATTGCCCAACAAGTATTGATCTCTGAGCAGATACTATTGATCACTTTCAACTAAAAGCATATAAAACAAAGGTCCTTTAAAAATCAAATTTTCCCCTTGAATTAAGGCATAGTCTGAAAAATTCCACCGAGTAAAAGAGCCAGTTGCAGTGAATATATTTCTTACTTGTTAATAGAGAACAATGTTAGCATATTATAGTACCCTTAGAATAACTCAATATATTTAAAAATATTAAAGTATTATGAGCTATTAAAGCCCTGATGCTGATTTCATGTATGTATTTTTTGGATGCCAGATGGTATTGTTGAAATGTTGTGAAATGATCCAGTTCTGGTGTGAAGATGAAGAATTTTGAAAGTCTTATTTTATTCTGATTCCTCTTGTCCAGGATGTGTATAGTTACCCCATATCACATTAATAAGAGGGATACAATGCATACCATGGTGTTATGGAATTTGAGTACATTTCTCTTAGAGAAAACAGGGAAGATTACTTGAGAATATGACTGTCAGATACTTCTGAATGTGGCCCCAGAAGTCTTCTGGTAAATCTGATTTCAAAATTCAAACTTTCAGCTATGTCAAGATGTGTCAAATGAAAGTGCTTTTATTTGGCTCCTTTGATGTGCTGTATATTGAATTGTCTGATAACTCTCTAACAAATTCATATCTTGTCTTTTTAGAGAGATGGAAGAAAATAATGGGCCTCAAGGGGAGCACCTTTCAGAATAAGCATGTTTTCTTGGTGTACTCTTTGAAAAGAAAACAAGGAAAAGTAAGTAGAAGCAGATGACATTATATTTCAGAAATCCACCTCTCAGAATTATTTCACCTAAAACCTCAATAATTCAGGTAACTTGTCTGCAACAGAATTTATGTATGCTATTAGGCTGTGAGCTTCTGTATCTGTTGCCATGAAATGTTTGAGAGAAATTAAATCATGATTTTCAATTAAAATCAGTGATATTTAATAATAATAAGTCACAACAAATATTTTGCATTGTTTCATATTGAAATCTGGCTCTTGACAGAGATCTTTGACAATCGGGTGATTAGCTTATGAAGGGAAAAAACAAAAACAAAAACAAAAACAAACATAAACAGAGATGGATGCTGGTATTGATATTTGTGCTGATGAAAATTAGGATACAGAAATTCCAGATATACTGAAATGCCAGAATTTTGATTGACTTAAAAAAAAAATAAATTCTGAAGCTTTAAAACTTTCTAATTCAATAACTTATAAAGGTCAACAGTTTAGCTGCTTTTTTTTTTTTTTTTTTTTTAATGTCAATACATTTTATACCTCTGCAAGATTCAGCCTTTACAAATATGTATCTTGCTTAAAAAATAGGCAGCTATAGCATATTTATTAACTTGTTTGCATGTTGACATGCACAAAGCAGGTTAGGAGCTGATCTCTATGTATGTGTGTATGATTTTTGTGTGCATCTTCTCTACTTTCTCAGCATTCTGAATTTCACTCTGAAGCTGCAGCACAAGGGTGCCCTTGTTGCAAGAAGCAGAGCTGGAGGAACTGGGTTTGCGGCTCCTGCTGTCACAACAGGATGAAGGGAGAGTAACTGCTGCTGCAGGAAAGGAGGTCACCTGAAACTACCTATAAGTCTTTTTCAGAGGTAGCAGCCAGATAGTTTTGCAAAACTTAAGAGCAGATGAAACAAGCAGATGTGCCACAGTTGTTTGGCTACCCTGGCCTTGTTTGCCTAGGCCAAAGTGGTCCCTGTTACCAAACTCTGCTATTCCAGGTAGCTTGTGGCATGGTTCTGCTAGTTCATGCAGGAAGTGATTTAGTACTTCATGAAGAGAAAAGACAAATCTTCCACTTCCTTTATGAATTCTACTGCTGTGTTGTTTACATCGAGAGAATGGTAAGACTATAAGAAAATAAGCAAAGAATCTTCAGCTCAGGAAACATCCAGAGAAACAGGAGGTGATGGTAATCTTTTATCCAAAAATATCATGTGTGAATACTGATGCACTAAGGTACACAAGATTTTTGAGATAAATCCTACTTTGTCCACTAATCTTTGGAAAAAAAAAAAAAAAAAATCTAAAGGAAAAAAAAAGTATCTTAATACTCCTTTAGTAATCTGAATTTACTATAACAACACCACACAGTCAGAAACAACAAAGAAATGATGGTAGAAAGCTCTTAATAATGTCTTTAAACTCCCAGAGGGTAGGGGAATGGGGTGGGACAATGACAAAAAAAACAACCACCTTGTTAACAATGAGCTCTATTCAGTGTGATAGTTCCAGTAACACATTTACTGAATCATATCTGCTAATTCTGAAAAACACCTTCTTGTGAGACAAGAATAAAAGACATGACATAAAGTACACAGTTTACACCACAGCTTTTATAGAGGAGTAGCTGCTTCTATACTCTTAAAAATGGCTCAGCTAATCAAAGCTTGGTAAGATGTTCTAATGTTGTTTGTTGAGACCAGTTAAGTTTTACATAATGATCATAACATTATTTCTGAAATTTCCACTCTCTTTATGGCACTACAACAATAGCTAATTGTCTGACTCCACAGAGTCACTGAAATATCAAAATCTCTTGAGTCCATCACTACTCTCTATCTTCCTTTGACAAAACTATGTAATGGGACACTGCTATACATGCTTTTGGGGATCCCATCACCCCAAAGTGATTTATCATTATTGTGTCTGCTTTCAGTCAAGAGCCTACTTATTTTTGTCGTGGTTAGATATTTGTACCAGACATATTTCTTATATACCAACTGTTAGAGAACATGAACATAAAGTACAGTTTAAGATATATTTCACCACATCCAAGTCAAGAAGAGAGGAGAAATGTGGAGACCTTTCCCTACTCATAGATGTAAAGGGCTATTAATTAGCTAGTCAAGGACTTTGGTTTAGCAAGAGCCATTTGCATCTCCAAGGAGTTGAAATAAAAACACTTATTTTAATTAAGAAGAATGATCAAATAGTCTCTTAGATAAGAAAGCAAAAGAATAAGTTTCAGGAAGAAAGATTAGATCTGTCAGGGTTTCCTAGAATATTTCAAAGAAGAAATGTCTTATAAGAGGTAAGATATTGTTCCAAGGGAAGAAAAAAAGAAATATGTTCCAGCTCTGTACATATATACTACACTGGTCCCCTTTAGGCCTGTGGAGTTGTACTCTAGGACTCAGCCAGACTCACCAAAAAGACAACAGCATTACAGACATTAGCATTTACATGGCTAGGACCATGCAGACCCAGCAAGTTTCTGCTTCTCCTAAGAAAAGGAATAATCTGTGGAATAATAACATGTTGCTGTGGTGAGAAAAAGACCCTTTTCAGAGTGTCAGTCATCAGGCTTATTCCTCCTGTCCCCCAAGATTAGGAGAATCAGCATTCCCAAATCCCCACATCAGTCTTGTTACTGGTGCTCAGGCTCCACCTAACTTCCATGATATAGGAAAGAAGGCCCTAATTGCTCAGCTTTGAGATGTCAAAATTAATATCTACCTACTCAAATAATGATACTTGAGCTGGTGATTGAAAATATATCAAGCATGCATAGTTTTTCATTGGAAAGCCTGTTTTTGCAGATCTCAGGCCATTTGTGCAACTCTTGTCTGAATGTTCTTCAGTTCCTCGCAGTGCTTTTGAAGGGCAGGCAGTCTTCCAGTGGCAGCATCACTAATTCCGCAGACAGGGATATTACTGCCCCTTTGTTCCCCCTCTGCTTGTATAACCACAAGCCTTTGCCTTAAACTCTTTTTCTTTGGGTTTGACTCAGCAGTCTTGCTTACCTTGGTAATTTATTGATACCTCACATTCTTAGGTGTTATCTCACTGTGGGATATGGATATATCCTATCTAAAAAGCCTTTTTTTTTTTTTTCTTTCTCCTTTTTGTAGTTCTTCTGGTGAAGGCAATGCTGCTAATCCCTTCCACCAGGGAGATAAAGAAGCATCTCACAATCTTGCAGATGGCAGAACAAAGGACTGTAAAGGCTCAGAAGCTTCGAAGTGGGACTAGTTAGGTTCATAACAGCTATACTTTTCATGGAGGTAGCTACAGAATCCACTAGAACAGCACTTCAGCCACTGTGCTGCTGCTTGCTGATAACAATATGGTCAGAATTACATTCCACTTAAACAAAAAAATACAACCATTTACAGTGGAAGCAAAAATAGGAACCATAACAGGAATCTTCTTTATTTGTAGTTATATAAAGAGCTAAGAGAGAAGATACCAGGAGGTAGAGCTTGAGAGTACATAGCTCAGTTCTTCAGGGTAAGATAAACACAGCATGTACACTGCCAATATTGTTCTCTGTGGAGATCTTTGTATCAGCCCCA
The DNA here is from genome assembly GCF_964035555.1 of Netta rufina. NCBI lineage: Eukaryota > Metazoa > Chordata > Aves > Anseriformes > Anatidae > Netta > Netta rufina. The sequence continues at coordinate 87,557,910 of NC_140125.1, read as the reverse complement.
GTGCTTCCTCTGAGGGGTGAGAGGCTCTTCAGAATATCTCAGGAATCAAAAGCAGAGAAAAGGTAACAAAGCAGGAGGGAGGAAGGAGACAGTTAAAAGCAATTAGGTACTTCCCCACTATTCAGGAACTCAATAAAAGTTTCTTGGAGCACAGCAAAACTCCCACTAGGAACTGCTCTTTTCTACCTGGGAATGGATTTCTGAAATCTTGAATAGCTCTGTAAAGGTGTCTTTTCAAGGTCAGAGGAATAAGAGAGATGTATAAGCAGAGCCCTGATATTCTGTCTTATCTTTACTTACTGTACTTTCTGCTTAGTGTCTTCCCAAAACACTGCATGACAACCCCAGAAAAGCAGCTCTGAAGAATACAGAAAGGATTTTCCTTTGGAGCTCTATTGAGACATGCTGAATTCAGCATCAGCAGATAGCTTCCCCCCAGGGTAATTATCCATGAATCCTAAATTTAATCAACATCAAATATTTTGAGATTCTGATTAGCTCTCCTTCAAAACAATTTAAATTAAAAAATGAGCCTAAGCATATACCCCTGGGGCCTGGACAGGTGTCCTCCTAAAGATCTGCTTTAAGAATAACCTTTCTTGTCAATTTAAGTTGACCCAGATGGCTTTCCACTGAAATAGGCAATCGCATCAACCATTGTGGCATTTTAACTTTGGGGGAGTTAACTTTAGCTGAGGGCAGTAATTTCCTACAGTGTTTCAAACAGATCCCCAAGAGAAATGTCTCACTGAGTGCTCTGACACAAATCATAGCCTCTTCACAATCAGCTACTGTTTAAATGAAAAATTACAGTTTAAAAACAAACAAAAGCAAAGCCACTGAAAAGTTCTGTGCTGAGATCCAAAAACACAGAGACTGAGTGCCAGAAGCACACATAAGAACAGACAAACCAGTAATTCAAAATCTGTACTTTGAAAATCTTTGTTCTGAAAGGTATGTTCCTCAAAACCAGCATTTTAATCTCTCTAAATCTTTTATAGACCTATTGTTTTTGTTAATGATTTTTTAAATATGAACTAAAGCTATAAAATGGATTTGTTCCTGTGGCACAGACACACAAAAGCTCCTGCTCATTTAAATCAGCAACAGGACTGGGCCATTTATATCTCTATAGATGTGTTTCTATAGAGATGTGCAGGAAACTGGTTATTAATAAGGGAACAAACTGATGTAGGGTGCCAGCTGGTCTTTGTAGTTCAGTTTGGGTCAAAGGACTTAAGGTAGCATAAAGAATCATAAAATCATAGAATGGCTTGGGTTGGAAGGGACCTTAAAGACCATCTAGTTCCTAACCCCCCTGCCATGGGCAGGGACACCTCCCACCAGACCAGGTTCCTCAAAGCCCCATCCAGCCTGGCCTTGAACACCCCCAGGGATGAGGTACACACAAATTCTCTGGGCAACCTGTGCCAGTTCCTTACCACCCTTACAATTAAGAGTTTCTTCCTAATGTCTAATCTAAATCTATTTTAGTTTAAGACCATTCCCCCTTGTCCTATCATTATCTACCATAGAAAAGAGTCCTTCTCTATCCTTTTTATAACACCTCTTTAAGTATTGAAAGGCCACAATGAGGTGTCCCCGAAACCTTCTCTTCTCTAGGCTGAACATGCCCAGCTCTCTCAGCCTTTCTTCATAGGAGAGGTGCTCCAGCCCTCTGATCATCTTTGTAGCCCTCCTCTGGACCTGCTCTAACAGGTTCATGTCCTTCTTGTGCTGGGGACTCCAGATCTGGATGCAGCAATCCAGGTACAACAAGTGGGACCTCATAAGGGCAGAGCAGAGGGGGACAATCCCTTCCCTTGAGCCGTTGATGCAGCCCAGGATGCAGGTGGCCTTCTGGGCTGTAAGCACACACAGCTGGTTCATGTCAAGCTTTTTGTCCACCAGAACCCCCAAGTCCTTCTCCGCAGGGCTGCTCTCAATGAGTTCTTCTCCCAGTCTGTCTTTATGTCTGGGATTGCCCCCGGCCCAGGTGCGGCACATTGCACTTGGACTTGTTGAACCTCATTAGGTTCACATGGGCCCACTTCTCCAGCCTGCCCAGGTCCCTTTGAAAGGCATCCCTTCCTTCTGTTGCAACAACTGCACCACTCAGCTTGGTGTTGTCTGCAAACTTGCTGAGGATGCACTCAGTCCCATTTTCTGTGTCATTGATGAGGATACTGAGAAACACCAGCCTCAAGACAGATCCCTGAGGTACACTGCTCATTACTGTCCTCCACCTGGACGTAGAACCATTGACCGCTACTCTCTGGATGTGGTCATCAAGCTAATTCCTTATCCACTGGATGATCCCACCCTTCAAATCTCTCTCTCTCCAATATAGAAATTGGAATGTCATGTGGAACTGTGTCAAAAGCCTTACAGAAGTCTAAGTATATGACATTAGTTGATCTTCCTTTGTCAACTGATGCAGTCACTCCATCATAGAAGGCCACCAGATTGGTCAGGCATGATTGTGATTGGTGAAGCCATGCTGGTTGTCTCAGATCACTTCCTTGTCTTTCATGTGCCTTAACATTGTCTCTAGAAGGATCTGTTCCATGATTTTTTTGGGCACAAAGGTGAGGCTCACCAGCCTGTTGTTCCCCAGGTCTTCCTTTCTACCCTTTTAAAAAATGGGAGAGAGATTTTCTTTTTTCCAGTCACCAAGGACTTCACCTTACTGCCATGATTTTTCAAACACATGTATCATGGAGAGTGGCCTGGTGACTACATCAGCTAATTCCCTCAGGACCCTGGGATGCATGTAATTAGGACCCAGAGGCTTGTAGTTTTTGAGTTGTATCAGGAGGTCCTGAACTTGCTCTTTACTTAGAGTGGGAGGGACTCAGCTCCACCAAGGAGCATCGTTGCTCTTCTTCGTGCACTAGCAGCACATTTGGATGTCAGATGGGATGCCAGATTGTGTTTAGAAACTCTAGTGAAGAGGATAAGTAGGGAATCCTGCTCTCACCTCTGTGAACTGTCAGCTACAACAGTTGTCCAGGTTACAGTTCTCCCCAGAGACTTTACTGGAATTGCACCATGTGGTTCTCCTTCCACTTTCCTTCAGTCCCCTGATACTGTGGTCCAGGTGACCATGCTGTAGCCATCCCCAGTAACGTACAGCTGGCAGGCATTGCATGTTATTCACAAAGGTAAAGCACAAAGGTACATTTGCCTCCTTTGTAGGCAGGAGCTGCAAGAGCAACAACACCCATTTGTCTAGGCTAGAGGTTCTGAGCCTCCAAGCTGTAAATCCTTGAAGCTGCAGTGATTACTTCTAAGGGTTTCACAAAAAGTAATTAAGAAAGGGAAGCTTGTTTCCAATAGGTTTACACAAAATAGGGAAGGAAGAAAAATAAAAATAAAAATAAAAATAAAAATAAAAATAAAAATAAAAATAAAAATAAAAATAAAAATAAAAACAAAAATAAAAATAAAATAAAAATAAAATAAAAATAAAAATAAATCAGTGAGGTAGAACCCTTCTGATGGTCAAAAAGCATTTAATTCTTTATTTCATGATATCAATAGAAAAAAGAAGAAAATGGTATTGCAACTTTCCTGATGTTATTGAACTTTCTGAACAAGCAATCAATAGGATTTCAGGCAGTTTTCCTGCCAAACTTAACTCTCTGTGGAAGGAGGAGTAGTTATTCTTCCTTTGACCCTCCATTGAAGGCCATGAGCAGGAGGATTGGCTCTAATTTTTCCATGCCCATAGGATTCCTTGTTCCAGCAAAAGCTGCTGCCCTTCTGTGCACTGATGTTCTGCAATGCCTCTGGCTCTCTGGAGAGCAGATGTAGGTGCACTGAGACAGGGAGTGAGAGGAAGCATGGCCAGATTGCAGCCCTGCTCCTCATGGACCTGAGAGGCTTTGCTAATACAGCTGGCCTATCTGTGACAAGGCAGTAGAGTGGCAAAGATAGGAAAGAGTTATTTCTGTGCAGAACAGGTGACAGGACCATCACTGCAGATACCCAAATCCATGGTAATATTGCCTTACAACTTCAGTATCCTTTGAAGTTCCATGCTTTTGATGATGTGATATTGGTATGATACATCCATCACACATCACCAAGGTCACATCTAGAAGATGTCACTGATGAAATGATATAATAGAACTTGAAGGCTGAAATATTAATTTTTAATAAACAATGAAATATCTTTTTTTATCTTTTTTTTTTTTTCCCTCAGGGGCTATGGGTGGTGGTGGTGGCAGCAGCAGTGCTACTGTGCAAATGGCAGCCGGTATGAATATAAAGTTTGTTATAAAGTATGAGTATAAAGTATGAAACATCATCAACAGCTAAATCATTAGGTGTATGGGAGCACTATTTACGATCTCCAACAAGACCCAAATGTATAAGAAACTTTTGTCTTAAAAGTATACATGCAAAAGAGACAAGACAGATAAAAAAAAAAAAAAAAAAAAAAAAAAAGTGTTGTTGCTTCTACGTTTTAGTCTCTTCCATTTTAGGAAAAACTCAGTTTTTATTCCAATATTTTAATCACTAATTGTCCATCTTCCAGTGCTTTCTACAATATCTATCTGAGATTTTTCTTCCCTACAACTTAATTTCTAGCTTTTTTCTCTTCTCAAAATTTTCTCAAGACAGCCTCAAATCACTTTCTTGGTTGAAGGGCAAAATTGATATTTAACACATCCTATTATTGTTTTCTCATCAGCAGCAGAAGTATTCTCACTTGATCTTCTCTCAGTTAACTTCCTCCCTCTGCAGTTGCTCCTGTAGTAGAGGTTTGAAGACGCTTATTAATTTTCTCCATGACCCAGCATTCAGCAGGGTCTTCACAGTCTTATTCTCTCTATGCTTTTTGCCTGTGAATAAGCCATACTGGTAAATAGAAATTCATCTACCCTCCTGAGGTCAGCAACCAACAGATTTATTACCCATCTACAGGTTTCTCATTTACTCCTAACTAAACAGTCTGTTGAGATGACATTCCCTCTCAGTGCTTTGACTTAACACTTTAAACTTAAGTACAACATGTCCAAAGAAGAATCCTGTCTTTCTCTTCATTACCTTTAGCTTTGCAACTGTGGAAAATGCCACAAATACTTACAATCAGGAATGGTCTTAGATTTGACCTCCCTCTCCTTGTCTACCTTGCAATTCTGTCTGCATAGCACTTCTTCACAACTGAGACTTATACCCGCATCACTCACTATCTCATTACTTACTTCCCACAATATTCTTTTCTCTGGCTTTGACAAATACCATCTTGCATTGCTTCTAGCCTGTCAGCTGCAAAGTTAGTTTTCTTAGCTCATTGTTTTGACTATGTCATTCTTCTCCTTGCATCCTATAACAACAAACATAAGCTACTCTGAGTACTTTCAAGATTTTGATTCCTCCCCACACTCCACCTAAATATATCAATTTCAAATATCCAGTCGTATCTGCAGCCAGACTGCTAGCAATTGAACATTAAAATCTAACTATTTTGCTCATTCTTTTCTGCAGGCTGAGCTGTGGACCAGTCTTTTCCACCTCAGCCAGGAGCCATGTGTTATCAGATAGCCCAAGTTAGGCTGTGATAAGGATTATTAATGAATGGCACAAATGCTTCAGTAAGCCAGTCACAGTATGAATTTTCTGATCCAATCTAAAAAATAACAACAAGAAAACAAAACAAAAACCTATATTCCCAATAATTCCAGGTCAGAAATCCTCTTAGCTGAGTAGCCTGCTTTCTACCATGCAAATATGTGAGAGTTTCTCCATTGATCTCAACAGGACTACGATGGATTTATATATTTAAAATTTGGGTTTGAATTAAAATCTGCACCCTAGAACACTGTGCAAGAAGGGGTAGCCTTTCTGCTAGAATCAGGACTTCCTGACAGTGACAAATCTCTTGATCATGCCTTTATTTCCTCTTTTGGTTTTGGAATAACTCTAGTCTGACTGCAATATTGTTCAAGAAATTATTTTCAGATAACATACTGAATGTCTCTTTAAGAAGAAAAACTGTCATTTATTTTTTTCTATCCCACAAGAAAAAATAATGTTTTCTTTTATATTTATTTCAACCTTCATATCCCCCTCAGATTGTTACTCTAACTACTGTTCTATCAATGAGAAGGGAAAGTTCTTTCAGCTTTTACATGGCTCTAGATTCATGACTTTGACTCTTCCCAAGCATCCACACTGTACAGCCAGCTGACAACAGGTATGTGACCATGCAGGGTGTGGAGTCAGGAGGATCTAGATATGATTCTGGTATTGCTCTTTGTTGCCATCATTGGCTGCAAAACTGGTACACCAGGTCAACAATGCTTCAACAGACATACCTTTCACCCTATGTTATTGCAGCCCTTAAAATCTCCGGTTGAGATTTGGTCCCAAGTTCTGGTCCCCTCAATCTCTATGAGAATGTGCAGAATAGGAATGGACAGGTGAAAAGATTTTGCAGTCATAAATAATTTGGAGAGAAGGAAGACATAGACATCAAGGGTGACAATTCAAATCTTACAGTGTTCCTCAAAAACTCGGTGCACAGTTACCTCCAAATACACCATTACTGCAGAATTACAGGTTACTATCAAGTCTGGTCTCAGTTAAAAGTCAATAATGGCTCTACAAGTCATACTCCCAACTTTTCGACCACAGGTCACAGAATTTAACAGTCATCACTGGTCACAAGCAAACATTTCTTCCTCTCCTTGCTCTCCTGATACTTTGTCGTACAATATCTATGTGGATTTATCCTACTTCTTTTCAGATAACAGAAATGTAATATACTGGATAACTTGACACTTTTTCAAGGTGTCCAATGTTACATTTTTAAGATTTGTAACAAATCTGGGTAAGGGATATATTGCCAAATTTCAGATGACTGACCAGATTTATTACCAGATAAGATTACAGATTAAAAGAAACTTATTTAAAAAACAGAAGTTTTCAGTCATGGGATAAAGTTATGAAAGATAAAATGACAATGACATAATTAAGATTGCATTTAACTGTGCACGTTCTCCCTGAATGAATTCAAACAACAGCTATGTTATACCTCATTCTCTCTTAGATTTAGTTGGAATCTTATCTTCTACTGTTGAGTTAAAATGGGTTTATTTTGTTGTGATGGTTTCTTCATTTGCCACAAGCCTTCCTTTCTCACACTCACCCCCCGCACTCACCCCAATTTGGACATGAAAAAGCACAATACAAAAGCTTAGGACCTCTTTCTGAGTCATCTCAATGCCGAACATCTCATCTTTGTAAGGAAGCTTTCTTCCTCTTTTCATGTGAGTGATGCCACACAATACTGAGGAACAAGATATTTTCTCCCCCCTCTCCTCCCTATGTTTCCATGAGGCAGATTGCTACTGTTTTTCTTAATTAGCACATTCAGCCTGCTTGTTTAACAACCATCATAAAGCATATACAAACCAATTAAAACTAGGTAACAATTTACATAATGTAGATCCAACTGCTTTTGGTTGTGTTGATTTTCTTCTATTTACATTGCTTTGTACAGTATATTGTTTAAGGTATACCTGTGAAAAGAAAGGGTCAATGGATGAAGAGGCTTCCCTCTGAAGACTACACTATTTAATGGGAGAATTCTTAGTGGACTCATGATTTGCTAATGGTTTACTCAAGCACAAAAATACAAGTGAACTACCTTTATTTGCTAAACAACCCGAAGAACTACAACAGCTCAAAGCCCAAAAGAGAACAGCATTTCCCAAGCTGGAGGAAACAGATAACAGTTTTGATCAGGAAGTAAAAAGGGAGTGAGAAGTCTTTCCTGTCTGAGTGACGGATGAAGCAATTGCTTGGAGTAATGGCCTGACTCAGAAGAGTTAGATCTGACTGCAAGGTCCAAATCCATGCCTGGAGTGCAAGAAAATATGGGACCCGACACTTCTGGAGTCTGACAAAATGTAGATCCAAGCACACAGCAAGAATGGTTGTGAGTCTCTTGGCAAATCTGTAAGGACATGGTAAGGAAGAAATGTAAAGTTAATCTAAATAACGGGTAAGTGTAGAGCCATTTCCTTGCACTTCTGCACTCCCAAACGTTTGGAAGACTTTTTCCACTGTTCTGTCTAATGTTGACATATGTATAAAAACACGTTTGTTTGCTTAACTTAACTGGATTTAAAGGGTTTAAAGGTAGCTCTTTAACAGCAATAGATTTTATCCCTCTGGCTCTGATATTCCTCATAATCTGGATTCAGGGGTACTCTACGGCTGATTTGAGAGCTGATATCAGAGAAATAGGACTGGAAAACTTGGTTAAGAAAGCACTGTGGCACACAGCAAGGTATGCATGGAACTTGGGAGTCCTGAGAGAGCACATAGCACTCACACCTGTAAGTGGTGATGCCATGCAGTAGTAAGCTAGAGGACTAGTTAGTGGTCTAATTAGTAGATTGCTCTGCCCAATAATGAACCAGGCCTGAATTTTACATCATTTTGTACAGTAAAGCTATTGACTGTTGCACAAGTTTTTGTTCTGATATCACCTACATTCTGCTGTTTCTCTGTCAAAAATGTAGGTAAATCACCAGCTATCAACATCATTTTGCATTGAAACATGTTAAAATGCAGCTCATGGCAGGTAATTCACTTTGAGGTATACTGAAGAGGAATGGTGACAGGAAAAGAGCACTGTGATTACTGAACGTTTAGGTCTGGTCTGCAACAGGCCAGACAACAACAGCATCTGAAAGCAAAAAGGATTGACAATCCTGTTTGTCATCCCATATCATGTTTTCTGCAACTGTGGATGGGGTGGGAGGCTGCAACTGTCATTATTTTTGTTTCTGAAGCATTAAGGGCCAAATCATGTGAGTACTCTGATGAATTCCTACTCCCTTGGAGATCAGCTCTTTACAGGGCTGACATAAACATGTTCTGAAAAGTATGTGATGATAAAACCTATTTCCACAAAGGAAGAAGATTGGTCTTACTTATTAGGGAGGCACTGAGGCACAGAATTACTCAGGGTCACTTAGCAGATCAAACTCTGCTCTGCCTTTCTTCTGCTCCCAGTTGATAGTTGGGCCCCCAGATCAAGAAGGATGTGGACCTGTTAGAGCATGTCCAGAGGAGGGCCACAAGGATGATCAGAGGGCTTGAGCACCTCTCCTATGATTCCGTGATAGGCCCTCTTGGGTAGCATTCTCCCCAGGGCATCTGAGGCATGGAGCAGCAGCACATGAGAAGGGTGCAGTGGTGGGTCATGTGGATGTGGTGCAGGATAGGAGAAATAAAACTTTGGTTGTCACTGGGACTAGCAAAGCCTCAGGTCTCCTTGTGAAGGTGAAGAGTGGTAAAACATGGGGAGTAGAGCAAAAATACTTGTCCCCAATCAGTAAGTCTTACAAGTTTTACTGAGAGCTTCTCTTGCATTGAATTTCAGCATTTTGAGGAGGGAAAAAATGTTATGAGACATCATCTTATATGTAGTGAGGGCAGGGAGCTGCTAAACTGCTCACAGAGGTTTGGCAGTTAACAAGTATTTCTCCATCTATTGTTTGTTTTGATCACAAGATCCCTGACAGAGATGAGGAGCCATCTCACGTGTCCCTCAGCATTGTGCAGAGCCTGACTAGCCTGTTGGACCTGGTGCATGGAGCAGTGAGAGGTAGGTGCCAGCTAGATCCCCGTAGGGAAGCATACTATAGTTGGTTGACATGTAGGACTGGATTTACTCCTGAAAATGCACAAGTATCTGCCCAGGCCTAGAAGACAGAAAGCTGACTGATTTGCAGATGTAATATCACTGTCTACTGGCCATCAATGCTCTAAAATCATTCCCAGCTAGTGAGTTTTGGCAGTGAGTGTTGGTCTTTAATGGAGGATATGCTCCCTCAGTCAAAGGTAGTAGTATTGCCTCCACCATCTCCAGCAGTCTTTTATGCATTATATGAATGTTAAATTGCAGTCATCACAGATATTAAAGGAAATCAATAGTTGCCAACATGTACTATGCAACAGGATTGAAAAACTACTTCTTTTACTAATCCGGTGCACCATAGAACATGAAGTCTTGAGCTAGATGAGAGTTTTAGCCCTGAAAGTTTTCCTTGGGACCTAGAAGTGTTCATGTAAATAAATGCAGGTTTCCTAGGAAAATAAATAAATAAATAAATAAAATGCTACTACTACATTTAGGCAATTTTTTAAACAATATATTGTTTTCCTTCCAATATTGATGATGCTTTTTGATATTCATTTCTCATATTTTTCAGTTTTGTAGTTTGTTGTTGTCTTAAGAATTTAGGAGACATATAGAAAGGGAAGGACATGTAGTTTGATTTTGAAAAAGGTGGGTTTGAAAACAGCAAAAGAGTATTCTGAAAGCATTGAAAATCTTTTTTTTTTTTTTTTTTTTTTCTTATGCAACTAACTTACAACTATACAAACCCCAGTGTTGCTCTCTGCTTAGGAACAATGGCCTCATTAAATACAATGGGAAAAAGTATCACACTTCTTACTATCTTTTGAAATGATGGGTCTGAATTTGGGATGTTCTGTCTAGCCAATTCAAGGATTTAGTCCACATACATTACTTAGTCAAAAATGCCATATGTAAAGAAAGTTAAAAGAATGTAAAGATCCTCATTCTATACAATGAACTAGTAACTACACTGCTTGGGAAAAGTGTGGTGGAATCCCTTCAGGATCCTACCCCAAGCCTGATTAAAGGAACTCAATTATTTCTGCTGACAAAATTCTCAGAATATTTTGTATGCTTTACCTGAAGTGTGACTGAAACCTGTCATTCAGACAGAAATCAATTCACTGTTCCTATAGTGAAATGTAAAATTCCCAGTACTACTAACTCTTATTTAATTGAAACAAATGCTGCAGTTTAAAAGTTGGGCAAGAGTATCCTACAGGGTGTTTACATCCAGCTGTTTTCTGTAGGAGCTGAGTTACAGTAGTGCCTATTTATGAACTAGTGAGAAGGTCTGTGATTTAATTAAAGAGAGAAGAGATAAAATCCTTCCTTCATAAATGAAAGCTAATGCCCTCTAATTGTATATAGATGAGAAACAATATAGAGAATCACGTGTGAGCCTTCTTTCCTCATAATACCCTGGAGTCCCCAGTTCTGGGAAACTGCAGGATGATTACTTTTTCAAATATTCAGTTCTGCTGTACAAGTAGAGACACACTTAATAATGTAGAACATCAGGAACTGGGCCCTGGAATTTCGAAGCAGTCCACTAGCTCCACAAACAAATGTGAAAAAAAAATCTTTGCATGCCCACTCTGAACAGTCCAAGGCAATATTTCCTTGGAATACAGACTTTATTATGCCATTTAGAATCCATTTTAGCTGCAATTTAACATCTACTAGAGGAGTCACAGTGGGAAACTGTGGCAGAATATTCAAGGGTCTTAATTCCTCTTTGCCTAAAGCAGAAGTAGGGCAGGCTGGGGAATCAGCATTCCTCTGTACAACTAGAGACAAGAAAAGTGTCAGAAATGCTTCCTCAGGATTTTCAGGCATGGTAGAATGAGAGTAAGCCAGACAGCATTTAGAAATGTGTCATTTTGTATAACAATCGTTTTCCTCTGAATATGCCTGCCTTCTCTTGACTTACTGTTGAGTTGTCTTTGCGTGATACCAAGGAGAAAACCTTAAGCACTGGCTCATCTGTCTTGGTAGTGAAAGTGCAGGATTGCTTGTGTCCAAAAGAGGTTTCAAGTACACCCTGATGATCCTTTTTTTTTTTTTTTTTTTTTTTTCTCTGCATGTTTTGTAGTTCTGCTATATCCTTTCTAAGGCACTTTCTTATAGTGCACAGGATACAGGACATAGTGATTTACAAGGTAGAACAATGTTGTCTTCTGTTTTTTCGCTATGCAATATTGTTTGTTCTTTTGCCTACAGCTTTTTTTTTTTTTTTGGGGGGGGGGAGAGGACGAAGGAATGTGTGTGATTTTTATTGTGCATTCTCAAGCAGGATTTTATTTTTCCTTCTTATATTATTTTGCCCTTCTCCACATCAATCCCTTTTGCTTGTTGAATTTCCAGTCCCTGTAGTTAAAATATTGAATAATGTATGTCTTATGCACATCTGTGGGACTTGGCTATTGTCCAAAAGGAGGATGATACCTCTCCCCAAGATTTCTGTGAGGCCCCAAACTGCAGACTTTAGAGGCCAAATCTTATATTTGAAAGTAAGGAAGTGATTGGTTTGTGTCAACCTGTATGTAAATACACTGCTCGTAAGTGTATTTAAATATGTGAATACATTGCCCGGGTATCAGTACCTGTCCTGTGCCTTACTGGCAATCTTGTAAGGAACTAATTCAGTTCCTGTTAGAATTTTGACCAAAGCACAAGCATATAAATGAAAGAGACTGATTAACTTATGAGGACTCTTTCAACCACCTTTTCCATTAGCGTGCAATTCATCAAAGTTCAAAAAGCTTATGCAAAGGTACTTGAGTACTGCCTGGTAGTAAGATCTCAACTTCTGATATGCAAGATCTAGTTTTGGCCTGACACGTTAGGACACATTAGGTTATTCTACAGGGTCTCAAAGCTGGTATTCAGCTCAATAGATCTGAATACTCATTGGTGAGCTGTTGAAGATTATTTAGTGGACACCTAAATAACCATCCTTTGCCTATTGTGTCTATACATTCACTCAGCATGAAGATTTTACAACAGAATATTTTCTTTCCTTACTATATTTTAGTAAGCATTTCTGACATCCTGATTAATTCAATCTATATTACTTGTGTCAGTGACGCTTTTCTGATGACAGGCAAAGTGGTAGCCAGCTATATCCCTTCTCATTTTCTCTTGATAGAGTCTGTTTGTTTACCTGTTAAAAAGCTCCTCTGCCCCTCAGAAGAGAGCACGAAGAGACACTGGCAGGTAGAGAAAGCTGAGTAATACCCTGCCCCAGTTCTTCCCAGGTCCATCGCACAGACCAATACTTACAGTGGGATAACTGTAAGGAGAAGAACTGAAAGTGGGGAAAGGAAGGTTTCAAAGTGTTTTGGGGAGGAACAAGTGTGGGAATGAGTGATAAAGGGGTAAAAGGGGCTGCCATGTGTTGGCTGCTTGGTATTGCAGTCTGGCCATGCCCTGTGCCTGATCAGTGCAATCTGTCATGTCTTCTTATTAAATTCCATTTCTAACTCCTTTTCTGGGTAAGGAACCCTGTTTTGTGTGCATCTGTGAGGCTAGAGGTCCAAACAACTGCAGCAGGACTACTGTACCCCATTGGTGCAGCAACTGGAGAGACCAGAATGACTGTGTGTGATCTCCCACAAAGATGAAGCCAGAGTAGCTGAAAAGTAGGTGAAGTGCTCTGGGAGCCAGGCATGTGTGTCTTGAAGGGTGAGACCACAGGAAGCAGTGGTTACCAGTGGGACCAGAGGAATCCCATGCAGCTGCCACCAAGCCCTCTGTGCCTGGGTGGGTCTTGGAGTGGGATATCAGAGAAGAGCTGGGATCCAGAACCAGCTGCTGGATGGACTCGGTATTCAGGCCAGTTACAGCATCGGGTGGGTGGGTGGGTGGATGTGCATACGGTGGTCTATATCAGCAGCTAGAATGGGGCTGTGGCTGCTGATGGAGTTACCTGCTCACCCACCCGAGCCCTGCCACAACAGGTTTCTTTCAGCATCTCTCACCTATATATCTCTCACCTATCTATCTCTCATCGCTCCTGAAGCTCTCCCTGATCTTTGCTCCCTGCTGAATCTTTTTGGATCTTTTTATATCCAAACAAATGCAGACCTTTTGGTATGTCCCTCATGGGTCATAGAGACCTATCCCAGTATGAGATTAGAACAGATACGTTCCCTCTTCTACCTCCAAAATAGCTGTTTGTGTGAGGTCTGACCTATTGTATGGTCCTGTTTATATCATATCCGTGTCCTTCAATTCTAAAACAATTTTTTTTCTATGAAGAGAGTTGAAGGAAGGACAACCTCCTTCTGTAAATAAGAGACAGAAGCCTTGCTTGCTTTTTCTCTATTTCTCTTAAATGTTCCAAATTCTCTAAATATGAGAAACAGTGTTTCTCATAATTTCAGGGACTGGATTTTAGAGGGCTGGATCCAAACAAGATTCTAAAGATGTTCTAAGCCCAACACACAAGTAGAAAATAGCACAAAGAAATTGAAATTTGAATTCTATAGGAAAAAGGGTGAGTGAGCTTGCAAAGTGTATGGCTTAATATAAAAATAGGTATGAACGTATTATAAATGTTAATTTGATCATATCTGGGAATAGCAAGATTTTAGAAATAATATTATGAAACTAATATTAGGAAAGAGGGACCCCTGAGGTATCTGAATGGAAGGAGAAGTCTAATTTAATTTCCATTTTACTGAATTCTGGAAATGTGTTTATTATTTTTGCCCCATTCAACCCTAAACATGTTCCTGAAATCTAATGCAACCTCATAAATGCCTAAATTGACCAGATATTGTTTTTTCCCTTTTATTCTAGCTTTTGCCTTAGTTCTGTATAGTGAAAGAAATGCAGAAAGGGATTATTTTACATAATAATCCCCTGTTCCTGTCTTTCCTATTTTTCTACGACCGTTCAACCTAAAAGACAGAATATATGATTACTTGGTGAAAGCCTTGTAGCCATGAACTCTGTCTGTTTTGTAGCCTTCAAAGCATTATTTGTATAAAGACAATAAGAAAGTCTTGTTCCTTTATAAGGATGACTGCAAGGAGTTTGATCTCTGAGAAGAACAGCAAAGAATGTCTTTCTCCAGCTCCCGAAAATGACTCAGTAAGAGATTTTGATCTCTGTATTGTAAATTTGATATCCTGTAGATCTCCTCTTCACCTCACCTATTGAGTTGCCTGTTATATTACATCTTTCAAGCTTAATACGTGATTGATTAAAAAGCTTCATTTTCAGCCTGCTTTTCTATATGACCATTTTCAGCTTAAATGTTTCATGATTATTTTTATCAGCCAAACCCACTGCTATAGGATAGTTCACTTAAGCTATGGATGTATTTTGTTTTAGATACTAATTGTTGGAATAAGAAAAAAAAAAAATCTGTCAAAGTAATATGAACCTTTCTGTCCTCATACATCCAGGCTGTTAATCATAAAAAAAAAAAATCCTAACACGCAAAAAGAAGTCAGAGACTACTTCATTAAATAAATGAACACATATAATTTTTCTACATACCCTTGGCTACTGTTCTTCTCTCTGGAAGTCTTTGCTCACCTGTCTGCTGGAGTCCTGAGACGTTACAGTAATAACCCCTTTTTTTTTCCATACACACAGATCAAGGCTTGTAAATTTGTGATGACTTCTTTGTCCCCTCTCTTTGCTACAGGCTGTGTTATTGCTGGAGAAACCTGTTCTTCATCATCCAGTACACTTTTAATTTGAATGGGATTTCATGATTTGAATACTGGATTGCCCTTTGCCATGCTGCTCAGCCCTATTTGTGACTGCAGACCACAGTGCTTGTTCTCCTATATGACAACCTCTTTCGGGTATTACAACCCTGTAAGAATTCCTTTAGACAGATGTGAATGTGCTTCTGACAATATCCACCCCTTTCTGACCAAGTGTGACCCACAGGGCTCTGCTCATGGAAGGCAGGCTGGCCTTTTGCAGGCCTGAGGAGAGGAGAGCAGCAAGCTGCTGCTCCAAATGGAGCATTACCTCTCATCTCTACTCCATGCAGCCCCACTGGAGGCTGAAGACTAGCCCTGCTTTATCAGGTGCTGGGCAGTGGATATGGCATAGATTTCCAAAGAATAAGTAGCAGATCCTTCTGTCCCATGGAGCCTTGGCACAGTAGGCCTTTTCTTACACATGCTGAAATGGTAGAATTGTTTGGCTGCTGCAGAGGAATAAGAAGATTCATTATGAGGGATTTCCTCTCTCAATTTCTATATTCTGTGGCTGTGTTTTATTAATAGGAAGAAAAAGAAATGATTCTTAAGAAAAATTGTGAAATACTTGGAAAACAGCACAGCTAGGGGGCTGCAGGCAGCTGATCCCTCGACTGCAGCTACTCTTGAGCAGTCATATGGCTCACAGTGCTTGCAGTCAGCAACGCTATCACACATGTACCCCTTTACCATTAAATGTGGGAAGCACAAGGCTTGCAAATGTGTGATCAGCTTAAAACCTCAGTGCCTGGTAGACTTTTTTTCACTGCAACATCATTTGGCAATGTTTGAATCTAACACCACAAATAAATACACAAATAAGAGCGAGGCACGATGCTTCTGGAATGGAAGGCCAAAACAACACAGGCTTAAGCACCTTTGAAGTTCACCTGTAGGATCATGAAGAGGTCCTCATGCCCAAATAACACAGAGGCAGACTCCTCTGAACCCCACTGAGATAGAAGGATAAAAGGATTAAAAGGACAGCCTCTCCCACTGAGGATTTCAGCCACTCCATCCTTCCCAAGGCTGAGCCCAGTGGCCAGGCACAGCGAGGAGTGGAGAGGCAAGAGGACAACATCCTCAAATCCCCAGTGCTCCCTAGGAGCTTCAGAGAGAGACAAAGCTTCACCACTGCTCCCTGAACCCTGGCATGTTTTAAAACCTAGCCAGGACACACTGTGCTAATCATAGATTAGGGAATAGCTCATACGGTCCACCCTTCCTGTCCTAAAACATGCTAATGAATCCTTTCATCTCGGGATATTTTTCACATATTTATATTTGCCTGCACCAGGCAATGTTTGCCCTACATTTCTTCCCTCTCACTGTGAACGGATGCACATCCTCACTCCACCTATCTCTCTGCAGGAATGGTTTTCTGAACTAGATGAGACTGCTCAGCCAGCACGAGGCCTTTAGCCAGAGTATTTCAGCAGGACTCCAGTTCACTTCCCATCTCTGGCCCCAGGTCGCTCAGCAGCTTTCACACCGATGTCTTCCCAGCAGCGAGCATCAGGTTATCTGAAATGTTTGTGCTCAGAGCCTCAGCATAAATTGGGAAGGAAAATTTCTTGATAAATTAGCTTCACTGCTTCTCAGCAAAATCCTCACATCACGAAAGGGAGCCAGGAGTTTTTGCTGTCTGTTGCTGAAGATAAATGTATGCTTCAGCAGCAGGAGGACCGGGGAAGTCCAACCCCTGAACTCCGTGCTTTGCAAGTCATGTCACTTTGTAAAACTCTTAAAAGACTTAACTGCCTGCAGAAATGCTGAAAATATTAGTTTTAGGGTCTGATTTGCCAATTCTTAGACACACAAGAAGTCTCATTGAGAATTTGGGGTAAGCAAAAGTCATTCAGTTATTACAGCCTTGGAAAATGACTAATTATAAAATAGGTTGAGAATTGTTGAATGCTCTCTTTCTTGCTCTCTTCACCCCATGTATGCAAATCAATAAATAAATTTAAAAGCAACTTAAGCACCTTAATAAATTAAGCTGCTGTTTTAGAAGATTTCTCTAATTAGATTTATCTTTAATAATATGAGGGTACTTTCTAGAAGTCTAGCATGGTACTTCTCTTTGGTAGAAGTATGCAACTTTGAGGCAAGTCTTCTGTATTTATTAAAGTTACTAGAAACGTTTATTTTCCACTACTTGAATTTATGTCTTGCAGGTGTCTTTCCTGCCCATGAACACTTCTTCCTCTTTACAGTTAATGGGAGTTGCAGAGGCACAGAGGCTCAGGTTCTTATTCATTTTTCAATTGGGTAAATAAATCCTTATTACTTGAATAACTCTCAGAAGAATAATAGGTAGATAAATCATGTAAAGTTTTTGCAATCTTTACAACAGCCCCCAACTGGAATTTCTATTTCTGATATATACAGTTTTAAGAGAACATCAAGTACAGTATCCACCAAGTACAAAAAAAGTTTTGCTTCATTTAATGAATTAAGAAAAATATTTGTCAAGAAAAAAAATAAATAAAATTTAATCTTGGATTATATAAATATAATAAGTTTTCTCTAACAGCACTGGTTAGGAAAGTTGCCTATTAAAAATCTGACCACTGATCGAAGCTTGCAATTTCAGCCTTCATCAGTTGCTTTCTTGAGTGACTCATCAAATCAGTTACCTAAAAAGTCAATATTGAGAAACCAGGTAAACCAATAAATACTCCTTCCAGTCACACACTTGCTACCAAACACTCTTGAGAACACAGTAAAGCGTTTTATTGTTTATACTCATTTTCATTTACACATAGGAGGAACAATCAATGCAGTTCTATCACAGCAGGTGGACCATATCCTGAAACTCTAACTTTGACTGCTGAATGTACATAGACCTTTCTTAAGGTCTGGTCAGATCAAAAAAAAAAAAAAAAAAAAAGTTGGGGGAAATAGGGAGGAGACCAATTTCAATAACATTATTTTATTCATGATTCATGGGCATTTATTTTGCAGGTGATACAGCTCTTCTGAAAGAGCAAACTGCTTCACTTCTTACAAAATAGACAATAATGTAATTACTTAGAGAGTTCTAAATTTTGCAGTGGTTCATGCGGTAAGGGTGTGCAACTGACACAAAATGGAAAACATGGTTACAACAGCAAATTGCTACTTCTATTCCCAGCTGGTTTATGGAAAAGGTCATTGGACTTCTTGTTTTCTGCTCTCGAGTTATGGAGTAGAAGCAAGAAGTATTTACATTATGAAGGCAACGATGAGGACAGGCTATAGATATGCAGTGCAGTTGAACAGGTCTACAACTCGTTTCTACAGTACTTGCATTTGCTATTGTTTGGAAATACAAATATAACTTTTGCACACTGCCACTTCTCACACACGTTCAGCTGAAGGAGTCATTTACAGAGTTTACTGTGATGCTCCTAATTTATTTAAGCCTCCGTCTTTCCTTCTTCTGTGGCTCATGATGAGTGAGCAACTCTTTCCACTGAAAGAAAGAAATTACAGGTGTGCAGAAGTACAACTATGCTACCGACACAGACAGAGACAACTGTGCTCTGGTGCACACCCCTACAACCGGCTGGAGAACAAATTAAGAAGTTAAGCCTGCAAAATAAATTGAGTTTACTCTCAAACTTTTTCTTCAGTCCAGATGAATTATAGACCTTGATTCGAGGCTGCCCTCTTTTTTTATATTTTTTTATTTTTTTTTTTTGCAACAGATCTGCGTGACTATTGGAACAGCATCTCTGCCAGAGTCATTACACTGAAATGCAGAGCTGAGCAGTTTGGTGGCAGTATGTATTGACGTTTTTGCAGCATCATGAGTCTGGCAACTGGCTTGGGGAAGTTTCAAGCAGTGGGTCTTTACAATAGCAACTTGATTCTGCAGACAAAAAGCAAAAGATTGGCAGAATTATTAAAGTATCACAATAAAGGCGAGCGTGTCTTCTGCAGACCGTGGCACCGGGTAGAGCTATTAGCTGGCAGCCACTTTTGTCAGAGGCGCAGAAAGGCACGGTTTTTCAGCGAATGAGGAGGAACATGAAGGTGTGGAGCTTTTCCCGGTGGCTGGAGGGCAGCTTTCTTCTAAGGATCCCTGTTCCCGGCTCAGGCCGGGACTCCGACTCCATTCCCAGCCCAAGTCAGAGCCGTAAGGAGGCCAGAAAGTAGGCTGAACTTTACAAGCAGCCTTAATCTAGGGCCTGCCCTACCTTCCTCCCTTTCCTAATAATAAATAAATAAATAAGGAAACCGACGCCGGCAGCGGGGCTGCACCCGGCCCCCGGCTGCTGCTCCCGGGGGGGTCGGGAGGCGGCGGCGGGGGGCAGCGGCAGCCGGGCACGAGTGTGCCCTTCGGCATGCGCTAATTAGCCTAAACCGGGCATTAGCATACGAAATGGCGGCACGGGGGTTTAATGAGTGGGGGGGCGGTGGGGGGGGAGCCGATTGCCGAGAGTCGCCCCCCGGTAGCCGTACGACACGCTCAAGCACACGCACGAACACACGCGCGCACACTCGCATGCACGGGCACACGCAAGAACACACGTGCACACGCACAAGCACACGCGCACATACATGCAAGCGCACACGCATGCACACACACGCACACGCTCACGCACTCGTACACACACACGCACACACACTCACGCACCCATACACACCCTCACATGCACACTCTCACACACACACACGCACTCTCTTGCCTCGGGGCTCGCCTCCAACCCTTCGGGCGGGCACAGAGCACCCCTGCCCAGCCGGGACCGCGCCTCTCCCCGCTGCCGTTCCCGACCCCCGCCCCCTTCGCCCCTTCCCACCCCGAGCACCGCCGCTGGGGGGGCCGGGGGACACCCACCTGTGGCGTCGGGCACGGGCGTGCATGGGGGCAGCCCCGGCGAACACATCGCATTCAACATTTTCAGCTTGTGCATCGGAAACGTATGAGTTTGTGGAAAGCTTGTTTGAAGTCTTCGTTCGACATCGTATAGATGATGGGGTTGATGAGGGAGTTGAGATATCCGAGCCACGTGAAAAAGTCAAAGATGGCCATGTGGAACCAGCAAGCGTCCTTGCAAATAGGCAACACCAGGCTGATGATGAAAAAGGGCAGCCAACAGACGATGAAGGCTCCTAAAATAATCCCTAAAGTCTTTGTAGCTTTCCGCTCTCTAGCGGCCGTGAGCTTCTTCTTCTCCAGCAGGGCGTCCGAAACCTTCACCTTCACCTGGTTCATGTACACGGGCGAGCCCGTTTCGCTGGATCCCTCGGGGGCCTTGGAGTTTATGGACGTGACGGAGGAGGACGACCCCGGGGAGTCCGTGATCAGCTGAGCCCGAGTTAGTCTTTTACCCGCTTTCTTTGGCGTCTGCTTCAAAATCCTCGATCTGGCTTCCACGTAGATTCTCCCGTAGAGGGCTATCAGCAGCAAAGTGGGGAAGTAGAAGGCTCCCACCGTGGAGTACACGGTGTAGAGGACGTGGTCCGTGTTCACCACACAGTGAGAGACTTCCTCGGCCTTCGCCTGCCGCCAAAACAAGGGGGGCATGGAGATGCAGATGGAGAAGACCCACACCAGGGCGATCATGCCCGCTGCCCGCTTGGGAGTCCTTTTCGTGGAGTACTCGACGGCGTCGGTGATCGCCCAGTAGCGGTCCAGGGCGATGACACAGAGGTGCAGGATGGACGCCGTGCAACAGGTGATGTCCGAGGACAGCCAGATATCGCAGACGATCTGGCCCAGCGTCCACTTGCCGGTCACAGTGTACACGGTGCTGATGGGCATGACGAGGATGGAGACGAGGAGGTCGGTGACGGCCAGCGAGGCGATGAGATAGTTGGCCGGCGTGTGGAGTTTCCTCGTCTGGTAGACCGTGGCGATGACAAAGGCGTTGGAGAGCACCGTGGCCAGGGTGACGAGCGCCAGGACGACGGCGAGCACGATCTTCCCGGAGAGGGGGGTGGCATCTTGGTAGATCCCTTCCTCGGCGCTGCAGTTTCGCCCGTGGTAAGAGTCGTTGGCGGGGAGCAGCGGCGCCCGGCAGGGGCTCGCCGGCTCCATCCCTCCGCGGCCGCCGCCCCCGCAGACGGCGGAGCTCGGCGCGGCACGGCTGGGCTCGGCACGGCACGGCTCGGCGGGGCTCTACCCCGGCAGGACCCCGTGGGCGCCGGGGGAGGGCTGCAGCATCCCCGCTCCGGCACCACCTCCCCGCCCGCCCTTCCGGGAGCGCGGAGCTGCCTCACTCCCCGCGGGCCGGGGAGCGGGGGGCAGCGGGGGCCGGCTGAGCCCGCTGTCCCCGCCGCCTCATCGCCCCGCCGCCTCCCCGCCGAGCCCCGGGCATGGGGCTCCGGCCGCCCCTAGGCGCAGCCCCGCCGCCCGCCGCCCCGCTCCGCGTCTCGACGGCCGCAGCGGCAGCGGGGCCGCCGCATGCCCGCGGGCGGCGGCTGCGGCCCCCCCCCCCGGGCTCCGGGCGCGACGGCTGCGAGGGGAGCGGAGCCGCCCCCCCGGGCCCGGCCTTTACGCGCAGCCCGCGGCGACCAGCGGGCAGCAGCGGCAGCCGCGGGTGCGGGAGGAGCGGGAGGAGGAGGAGGAGGAGGAAGAGGAGGGTCCGCGGGAGGCACGGGGGGAGACCACCTCCCATGGCGCCCCGCCGCGGGCCATGCTGTCGGGGCACCGGCCCGGCCGGTGTGAGGGAGCGCCGAGCGGCCGCCGCCCTTTATATAGCCCGCGGCGCGGCGCCGCTCCGCCGGCACCGAGCAACCGGTGCGGCTCCGGGCGGGCTGCCCGCCTGCCCGCGGAGGAGGAGCCGCCGCCTCCCAGCGCCCTCCCTCCCGCCCCCCATCCACCGCCCGACGGGGGGGTCCGGCCCGCCCCGGCCCCTCGCACCGCCCCGGTCCCCGCCGGTTCCCCCGTCTCTGCCTTTGCAGGCGTCGGGAAGGGGATGGGGATGGCGAGCGGCACCCCTCCGCGGCCTCCCCCCGCAGCCGGGTGGGACAGGGGAGATGCCCGGCTCCCCACGGATGCCTCCGGTCCCTGCTGGAGCGTGGGGAAGGGCAGCCCGGAGGGTCCCGGTGCTGCCGGGGCTGGGCGTCCCGCCGGGGCACAGCGCCCGCTTTGCGCTTAAGCCTCGTAGCAATCCAGCGCCTCCCGGGCTGGAGCTTCCGTGCCTTTCTTTTTATTTCACTTCTTTGTAACGTGCTTGGGAACAGCACACCCGCGAGCGAACCGCCCCGAAGTGTCCTGCAGGATCCCCGAGTGCTCGGGAAAGGCGCTGCGGGGACAGGAGGTGCACGGGGATCGCGTGTGTCCCTGTCCCCGAGCCCCTGCCGCCGTCTCTTCTCTGCGGCCGCCAGAAAGTTTGGCACGCAAAAGGAGAGGCGAGCCGGCTTTTTGCTGGGTCAGTGTACTTCCAAGCTCAGTGAAATGTCTGTTCCAGCCCTCTAGTGAATCTCCCAAAGAAGCCACGACAAAACGTCCAAAAGAGAGGCAAGGCTTTGAGCCTGAAGGCATGTCTGTGCACACCTGCACACACCGCTGCCTCCCCAGGCTCCCTGTAAACTCAGCGGTCCTGCCTCGCTTGTTTGCCCTGTGGCAGCAAGGCAGCCTGTCTCTGTCTGTGTCCCCTGTCCATCCTGGGCACCACGTCTACCCTCAGCACCACGCAGGGCTAGGCACCTCTTTGTTCTGGCTGGGACGCTGAGTTTATGGGTGAGAAAACTCATCACCCTGTTGGAAATCCTTAAGGAAGACAGACCTGAGAAGGTGCAGGTCAAGGACGGATCGCAAGAAGAGGCTGGAGAGGAAGGATCGGGGTGCAGAGGGGTGAGGAAAATCCAGGAAAAGAAGCACAAAACTGAGGGAGAACCGAGGCTGCACGGCAGTGTGGGAAAACCAGAGCCCTCAGGGACGATCCTTCCCCTCCCCATTGCAGCGCTGGGCAGCGTGCCCTGATCTTGGGATGTGCTCAGTATCTACATGTCCCCTGAGATCAAAAGGCAGGGACACGAGCTTGACATTTTGCAAAATTTGTCCCAGATCTGCTCTTTTAAGAGCTCTCTCTCAGGTGGGGAGAGGATTGCCTTGGATTAATCAGTATGGTAGTCGAGGTTTGCCTATGTTCACCAAACTGTCTAAAAGGTGAAGTATCAACAAGCCTTTCTATTTTCCCAGGAGGTCTTGGGATAAGGTTTAGTCTATTACCATGCTTTTATTTTATGGTGTCTCCTTGTGCTCAATGGAGCCTAGTAATTGGTTGGAGCCCCTAGGCTTTACCACGTTACAAATAATAATACAGTGCTATCTACATCCTTCTGGTCTCTTTGCTGGGCAAAGATTTTATAATCCTAGTTTCTAATACACTTTGCTGTTCCTTCCAGTTTTGCTGAGCATTTCTGGCTGAATTTAGTTGTGCTTAAGTTGGCAGCTGCCCTCTAGCCTCCATAGCTCAATATGTTTCTCAAAAAGGGCTACATATGTGAGCCTGATTTAAATGTAAAACACCAGCAATAACAAGACCAAATCCTATCCCCTTCATTCAGTTTTGGAACTGTTTTCCACTTGCAGGAAGGCTTTTCTGAAAAAATTACATAGCCTCCAAGGGTAATTTCCTAACCTGGTCACTGCCTTCAGCTAAGTCATATAATGCAAATACTGTGTGAATGGGTGATGAGTTCTGCACACCCTCTTGATGTTGTCGTTCACCATTGCTATAAAATGTTTGTGTTCCTCTAAGCAGTGCTTTTGCTGTTCTTCTTCATTAATTCTGGGTTATTTTCTATCAGTAATCATCATTCATTGCTTCCCTCTTTGTCTTGGCAGGAAGATGCTTTTCTTCTTCCTTGTTTGATTTCTTCTGCAATGTTGTCTTGTTTTTACTCAGTTATGGAGTACTCCTGCCAGCGGCCAGGAGCGTGCTCATCCAGGTTGTCCCAGGTCTAGTTCTGGTGACTTCAGTTGACTTCCCATGGGGATCAGCTGGTCCCCCTGCCAGGCTCAGCAGTCATTCCCTATCCTTCCCCCTGGGGCTTCAGTTTGGGGTTTGAAATAGCTGCAGCTACAACGTAAAGGCAGCTTCATAACAGTGCTCCATGTCATGGAGCTGGTGCTGTGCAGGTGGGGTGGTGAGGACGTGTCCCCACCCAGGTACTTCAGGCAGTGCGTGGTAGTTCTCAGAATTCGTGTCACAGCAGGCGGTGCTCAGCTTTTCAGAAGTTACCTTTTCTCTCTGCCCAGCCAGGCTCCCCACAGCCCCATGCCGTGGCTGGGCTCCCACAGGGCAAGGCTTGACAGAAGCAGGAGCCAGCTGGATTGTCAATAAAAAATACCAGAGTCTTGGAGCACCAGTCGGAAACATATTGTGAATCATATGTATTATCACATGAATGATCGTATCTCACTGCTGTGCTGCCACTGAGAAGCTTGCATTTCAAAGCTGAAGCCATGCCCGTTGTTTACCTTCCCCTCTCCTAACTGGATCTGAAAAGATGCTTATGGGAAGAGATTCTATTTCCTGAAGCTTTTGGCTTCTGTGCAGAGGCATGCATAAAATTAATTTCTTTCTGCTGGCGTACAACTATTAATACTTCTTATATCCAGGTTTTCATGTACTAAAATACCAAAGTACAGAAATTGCAATGAAAACCAGGCATGTTACTGGTTTATTGCATCACAAACCACCCGTGAATAATTACTGATATGGCATAAATATCGTCAATGACTTATGAATAAATTAGAGAGAAGGAGAGCAGACATGCAGAAAGAAGCCCACGTATCAGCAATGGAAAGCTTTCATCCTACATCCAGATCTGGGCTGACCACAGATAATTTTGTGTCGGTTTTGGCTTTGGGGTCTTTTAGGTATATTTGAACATGGGGCCAAGTGTGCAATATAAACTTCACCTCTGCCCTTGCCTCAGGTGGCAAGTTGTGTGCAATGCCATCTGTAGCCTCCTGCACTGTGATGAGATTCATCCTCATATTTTAAATAATGAAATTCTGAGTCCTTCTGTTAGCAAAGATAACCTTCACTATGTAAATCAACGCAGTGCTATTTTGTTGAGTTTGCCAACAGACAAATAACGCTAATATATGTTATGTGAAGTTTCTCAATGTTAACTCTGAAATATAGCTGAGGCCATTTAAATGCCAACACTTTTAAGTCACTAGTCAAAATAAAAACACCCAGCTTGAGTTACTGAAATTTAATTATAAGTAACAGCTGGGGCTGGTTTTGATTTTGACTCAAAGGACCCAGAAAAAGAAAAAATCACATGGTCTTCGTAGGCACACATACACACTTTCTCATCCCAAGGGAATGAAGCCAGATTGAGTTATCTCCTTATTCTTCATACTGGTCTGATACAGGTGCTGAAAAATGCACTCAAATACCCTGCAAGAAGTATTCAATTACTCTTTAAGTAGACAAGTGGGGTCAAACAAAAAAGAAACTCCAGTTCTCCCTTACACCATCTCTATATTTCATCTCCAGATATGGCTTCCACCCTGACAAACTTCATTTTATGGAGGAAGTAGTAGAGCTTGGCAGCTGTTCCTCATTCAGTTACGGGGTTTGCTCGTTAATGATGTTCTTGGAGATGCTCCACAGGAAACCATTTCAATCCTGCCCCATCGCCTCTCCTTACATGCTGCCCATTATTCTCCTGCTCTGCTACAGAGCAGAAGAAAAGACTGGTTGTGTGAAAAGGGCTATTTCCACCTCGTTATTGTGGTTTCCATCTGAGGTTGCTGGAGCTTCTAATTTGCAGGGAGATCAGTGCAAATGCCTGTTTTGTAGCAAGAGGGTCTGGCTGAACCACGCTACGGTTCAGGCAGTGTTTCGTTGTACACCTGAGGGACTTTAAACACACCAGGATCTGTTTGCGATGAAATTCATGCAGATCTGCTGGGGAATGAGCCATAGGAAACAGTCGTGATGCCACAACAAAAAGGCACATCTGCCTACCAAGACTGAAAGTGGATGGCATAATATTCAACTCCAGTCTGTCATGTAAGGGGAAAAAAAAAAAAAAAAAAAAAAAAAAAGGCATCTGTTTAGCATGAAGGGAAAGGACCCATCATTTAGACTCTGTAGGGATTCAAATGAAAAACGTGTTATGTTGTACGCTCAGACCTGGCAGAAGATAAATCACCCACTTTCAGGTATGGACTTGGATTGGGTTTAAAGCTTTGGCCCACTTCAGTATGTTCAGATCTTTCTGCAACAGAGGGTGAAATCTGTAAGGGTTTCCTTCCAGGATCCATGGTTGATTTCAAATGGTTCCCAAATAACAAGTTTTCAGAAATGAAATGTTGAACTCTCTGTAAAAATAAATAAATAAATAAATAAAGTCTGCATGCACACATTTTAAGGCAACAAGCTACTAATGCAGAAAGCTTCTGCAATGAAGTGAATCACAGTGAAGAAGTAAAATTACAGAAAATTAGGAATCAGATCTTTTCTATGTGAAATAAACACGTCAACGCTGACTTAAGGGGAACTGCAAATATTTATTCCTACTAGAAATCTGGTTCTTCTGCACGGTTAATTAATATTTATCTAGGAAAGAATGTAACATGTGCTAAGCCCACTGCCACTACATGTAAGCATACTCTAGTCTTCTTTTTTCCCGGAGGTAATCAGAAAGAAGGGGCTTTTGCTGATATGCAGATATGGGCTGCTAATTTAATAAAAAATTTTATCCATTAATCTGAGTCCTTTTAGAATGTCAGTGTTGTTTACTAGTTGGCGTTTTCTTCTGCAGTATGAAACTCAGTTGTAAAATTTAGTTGACTATTGTGCTTCACCAGAGGCTTAGAGAGAGGGTCTTACAACATGAAGAAATTCAGAGAAGGAAGAAATTCTGAAGGCCACAAAAATATTGTAGGCTTGGTTTCATTAGCAAACTTTGGCAGCAGGGCTAAAGCAGTAGCAAATGGCTATGACGCTATTCGGATGCCAGAGCTTGATGAGGTCAGGAAGTCCTTCATGAGAGTTGGGGTATGCACTCTTACTCTCAGAAGCACTTTGCAAAGTAGCGTGCGGCTGAAGGTCTCATTCTGGTAATGAGTGAGAGTTTCTGCAAACCTATGAGGTCCAGCATAATCTGGTCTTGGTGAGAAGCTGTTATGAAACTTTAGGTCTGGATGCTGTACTGTGTGAAATTAATTCCACCAAAGAATAATCTAGCCAGCAAAGGTCATAGTCTGTGCATCTCTCTCTTTGAGGAGGAGAACAAAGACTCTGAGACTCAAAAGCCTCAGAAGAGATAGATAAATAAATTTGTGTCACTCAGAAGCTGTGGATGCCCCATCCCCTGAAGTGTTTGAAGGAAGGTTGGATTTGGCTTTGAACACCCTGGTCTAGCGGGAGATGCCTCTGCCCATGGCAGGGGGTGAGGGTGGGGGAGTTAGGGGGTGGTGGGGGAGAGTGGAACTGGGTGTCCTTTAAGGTCCCTTCCAACCCAAACCATTCTGTGATTCTATTATTCTGCCAAATTTGAGACAATGGTACTTGTCACTGACTGGAAGCAGACCTGTGTCTCACTTGATCTTGAGAAAAATAACCAGGTAAAACTGCAGATCCAGCAGCCTCACCCCAGTGATTTAATGAGGCTGCTGTACAGAGTGCCACCTAAGTATGTGGCCTGTTATTTTCCAATCTTTTCATTATCCAGATTGTTTAACCAGCAGCTGTCATAGATGTCTGTAAAACTGTATTTTTTTTATGTCTAGTGGATTTCTGTGTTTACTGGGGAAGGGAATGCTTAACTGTAAAACAGAGATGCGATCTCTGTTTAGAACAGTATCTTTTATTTTTCTTTACAGGAAGAAGTCAGTGTTCAAGGATTGAGGTCTCAGGTCAAAACATACCCAGATAAAGGTTTGCACTGGTCTCAAAAATACCTTGCTTCTCTGTGCAGCCTTTAAAATGTTAAAGGATTTTAAAAACTTGAAACCTGGTCTTGTCCTCCTTTGCAAGTTTGATTCAATGACTATGGACGCAGAATCAGACAAATTTTTTTTTTGGTTTTTATATTTCAGTTGGGAATTTCATGGGTTTCCCTCTCCTTCCTTGGGAAAATCTTGTTACTTACCTTACACAGACAAAGCTATAAAATACAGCTCTTTTCTGTCTGGTTATTTGTCATACATCTGTTTTTTGTCTGTCTGCCTCTTTCTTTCTCTCTAATGAACACTAGTTCTATGCAACCAATGGCATTTAGATTTTTCTGTAAGTAGCTGGAATTAAGAAGTTAAGCTACTCATGATTAAGGACAAATTAACAGAAATATAAATCATCACACTTTAAGAAAAAAACTCACCTACTACCTAAAAAGTGCTTAGGAAGAAATGTTCTCTCTACACAGATTTTTCCATAATGGTTCACTATTCACTAAAGGCATGCTGAGTATATAGTTCACCTCTTTAAGAACAAAACAAGGCTTCCAAGGCCAGTCTTCTTACTCAACACAAGAAAAATACACATAAATAAATAAATAAATAAATAAAAATAAAAAAAAAATAAAAGCAACCTGGAGCTCCCTTTGGGCTTTTCTCTCTTGGCGATTTCTACGCTCCAAAACCCCAAGCCCTATGTAAGGTGTTGGTAAAACCTAGGGTGAAGTTATCTCATTGGCCAAGCTGCCTCTCTTTAGGTTGAGGTAAAGAACTTTAGCAGCTGGTTCCCTATCATGTTAAATTTCAGCTACTTTTTTTCTAGCCTCGGAAATGACACTATACCTGCCTAAATGCTACCATTTCCATTGCCTGCTGTTGTGACCAAGACCCCCTCTTCTCTTCATCCCTTCTTTGTGCATCCTCTCAGACTGCAGTTCATAAGACCAGGTACTACCTCTGTGCTCTGTGTTTGCAGTGCCTCGAAAATAGATTTGAGTTTCCCGATCCTGGATTTCAAGTGGCCTACTATAAATTGCTTTTATATCAATAGTTGCTACTTAACAGCATTTTTTCAATGAAGACAAGCTGAGGGAGTTCAGCCTGGAGAAGAAAAGGCTTTGGGGAGACCTTATAGCAGCTTTCAGTACCTAAAGGGGGCCTACAGAAAAGCTGGAGAGGGACTTCTTGTCAGGGAGTATAGAAACAGGGCAAGGGGGAATGGCTTTAAACTAAAAGAAGGTAGATTTAGAATAGATATCAGTATAAATTCTTTACTCAGAGGGTGGAGTGGTACTGGCACAAATTGTCCAAAGAAGCTGTGGATGTCATCTCCCTGGAAGTGTTCAAGACTAGGTTGGATGGGGCTTTGTGCAACCAGATTTAGTGGAATATTTTCCTACTGTGGCGGGGGAGTTGGAATTAGATGGTCTTTAAGGTCACTTCCAACCCAAACCATTCTGTGACTCTATGATTCCTTTTCTGCTCTTTTATATCTGTACAGTTCAGAAATCATTTTTTTCAGTGATCCAAGGCTGATACAAGGCATACCTTTACCAATGCATGACTGATCTACATCAGATGGCATGGTTAGTGCATCAGTGAGTTCAAAATAAGATCAACCAGAACCTAAAAATTCCTCTTTTTCTTTTTAAGAAAAACTGGAATGCTTTGCTATTTAAAAAAGGTAGTAAGAAATATCCCTTATCACTCTTATGCAACTATTCAAAAATAAAAGAAAGTAGGAGAACAGACTATTAACATGCAGTGTGCATCAATTCAATATTCACCATCGCTTCTATGGCAGCTCTGAATTCTGAGCTGTAGAGATAAAAGGGGGGAAAAATACTGGAAAAAATATTCCCAAAGGCCAGGGTTTGTGAAGCAAAGAGAGTGATTGCCCTTCCCATTCTGCACTTGCACTTAATCTGTCCAAAGAGATCAAATTCTCCAAAGTGTCCCCAACTGAGAATTTCTCACTTAACTTTTGATTATAAGAATTGCTGGTTTCATCTTAAGTAATTCTGCCTAACCTCTGCCTTAAGTGGATAAACTTACAATAAAACTTCAGGCACCTGGGCAGGACAGACAGGATCTCTACTCACAGCAGCCTTCCTGGCCTTTTTCTCTCTCCTTCAGCTGTAGTGCAAATATTGGCATTTATTCTAGGTAAGCTGTTTCATTGCCTCGGCAAGGCAGGCTGTCTTACTGACTTAGTACTGTATGCAATATCAATTGTTGATTCACTCTTTTCTTTCACCGTGCTGGTTGGTTAATGGTCTTCAGACCAGTGATGGCAAACCTGGTGATGTGAGGTGCTTCTCTACTTGCTTCAATATAAACCTGATGAGATCTCAGCAGAGTTCATTTCCTACATCAGAGACAGTTCATAGCTTCCTACAAAAAAAGATTTTAGTTTCACATTCTCAAAGAGACCAGTTAGATTTTAGTAATTCCCGTTAAAAAAAAAAAAAAAAAAAAAAAAAAAAAAAAAAAAAACACACAAAGAGTGTTTTGATAGTACTGTTCTGTCTTTGCCATCATTTTGATTGCCATTAAGTACACAAAGTTTCCTGAGACATCATTTTCAAAGGCGAAGTGCAATTGGTCAGTCAGATGTTGGCAGCCTAAATTACCTGGCTGAAACAGCATAAGGAGAGATATTCCTGGGAAGCGATGGTCAGGTGCATTCTCTCTCTCAGATTTGTTACATGAAAATTATTAAAGCATGTGTCTCCAGGAAGTTTAGATATCCCTCATTCCTTCCTTAAGCTTGTTACGGAGATTTTAGGTATACTTTAAAATCATCTGCTGTTTTCTTCATACTTCAGTCCTTTTTTTGGACACAATACTACTTTCAGTTACTAAAGTCAGACTGCTGCTTTTGACTTTCATTTATATATCAGCAGTTTCCATTGAATCACCTATCATCAAATTTACCAAAGACACAAAACCAGTGAAATGAAAAAAAAACAAATTACTTGGATATCTAATCATGGTCACACTTAATGTGACCTTGAAAAGGGAAGACTGGATGAAATAGTCCTAGGGTGCTTTTGGTGAAGTTTCAACATTTTGATATATGTCAAGCTAAAGGGCACAATTTTAATCTCTCTAATTTAAAAATGCTAAGAGCACTTAGTGGGCACAGCCAGATGTGAGGAAAGCACTAGATGAATTTGAGGATATTTATTCAAGTATTTGAGATAATTTAAGTCTTTGCATCTTGACAATAGCAGATTATGCAAGCAATAGCCTCGCTAAATTATACAATATTCAGATAGAGGTGATTTGCAAATGGATGTATCTCGACAAAAATGTGAAAGGAAAATGAACAGCAGATGATCTGAGAGACCAAAAAAACAATTGTGACAAAATAAGGACCAAACTCTGCTATCATTTAAGCAATATAACTATGTACATTTGCAGTTAAATTCCACCTACATTACATACACACTAGGTAGAATTTTTTTAATATTTGAAACTTGTTAAAGAATTTGAGCATCTACCTATTGCAAACAGAAAACAAACAAACAAACAAACAAACAAAAAGATAATGGCAATATCATGACAGAAACTTTTTAGGCTGGAGTCAAATCAATCAAACTTGGACCAACACAGGATGAGATTGTTAGGAATTGATACAATAACTGAAAAGAAAAAATGACAACAGTAACAAAAACTGATAGTCACACATAACAAGGCCATTGGAAATTATGCTTGAAAAGATTTGGATAGAGACCAAGGCCTTGATCTAGACATCTAATGTTTATCTATAACCACAATTCATATTCAGGAGAAATAAAATGATTAGTTACTCTTATGATACCACCCTTCCCTATTTATCCACAGTCAAAAATGAGAAAATAAGGGGACTGCAGTGGACATAAGTTCCTTCACTCTGATAATACAAAGGTCACCATAGTTAAATGTTGTCATGACTACATAGCAGAAATTAAAGCGTAGGTAAACATTATTCTTCAAGGAGAAAATTCTTCTTTTGATTTTGAAAAAAATCAGAGATCAATGTGGATGATATTAATAAAGTAAGCATTATATGTAGTTTGTTGAGTAGTGAACAGAGTGGCAGAGTTCTGGGAAAGGCAACATAGCGCTACTATAGGAGGATAGAATAACAGTATGGCAGACTGCACATGTCTAGAACCAGTTCTAAGAAACGGAACCTGTCTATATACAGAAGCAATGTAAAAGTTGAGGAAATACATCTACCTGTCTGAAGCTTCTTGCAATCCACAGACAAGTAAAAGATTTTAAAAAACACAAGGAGTATTAGGGGTTTATCCAGTAACTACAGGCCACAAAATTCACCAGCCCTGCTCTGACTCAAAAGTTGTTGACTAGAGTGAGAATCAGACCATAGAGTAGGAAGACAGGCAATATATTTTATCAGCCTAGCTGAGACAGCTGGAAGAAAAGCAGACAGGTTCTAAGGGACATAGGAGAGAGGTCTTCAGCAGGTCACACATGTGAATGCTGACCCATCCCAACTCACTCTCCCACATTCCTTTTTAATCTACTCCTCCAGTAAATTGCTTTCCTTGATAAAAATTTCCATCTTTTTTTTTAACATGAGCTGCAGTGACTTCAGTGTTCAGCATTTGATTCTTGCATGCTTTTGTGTGTTAAATTAAAGAATACCTGGTATCAAATGACTTGTGCTAGTATAGCTCTCTTTAGCCTGCAGTCAAGCTTCCTTCTTAACCTCTTTCCACAGGTAAGAGACTTGCTATGTTCAACTCTCTACCCCCATTCCTCCTTTTTGTGCTATTTGGCTCTTCAGTCTCATTATTTCTTCCTACACCTTTCTGCAAAGTTGTTTGCCTTACTTTACTTTGTTAGTATAAGAAGACTGAAATACATAGATATAGGTAGATAGCATATATATAATATATACAATATACACATATACCATTATATATATATGAGATATACGATATGAAATATAGTATAAATATGTACATATATGTATGTGTATTTGTGATATATATAAATATATGCAAAAGATGATCACAAAGAGGAAGGGAAGAATCTGTTATTCATGACTATGGTGATTTGTGTAAGAAGTAATGGGAAATAGCTGTGAGGAGGTTCTACAACACATTTGGAAAACTTTCGTTTTGCCCTGAGAATAGTGAGGTTTTCACGCTGACTTATTTCTAGAAGAAACTCAAAATAGAACTAGTAGAAAATCAGGGCTGCATATTTTCATTTTAAAACATGCATACGTAACAGAGCCCTTCTGTAGTAGATTATAGACATACACCACCATTACATAAACTAATCAGTGAAAGCAATGCAGGGGGACATTTCAAAGAGGAGCTGCCTCTGCCATCCAGTGCTCACACAGGTCAGGCTGGATGACTTCCAGATGATTCTTCTCTCGCCAGCTTTTCTATTTTTCTTTACATTAATGCAGCAGGACTTGTAAACATAGCTATGAGGGATTAATAAATATTAATGACTGAATTTTGGGAAGGTAGCTTTAGCTCTCAAGGCAATGAAGATTTTTTTGGCCATGATACAGGCTCACCACATTAAGTATTGTACATGGATGGGAGCGGGAAGGATCATCACTTGGTTTAAAATCCAGGCAGGATTTGTGTCCTGTCTTGTCTTGCCACTGGCCAGCACCATGTGAAAGTAGAGTGAAGGTGACCTGATTTTGGCAGTGGGCTGTTTGGCTTTCAGAATAAATTGCTTTGAAATCACAGGAGTTAGAGAAAATAAGGATCAGACTAATGAAGTAAGAGATATGAGGGGTTGCCAGAAATGTGGAAGAGCCCAGGGAAGAAAAGGAAATAACACCATTTCATTGGTCCCAGCATGACTGAGGGGGACTATAATGTGCTACAAAGCAGAGTTAATGGACTAAAGCAAATCTGTTTAGATTATTGATTGAAGCAAAGTTTTATGTTAGCACATATGAAAGCAAACTGTTAAAATTTTGTTGTTATTATTATTGTGATTCCTGTTAGATATCTAGTGCAACTCAATAAAGATTGCTTTTGTGCTAGGCAAACCCCGTGGATCCTATGCTCTTCATATTAATTTTCATTTAGAAGGAGCATTCAGTGGCTTCTTTTCTAACTTTTGTTTCATGCTAATAGAGTATTTGTATGGCAGGACAGCTCTTACTAATGTAAGGATTTAATGAGAGGTTCAGTTGCAGAGGCAGTTTTCTGAAAAGCAGAAAGGTATTTATTTGTTCCTCATAAAGCTAAGAAGAATACTAAGTGAAGAGGTTTCTCGGTTTCTCGTTGGAGATTAATACTGGGTTTAAAGGACACCCGACCACTTCAGTGGAAGCGGTTTTATAACAATCAGAGTGATGAAGTAGAGAATAGGGAATTACTTCATTTGCTGCAGACAAGTCAGATATGTGAGTCTTTGGTAAGCCTGGAAATCAGCCCGTCGTTACACGTCTGAGTTTAGCTTCTTGCTGATAACACTTCTGATAGGTGACGTGACTGGATGGTGCAAGATGCGGTTTTGTGGAATGGGAACCTAAGCCAAATCCCATTCCTGTTCACCCTGTCTAGTTCCTCATTAGAGAGAATAAAAGACTTACGATCTCTCTCTGATAAGAGGAATGTTGGGGTCAACATTCAGCCACCAGTACAGGTGGAGAGCCTGGCCTGTGCTGACAAGTGCTGTTAAATACATCATAGCCTGTGCTAGGGCAGCCTCTGCCAGGGCAGGAAATACACGTGCTGCATGTGTGTCTCTGCTGCAGCCAAAACCAGGGAGGCTGCTTAGCCGACTTGTTTCTGCAACCAAATATTTGCAAAGTGCATTACATTTTTCCTATATAAATGTCTCTTTTCTAGAACAGTATAAAGGATCCTAACACAAATGAGATTCAAACCCATATTGCACTCTACAGTAATGCTAATTTGTTATAAAAGGAAGCACTGCTGTTCAACACTGTGTTAATGAAATGCTGAGACATACCCATCTTGAAAGCACTGTGGGGAAAGAAAGCTGAAGCAATTGATTAGGTAACAAGGAAAATTGGTAAGATTTTTTTTTTGTTAAATATATATAAACCAGTGTTAAGCATGGGCAGAAGGCATTGGTTACAGCTCTACAAAATTCAGATTTACTTCTCACTAAGGAAAAGAATATAGTCTATTTGTAATAGCTTAAGCTGACACCAAAACTGTCATTTAATGAATTATAATTAATTTTCCTAAATCTAAACTGGAAAGGAAAACATGACTTCAGAACCTTACTCGTGTGGGCCATAGAAACCTGATATTTAGCCTTGCAAACCCTCAAGATTTATTGTTTGCCATTTGCCATTCAGTTCTCCATTGTTTTTGTGACCTCAGTTGCAAAATCCAGCCTTATTTTTACTTGATATAATACTTTTATGTGGCAGTGGCATTCATGGATTTGCCTGGCCAGAACTCCTCCTGTAAGACCAGCCAAGAGTAGGAAGCCATACTGCACAGCACTTGGAATTTATACAGCTGATAATAACACAGTTACTTGCAAAACAGAGAGTGGAAATAAAAGCATTGCTTACTGTGTTTTGTTTTGCTTTTCTTGACAAGAAATTCAGTAATAAAGCCAGCTACCAATAAGGTGGTAGCAGATTTGAGGATCCAGGTATTTCTCTTCATTTGAAACAGTCAAAAATACTTCCTATCTCTGAAATAATCGTAGAAATCAGAATTCCTCTTACAAGGAGAATTGCAGGCATTACACGTTTGTTGTTGTTGTTGTTGTTGTTGTTGTTGTTTTTCTTAATGAAATTACTAATTTGTTTCTTTAGAAACTTTTTAAGAAGAAGGAACTGGCACATGTCTCAGGCTTCTAGTGTTTTGTCAATATGTGCTGCTTTGGATCCTTCTCTCTCAGAACAGAAAACTGAGCAGATTTCTTTCCACGTGATTAGACACTTCTGCAAATCTGCACCCTCATCTCCTTCATCTCCTCCATTTAACCATGTGCTGTTTTGCTGAAAACACCTCCCTCCCCCAGTCATTGCACCGACAGTCTCCTCTGTTCTGTACTCTCCTAGTTTCACCCTTCAGCTGTTTTTCTCTCTCTCTTTTTTTTTTTTTTTTCCTCACTTGCTTTTTTGTAGTCATTGGGCTGCTTTTATGGAAGTGCTGTTTGGTACGTGCCCACCATGTTCTTGAACTTTGCATCCTCTCCTACCACCACATCATTTCTCTCCCTGCTCTTCCATCCACATGCTCAGAAATCAATCAGCACTGATTACCCACTATATCTACAGGGGGGAAGAGCTGCAGTTTTTAAAGGAAAATTGTGGAGGAATTCAAACTTCAAAGGGGGTCTCATTCTGTTGGATCAATTTGGGCCGGGAACGTCGGAGTAACTTACTGTTCTGTGAAATGAATGCTCCCACCAGTCGATAGCTGACTAGCTCAGACCTTGCAGAACACATTTCATTTCAAACCAGTGAAACGCCTGCTTTGTCCTCTCTGGAAAAACTAAATGATATCAACAAAAGCAAGGGAGGGCTATTGTTACTTCAATTATTGTTATTGCTGGCAAATAAAGCACTGGAGAAATCTAAAGGCTTGTATTCACAATCTGGCATATTCAAATAATGCAGATGCTATCCCGGAACATTATTTAAATGCCTAATCAGCTGGTAGCCACAAAATAATAAGATGTTAGGCCAAGGAATCTTTGGGGTCACATTGATTTATTCAACAGTTGATGCATTTCATATGATCACAGCAAGCAAACAGAATTGATTTAGAGCTGCTATTTATGGAGATCAGCTCACCAGGAGCTGTAACTATTCAGGCTCCTGGAAGAGTCTCACACCGCACTACTAGCAGGCAGTACAGACCAACAAACTTCTGGGAGTATTTATCTGCTCATGGCATGAACAGGCAACACGTTTCTTTGCTCAATGTCAATGTATCATAGAAGAGTTTCTTCTTGTAGGGAGTCCAGCTTGATTCAGGAGAAATCAAAACGCAGGGGGGTGAGAGAATCAAGGAAAGCAAAGTTAGAGAAGAGTGAAAATTAAAGTCTGGAGGAGGTGAAAGCTGAGCACTGGAGCATGGTGGTTTTGGCACATACTTAATGCTTAGGAATTCACACATCATTAACAGGAGATATATTTAAAAAGCAAATAAAACTTTCAGTGCTTGGATCTCTCAGATTATTTTGGAGGTTTATCAAAAGTTTTAAAAATTGGCTTGTTATTAAAACATGCAAATCTGAAAAAAAAAAAAAAAAAAAAGTATTCTACAAACAACAGGAAAGGTGTGCCTGGTAAAGCATGTTATGCTTGTTGCCTCTGAAACCTAGCCAGAGGGATATTATAATGGGATATGCTGCTTGTCTGCCCTGGGAAAAGGATCATGTTCATGTAAGTTGTGTTCTACACCACAAAATGTGATAACATTCAGCAGAGGCATTTCAAAAATGTATGCTTTGAATTGCAGTTTGCAAAAACAACAGTTGGTGGCACTTTGAAACAATTTTTATTTCTAAATGCGCATTTGCTGATTGTAGGTGTGTAGAGGATGACATTAAAATATTAAATTACTGGTCTACAGTGATTCAAATTACAGTAACAATACAGAAGTTATCAACTGTCTTCTGCATGGTTCACAGATAGCTTGCTTACACAGAATTTGAAGACATGCATTTATAAAAACAAGGGAAGGTGATCAGGGCCAAATTCTTCTTAAAAAAATATCAGAAAGAAATTACTGGAAAAGACAGTAATGACAGAGAGAGGGAAATCACTGCTAATTCTGTAGCTTACTCCAGCCCTTAGAGGCACCGAGGCCTGCACTAGCACAGCACATTTCTGTGCACAGCTTGTCTTCATCCAGTTTACATTTTGAAGGTTGTTTGTTTGTTTGTTTGTTTATTTATTGTCACAGCATTGATGTGCATGGTATATAATATGCACGTAGATTTCTTTTTTAAGCAGCACACACTGGATAAACAGATATTTTCCAGGATCTTAACCCTCAAGAAATGTGAGGGAAAAGAGCAAGGAGAGATAGCAGTGGCTATTGAGTAAGAATCAAGCCTTTGTCCATGGTGTTTCTACCAATAAAGCACAATTACACTGCATGCACAGAAACTGCAGCACATCTGATGGGGTGGGAAACCTGGGCTTTACTGGAGAAATCAGAGGGTTTGAAATATATTCTCGCTATGTTACTGCATACCTTGTCTGAATACACGAGATCTGACAAGCAAAACCTCTTTTGCTAGAGATTACATATGATCATTCCTCCCACAGACTGGTGGCTTCGGAGCCACTTTTTTTCTAGAAGAGACACATCACCACATCATCACAGAGACAGCCCTGAATACCAGGGCAGCCTGCTGAGTTGTCTGTGACCGTTTGCCCAAAGGACTGGAAGATCAGCTCACAGCTGGTGCTTGGCAATCTTTACCGCTTGGCCAAAGGAGCTTCAGCACCTTCTGTTCTGCCTCTAATTCTCACTTATTGGAATTGAAAAGTCTATGTCAACAGAGGATAATAAATTTGGAACCATTGCTACATTCTGCCCCTCCCCTTCATCCTGCGGATCAGTTGCAAATGAATCCTGTTTGCTGCATTGGCCCTGAATATGTTGGTCTTGACAGTATAATCCAGAAGGGATTTTTATTTGGCTTTCTAAATGACATGTTTTGCGGTTATTAATAGTTCTTTATATTGGGCAGTTTGGATTCCATGGCAAAATGTTTCATTTAGCTTCAGACAAACGCTGCTTGATGCATTTACAAATATGGTCT
Organism: Netta rufina; assembly: GCF_964035555.1. NCBI lineage: Eukaryota > Metazoa > Chordata > Aves > Anseriformes > Anatidae > Netta > Netta rufina. The sequence goes on along the minus strand of NC_140125.1, from coordinate 87,518,885 downwards.
TGCCTGGGAATATTTTGCTGCTTTCCTATTTGATTCTATTGGGTTGTTGGCACTGAGGGGAAAGCTTGACATATCCAGTATGATAAAGCAAACTTCCTTCTTCTGAACAGTAATGCTGCCTGGCACTCTGGATTTTCTACAGTGTAGAAAAGACTTGGTGCAACCATGCTAGACTTGGTGCAACCACGAGCTAAATGCCAATTTGACGTTTTCTGGCTTTCATATACTTCCATTTATCTCAGACTTTTGTAATGTTCTTGCTTCAGCTCCATTCATGTGATGCCTAGGCAGCCCAGCAATGCCCATGAGTTTCATGCCTGAGCATCTTTCTGAGCACTCCACACCTCTGCATGCTGCCCTGCAGCAGAAAGCTTCTTTCAGTCTGAGAGCTCCTGCTGTAGACTGAGATGTTTTGTTTTGGGTTTCTCATGTCAGTACTCTCCAGTATCTAGTTCAGTAATTTGTACCTTTGCTCACAGGAGATGGTTTGCAGACGATCATGTTCTCCTGCATGTCTGATCTTGTGCTTGCACAGTGCTTGGGAATGCTTTGTTTAGGCATATTGTATATCTGCCTGGGTATCATATCAGTTCTCACATGCTGGTGCTTTCAGTTCAGGTGCAGATTCAGAAATACTTATTTCCTACCTGGCTTTTACTGTGCCTGCATGTGGGCTTATGAGCCACCCTTTATATTGGCCACCATCCAAGGCGGTCACTTCTGGCTCAGCAAATACTGTCCTTCATTACATTTCCGACCTGCAGGCTCGATTGTTTCCTTCATGTTAGACATAAGCCCTTTGACCACATTCTGTCTCAGAGCAGCTGTACCAGTTGCACAACCAGCTCTCTGCTCCCTGTGTGGCAGCAGCATTGCTGCTTCAGCTGGGAGCTTGGGGCTGCAGCTTGGTACCCACCGATGCTGTTCTGCCCTGTTGGCAAATGCCAATACCCACAATTTCAAACCTGCAAACCAGACCCGCAGACTGGTTGTTTTGAATAATTTACCCTGCTAACAATTCAGTCTTTGATGTGGTTGTTCCAAGCAGGTGTAAATCTGTGTCCCCTCCAGTACACTCTTGTGACTGAGGTTTAGGGCCAATTTCTTCCTCCCATCACTTAAGCAAATTTTTGAGCCCTCAACAGTATCATCTGCTCCAGCAGGTGCCTGTTCTCAGAAATGCATCAGGTAGACCGTACTTCAAGTGAGTGAAAGTACCTGATGCTTTCCACTCTCAGAGGAGAAGAGGCAATGCATTTCCGTGAGTTTCATCATTCCCTGAGAACACCCGAGACCCCTCCACTGTCGGTGAAGGGACAGACATGCTACTGTTTGGTGGATGAGAATACCCTCTGCAGCATTTGAAAAACACATTTCTCTTGTCACTGACTATAAAGTTTCCTTTATAGGCAATATATGGCGTTAAATTAGGTGGACTGGATCACTCTCACCCTCCTTTATTCCTTCTTTCTGTTTGTCCCTTCCCTCCCTCTCTTTACTTCCTCCCTAGGCCAAGTGCCAAAAATGCTTAGCGAGGCAGGATCTCAGCTATCAGCTTAAATTGTCAAACTGGCTTCCACCTCTTTCATTTCAGAGAGCACTGTAATTGAAACTCCTCTTATTTTAGGTGGTGGTAGTATTTTAAACTCAGAACTATGTAAAGAACTGGAGATAATGCTAAACTGCTTAGCTGCGAAGGGGTGGCTACAGACCCAGTGAGGAAATGTTTGCATAAATCCTATGTAGGCAGATTCTCACCTAGAAAAAGCCTGCGTTTCTGCCAAAATATTCAGAATCTTTCTGGCATCCACCGCAAGACAATTGTCAGGCTTGATTGGTCCGGCAGGGAAAGGCTTTTGCTTTCATTTTTGTGTGTTTGGTGCCAGCATATTTCCCTGACAAGTGATGTGAGAGGTGACTGGAAGAGTTCATTGACTGTGGAGATGCCGATGCAGGAAACCTCCTTCCTTCTTCCACAGAGGTGAGTGCAAGCCTGCAGTTGCTCCTGAGGAGGATGTGTTGCCAGTGTGCTCAGTTTTTAAACAGCCCCTAGGTTGCATGGGCTGATGCTCTTCAAGCATTGCAAGTGGAAGGATGGGTGAGTCCAGGCTTCGCTTTGCAGCTAGAGCTCTGAATTAAGAAACCTGGGAGGTATCCTGGTGGGGAATGCTCAGCTGAAATGTGCTTTGCACCACTTTTTACATATTTATTTTTCATTATTATTCCTATGGCTAGAAATCAGGGACTTCATGGACAAAGGAGTCCCAAAACACTGTTTAATGTTTTGGTAACTAGGTGATAAGTAAAAATTTAAACATTTACTAAACCAGAGAAACTTGATTTAAGTTGCTGATTGCTTCTGTTGTGCCTATTCTGTCAGGCATTAGGGGGCAATAGCAGGAGAGGAAAGCATATATAGGTTATGCCAATTCTACATGGAGCTGGCTGGGCTTCTTAGTGGCTTATTTCCAGACACTTGAAAGTTCGAGTGACAGGACTGGAGTGGGAGGCTTGTTTGGTTTTCGTGTGAAGGTGGCAAATTATAAAGATAGTAGCATTCCAGTGAGGTGTGCCTCAGCCCTTAAAATGCTTTCATTTATCAGTTGTTATCAGCTAATCAAGAATAATCCTGAGCAAGGAGCCTAAGGATGAGGTTAGAGGGAACTGGGCACAAGGACGGGACTGTATTGCCTCAGGTAGCCTCAGCAATGCTTTGCAGTCTGAGGTATTGGCAGCGGGAGCAATGAGACGCAGTTTTATCCTGGAAGGCTAGAAGTGTTTTACAAAGGCTGACTGTAAGGTTGCTGACCTTAACAAAGAAAGATTTCTTATACTATATGCAAATGAATTTTCTATGGGGGAAAAAAAAAAAAGTGTTATATTTTGATTTGTTGATGGAAAAATGCTGCACAGCATGTCTCATAAGCAATATAGCAAGTGTCACTAAACACTAGGGATGAGAGTAAAAACAGAATATCTTTTGGGAGATGGACGTACTGGGACAATTGAGCATCTGCACTGCAAAACTCTTGCACAGAATCAGTATTTTGTGGTTCATTCTGCTTCAGTTTGAAAACATTTTCTCAACATTCACATTTTATGCAGAACTGGTACTTAAATTTCAGCAATCTCCTAAGCTGATCTGCTTTCCATCTGAAAATTTCTATTTAAACTCTGTTGTATCCTCCCAAAAACATAAGATGCTCTGCTCAAAGCCATTCTGACACAAATCTCCCTTCCCAAGTGATACTGGATATCTGTTTGGCATCACAGATCTAAGAATGTAATAGAGCTATTTTTCCATTTCAACATGAATTCAGTTGCCAAGGCCAGCATCTTCACTACCCCACTTTAGCATGTATGCATGCTAAATCCATTATTCATACTGTCTGTATGTCATCAGCAGAAATTTGCCTACGTGCTCCTTCAGAAATGGGCTGCCACTGCATAGCCTCACCTAACCAGCTGTGGGTATGTAAGAGCTTGCTTTTATTTTCAGATAATATCATATGTTACAATTGTGAGTCTGAAAGTATTATAAGTGGACTTGTGAGGTGATATGTTTTTTATCACTTGCTGTTTGGGAGCCAGTCTTAGCTGTCTGGTTTAAGATAGAACAAGCCAGTAATGATGTCCCCATAAAGTAACAGAAAGAAATCATAGTTGTTTCTTCTAGGCAGTTACTCATTTTAAAACTAGAAAAGCTTCTCCCAAAACAGGAAAGCATATATGTAATGTGTGGACCTAGCAAATGTTCTCACAGGTCCTGTGTCTCGTCTGCAAAGTGTTCCTACCTGAGGGAGCAGTGGTCCTGTAACCGAGGGTTGTGCACACAAGTAAAGTGTTGTGTAATATCCATTTGTCTCTTGTCTATTCAAAAATCAGACAACAACAACAAGGAGTTATTTTCATAGAAGAAGGCTCTTCTAAAAAACAGGTAAACAATTATATGATATCTGTTAACACTGTTCAGGCCGAAAGGTCAGCAAAAAAATAAAAAAGCTTTTGAAGTTTCTGATCAGGCACAGGCTTTTGCAGACACCATCAGACTTTTTATTTCACTTGTCTTCCCGGGTGAGACAGTCACTCAAAAATGGGATCAATGGCTCTGATCAATACCTCGCCCAATATTGTGAAAGGTCATATATCATTGTCTCCTAGCTCTAGGGTAATTTGCAAACAGACGTTACTTTTATTGGAGCAGTGCCCAGAGGATTCAAGCAGGATGCTCAAACGCCACTCTGCTAGGCAGGCACAAAACAAAATAGTCCATACTTATCTCTGAAAGAGGAAGGAGCTGTGACAGCAGTAAAATGCAGGCACTGAAGGTTTGTGAGGGAAGGGGTAAGTGAAAATAATGGCAGAGGAATGGCAGAGCAAGGCAGTGCCTTCGAGCCACTGTTCTGTAAGGCTGAGGAAAGTCTGTAAGGGGCAGCTCATTAGGAGATTGCAGCTGTCTCCAGCACCTAAAGCAATAAGTAGATTTTTCAGAAGAGCGGTGCCTGCATATTTCTGAAAATCTCCTCATAGCCTCACTGTGGGAGCCACAAGTTTCTGAGTGCTACTGAAAGCTTGGCATTTGCTTAGCAGTTGACATGGAAGCAAAACCTATCTGAAAGTCTGTTTCAGTGTGCCTGCTTGCAGTGTGAGTCAGTGCGTGCTCCTCCTCTGTGCCCATTACCAGGCACTGTTGTGTCCTAGATGTGGGAATTACTGATGTCATCAAAGGTTAATTGTGAAAGAAATAATTTCATTTGTAACTACCCCCAGCTGAGAAGCTGTTAATCACACCCCAGGCAAGCTTGCCAGTTTGCATTTCTGAAGATTCAAGAAAACAATGTTATGGCCTGGTATTTGTTTTATAGCACTGTATAATGAAAGTGGGAGTCTTGCTATTTTATGTAGATATGAAATGTAACAGTGGCTGCATTTTTGTACACTTTTTTTTTCTTTCTGTAAAATGGCATAAATTTCATATATAGAGAAAGCTCTAATCTCTGATTAGATTATTAGATTAACTCATGCTTAAAGGGAAAAATAAAATATTTACTTGCAAGTAAATTTAAAAATGTAGTGAAATTGAGCTTCACAGACTGTCGGATTTCAGGGGCTGTGAAATCAGAGTTTCCTTAAAATGAAACACTGCATCCTAAATATTTCATTAATAATTATAATTGCTTTAAGTATACCATAACTGCGCTAAATTTGTTGTTTTGCTTTATAAACCCATTTAATTTTTCAATTGTCTACTGGCAAACATTGCCTTCAGTGAAGTCAACATGAGAATAACATCAGGGAGGAATCTAAGATAATACAATCCCTTTCACCGAGTGCCATGAAAAGTTTATTAGCTGTCTCAACCACTGTGTGCAAGTACATTCATCTGACTGTCACTGGGATGTAGATACACAACAGGACTGATAATGAAACTATTTGGTTTGCCTTGTTTCCAAATTCCAGGTAAACACTTCTCTAAAACTGGAGAAGTCGCACCTTCTGTGATAGTACATGATCTAAATTCAGAACGTACAGTTTTAAATTATTGACCATTCTGAATATTAAGTTATATCTCATAATTATACATGTGACCAATTTTCTTCAATTAGGGTGACTGGCTTTCAAAGCAACACTAACTCTTCCACACAAATTGCAATAATTATATATTTCTTTACATTCATTGCAGATATATAGAGCCATGATGTATAAAATAAAAATATGAATATAAAGAATTACAAATAAAAATATGAATATAAAGAAGTATTTCATTCTTATGAAATAAAGAAGTATGGTGGCAAATACACCAGCTGAATCCTTGGCTCACCAGAATGACAATATTCTAAAAATAATATAAGGTGAGATGGACTTCTTTGTACTTGTGATGACTTTACATCACTTTGTACTTGTGATGGTGGGCGGCCGAGCTGCACCACAACCACTCTCTCACTCCCCCTCCTCAAAGAGGAACAGGGAGAAAATACAATGAAAAGGGCTCAAGGGTTGATGTAAGGACAGGGAGATGACACAGTAATTATTGTGATGGGCAAAACAGACTCGGCATAGGGAGATAGTAAGATTTATTGCTAATTACTAACAAGCTAGAAAAGTGAGAAACAAAGGAAAGAAACCAAAAGCACCTTCCCCCCCCCCATTCACCCTCTTCCATCTCCTCCCCCGAGTGGTGCAGGAGAACAGGGCAATGGGGGTTATGGTCAGTCTATAGCACTTCTTCTCTGCTGCTCCTTGGTCACTCTCATCCCCTGTGATGTGGGGTCCCACCCACGGGATGCAGTCCTTGGTGAACTGATCTGACGTGGGCTTCCCACAGGCAGCAGCTCTTCCAGAACTGCTCCAGGTATGGGTCTATACCACAGGGCCCATCCCTCAGGAGCAAACTGCTCCAACCTGGATCCCCCACAGGCCAGGTCACCTGCTCCTGCATGGTCTTCTCTCCACGGGCTGCAGGTCCGGCCTGGAATCTGTTCGAGCAGGGATCTTCCACAGACTGCAGCCTCCATCTGTGTCCACCTGCTCCACCGGGGGCTCCTCCATGGGCTGCAGCGTGGAACCCTGCTCCACCGTGGTACTCCATGGGCTGCAGGGGGACAGCCTGCTTCAACATGGTCCTCATCACAGGCTGCAGGGGACTTCTGCTCCAGCGCCTGGAGCACCTCTCCCCCTCCTTTTTCACTGATCTTGGCACCTGCAAGGCTGTTCCTCACTCCTCTTACTCTCCCAGCTTCTGTGTGTGATGCAGCTTTTTTTTTTTTTTTTTTTTTTTTCCTGTCTTAAATATGCTCTCACAGAGGCGCAAACAACATCACTTATTGGCTCAGCTCTGGTCAGCAGTGGGGTCCTTACCAAACATGGGGCAGCTTCTAGATACTTCTCACAGAAGCCATCCCTATGACCCCCTGCTACCGAAACTTTGCCACATAAACCCACTACAATACTTGAAAGATACAAATAAAAATAAACTTAAAATAAAGCTGATATGGGAAACAGCTTGTTCAAGTTGAGTATTGCACTACTAAAATTATCCAAATAACCCTAATTCAAATCTTATTAATATTCTTGAGATCGAAAACCTTGTCATGACTAATTTTTGCGCAGTACAAATCTGACATTAAGACACATTCTAAGAAAAACGTTTATTAATTATACTAGACTAGATTGTGATTCTGGTATTCACATGGAGTATCCTTTCCTAAATGAAAATATATTGGACTCACGCTGTTATTTGAAGAGCACAGTACTTAATGCAATTACAGCCCACCTGACTGACAATGTGGAGATCTTGATACACCTGAGGGTGAAACTCTACCAGGTTCATTATTCCAGAGAAACTCTCCACTGTTGATACACTGTTGATGGTGAAGGTGTTATTGCCACATAAACACACAAACCAGACCTTGACAATATTCGTAGAATATTTAGCTGGCAGAGTAGAAGAAAATTGTCAGTAACTGTTGTGACCAAATGCTTAATTATTTCCTAAGAAGTGAGCTGACCTCATCTTATGCCAAATGGCTCATATTTTTATGTAACACCTAAGAGGTCTCGAAATTCCATATTGTCCTCTAAAATACAAGTTCGTTACAATGCATCCATTACTAAAGTCTTTAAGGTCTTGCTTTCAGAGTAAACCTATGGAAGCCCGAATTTACATCCCAGTCCTACTCCAAAAATTTATGTACCATAAATCCAAATTCCATAAGCAAATTTGCCACAAATATAGCATATATTTCTTGAGAGAATTTTTCACCATTGCACCATGTTGTCTGTGTGGGTTTTGTTTGAGGAGATCAGAGGTAGCAACTTCATATTTAATAATGAAAAATTTATTGTAATGTTAACTACAAAGAACCCATTCCTACTCCATAACCATTAAAATGCAGAACGTCATCTATTCAATAATGCAGAATTGTTGCATATTAAAAATTTAAATCTATAAATATTAAAAAAGCACAGGTCAGTGCTTTAACCAACAGAGGTATTTGTACACACAGCTATCATTGTAAGTCTTAAGGGTCATGCATTTGTTATGGTGTGGAGCAAAACAGATATGATAAAAAGTAGCCATATGATAAAGTAAATTTTGATTCATTTTTTTCAGATGAGCGACAAGGACAAGAAATGTTGGATTAACTCAAGGGTCTGTGGTTGTCCTTTGGTAAGGACATATTCCTATTTCAATCTATCAAGCCAATGTGCTGGAGTCAGCTTTGTAAGGGCATGGCATGAAGATGCTTATAAAAGTGACTGCAGCCAAAATTACCTTTGCCAGCCTCACTCCTTTACATCACTTTGACAGAGTCAAGAGGCCAGAAACATAATATTGTTTTTCACTTCCTTGGTCTGGAAATGCCTGGACAGTCTATGCCAAATGTATTCACTATGACCAGAGAAGTGATTGCCATGCAGGAGATGAGAAGGAAACTCCTGGGTTATTGCAGTCCAGGTGTTCACCATGCCCAGGAAGGGGGAAGCTGAGCGGGCTTTGAGAGTCCTTCAAGTGATCCTGTCAGAACAAAGCAAACTTGAAGCACTGGAAGGCTACAGCTAGCTCCTCAGCAGTGATTCTTCTTAGACGTGTCAGCAGTTTCTGCATGCAGGGAGCATCAGCCTTATTCTGACAAAGAAAAAAACAGACTCATGGCAGTAGAGGTAAGAGGCTCTTTGCAGTCTGAACTAAATCCACATTCCTTGAGCACTCAGCCGGAGTAGCTGGTTACTACATCCATGAGTTGTGACCTATGTGAAAGACATGCATGTGACTCAACAACAGAAAGGAGCTTGGACAGTCTGTGCAGCACAGGTCTGCCAAGGCTGTGTTGAGGGAAACCTTTCCTTCTTCACTCAGTGGTGTCCCAGTCAGACACACTGGAGAACCACTGGCACATGACCATCCTGTTGTATAGTCTTATCTGAGTTAGCCATGTTGATGGCTGATTAACCTCAGCTTACAAACACCAAATAATACTGCACGTGGAGGTGGAAACAGATGTCTGCAGCATGAAGCAGAAAGGTAAGTAGTGGACATCTGGCTCTCCTCTCTAGCTCCATGTGACAGCTCTGCTGCCACAACATGCAGGAGGATGCAGCATGTGTCTCCTTCATCTGCCTGGGTCTTATGGTTGTAAATGATGCAGCAGCAGCTGCCTTAGGCAGTATTTTCCCCCTTTGTAGAATTGGTTATGCTCGTTTAGAAGAAATATTTATTGATAATGTGCTCGGGGGGGTAGGACAGGATGTATCACTGTCATGGTGACAGATGGGAATTTATGGGTGAGGCTACATATCCATGCTGTAATGGACAGGGAATACTGAGACCTTGGGGAAGAAAGAAGGACACCAGCCCTGTGATATCCTTGTTTGTGAAGGGTACAAAGATGACAGGGACCTCCTGGAGAGATGTCTCTGGGCTCAGCATCACTCAGGCTCAGAGGACCTAAGACATAGCCTCTCTGGGCCCTCTGAGAAATGCAGTAGCCAAAATCACTTCATACATATTCAGCAACTTTAATCATGCTGACACTGTTTTCTAGTACACTTGATAGCTCACATGGGGCCTTCAAATCTCCAGGCTTTGAGAAGAACTCTCCAATGTTTGCCCTAACAGAATTTGCTGAACTGGCTTGAAACAAACCTGGTCCATTTAACACATTTAGCAATAACTCTGAAGCAGCTGCATGGGTTTTTCTGACTGATATTTTCCTGGTTCTCATCTTCATTTTAATCTGTCTTTCTTGTTCCTTATCTGTGCCTGTAGCTGGTATATTTTAGAGTCATCTTTTCCACATCTACTGAAAACTTAAACTTCATTGGAAAAATAGGAGAAGGGAAAATGGGTAAGGGAAAAGTTCTTTCCTTTCTTTCTTTTTGTTTATTTATTTTATTGTTTATTCTTACAAGTTCCAAAGCTGGTTTATGAAGAGTTAGAGAGAAACTAGACCATGCAGGAAAGAGAGCAGAGAATCCTCAGGGAATCACCAGAGTTTCCTCATCTAGCTGTACAGGTAAGCAATAAATCACGTTGAAAATTAATAGTTAGATGCATTCACTGCTGTTTTTGCAAAACTGTTATTCCAAAGTGAGGAGCCCCTATGTCATCCATCCGTGTGCTTAAAAACATGATTGTATATATATATATTAGGGCTTAATTCCATTTTAGATTAATGAAAGTCACAAATAGTTTCACAAGTCCAGTGGAAGGAGAAAAACTTGATGGAAACAACATTCATTTAACATGATGTTTTGAAATTAGAAACATTGCTTTGAAATTGAATGGTCGTTAGGCAATCTGGGCCTGTTTAGCAAGGTTGTATTTAGTCATCTGACTTTGAAATTAAAAATCAATTTCATAGTCATGTGTTTGTCCTAAACTTCTTTGCCAGTGTTTCTAAGGAGTCTTGATATGCTACCTTGTGTAATACTCCCTTGTTTTAATGGTGTGACAACTCTGCAAAAGATTGATGGCTGCTATTACCAGTGGAGCGCATACAGGTCTCATCTCAAGCTGCATATTTGACTGTGCTTCAGAACAGAAGCCACAGCCAATGCCAGATCTCTGGTCTCCTAAAATTTTGTCCTTCTTAGGATGACCATTTTTATCCCATTGTAATATTTATCTAATTTGTGATTATAATTTGCTGAATTCTGCAACTCTAAGGCCAAATGTGGTGCATCAGTTGATTTAACTTGGACCTTGCCAGGAGGAGGAAGTCAGGATGTAGAAGCAGTTAATTATTATTGAGTATGAAGTTAAGCAGTTTGAGGTTAGAGAGAAAAAGATTAGTAAAGCAATTCTAATTGATTTGATACGGACAAGTCAATGGTATTCACTTGTGATCAGCACCTATGCAATAAAGGAAATTAAAACAGCAGGATACCCCATTCTTTTGTATGTTTTACTAGCCCCTGGGTACAATCCCATGGTTCCTGCATGAATTTGAAGTTCTATTCCACTTCACTAATCATTTTCTCTTGCACAGCTCTGTCCAGCTTCATACAATTATGATTCTATGAATCTCACAAAACTAAACATGATGAACACCAGTGCCATTTTTTATTCTTTGTCATCACTTTAATTTACTGCAAGACTTTTTGTTCTTTGATCCACTAATTGGATCCTTTCTTCATTCTCAATTTAGAATCTGATCTTTTAGGAACATTGAACTTGGCTACTCCTTGTGCCCAGTTTCTTGCCCTCTCTTTTTTATTATTTGTTTCCTTCCTTCTTCTGCTCATGGCACATTCTGTTTTTTACAGATGAAGAAGTTTGACACATGTCTATTTTTAGGCAATTGCCATTAATAAATTAAACCTTATCCATGTACATTCACAGATTATTATTAATAAATTAAACCTTATCTGTGTACCCTCACAGAAGGAGCGTGGGCTGGGAAGCTAGGAAGATGTGGCTTTCCATGCATGGTGCCACTTGAAGTGTCAGTGCCAGAGATTCTCTCATCTCCAGAAAGCAGACAGGTATGGTTAGTGTCCTTTCTTCTATTTGGGGAACCAAATTCTCCACTAGGAAAACTAATGAGATTACTCCAGGGCAAACTGTGACCTACTGTCTGTGTGATATTTTGTAAGTGTATGTTTTTGCATCCTCCCTTAGTATATTTCCTTTCAGAATAATAAAGGGCATCTAACAAATACCAGACTGTCATCCCATCAGTGCTACTTCATGGTTTATGTGCTGCAAATATAAAATTTGTGATGGATCTGAGGAATTAACATTTCTGTGTGGCTTTTGCTTCTGAGCTGGCATGGCCTCTCCTCCACACCTGCCCTCTCTTCCAGAGCTGGGCATGGTTAAACCATGCTTTGGTTTAACAAACTCCAGTTGTCTTTCCCCCTTGAAAGTAAAATCCTCATTAAAAAGACTCATTAAAGTGACAAAAAGATACAAAATGAACACATATTTTTATATTGGGTTATAAACACTGAGACATTTTCTCTGAGAGAAGACAAGAGAAGAATGCATTTACATACGTGTCCTAGATATTGAAGGATAAATGCTGAAACTTTTGCATTTGAACATGTATCACAGCAACAAACTAGAGACTCTGTGTGGGAAACATCAGTAGGTTTACTGTATAATAGCTTTTATTTAAATTTATGGACAGTCTTCCATAGCATTCACAGTGAATTAGAAGATTCCATTTAAATGCTTTTTACAATTTACAGTATTTACTGTAAGCACTGAAGGTTGACTGGGAACTATTAACACCTATTTATCAGAGTGTTATGTTCAACAGTCTTCAGCCTTGGAATATGCATAATGCTTTTGGAAGAGTTTTGCAGAGACAAAAATCTGCTGTGTGTTTCAACATTAACAAAGGACACAAGGAAGGCAGAGTTGCTATAGTACCTATATACATAGCAGTTCCTCAAGCCATATTCAGAGTCAACTCAAACATGAGAGAGAGTTGAATTCTTCTCTTTGCTGTTTACTATGAACAGAAGAGTCAATTGTGTAAGATGCAGCTACTTAAGCACAAGAGAGGATGGCTGAGAGGTGCCCAGAAATGGAATTTGGTCAACACAGTCTTCATTACTGGTGATAATACATGAGAAGAAAAGAAAGAATCCAGGTTGCCACCCATCTATAAAAGCATTTTATAATGCTTAAATATAAAGCCCTTAGAAAATGCTCTGAACAATTTTGGCATTAGAAAAAGTACCATGGAGACAACAAGAAAAAAAAAAAAAAAAGACGTCACAGAAGAAAAAATAATGCAAAGCTTCATAATATAGATTGCTCCTTCTCTTAAACATCTGAAAGTAATATTCCAGACATAGATCTGTAATGTCTAGGAGAGATGTGACTTTTCCAGAAAATATGCAAATCCTCAAGTTCTACATTCTTTTTTAATACCTTGGACGGAGACAAAGTAATATTACACTTCAGTAAGCCAAATGTTACAATTTTCTAATATCATATACAATACAGTATTTGAGTTTTTCTAAATAATATAAGCTCACAAATTAGAGAAGCTGTAACTATTAGATGGTGGATTTGTTAAGCGAGAGTATGATCTTGCAACAATGCCAGTGATCTTCAAGCAAATAATGTGGAAGACAACAGATCTGCAAAGAGGTGTCCATGGAACATATTTTTTGCATGTACATATGTGCACATGTGTTGTGCCCCAGTGGGCAGCCAAGAAGCACACAGCCATTTCCTCACTCATCCACAGTACAAAAACAAACAAACAAACAAAACAAAAACCTTACAGATTGAGATAAATATAGTTTAATAGGACAGAGAAGGAAGGAAAATTAATTATATAAAAAACAAGTGATGCACAGTGTGATTACTCACTACCTGTTGACCAATACACAGCCCACTGGCCCAACAGCCCCCCTCAGTGAATTCCCCCAGGTCTTATTGTTCAGCACAACACCACCAGGTGTGGGCATCCCTTTGGCCAGCCAGGGCCAGCTGGCCTGGCTGTGTCCACTCCCAGCTCCTGGTGCACCCCCAGCCTCCTCGCTGGCAGGGCAACATGAGGAGCAGAAAAGGCCTTGGCTCTGTGAAAGCACTGCCCTGCAACAACTAAATATATTAGTGTGCTATCAAGACTATTTTTCTCCTAAGTCCAAAACACAGGCACATACCAGCCACTATGAAGAAAATTGTCTCACCCAAAACCAGGATAACATGCATGTACTCTTACATACATCGTTTCTTCAAGCGATAAAGTATTTATTATTATTATTATTATTATTATTATTAATAATAATTATGATTATGTTTATTTTATTTATTTATTTATTTTCAGATTCAGTACTTCAGATTGTCTGATGAATGATACAAGATTTCTCCCATTACAGAAATCTCCTATACTCCTGCTCCCATGAGGAAATCCAGACTCTGGTCCACACTGTTGCAAGGAACAACTGTGCTGACTTTTAGAACTCTTTGGATCATACCTTTACTAAGCCAGACACTGACTGATTTTGAATTTGGCTGGAATATAGTTTGTTATTTAGTTGTCTGAGACTAGCATAAAATTGTGCTTCCTGGGTTTCCTGTAAAACACACATTCAACAGGCTAGTAAAGTATACTTTAACCTGATGCAAAACTGTCTTCATTGCCCAGTATTTCTTTCAGCTATACTACATCACTTGCAATATAGCTATTATTGTGATCTGACATAATCTGTGATAGTGTTTTCTATGTCTTGCTATGGACAAATTTAATAAATAATTGTATGTTAGATTTTATGCCTTCTGTTCATGTAATTCTGTGACTCTGGTTCAGCCCCAAATACACATAAAATTAAGTCTCTGTGTTTTATCATAGATTAAAATGTCACTGTGAACAGTTCTACCATTGTCTCAATTAGATCTAATAAATGTATTCTTGTTAGCCAATTAAATAATTCTGTTTTATGAGAGATTGCATTAATAACAATTGGTATACATTAATTCAATTTTTAGGAAGGTGTTGCCATGAATACAACTCATCAAGAACATATCTCCCTGCTGTTGTTTTCAGGCTTCTATCATTTAAATGACTTATTATCTCAAAATTCAGAACAAAAGGACTTGACTGAAGCCCTTTTAAGTTGATTGAAAGTCAAACAAATTTCAAAATCCTTAGAACTAGCCTTGCTAGTTACTGCTATCTTTCTATCATAGATTAATAGAAAATCAGAGCAGGAAAGTCCTTTACAGGGTCATTTAGTTATATAACCAGAAACAGGAGCAGTCAGTAAGTTCAGTGACTGCATAATTCCTGGTGATGAAAATTTACTTATTTTGAATGTTTTTAGTTCTTTCTTACTCTATAAAAGCATGTCTTTTCCCACTGATCATTTTTTTCCTCTTTTCCTGGGCTGCACTGAGGATACAATTTATTTCAAGATGCTATTTTTTCCTGTCCAAATGACTTTTTTTCAGCCAATTGTATTCCTTCAGCTCAGAGTCACAGCAGAGCTCTGCTCCTCAGAGGACCCCTATACCTCCCCCCCCCGTTGAACCCATCCTGTGAATGGCCCCTTTTGCTCATACCTATGTCCATGTGAGGTGTCCTTCCACTTAACAGATGTACCAATGACGAAAAAATGAAACTATGTGGACTGTGAAAAGAATAGCAGGTTTGAGTATTTACTGTTTTCTCTTGCTTTTTCTGTGTAATTTCTTCAGAGAACAAAACAAGTTTTATTCCTAGTTGCTTAAACTACCCTGGAGTTTAAACATTCTGTAAAGCAGATTGGCCTCAATGTGTATGGTGTCACTCATTTATCTCCCCCTTGGCATTCCACTGACATAAGTTTACTCTCAAGTAAAGGCCTCTCAAGTGTCATTGCTAGCTCTCTGCAAGAGTTTTGCTAAGCTTGCATAAGCACTCTACTTATTTTGTTGCTATTCCTTGCTCCAGAGTGCACTTTTCATGCCATAGCTGCTGCTGTTGTTTGCTTTGAATGTCTCTGGGCTTTCCAAAATTCCACTGACTCTTCCAGCCTTCAGGGGAGAATGAAGAAGAGCAACTGATGCAACATGGAGATCACTGTAATACCGCAATACCACCCTGTAATAGGATGGGATGCCCTGTTGAAGTTTGCAAAAACATATGAAGTATATGAATAACTGTATTCATATTTAATTTTTAAGTTTCTTTAATCCTTAGTTAAGTTAGTAAAGAAGGCAGAGACTTTTCCATAGAAAAGCTTGACTCAGGATACAGAAGACATGAGTTACAATAGTGCTGTTCTCTTCTTATGAGATCTTTTGCCCAGCATCGGTGGCAATTTCTCTACTTATGTTGGATTTATCGCCAGCCAGTAATCCATCAGGAAGGCTGTGCTGGTAGCTGCTAATTGCACAGTGGTTTCAGGTTGTCACTGCTGCCATTTTGATGGATAGTGTACACAGAAGTTTCTTACACCTCGTCTTCCAATCTAACTTAAGTCTCCTCACAGCCAAACTGGTTGGAATGTTTTTTGTGTCCTCTGTGTTAAATTTTAGAGTCTTTATTTTCTGTAGGAACATGGGATGACTTGTGATTAACTGCAGAGCTTTGAGGGTTTTTGAAAGCAGTGTTTCTCCTTTCACATAGGACCCACTGCTTTGGCAAGAAAACGTTGACCAGTCAGTACTTTTTTCTTGCTTCATGAGTTGCACTTTTGCAGTTTCTCCAGGTTATTCTTGGTCTTGCTTCACTAAATTCAGGAGTTCACTAGCTCATAATGTCTTCCATAAGAACATGTACAGAAAACATTGTTCTGTCATTTCCATTCCATGATTGCTAAATATGCATCTTCCACTGATACCTTGGAAAAGCTATATACTGATTTACTGATTCAAAATTACATAACAGTGAAGATAGAAAATTATATTTGTCTTGCAATAAATTCTTTGTTATAGTCATCCAGACATTTCTCCTTTCCCACACATTTTTTACTCATATTAGAATTGTTGACATTGTTACTAGCTTCTAAACATTTGTCTCCAAGTATAGCCTTATCTGAAGTATGTATCTCGATAGAAATAAAAAATATACATCTGTTAACCACATTGTGCACTGAAGAGTGATACATTCAGAAAACGATAACCAGCATTTTGTCACTCTGCAGATTTGAAAGAAAATGCCTGTGCAAGCATTTAGCAGTAAAAGATACCACTTTCATTAGAGCACAAAGTGGAAGGATTTGTGAGGTTTGAGGTGTTTTTAGAGGGAAAAAGTTAGGTGCTGTTGCATATAATGGTTGCTTGGTAACACACCTAGGATTACAAGATAACAGGGTCATTGATGTGGGTTTATTTCATCACTAATACTGAGGAAAGGGAAGGGAAGGGAAGGGAAGGGAAGGGAAGGGAAGGGAAGGGAAGGGAAGGGAAGGGAAGGGAAGGGAAGGGAAGGGAAGGGAAGGGAAGGGAAGGGAAGGGAAGGGAAGGGAAGGGAAGGGAAGGGAAGGGAAGGGAAGGGAAGGGAAGGGAAGGGAAGGGAAGGGAAGGGAAGGGAAGGGAAGGGAAGGGAAGGGAAGGGAAGGGAAGGGAAGGGAAGGGAAGGGAAGGGAAGGGAAGGGAAGGGAAGGGAAGGGAAGGGAAGAAAGAAGGAAAAGAAAGGAAGAAAGAAAACTGTGTTGCTTGTCAAGTTCTGTATTTTAGTATTTTGTGAGCAATTCAGTGATGCCAAGCTTTTGGAAATATATGTTCTAGAAATGCAAAAAGAGAGTAGAGGGTTGTTAGTCACTGCTTTTGTTGCAGCAAATAGAAAGCCAGTTTCGCCTTTGGGCTTGGTTTAGATTTATTTTCATTCGCCTTGCCTGTCGGTTTTCAAATATACAATGCACCTTGGATGCTCTTCTGTATGCTCCACTGCTTTAATAAATATTTGTTGATGCAGCTTTTGTAATATCTTTGGACCAGGTCCTAAAAGTCTAATTCATATTGAAAGCACAATTTATTTAATAAAATCACTCATATTCAGCTACTACTCATCACTGAGTGGCAGAATTATATTCTACATAAATGTACACTGGTGAGATTTTCTAAACGTGTACTTAAACCTATACCTAGGTTATGGCTGGACTTGATGATCTTAGAGGTCTTTTCCAAACTAAATGATTCTGTGACTCTGTGATTCTGTATCAGGTTGCTGAAAACATACCCTAATTTTCACTGACATTGAGTACAAACAATGAACATTGCTTGCCATAGGCATTTTGATTCTCGGAATGTCTTGATTTAGGCAGCATTCAACAATTTTTGGCATCAAAATATGCTCAAAATTGATGGTTATCAAATACAGTTGTCACTGTCATATTCTTAAGACCATTTTTTTCCTCCTCCAACTTGTCCTACCTTTCTGGCAAGTCTGCTCCAACCAAACTGGAAACAGCGACAGAAGTAAAATTTTGCAACTGGTTTCTGAAAGCATTTACCTGTTCCCTTGAAGAGTTTTATGTAACTTTCCCAAAATCTCACTGTTAGGGACCAGGAATTCATCCTGCTTCATATCTTGTTTATTAAGTTTCTCTTTAAAGCTATGGCATCAACAGGAACCAATAGTAATTGATGATGAATCACAGTGGTCCTTGAGTTTCTTCTGCAGTAAAATCAATCTTCCTGACTTTTGCATAGATGTGCTCAGTCTGTGACCTCACAGCTAGTGACCTGTGCTGAAGCATGGTACAATGAATCATAAATGACTTTATTATAGACTTGGTTGGGAAAATTTGCTTTTTGCAGCCCCCTGGAATCTCTTCAAGGAACAGGATTGTCAAGATGGCCTGCATTACCCACTAGTGCAACTTACTCAAACAGCCAGAAGGCTCAGACAGAAAAAGAAAGGTATTCTTTCCTATGCAAAAATCTTACAATACTTGTGATCTGGGTCAGAGGGGGTGAAGGAGGTTTTTTTTTGTTTTCTGATTTTTATTTATTTATTTCCTCTTGTTCAATAAATGCTTGTTTTTCATCCTTCACTCCTGTGTTCCTTCATTCTGCCAGAAAAATAGAATCATATATTCATAGAATCATTTAGGTTGGAAAAGACCTCAAAGTTCATCAAGTCCAATTATCAACTTGACCTGCTGAGTCCCATCACTAACCCATGTCCCTTTGTGTCACTTCTGCACGTCTCTTAAATACCTCCAGGGAAGAGGACAACACCACTTCCTGGGCAGCCTGTTCCAATGCTTGGCCATCCTCTCTGTGAAGAAATTCTTTCCAGTGTCCAGTCTGAACTTCCACTGGCACAACTAGAGACCATTTCCTTGCATCCTATTGCTTGTCATCTGAGAAAAGAGACTGGAGCTCTCCTTGCTGCAACCTCCTTTCAGGTAGGTGTAGAGAGAGAGATGATCTCCCCTCAGTCTCCTTTTCTCCAGACCAAACAACCCCAGTTCCCTCAGCCACTCCTCATAGGCCTTGCTTTCTAGTCCCTTCAACAGCTTCATTACTCCCCTGCACACACCTGAGCATCTCAGTAACCTCCTGAGTGAGGGGCCCAAAACTGAACACACCGTTCAAGGTGCAGCCTCACCAGTGCTGCATACAAGGGGACAATCACTTCCCTGCTCCTGCCGGCCACACTATTCCTGGTGCAGGCCAGGATGCCATTGACCTTCTTGCCCAACTGGGCACACTAATGGCTCATATTCGTCCTGCTGTCGACCAGCACCACCAAGTCCTTTCTTGCTTGGCAACTTTCCAGCCACTCTTCCCCAAGCCAATACACTTCATGGGGTTGTTGCGATCCAAGAGCAGAACCCAACAGTTAGCCTTGTTGAATGTCATGCAATTGTACTTGTCCCATCAAATAAACCTATTCAGATTCTACAATGTGATACTTGGATCATCAGTAGTTTGCCACATTTGCTAAGATGTTTTTAACATCAGGTGTGGAATGTAAGCTCTGGCACTTGTGGACAGGGAAGGGAAAAAATGGGAGAATCACTGCACCAGCTTTTTTCAGACACCTGAGCCATACTTTTGTGCATGTGGTGACCTGCATTGTCCAGAGCAGCAGAATCTCTTCTTATTCACACTTTCCTCACAAAACAAACCTTAATCCCTTACACACCTCTCACGTTTGTGCCATGCTTTTGTCTATAAGAAACTGCAGCTTTTGATGTGCAGTATTTTCTCAGTATGTTTTAACCATTTCTACTATTGATAAATATGAAAGACGTATGTTCATTACAAATATGAAGCAGTTACACATTGTTTTCTCTGGGTATCCTTACTCTGTCAGGCCATCTTTCCTGCGATGAAAGTCTTGTATTTAGTAGTTTTGAATTCTGCTAAGCAGAAGCCTTTACTTTTTTTTTTTTTTTTTAATTAATTATATATTTATATATATAAGCAACCTTTAAGGTCTCCTTTCTAACATCATTTTATAATTAAAATATGTAAGAAAATCTCCTTCTTACTTTTTATCTCCAGAAAAAAAAAAAAAAAATGTTTTCTCTAGAGTATTCTTCTCTTTTAACTACCTTCTTAAATTTTATTTTACTTTTTCTTTACTCAAAGTAATTTTGCTTTCCAGAAATTAGTGACGACAACGTGTTGGACAACAAACTGTTCCAAACACTGGGGGAAACCTCAGAAAAATAGTTTCCATGGTGCTGCCAGACCAGCATAACTGTTGCTTAGTGAGGAAAACAAGACTAAGGCTCAACAGCAGCAAACCAGACAGGACTTGATGTTCTGGGCTTCAGACTGCCTGTTCAGTAACACTGGCCAGCACGTGGGATCTTCCAGCCAGCCTGCTGATGTGCTGTGACACAGCATTGGTGGGGTATTTTACCAAGGTGAATTTGCTCAAGATTCTCAGTCTGAAGGCCAAATCATTATGTTTCTTTCCTTTTCACTTGGACAGTTATAATGAATAAAAGATGATGCTAGCATCTTTTATGAAGGGGTAGATCTACAGAACTCCCTCCTTCAAAGGCCACTGTTCTTCCCTTAGCTCACCACTCATGTGCAGGAGGATTTCACTGTTCTCTAGAAATAAAAAATAAAAAAATCCTTGAGCTTTTTAGGCGTTGCTCCAAAACTGCACAAATTCACCATGAAGTTGGAGGCTGGCTACTGACTATCCTGGAGCAACAGTTCAGGGAATCACAGTAGAAATCTGTGAATTGTGTTGCAACATCTTAAAGCCAGGAATGCTATTTCTTGCTTCTACTATCTCAGGGAAGAATGTATGGAGAAAATCTCTCTGCAGGGCAATCTGCAAGTGGGACAGGCTCAGGTGTAGAATGATATAAGAACATGTTTAGAACTTCCCACAAGACATCCTGTCATTTCCCTCAGATATTAAGTCAGCCCTCTCCCTCCCCAACCTCCTTTTTTTTTTTTTTTTTTTTTTTTTAATTTCCTGATGAAAAGGGAGTCATGTG
The DNA here is from genome assembly GCF_964035555.1 of Netta rufina. Classification (NCBI taxonomy): domain Eukaryota; kingdom Metazoa; phylum Chordata; class Aves; order Anseriformes; family Anatidae; genus Netta; species Netta rufina. Next base: position 87,498,017 of record NC_140125.1, on the reverse strand, counting down.
TTGCTCCTGTCTTGATCACAGGCAAGATCTGGCAGATCCAGGGGCCTTTCCTTCATTTGTATGGGACCATACAATGCCTGAGAGCACTGAAAACATCTGAGCACTTCAGAAGACCCAGAATGCTAGCCTGAGGAATGAAAGGCTCACCCCTGACACCATGGGTGTCCCCTGTCCCTTCCTGCTGTGGCTAACAGAAAATCAAATGACTTCTACACCACACATATGAGGCAGTCAATTTAAGGGACAGGGGGCAGATAGCTTGGTCCTGTTATGTCCCATGTTCCAGAGGGGATCAAAGCGCACATTTTGGTGGCTGCTTATAGGCACAATTTCCTTTACCCATTTTATCACCCTCCCTAAGCCAAGTACCACCAGCAGTGCTGCCCAAGTGGCATGCAGCCCTGGCTCTCTCTGGGCTCTTTCCCATGTAGCTGTGTTTTTAGCTATTGCATTACACTGATTTATCAGTCCCTGTTAAATCCATCCCCTGTAGATACAGCCCTGCATTTCACTGTCAAGCTAGGAAAAAAAAAATCTTTAATGTGTTAAGCCAACTCCTGCCCACAAGTGCTCCATTAATTCCATCAAATCTATTTTTGTCTTATTTCTGCCATCAGTTCTGCCACATTTTGTGCCAGCTCAAACCAATAAGCTAAATTATTAAGCCTCAGAGCCTCACTCAGATAATATGGGCACTTTCTGAACAGCACAGGACAAAGGTTAACAGCAGACCACAGCAGCGAAAAATGAAGTACAGAAGGGATGTAGCATAAAGATGTCACTAGTTTTCTAGCTAGTTGTGGCATTAATGCACTTACAGATTTTCCATGTCATTTACACCATCCTTTTCATAGTTAATTTTGTAATCTGAATCTGAGAACTGGGGCTTGGGGGGGAGAACTCTTCCGGAAAAGGAGAGGCTATTTCAACTATTTGAGAATTTAAGCAGAAATAGTAGAAATGGTGAGATGGAAAGTTGGAAAATTTTGTCTGGGAAAATGTGTTTCATTTGACTTTCATTGTGCTATAAAATGAGTGTAAATGAATTAGATTGTGGTAAGCAGCCTTAGTTTAGAAAGATCTCAAAGCTCTCAAAAAATGCAGGTGAATTTATTTTTAGAAGAAAATTCATTTTCCACTGAAGTGGAAATGATGCTTGATGGAGAAAATAAGGACTAGATAAGCCTAGTTTTGTTCCTCCTAAATTGAGGATTTAGGTTTCCAGATACCATACCATACCATCAGCAGAGATTCTCAGGTGTTAGTGTGTCTTTCCAGCTCATGATATCCAGGATAGAGACCCTAATCCCTTCTGCATAGTTCACCTTCTTCACCTTCGGGGCATTCACCAAATAGGCAACTACTTTATAAGCAAGCATCTTTGTAGCAGGTCTTGTTCCTTGGGCTGCTCTTCTGCCTTAACAAATGGCAGAAGTAGTGAGCTAATGCCCTTCACACATTCCATCTCGCCATTTGAACAAATAGTGCAGGTTGAAATGGAAGAATCATCACATTTCCCATTTCAGAGTTCAAGACCCCAAAACTGTCACTACTTATCTTTGCCTGCTTTCTGGATATCTGCCACTTGTTTGAGATGGCGTTGCAGTCACTGGAGACATATTATCAGTCCCTGAACCAAAGAGGGATATTGGGCACATCTATTTCATAAGAAGAATCACTGCTAAAATGCAGATACATAGATTCTGAAGCAGTCAGGCTTTGGAACTTAAATTAGAAGAAATGTAACCTAAACAGAGCATGCATTTTACACATGCATCAACAACTGTGAACTTCATTCATGTTAAATTATGTTTCCTTCACTGGATTTCCTCATTAACTCGAGGTTTTTCTTTCCTGGGCATCAGGGCTGAATCACAATCTAAGACTGTTGAATCTGCAGGAGGATGCCTGACGGGTACCTGAACAGGACAGTTCTGATTGTCTGAATTTCCACTAGGTTAAATGTTATTCTTAAACTGGAACAAGTCATCTGAGATTAGCGTGTTGCAGCATGGGTGGGAATAAGATAGTTCCCCAGTTGTTTTTTTTTTTTACGTAATTGATTCTAACAGATTCTTAGTACAGGCTATTCAGTCTCTTCCTAAACTTTCTTATTACTCTCATCTGCACCTTTAGAAAGAATATTTTGAGATAGTTTAACCTGAGTACAGTATCCTTATTGCAATAGTTATATCTTGATTTATAAATGGGATTATGACCTTTCTCTTTTTATTCTTCATACCAGCCTTTTGAAGCCTAATATTCCATTTGCTTTCTGATTTTCCTTCACCTTCCATCATCATTAGTTTGGCTTGTGTTTTTTTATTATTGTTGTTTGGTTGGTTAGTTTGTGTCTTAAACAGTTTCTAGTCCATGGCAATAAATTCCCTTGATCCTACTGAATTTCTTTATTAGTTCAATGTGAGGGATTTTGTCAAAACGCAGTTACAAAATCTAAATAAATTATCATCTATTAATTTATTCTATCAATATTCTTCTTCTTATAAAAAAACGTCCTGGCATTTTGAGAGTGCTAAATGGGTAAGACATAATCTTCCTTCTGGTATACTCATCCTCACTGAACCTTATGTTCATGAGTCTTTAGAGGATGTATAATTATGGTTATAATTATCCCCATAACCAATTCACAAAGGAAAAAATCATGAGATTAGATTTTTTTCTAGTATGAATAAAGATATTTATCAGAGTTTAATACTGTATTTGAATAAGAACAAATGCTTCTGAAAATATAGTTTCTCAGCAGCAAAAGCTTATGTATTGTGGAAACTTACTGCATTCAAACGGTAAGCTTCCCCTTGCAATCATTCATGCAGCGATTAAAAAGGGAGGTCACATGGTATTATGCTGATCTTTTAAGAACAAGACAACCATGTAGAAGATCTCAATACTTCTGATGTTTTCAATTACAGAAATCTTGTTTGGTAGAAAAATACTTCTACCTTTTTGGTGAACTGTTCTTCAGGAGCCCTCACTTATCACATAGGCCTCTCATTTTTATTAATCTATTGGTAAATATGTCATAGCACATTGGCATACACCAAATGCCCTATAAAAAAGAAGTTTTTATGCTTTAGTGTTGATTTGGTACTAAAGTACTTTGACATATTTGTTCATTTAAACAAACAGCTTCATTAAGGATTATAAGACATTGGTTTGAACAGTCTTAAAAATAGTAATAGACTGGGTTGTCTGATTAAATAAAAGTCAAATTTGTTAAGTAGGTAATTAAAATGTTAGATCACACTTTTCCTTCGGGTTCCCTCTAGAATCCTAAATCACTTTTACAAGGGGTAATAATTGTCAATTATCCCCTGATTTAACTGGTCTGAATGTATCAGCCCAATACGCACATCTCCATAGATTTCTGTTGTGTTTCTGTCCAATCACCATTTCTTCCCCATTTTGAATTGCCAGACCATGTTATTATTATTACTAATAAAAAGCAATAAGTAATTTTCTGCACATCATTTCCCTTCTTTTCAACTGGGATAAAAAATACTTTCCTAAGCTCTGGAAAGGTCCTGGAGGACCGAGCATGAAACACAACCGTTCAGAGCGTGAGTGAACTTACTTATCTTGCAATAGACATCAAGACAGTAACTGCATTGCTTTAGAGAAGTACTTCTCTCTTCTCATTGACTGTGGAAAATAAATGATACAACTACATGGCCCAGCAGTGCTACACCGAGATACTTGTGTTTATTCTGTAGCCAGAAGCATGGTGGGCACTCCACCCTCATGAACTAGTCCTGAAAAAGCAGTACTGGGGCTGAAGGAGCACCTCTGCTTGACACTGGTATTTACACACGTCTAGGGAACTTTACACGCAATATACTGTATTAAGTAGGTGTGCCATTACAGGTTAGGCAAATATCAGATGGAGATGGCAAGTCCAGGCTCAAAAGCTGCTGGAAACATGCATCTATTTTGCTCTTGACACCATCCACAAAAATATCAGGCAAGTCTATATATCTAATATCAGGCAAAATATGTCTCCCATAAAACCGGGGGAGGGGAGATATTCTAATGCTAGAAAGCCTGATGAGAACCTTCTGGCCTTCAAATTATTAAAAAGGGATACATGGAGAACATAAAGTGTCTCTGATTCTTTAAAGATTTTGAGTTTTTAACTAATTATAAAGGATGTTTTTAAATCTTAGTTTCTCATATTGTAAATAAATTCCTTTCCACTTGAATATGTAGATTTTCTCTGTGTGTACAGAATGCAATTTAAATCAACTTTCATTTTTTTATTTTATCAGACTATCGATCTGAATAAATGTTTAATCTGAGACTTCCTGAATAAAAATAAATTTTCATGATGGAAGACCATTAGAAGAAAATCAAGTAATGAACATTACTTCTAATAAATTAAGACTGATCTTTGTATATTAAACTTTATTTTCATCATGGATATCTTGACAGGATTAAGTGAAAAAAAAATGTGGAAGCTTCTCCAACCTGTTCCCATGTACTGTTTTACTCCATTACCAGGTACTTGCCTCATTTTCTCTCTAGTGCATAGGTTACATGTTCACTCAAGATGATATTGGATGCAGTCTAAATATGACTAATGTTTTTAACCAGATGGCTGTACAGATACCTCTTTTTCAATTATGTTTTTTTGTTTTGTTTTGTTTTTCTTCTTCTACATTTTCTTCCTGGATCTCTTATCTGTATTTATTTTTAGGTTTTAGCACCTTACATCCATCTTCTATACCTCTTAATTACTTGGAATTGTTATTCAACATTTTCATTATGAAAGACTCCACAGAACAGGGAAATAATCAAACTGTTACAGTTTATTATCAATTTCATACTCTAAACTCTTTCATATTTTATTTAAAATAATTATTGTATCTTCTGCAACTAATGCTGTGTCCTGTGATGTTGTCCAAAGAGACATCTTCAGAAGACATGAAAGGTTTGCCTGTTCATTGAGCAATATGTTTGTGAAGACTAAGTTCAGCATCTATCATATCCCCACTTTTGGATATGCAAATTTCATTATTAGATGACATATTTGCAAGAAGTGAGATTGTTTCTATAGAGAAATACCAGATTTTTCTCTTTATAATGGAAATAGGTGTGAATGAACACTCGATTTTGCAAGTACTGCATTAACAGGTGACTGCATTAACATCTTCCTAATTTGGAACCATATTTTCCACTCAGAAATTTAAATTTATTTATGTGAATAATACCATGGAAATTTGTTTTATTTATTTTATTTTATTGAAAATATTTCATGTACAATGTCTGATTAAGGATGTCTATATGAAGGTGTTGTTTCTCTCTATGTAAGGAACAAGAGTTACAGATAACTGCTGAAGTAATCTACAACAGGAAGAAAACAGAAGCATTTTAAGATGTGTAACCATTTTTTCACCAAAATGCAGATTTTATTGCAAGTAACTGTTTGCAGTCAAGTGGCCTGAAATGGGCAGAGATCTTACTGGTTTACATCATCTTCCTGGATGTAGCAAGTGGGGAGTCACTGCTTTACTGAGAACCCTCAGCTTATGTTTGAATTTCTGTTCTGTCTTCTTCTATTAGCAGAATATTGGCACAAAATTTGCTCTCATCAACTTCAAGCTGCCTGTATATCATCAATATACATCTATATTATTTTGCTTGGTGGTTCAAGCAATTTTCTTTTTGCTCTTTTGAATAATGTTGGAATTGTTTCTCCTTTGGAGGTGACATATCTTAAATAGTTTCCTTAATTTGTTATTATAAAAAAGGTACTTTCTAAAAAGTCAAAAATGATCATGCTGATGTAAAAGCTGTTAAGTATGTTGAACATAGAATCATAGAATCATTAAGGCTGAAAAGCTTAAATAAAGCTTTAAACTTATTAAATACTTTATCAGAAGAGTTTCTTAGAGAGAAAAAAATCTCATACAGAGATAAAGTTAATTAATATTGGCAATGGATTCACCATGAGGAAACAACATTCCTCTCATATAGTCAACTAAATGATGCTTTTATACTGACTAAATCAGAAAAGCTGTCATCTTGACAAACATTACAGTTCTGTGGTCCAAATACCAGATTTTAAAACTAAATAAAACCAGATTTTGTCACAGGTGTTGGACAGTTTGTTCTCATTTTGCCTGTAATGTGATATCTCTTTTGGCAAAGTATGGTGCGCTCAAGTGGTGCCTCCAGAGATCTGAGAGATGGCCACTGGCCCGAGGGAAGCAGAAGGGTTCTGACAATGGGAGAGCCATGGCAAGAAGGCAGCTGCTAGAGCCCTTAGCGGTAATGCTGAAAGGAGCAGGGACTGACCCCTAACAAAGCCCACAGAGTGGCAGAGAGAAACACTTTCGGGATCAGAGGGAGCTGGCCAAAATCAAAATTAAATTAGAATCGAAAACCACTGTGGTCGTAGTAACCAAGCAGAGAAGCTAGAACTTGTCTGCAATGATGTAATGGATAGTCTTAAACCTAAAGCAGGGGCCAAGACACCCACCCCAGAGCTTTACCTGTCTGTCCTCTTGCACCATGGTGCACTCACATCTTTTGATTAACAGTATGCAGGCTTTGAAGTTACCAGAATTGGTGACAAATCAAGAATTCCATCCTGTGAAAATGGCAAGTTTTCAAAATTTGTTCAGTGTCCAACAAAATATGGATAATCTTTAATATGCAAATAAAATTTAATGGCATCCCATTCTTTTGTTATGTTTTATCATTCCAAGCTAAACAACATATCTTAACAGTTCCAGATACTGAGTTCATCCTGAGCTCAACCAAAAGCTTTAGATTCATCTTCACCCAGTTTACGCTGAAACTTGAGTAATAAATCCTGAAGGCTTGGTCTTTGTACCTCCATTTCATTCTAACTCTATTTATAAAACTGTTTATGAAATGTCCAGTGGCACGCTGAAATATTTCATCCTCTGCTTTTGAGTTTGGGGATTGTATTTTGGTTTTTAATTTAGGAAAATTCCCAATCAACTCTACTTTTCATTTATAAATATACCAGGATTAATTTGAGGAAGAAGTTTTTATGGCATTCCCATGGAAGAAAACCATTAAGTTATTTAATAGTCACTATATTTTTTTATGTTGGCACTATAAGTCTCTATGGTTGGCACTGATCTACTTCTTCCACTGGCCGCTTTCCCCATTTGGACTTAGTCCCAGATCATCCAGAAACTTGGGAAAACACTACAAACATCCTAAGAATGTGGTTTATACTTACAAGATTATTATTTTTTTCAATTATCTGTATAGTATTAAGTTATAAGTATGGAATAGAAACCTTACATTTCAATACTGCACTATTATTAGGAGTACCCTTTTTGTGGCTAGAGCCTTAATTTAATTCCTAGAATAACTGCTATTTTCAGACTCTGACTCCCTGCTTCCCTGTTGGTGCTCTCTACTTATCTCCTCCTTCACAGCATTTCCTTTCTCTCATGCTGGCTTCGTATGATCTCTTACATTTACCACAAATACCATTCCTGAGAGACAGGCAGGGTCATCCACAAAGCTTCTTAGTTCTGTGGGAAAGGCACAAATGATCTAGGGCCATCAGGATTTGTTATTTATTTATTTATTTGCAGGCAGAGAGCCTAATTCTTTAGTATGAATTAATTCAAGGTATTTTAGGGGTAATACTCATTTTGGCTGAGTAGCTGAGATAATTTATTTTTTGTGTTTCTCCAGTTTTAACCAGGGTTAAATACTTGAGAGCTGTGTCTGAGATGTTAAACAGCTTCCTTATCTAAGTACAAGGGAATATTTTTGGTATCCATTCTTGTTGCTTTTTTATTGTTTGTTTGTTTTTTATAAAATTGGAATTTATAACAAGGAGTACCTAGGAAATTGTTAAAGAAAATCTTTTTCTGTTTACTTTCTTTCTGCCTTTATTTTTATAATTGAATATTGAAATTATGTAAAACCTGTCTTTACTTTTAGTATGCTGTTCTACTTTACTAATTTTCTTGTTTCTGTAATTATGGTGAGATCCTGGCATGTGGAAACATATTTCTAGTTGACAATTTGATGAGTATTGTACCACCTTCTTATTGTGTGTGCATACTGTTTTCTTCAAACACTAGTAATTTCTATGAGTCTACATGAATTGTGTTCCTGTTTAGTTCTGACTAAACGGTAAATGAGAACACACTAAAGAACATTGCATTTCCTCATTCACACACACTTACAAGGGTATATATCTATATGTGTGTGTATGTGTACACACACAGACACATATGTATATATCCATTCTAAGCCCAAGCAAAGGATAAAATAACTGCCATTTAGCCATGTGAGAATATCCTGAAGCTATTAGACAGTATATATTTTTACACTGACATTATGTCGAATATTCATAGTATTTGTGACATTTTCCACTTTAGGCGTTTAGAACTCTATAATTACTATCCAATTACACTATTATTTTTGCTTAAATTGTTCTGAGTTTTATGTTGCCCACAATAATTCTGCTTAGAACTGGGGAAATGCAGTCATAAAATTAAAAAGTATTTTGCCTTATCTATTTGTTTCAATGTGTTAACAATTTCATTTTAGATAATATTACCTTCTGCTTTCTCAATATAAAGTTATGTTAGATGTTAATTTATTGTATGTAGAACTACTTTATTGGAAATTTTGTTACCAAATTGCACAGTAAAATAATGTATTTTCGATCTTCCAATAGAGAAGAAATAGTATAGTTCAGAAGGTGAAGGTCTGGAAATAACTCTAATGCATAAAGGGCCTTTCAGTGGACAGGTGCTTCAAATAAAATAACATCTGTAATGTGACAGGCATGCAATAACTGGTTTCTTTGCCTATTGTGATTTGAACACTACTGAAACCCACAGGATATGAAGATCAATTTGAATATGTAACCTAGTGCCTTGTTCTAGATTTGTGATGTTATGGTTTTTGAAACCCTAACCCCGCTTGCTTAAAAGTCACCCTGTAATACACACCCAGTAAACAATATCTCTGCCTCAATATACTTATTTTTATTTTGAAGTAGGAGACAGCTATGGAGATAAAGAAGGAAAACTAACAAGTAAATAAATAAATAAATAAAAATAAAGCAAATGTGCAATGAGAGAGGAAATAGCAAACAAGTGGTCACACTACCCAGATGGTTTATCCTGCTTTAATAACAATTCATGACAATTCATAACTGCTGCATACATCCAATTTAAATGCAGGATAACTGTCAGCAGTGACTATGTTTTGTAATGCTAGCTAAGAACTGTTTTCACAGTATTACAAAGTAGTCTCCTTCATATTTCTTATTTCAAAGGAATAGATCTATTGCCTCACAAACAAGATTTCTGTTCTATTTCTAATCTAGTGCTAAGAATTTTAATATACTTAATCTTCAGTTGATTTATTCATCTGCTTGATTGTTTAAACAGTGATCGCACATGTAGGTGTCTCTGGGATGTGCCTTCTCTTGTATTTTCTATAAACTTGCCATCCTGTGTGCTGAATGCTTATCAGAAGAAGTCATCTTAGTTAGCACTCTATTCAATTATAGGACTGTTGTGTTTCACCTTTCCTATTTGTGTAGCATGATTTCATCCAGAATGTTATTTGGCTTGTCCATTATTATGCAAAATAGTATTTCCAAATAACTTTCTTTCTTATCTATAATTTGCTTTCTCATAGCTCTTTCTGAATGCTTCAAAATTTCCTTATTTGAATTCCCATGGTCAGACTCTCTTTTCAGCATGAGTACAGGACAACTTGGACAATATATCAAAGTATTTTGAAGCTGCTGGCATTGCTGATACTAGTTTTCTTTCCTCCAAGCACAGCTTTCTCCTACCTCCCGTTTTGCCCATCACTTTAGCAATCTCCTTTCCTTTGAACATCTTGCAGAGCAAGCATCCTTAAAGTAATATGGAACATTGTACTTCTCTAACGTTACTTCTCTTATCCTATTTCTTATCCTATTCCTTCAGTCTGAAAGACTTCCAATAACACAGCTTTGCCTCTAGCAGCGCAGTTGTCATGATAATTAAAGAGTAGCAAAGTTACTTTTTAGCTTTTTACACTGAAATGAGGAGATCTTTCTTAAATGTCTTTGTAGGTTTTTGAAATACAGGGAAGCTTTTCTAGGTTCTGGAAATCATAATACAAAGGGACAGACCCCACAGACACAACAATGCTAATTACTAGGCATAAATCTCCATACTTCAAGGGCTATAATCTTAGAAGTTCTTGGGCTCCCAGACCTTCTGATAGCTGTAAATAGAGATTTTGGTATTACTTCTAAAATCCAATCCTTAGAAGGGTAATTCTTAGGAGCACAAATGAAAATATGTGCATATGGGTGCTGTAACTGAAATAGTGAGAGTATGAGCAATTTTGTGGCTGTCTTCAATGGTAATTTAAACCGATTCAGTCAAATGCCTGCACTGATGAATTGCTAATATTGACCTGACAAATGACAGACTATTGAATATCTCTGTAGCATAGGCTAGCCATGCCCGGGTCCATTCCCAGCAGGTAAGTTGGAAGCGGCTACCCCATTTAGGAGGCTGAGAGAATTAAACAGGGTGGGCACAGGCAAACAATGCCAGCTGGCCTGGGGATTCATGAATGGACCATGGGATGAGTTAGTTCCCTGGTACAGATATCACCATCTTGTCCACTGGGTGCTTGGCTATGCATTGAGCACATTGCAGAATTGCAAGTGGACAAAAACCTTTCTGCACCAGGGAGGAGGAATGGGGCAGGAGGTGGGAGTCTGACAGCCTCATCAAATCTGATTTAGTTATTTCACACTAGAGGCGAAAATCCAGAGCCTGAAATAGGTGTGAGGGAATAGTGTTTGAAACCCACGGCTTATGCAAAGGTGGCATCCATATACAATTCACAAATTGTGTCTGCATGTATAGAGAGTGGATTTTATAGAGAGTATCTGTATTTGGGCCACAAGCACTGGAAACTCAAGGACAAAAGCTCCATGCAGGCTCTGATGACCTTTGTAGTGCTACCCCGAGAGGGAGCTCTTGCATTAAGTGCCAGCTGGTAATAGGCCCTGAGCTGAAAATTCGCTTGCACCATAAGATTTTTGCTGTGCTTATGAAAATAAATGGACTACTGTAAATAGGCATTTTATCAATTTCCCCTGGTAACAGATAAGGATATAGCAAAGACAGGTAATAAGGTGTGTCATGTTGGCTAACTCTAAAAACCGATAGGGGAAGTGCTATCATTGTAGGCATTATACCTTTTACATTGTTATTTCACTTTCATAACACTTGTATCTGTGCAGAACAAGATTTGCTTTTATTTTATGCTATAAACTTAATGTTCATAATCCTCCATTGACGTTCACTCCCTGTTTCCTTCTATGATCTTGGCAATATGTGTAAAATACTACTGATCTCGCTGGATTTCTTTAGATCACTTTACTGTTTCCTATACAGAAATAAGAAACATAATGGAAAATAGGTGTGTGTCATCCAGGAAAGCTAATATGAAGTTGGTGGGGCTGAGAATCAGCATAGTGTTAATCAGCAGTGAAACAATGGATGAATTATGGGTGGATGGATGATGGGTGGATGAAAACAGAAAGGATTTTGGTAAGTTGCCTTCTGGAAGGGTTGCAAAAGATTTCACTGAGGCAGCCTTTGATGTACAGCCACAGATCCTGGAAGAGGTGAATGCAGGTCTATATTTCTAGTAAATTCTTATTACTGATACTACAATTTTCCAAGGTTATGTTGGAGGACAAATATAAATAACTGCATAGGCATTTACACAGGAAAAAACAAATATAATAGAATAACAGCCATATGGGTTTGTGCACCATATTGAGTTGATAACTGAGTTATTAGAAATGGGACAACATTTAGTGGCAAAAAACAGAAAGCTAAGGATTGAGGAGTAGTTTCTAGAGCTTTTGCAGTGAGTTAGGAGCTTGCCTAGTTGGAAAAACAGACAAGAAAAAAGCAATTAGAAAAAAAATAATAATAATCTGGTAATGATCCTGTGACAGACTGATGTGGTGCAGCCATATAAAAAGAAAAATCATCCTCAGGGACAGGGAAGTAGTAAATGGTACTCCAGCAAGAGTTTACCTGGAATGTAATGTAAAATTATAGCCAGTCATGCAAATTAATTAAGCATGATGAAAGGCAGAGAAAGACTTTAAGATAATTAGGTGAAAGAAAGGTTATCTTCTGAGAGGAACTTGGCTTTCACAGTCTAACAAAAAGGAGGTCTATAATGTTGCATGCTAGTACACCAGAGAAAAGCTATTTGAGCTAATGACCACTGTTGGCACAAGAACAAATGGGTGTAAACTGGCCTTTAATAAATTCATCCTGAAAAGAAGGTTTCTAAGCATCAGAGCAGCAATGTTTTGGAACAGCTTTCCTAATTGCAGCAAAAAAAATAAAAATTGTTGTTAAACAGCATGATCACAACCAAGAGTAAATGATGTGATTGACCAAAATAGCAGAACTCTGATGCCTTCTTATGGCCTATATTACTAGAGAGAAGCATTACACAAGGTTTTGGGCAATGGAAGTTAAGATCCTGTACACCTAGATATGTTTCTGAATTCAGTGCGCACTTATATTCATTGTTGCTTTTTTTTTTTTTTCTTGCCACATTTAATTCTTATTTTTGTGTCTGTTATTTGTAAACAAGACTTTGTGCACTTGATTGTACATTGATTTTCTTCTTTTTAGGTACTTAGGTACTTTAGGTACTTAGTCATTAAATGTGTTTTAATTCTTTTAATAATATGTATAAATACCATTTTATTATTTCAGCACTACTTTAGACTTCTGCAAGATACTGTTAATTTTTTGGTTGCGTTGTTACGTTTCAATTTGGCATGCTGATGTGTAATGTCCATTCTCCTCTCTGCTTAGGTTTCTATTGGTTGCTATAGTTACCAGCCGTTCCTCCTCTCATGTTATTTATATAGGCTAAATTCTTAATGACCCTAAATGTGTTATCATATACATCTTGTTGTTCCTATTTTGTAGAAAGGCAAGGCAGTCAGCTTGATAGATGAGGGAGACTTCCAAAGAAATGAATATAGCTCATCTGCATGACAACGTTGATCCACAGTATGCATTGCCATATTTTTGAAATCCACATTAATAATAACCAAGCAAGGTGTTGCACATGCTGTAAAAGAATCTATCTTGATATTTAGTATTTAATCTATTAAAAAAAATGGCTCTCTTAACACACAGTTAGGGGACCAATTAAAAGTCTAGAAAAACTATACAAAGTTCCTTATGTAATTAGATGTTTCAGGGCATGCTATTAAGGGCCATCTGTTCTCCTGGTTGACTAAAACTGAGAAATGAGATGTTTGCTTTTGCACTTGGGGTTCCTCTGTCTGGAGTCTGTATTTGATTAGTGCTTTAAGGGGGTAGGGGCTGGATTTATTTATAATGGTCTTGATTTGCATTGTCTGTTAAAGTATGCTTGATTGGGTAGGATGTTGAACTGTGTAGCATGTTAGATGCTCTTTATTGTTTCAGTGCAAATAACTCTCTAAAACATTTTTTCAGTGAGAATCTCCCTCATTTTTCTCTTGATTACTTTCCTCTATCACCTGTTTTTTTGTTTGGTTGTTTTCTCTACCATTGATGCAATTTTTCCATGGAGTACATGGTTACAACTAGAGAGAAATCACTGACATTTCATGCATTTTGAATTTAGCTAGTAAAATCAAGAAGATCTCAATATAAAAGCAAACATATGCTGTAAAGTTACGAGAATGGGCTTACTGTCCCTTCTGTAACATCTGTGCAGTCCCACTGAAGCTAATGTAGAATATCTCAGACAGTAACACAGTGTAGAGGTACCCAAAATAACTTTTAATTTAGGCATTTCTGTTATTCTGCTAGCCTAGGCATGTCAATACCTTTAAGAGGAGAGCTCAGTCCCTTTGTATCAGTGCAGATTGTTCTCTACATTTTTCCTAAAGCAACACTAAATCCTACCAGAACAATGACACATAGCAGTACTTCCATTTAACGTTTCTAACAACTAATTGTTTCAGCTAGATTCTTCCACTAGCAAGACTTAAAGCCTACACCTGGCTCTAGAGATTACTTTCAAATATATAAGTTCATGTAAATAAGATCAAGGGTCTCATATGCTCTGCCTATAGGAAAATATTCTCAAATCTGTGCTGAGCCATCTGGTCATTCTGCTTTGGTTGGAGTATTGTGTTTCATTATATCTACTGGGCTTAAATATTTCATCCACTATATGTACAGCAACAGGTACAGTTATAGCACTATTCAGGCAATACATTTGTTTGTTCAGTTACTGAAGTGCTATATTATATGAGGAATTAAAACTGAAAAATGAGTTTACAATAGAGATTGTTGCTGCATACTTGTCACTGCTCTAGCATCACCCTTAGATATGTTAGATATCCCTACAGCTTGCCCAGGTTGGAAGGCTTCCTGTCAGTTTTAGGAATGGTTATCAAAATCCATAAACAATTTAAAAACAGTATTTAAAGATCATTATAGGCCCTTAGGGTAGGATCATTTCACCAAAATTTACAGAAAGTTAGCTATCAAGCAGTGAGTTACTTACCTTTGGCTCCCTTTAGAGTCAGTTGAGAATAATGGGTATTTCCAAATGGCAATTATTTCCCCCAGCTTAGGAAAGGTATGTAATTAGGTAGCTAATTTGTAGTGAGAAGAATCACCTAGGAGCCTGCATCTCTTATTGCTAAGAAAAGCTTGACTTTGACTTGTCTGTCTAACTTTTAGTCCCCCCTCCCTGAAGTTAACTTCATCCCCCCTAACAGCACATATGTCTCCTTGGCCCACAATGAGAAAAACTTCGCATTTTTCTTCTATTAATAGATGACTCTAGAGATGTTCCTCCTCTCTCTTGAGGAAAAAGGGCATGCATTTTTCTGCGAGAGTGATATAAGTGCAGCCACTATGACCATGAAACTACAGCCATTTGTGATGCACACCATAATGAACATAGTAAAGTCATTTGAAATTTATTATCCATTGAGAAGGAGAAGTGGATAATTCCAGATGTAATTGGAAAGAGAATTTAAACTCCTTTTTAAAGAATGCTCCCTTAAATAAAAAGTTCCAATTTTTTATTTGAAATGAGTGAAGTTGCTTAAAGAACACAACAAAAGCTATTAAAACTTTGACAGATGTTCTGCTCTAGTGAAATGTAAAACTGTGTTAATTTTAACACAAATAACATAGAGATAGGTTGAGTATGTCAGAACTTTTTGTTACAATGCTTTTTCTGACTGAAATATTTCATATTATTAATATACTCATACTTTTCCCTTAGAAATTACATTGTTTCAAAATTGAAATTATTCTATAATCAGAAAAGTGGGGGAAAAAAATGAACTTTTTCTGGAATTTTTATTTCAGAAAGTATTTGAAAGCATCAAGATTTGGAGAGAACCGAAATCATCCAAGAACTGGAATTTTCATCATCCCTACTTAGAGGATCATTTTGCAAAGGTCTTTTCATCTCAAAAATGGTCATGTCTGCTCCCTGGTGATAATGGACAGCACTTCCAACAGTTTTTGTAACATGGAGGATGGTCTAAGTCACTGCAGATTATATCACTGCTACATAGCAAGAGCACTAAGTTTATGGGTATTCTCATATTTATAATTTTCTGTGTAGTGTAAGAACTGTATTTTCCAGGTTCTTCAGTAGTTGCTGTGCTTTCTCAAAATTTAAAACACATGATGAATCATTATCATGTTCCCTATTATTTTTCTTGATTTTATTGCTTTATACAAATGAAAATAAGTGGGCCCCTCAGCTTCAGCAAACCTGTTTATAAATACTTACAAGGGATGCATTTTCTTATAATCAAGAGTGAGTGGCTGGAGATTCAGTGAAGCTTCTGTTATTAAATGGCAAGTACACCTTTCCATGTCAATACTTTACCTAGAGACACAGCATATCCTTTGACCCTCAACATCTAAACTGAGACCAGGTTTTTATCTTAAATCTGTTGCAGATCTGGTGCAAAAATTCCTTGGTGATATCTGCAGCTCTCCATGCCACACAGTAGGCCACAGGAGATCAACACCCCCTGATCCAGCTGCAAGAATCTGTGAAAACTTGAGAGGTGTTTTCAGTGACTGACATGTAGGTGACTCCCTCTTCACGAGACTGCTCTTCCTGCCTGTCCCAAGAAGAGGGAATTGCCCATGAATTCATCTGTACCCCTCTGGCAGACACCTTAAGCCCCATGTCCAATGTTCCTCAGCATGACAAGCCCTAGAAGTCTGTGCCCACAACGCTGCTGTGTGTCCCCATGGGATAGGTCTGGGTTGAAGCAGCAATGTGGGTAAAAACACAGCACCCAACCTTCAGGGAGCAGTTGTCTAAAAGACACCGGGGGAGCTTCTGCATCCGTGGGGTTCATAGCTTTCATTATTTAAATTTTGTTTTAGTAGAGATACAAATAGGTATGCATATGGGAAAACTCTCCTGTTAGCAGAATATTTTAGATTCCACGTTTGATCTTTATTTTAATCATGGATATCAAAAATACAGACTGAATGTTAAAGATGTTCTAACAGGCAGAAAGAAGGATGAGTGAGAGCTTAGCAAAGTAATACAGGTCTGGAAAATAAGATTCAATGACCTTTTAATCACTGGCTTTCTGGGTATGTAAAGGAAGATAATTTATTTTCCTCTTGCTTCATTTTCTTTTGGTACAGTGGGGATAATACAACTTACTTTAAACCAGCCTTGCAGGAAGAAATGTTAAACATTGGCAGTTTATTACAGGTTTTGATCAAAGGATCACACTAGCTATCTACTTTGGGCAAGTAAATTACATGTGTGGAAGCAGAATTTCAATTTAAAATAGGTCATGAAATGATAATGTGGTAAGGCACTCCTCTCTGACTCTGACCAGAGAGTACCAGAGGACCTGTGGTACTCTATGAGACATCTGTACCATGAGCTAAAAAAACAATTGGACGTTAGAGAGCCTTTGACAACCTTCAGAGGAAAAGACGAGTTATCACTTTTAAATCTGAAATTATACATAATTACATTCTCCTCCCTCAGTCCCCCTGTAGTTCCAATTAGAGTTGCTATTTCTCACTTCCTCTCCCAAAGCGTGGCACAGTGCCGCTATGCATTATTGAGCAGCTGCCTCATTTGACCCCAGAGGTGACTGTTTTTTGGGCTGGAAGAAACCAGCCATACAGATTCCTTGACTACATCACAGAGATATTGTGACTGGCTTAATTAGATAATGCTCAAGAAGTGTTGCGAGATACTTGGATTAAAAGAATTATATAAGGCCAAATTAATTATGAGTATTAATACAATCTTGATCTAAAGAGTAATTTGAATAAAGGATAAAATAATAATGAGATCTTTGTGAGTCACATACAAGAGTGCTTTGCCTCTCCATATAAAATATCTCCCACATCATTTAAAATGTTTCTGCGGAGCTGAGTAGGGCAGTGCCGCTCAGAAGTGACAGGAATATGTGCTGCTGAATGTGAGTCATAGTTGAACTCCAACATTCACTCCTTTGTTTGCATTTCAGGCATAAGACACCCTGTTCCCTACTACAGAATTGCCTGCAGCTACCTTGATAGAAGGGGAAATGAAGAACCTGACAGGCAAAGGGGGGTTATTGGGTTTTGTTGTGAGATGTGGGGGATTGTCTTCACTCCCTGTGCAGATCCATGGTAACATGGCACAGCCATTCTTGGCCTGGGGTGAAACTCTGACATTTTCAAATTCAAGGAAATCTTTCCATTGACCTCAGCAGAACCAGGTTTTCAACCACTTACACATTTTATTGTCATGTTCTTTCATGGAAGGAAATGTGGAAAGGCTGGTAATTACCTGAATTTGTGTAGCCATGTAGACAATTTCCCTACAAAAATTGTAAGTGAAAAATCAGACTGAACTGATCTGAGTGGTCTCCAAATCTCTCTTGATAGCTGGGTGGCCAGTACAGCTTTCCTCTGACGCTCTTTGCTTGGTAAGGTTTATACATTTTGGGTGCACCTAGAAAGTTTGGTATCAGATTTATTTTAATGAAATCTGAATGTATGGAGATTGGATTTCTAGCTCTAAAGTTTTTATATTTCTTAGGGTAGATTCTTTTGATTAAATATACATATCTACATTATATTGAAGATATCTGCTTTAGGCTGAACTGAGTTTCTCCTAGATCTGCACTGACTCTAACTGGAGTCTGCAGTAACTAACTACATTCAGTCATGTGGATTTTTTAGTTTTACACTTACATTTCAGTAAGTATTTTAGTGTTTTAACGAAATAGGGCTGAAATACTGAATTATTTAATGTTACTAGTTAGCACAGAAATGTGAGCAAAAAATTGTATTTTAACTTTAAAAGCAGTGTATCTCTGCAGATTTCTTCCTTTGTTTACTACCTAACAGAATATTGGAATTGAATAAGTATTGTCTTTTCAGGTATTGGACAAATATATCTAATGAATAGTCTTCACACAAACTTCACTTATAATACCAGATTTTCAATTGCAGTCTTCCTTGTCATGTAAAACTGGAGTTGACTGAGTATAGCAGAGCATAGAAATGACATTCTGAACATTTAGTTCTAGTCCTTTTATTTTTGTTTACTTCTCTGCTTCATTATAATGAGATAAACATTTCTGTGTGCAGAGGATTATAATTACTCATGTCCATGGAGCAGCTCACTAGAGAGTATAATTATTGCTCACATTTTGGCTCAAGGCAAGAATTAGACTAGCTAGCCTGACACGGTCATGACTCTTATATTTTAATTTGTTCACCTCCTGGTAGCACCCAACAGATCACCTATGCCTCTCCTAATTTTTGAATACAGAGATGAAACTCCTACCTCTTTTCCTTGTTTTGTGAGGATGCTCCTCATTTCTCAGAATGAAGTTCACCTTATGAATAAATAAAAATGCAGAGCTGTCTGAATGGTCACCTGGTGCAGAGATGGGGGTGGCACACAGGGCATTTGGCCATGCATGCGGCACAGCCAATGTCACAGAAATGTCCAAAACCACAAAGACATGTCAGACACTGCGAGGTGCACAGGGAATTCTCTTTTATGAATTCAGCAAGGACTTAGGGCAAGCTACCAACCTAGCAGGGCTGGAGAGATCTATTCAGGTTAGAGATGACGTATTGCTCATGAGCTACATGTCGATTGAGAATCAGTTTGTGGTAGCTGCTTGGGCTGCTTATAACTCCTTGAATACAGAGGGCATGGCCAGAGAGTCACCACCTAGAAGAAGGAGCTGTTCCTTTACTATTATATGGCGCATTATATGCCTGTGCATGACTGACACTTCTGGTTTCTTTTATTTTGTCTCTGGTACATGTTGTCATTTCCTGAGAACTCAAATGCTTCAGTCCAACAAGTCTTCAGGGTTTAACATCGTGTATCTGGTAAAGTAAGTGTATCAGTTTGTACTACCCTTTGGGCTAAACTAAACAAGTTAAGCTTTATCAACCAACAAAAACCGGCAGTGCCCGTTCTTTGTCTATTAGTGGTGAATCCTGAGCCTTTAAACCACTGAAAAACACCAGGGACTCAGACTTTGCCAGGGCTGAATGACTCTGAGTTTGTGGGAATATTTTTCTCCAGACAAGGGAGCCCTGACCATCCCCTCAGATCTTCATTGTGGGAGAATAATTTGGGAACTACAGCCCTAGCTATAATGCTAGTGTCAGCCACAATATCTCCATGAAACCGTGGTAAGGTAGATGAGTGCATGTAGAAAAGGCTTTTCTACTCTGCTTGCTGTGACGGAGAGAACAGAGCAGCCACATCTTCTACACCCTTGGTTGAGATCTTTCCTTTCACTGTCACCATTTACAGATGCCTGCCCTGACTCCAGAAAATAAAAATAAATAAATAAATAAATAAATAAACGAACACATATCCACCTTGAAGGTAGGCTAAGGAAGTACAGATTTTCTTACTTCCGTTCTTTTTCCTATGTGTGGTTTATATTTTATCGCAACACTTTTAGTATTAGTTGCCACATATGGCCATTAGGAGCTTTTCTGAATGTGACATCTCACTTTTTTGCTAAAGTGAAACAGGATTATAGTTTTTAAATTCAACCTAGGTTCAAAACTCATGAGAATTCCACACAAATGCAATTTTAATGACTTAAATGTACCACTTATCTCATGCCTAAATGTAGCCTCAAACGAGTCATTTTAAAAAAATAATAATTTTTCAGATAATTGTCTGCATTACAAAAATGCTGGAAGTGGTAAGAGTAGATTGGGCAAGCAAGTTGCAAATATCCCGCATTCTGTTTCAATAACTCTTTGTAGCAAATATTTACAGAAAGTGTAAATTAAGAAGTTTATTCTGCATACTTTAAGTGCATTTTACCCATTTCTTTTATAAGACATCTCACTCTAGAATTTCAGGTGGTTTTACAAAATTGCTTCAAAAGCAATGATTCTGTAGTGTTTGCATACACTTGATATATATCTTTTCAATTATTCGTTCTTGTTCATCCTTTTACCTACAGAATAAAGACTGTTTAAACTTTTACTAAGTCAACTTGTAGTTTCTTTATAACAAATAATGAAAGCATTCAAAGAAGATTTAAAGGTAAGAAAAAAAAAGCTTTTTTCATGAGTGCACTACTGTTGAACAATAACATCATCTCTGACACTGAAATCTTAGTTATTTAATGAAATCCTGGTAAGCAGTACTTTATCCCATATGTGTCACGAATTTTCAGTGCAATAAAATGAACTTCAGTCCTAATGTGTGCTATGGGAGAATGAGGCACTGCAAAAATATTACAGCAGGGCATTTCAAAGATGGTTAGCTCAGCTGTCTTTGATGGTATCTTAGTGCTGATAACAGCAGTTCCCAGTTCTCTGTCAGGCCATATATGTGTGCAGGAAAAAAAGATGTCCCTGTTCTTCCCTTCCCCTCCCACCAGTCATGTTCATTCAAGCTGATACTTAACTCATCTCCCCAGCTCCCTGCCCTGCATCACTAACCATGACCCAGCTGCAACTCTTCACCCACCTACCGTGTTCACCACAAGCTTTTCTTTGCCATCACACCAGCCCCATGCTCAGCCAGCAAGCCTGAGTCTGGAGCTGTGCTGCCAGCTGTGTTAGAAGGCCCTTGGAGAGCCCTGGTTTCCAAAGCATTGACATGTCAGTGGTCACTACCTTCCACCTCCATGAACACGTTCAGTTTGGTGCCTTGGCAGCACACAGGAGCTGCTGTTCTGCAGTAGCACCACACCATGAGTGGTGCCTGTGCCCCAGTAATGCATTAAGCCTCAGACTGTGGTTCCTCTCACCTAGCATCAGCTTTCTGAGCTTAGGGATATAGATGCTGATCTGCTCCATTTCTAGCTAATGGAAGGAGACAGGAACAGCTGCACTCAGAGCCAAAGCTCCATGTGGACCTCACCACTCTCTGAAGGTGTCAGTCCTCCATCTACAGGAATGACAGCCGACTAACAGTAACTGCATGGGGCACTGCTAGCTCTCAAGAGATACCAGA
Source organism: Netta rufina (assembly GCF_964035555.1). Classification (NCBI taxonomy): domain Eukaryota; kingdom Metazoa; phylum Chordata; class Aves; order Anseriformes; family Anatidae; genus Netta; species Netta rufina. The sequence goes on along the minus strand of NC_140125.1, from coordinate 87,476,477 downwards.
GCTTGCCCTTAATGTGCACCAAACTCATTTTAGCGTTAGCAGAACTCCCTTATCTCAGTAAGCAAGTTGCTCTGCATAATGGAAGACATGCACAGGGTCAAATTTCTTTTGAAATTATTAAGATGCAAGAGCAATAACAACAAATAGTATAACTTTCCACACTTCTACACTGGTTTGCCAGTAGCCCAAACCTTTTCTGAGTTGATTGAAAAGGATTAAAATGTCTGACTTTTGAAAATTAATGAAACAAATAAAATCACAATAACTTTATCTGAGCAAAATTATAGGTGTAACCAAGAAAAGTGGAAGCAGTTTATATGCACTTTTCAAGGATTATTGCTGAAGTATATTTGCATATATAAATGGAAAAGGAAAAAATAATTTTACTGGGGCAGATAATGATAACATAAGGGGGAATGGATTTAAACTAAAAGTGGGTAGGTTTAGATTTGATGTTAGGAATAAATTTTTCACTCAGAAGGTGGTGAGGCACTGGCACAGGTTGCCCAGAGAAGCTGTGGATGCCCCATCCCTGGAGGTGTTCAAGGCCAGGCTGGATGGGGCTTTGGGCAACCTAGTCTAGTGGGAGGTGTCCCTGCCCATGGCAAGACAGTTGGATCTGGATGGTTTTAAGATCCCTTCCAACTCAAGCTATTTTGTGATTCTATGATGAGTAAGCTGGTACTATCCATAAATCAACAAATTTAAAGTAATACTTCTTAAGTAAATTCATTGGGTATTGATCCACTTAAAAGCCATATAACATAAAAGAATAGTGTTCTCATTATGTGAAGTGCTTCATAAATGAAGTGAATAAGTAAACCACTGAGTAAATTCAAGTCATTCAAAACCCACATGAAAGAAGATAAATGTAATCAGCAGGACAAAAAACATCTGCTAAGTCTGTTTCCGTTCAATATGAATTTCTCGTTTACTGCCAACTTAAAATTTCTCAGACTTCTTACGCCACTACTGTTTGATTCTTTATATTAAAGATTTATGTGAACAGAAAGCCAAAGTATATTTTTTTTATTTATTTGCAAATAGGAAATAACTTGAATTTTGATTAAACACATTTGATTAAATGTCAAGTCTGGCACCAGGATGTAATTGGAAAGCCCTTCCAATATAGCAAATGAATTTTAAGCTCTTTTTGAAGGAAACGTGTTTGCTTTCTAGCACTATCATTTACTTTTTACAAATAACACTTGCTGTGCCTTATTTTTTTGTAATGGAGCTGTTTTGTCTGATCTCATAGTTTTATAAGTCAGTGAAAAAAACAATGTTTCACTGAAGTGGAAGCCTTGATAAGGCATTGAATTTTCTTCTTAAAGGAAGAAATAAATACAGTAGCATGGTTCTCAGTACCTTTAGATTGACCTTCCCTTCTACTCATGAACGAAGAACATACGAGTGTGGGGAGAAAATACAGGATTTTTCTGGGCCTCAGGAGAAAAGCAGGAAAAAAAGAAAAAGCCACCATAATATCTCAATAAATTCCTTAGAAGACCATCTCTATCTTCCCCTGTGTGTTTTGTGGGTGGAGGGTTTTGAGCTGGTTGGTGGTAAACACAAGTTAACATAACCTTCGGAGTGTTACTAGGAGTGGGGGGTTGTTAATGCTTCTCCCAGCATGACCTGATAAACAGACCTGCTCTGCCAGACAGCCCAAATATATATATATATGGAGATTTGGAAATTTTTGTACATATTTACTTGATCTTGCAAAATACAGGGTTTTCCAGGTCTAGCTCAGCAAACTGTTACCCAACTCAACTCTACGAAGTCCACCAGTTGCATGTATGATACTAAAAGTCTTCCAAGGTCTTTCTGTTCTTGTACCTTTTTTTTGGGGGGGGGGGGGCGATGTAATGTTAGTTGATATAAAACTCCCTTCTTAAGCTGCATCCATCCCAGAAGTTGGAAAATGAATTGTCTGAGTATGAATGTGTATACACACACACATACAACATCAGTCAGATGTCCAACATCTGCACCAAAAATTAAAGAGGGACTGTTTGATGTCAGAACATGTCAATCCCATACTGAACTGAAAAGGTCAATACATCTTTTTTTAAAAAGGTTCTTCATACTGAGACTGCCAACTTAACTAACATCGGTCACCTATTTATCATCACTTAATTTTCTAATTGTTGTAGGTGAAAACTAGATTTAAACCAAAGTCTCAGAAGCATGAGATTCCATAGTTACATAGCACTTCACTAAACAAACAATTTAATCAATTCAGATTTCATTTACTTGTGAGAAGAGTATCAAAGAATCTGAAGATTTTCTTTGACCTGCTTATAATGCTTTTAAGAGCTCTGGCAAGATTCAAGCTAGAGCAATGTTACTGGTTGATAGAAACAAGTTTAATGTCAGAGAAGAAAGTCATTGAAATATCTGAAGCTATTGAAAGTATTTGAAAACTGTATTTCTTCTACAAGATGTTTTTCCTTAGTCTACTGACTTATGAGTGCCCAATAAAACTGAAAAACTGAAAAGTTTAATAGCTTTTCAGATAAGTTAATAATAATCTAAGTTCAACAAATATTTTATATATATATATATATAATCAACAAATATTAGAAACTATCTTTTTGTTAGCGAGCTTATCAGCCCTGGTGTCTGATTGGGAGAATTCTTGGCTCTAGATTGACTGTTGGAGGAGAATTTACAACATCAAAATAAAAAAATGGTTTTCATGCAGCTTTAACTTTTCATTTTGTTTCCTTAAATTATATAAGGAGATTGATTTTTTTTTTTCTCTTACATACTAACAAGAGACTAGGAAAATTTGACAACAACCAAGTAGATGGTAACAGATAGCATATTGAGTATTGCAATAAGATGTGACATGCTGCATATTGCAAATGACATAAATTATTAAAAACATTAATGTTAAAAGCTCTTAAGTAATTTATGCAATTTCTTGGCTAGTCTGCAAGTCAGTGTTTCAAGACTAATATTATATTCATGGGTTGTTGAACAATGTCAGTGGTCAGTTCCCTTCTTTTCCTACCACCTTATTTTGTGATTATTGGTGTTATCATTTAACACTTTATTGAACTTACATTTGTCTGTTTTCCCACTACATAGATATATTTCTGTTCCCTGCAGCCAAGTATCAATAGAATAATATGAGTAATATCCTAATTAAAATGTAGTGCCATTATGAATACATGCTTAAGCACACAAAAATTGCTCAAAGACCAGTAAGTAAAGTCAACATCTCAGACAGTATTGCTAAATTCTTCTCACTTTTCTACTGAAATTTGTATACTTATTGAATTGTAGGATCATATAGTTTATAACAAATACTAAGATCCCACCCTGACTTTGTCCTCCTATTGATTTTGTAACAGTATGCACTACACTTCATCATCTTAGAAAAATAGGAAGGAAAAGAATGACAATTGTATTTTTCTATTCATCATTGATCAGCATATAAAATTCTACTCTAAGCTATTTGAAGTTCCACCTGAAAATTTTAGCAGAAAATGGTTATTGAAATACACACATAACACAAAGGAATTCCATTAACTCAATTAAAATGGAAAGACAGATGTCAAGCACAAAGAATTCCACAAATATTCGTTTAACATCATCCTTTGCTATAAGGTAGCTGTGGAAACAGATTACCTCTTTGTTGGAGGAAATACCAAGCCAAATGCTATTACTGCAGCCTAAAAGAAGTGGCACAATGCCAAAATGTTTTATTCCTATAATTTATTTGACATTTAATGGTTCAGTATGCCTTTTTGTATGTGTAAAAGATTTGTTTTCAAGAAATTAATGGAAAGGAAGGACAATAAGAATGAAAAATGGAAGACAGGGATAAAATTAACTATCTATAGCCATGTATCTCTCCACTGAAATGCTAAATATCTTTGACATTTGGATAGTTGCCTGCTTTGTGTGGCAAAGGGTGTAGACGAGGCACTATCTTTCTCGGAAACTGCACCAGCTTTCATTGGTGACTCCCAGGCTTATCAGCTCTTTGCAGTAGGAAGTCTACCTGAAGATGAGCTGTGGTTCAGACCACATCTCCTTGTCCCCTGGCCTGGTCACTCTTGTCACATGGAATCTTGGCGGTGTTGACCACCATGGTATGACTTGTCCTGCTTGTTTGGAGAGGTAGGACTGGAACAACCTGTCCTAACCTGGGCTGGTGCAAGCAGTGTTTGTTTCTTTTATAGCATGATTCCCATGCATCACCTACCGATCCAAAACATGCATTAAGACTCACCCTAAATGAGAAATCACTCTACAGTGCAACCATGAAAAATGCAGTGTAAATTACAGTTAGTGAACAAAGGATGGATAAACAGAGACTTTTTTTCTTTTTTTTTTTTTTTCTGGAGTGCATTCTTATTTTGTTAATAATATCAATAAGCAAAATCACTTGTCTTCTTAGGCAGGCTAGGAAATACAATCAACTGGGACTTTCATTAGCTTGTTTACACAGGTACTTTTTGCTAAATAGGCATATATTCTTGCATTCTTACTACATGGACACAATAAATTTGATAGAGCTCAAAAGAAACAAAGGCAACTCCATGGAGACTGCAGATACTTATTTAATCACAGGACTGTTTACCTGATTTTCTTAAGCATTTTTTGCATTCTGCTCCCTTGATTTCAAACCCATCTATAACAAAGACTAAGAAATTCACCATACTTTGAGATTCAGACATCAAAACAAGCCTATTTTAGCTGATCAAGTACATTGAAAAGAAAATTTCTCAGTATTTAGCACATTAAAAGATAAACATCTTCTCCTGCCTTGCCCTCCCCCACAAACTTACACCTTGTCTCCAGCAACAGTCATATAGGAAGAAGCCTGTCAATTACCAAAACTTTTGGCACTAAGACTGGGATTAGACAGAATATAGATGCATGTTTCAAAAGTAATGCAGTAAAGAAATATGGCAATAGTAAAGGCTGCCTTTTGCTTCATTTTAATATTTCCTCATTTTGGTTATTGGTTTGCAATATTGACATTTTGTTCAAGCCCAAGCTACAAAGAAGGCTTCAGGATAATAGATCTTGTTTTAGGCACTAGCGTTTGAAGGGAAAGGGACAATTTAATATTTTAAAGTCAGTGGATCTGTGTGTGGGCAGTAAGGAAGAGGGTCTTATCTGTACATTTACTGTGAAACAATTACGCTTCTGCAAGCTCTAAATCCCTTTCCTACTCACAATTAAAGGCATAGATAACTTCTTAATGCACAGCAGCTGACAGTTCAGATGATTGAAAGCCAATATCTATCAGTCTCTGTTTACTTCTTATTCCGTATGGGGAAAACCAGCCATACACAGAATCCATGGGGGACAAAAAGAGCTTGACTAGCAGTGTAGAGATCATTTCTAGTGTAAAACAGATTCATCCATCAACTCTCGAGCACAGCACGACAGGGTGCTTCATTTGCAAACCAATGGAACAAACAAACAGTTCCATGAGAAAGGGAGAACTCTCTTCAGACAGAATTTCAAGCTTCTTCTGACTTTCTGAAAGTCTCTGCACGGTTCCTTGATGGTTCTTTTGTTTGCGTGTCTGTCCTCAGAGTGGTAATTGCCATAAAAGTTGACTTGAACTAGCAAGTGTTCATTGGGAGAGAGCAGAAAAGGAAAAGTTGTGGAATATTGACAGGTACAATGAATCAAATCCCAAAGTCTTTCTTTGGTTTGTTTTAGAGCTTATACAAATCTCTAACCAAATCTGTCAGAAACTTCAACACTTCAGTGCCTTATTGGGACCTTTCAATATTTAAAGAGGGCTGGTAGAAAGCTGGAGAAAGACTTTTTACTTGTTATGATAGGACAAATGGTAACAGTTTTAAACTAAACAAGAGTAGATTTAGATTAGATGTTATAAGGAAATTTTTCACTCAGAGGGTGGTGAGGCACTGGCACAGGTTGCCCAGAGAATATGTGGATGCCCCATCCCTGGAACTGTTCAAGGCCAGGTTGGATGGGGCTTTGGATACTGGTCTGGTAGGAGGTGTACCTGCCCTTGGCAGTGGGGGTGGAACTGGATGATCTTTAAGGTTCCTTCCAATCCATACTGTTCTGTGATTCTGTGGTGAGTAAGCTGGTACTATTCATATATGAGCAAACAGTTCTATGAATCAGGAATCCCAGAATTTGGCCTGCTGTGTTTGGCTCTGAAGCTTTTAGATCCATCTATTAAACATTATGTTTCATTACTTGGACCTCTAAACTCAGCTTATTTCATTAGTAAAATTTATCCAATCTGCCAGCAAAAGTTACTTTTAATGCACATTACTGCTGTCTTCTAGCAGAGAAAGCTACGAAACAGATTCTTCTGGATCCAAAGCATTCTGTGGCTCTCCTTGAGCTCTTTGGAGGCAGAGAGTGGGCCACGCATTTCAGGATTATTACAGCATCAGAGAATTATTGCCCAGGGGACTTGACCTCCATTATACTTGGATTGTCAGTTTAAGCACACTCGTAACTATGTTCTATGTTCTTGTTTTTCCTATCAATCTCTTATCTGAAAGGATGTAAAAGGAAGACTGACAAACTAATCCATGTAAATAGGGACCCAAATGAAAAGTTCAGATTGCCTCCAAAATATCGGTAAAAATGTCCCAATTTTAATATTACTTTTCAGATTTCTGTATCCTTCCTCCTCCTGTTCTCTGTTAATATCACGGGAGATTCTAGGCTGATCCTTAATTGTCATGGATTTTTTTCAATGAATTTGTTAAAAGGGAGTTTAATGAAGGTGCCTAGTAATATCCCACTTATCCTGTAGAGTAACCAAGGAGACCTAAGACTTGACTTCTGTCTACCTACACTGGTGTGTCCAAACCCGTAAGTCTGATTCTTCTAACTACTTTCTGTACATGCAAAGGTGCATGAATCAGTTTGCGTGTACAGTTTTCATTTGCCTAGGTTGCCTACCAGCCTGGCCTAGCAATTTCTATGGAAGTCTGGTAGATTACTGCTAAAAGCTGAAAAGCAGCAATTCCTTCTGTTGACTTCAGAAGGAAACACACCAGCTTCCTGGCCCTGACCCAAAGGCCCACCACTCAAAGGGATGTGTGGAAGGAGCTGAATGAAATCCATGATCAGCTGTCCTTGGAAAAAAAAAAAAATGAGTCTATTCTGCCCACCTGCTGATAATTCAAGCAATTCCTTGATCTGCAAAACATTTACCAGAAGAGACACATAATCTACAGTCCTTGGAATATATGGGTACCTTGTAGAGTGTTAAATCTCAATGATATAACATTGAGAAATGAAATCAAAACCACTCTGTGTCACTTCTGCTCCTTCACAATTTCATTTCAGCCTCAGGGAGACTGGCAGCAGACTAGGGCAAAGCAAAGATAACAGGTACTGGTCTACAGTGAAATGATTTACTTCCTTATCATTCATTGACCCAAGTGATTTAAGATCACCTTCCTAGAAACTGGCACCAAAAAAGCACAATCAGCTGTTTTTCACCTCACTGGTTATTTTAGTGTATGTCTGCAGCAGCATTTTTATATTTGGAAAGGAAAGAGAGGATTCTTGCTTTGATCTTAAAAATTTATACCAATATTTTTTTAATGGGTTCAGTCATACCTGAGACATATGAAGAAAACCAAAGAAAGGATTTATATTGATTCTTGGTTCTTTCCTGTTTCTATGCAGAAAGTTCCTACAGTTCCTTCTATCCTCTTTCCAAATCTAGGTGTTTCTGTTGTTACTATTATTAGTGACTAAACAAGAAGACATTATACTGTGAGTTTGTTTGTTTGTTTTCCAATTTAGACATAAGAAGATGACCTCTTCAAAAAGATTTAAAAACATACTTTAAAATGAGATGTTACCAAATATTTCTCATACCTTTCAGACTCAAAGAATTTATCCCTATGCGTTTTGTAACTACATCAGTTTTGCAGCACCATCTAATCACCATATAAACCACATTAGCTTCTAAGAAGCGATCCTAGAAATTAAAAATGGACTCTATCCATTGGCCTAATCCATTAAATGGCCTTTATTATATGGAGGAAAATAATGAAGAAGATGAAAATAATATACCATTATTTTGTAGAGGATCAATATTATTTTAAAGCTTTTGATTTTTTTTTTAATTTTATTTTTAAATTTGAAATATAAATCTACATTATTTTTTTCTTTTTAGCTTGAACTGTTTTAGTCACCTAACAATCCGTTGTTCATGATTTTCTGATATAAATGCTCAAAAAGTTCCCACTCAAAGATCTCCTTTGAAAACTTAATAATCCCTTTCAAAAGTCTGATTTGAGTTGCATTTATGATTTTATAGTTAAGAACGTGTTATTTTTCTATTATGAAGTTTTATTTTCAAGGTCGTTCATATAATCTTTGAATTCATTCAAGGACATCTGAATGATCCTTTCAGAATTTCCTGTACTTACCAAGAGCTTGAAAGGTTTTTATGAGCTACTTAGATATCTCACATGGACTTTCTTAGCTCTGCGGTGCAAGCTTACTGCATTTAAATCATGGAAATGTAACTTAATGATAGAAAATTGGTATCGAATGACATTTGACACAATATCCAACATTTTTTTTTTTCAGTTACAAATTCTGTAGTATCTTTATTTGGGTGTTCTTACACAAAAACATAAATATTCTGTCCTGCAAATTTGCAGAGAATTTAGGATTTGTTTGGAATAGTGGCTTGGGCACACGCTAAAATCTAGTCTATTGAATTTATAATCAATTTATTTAAGCACCCAGTTTTTGAAAACTGCATTAGCATCTCTGTTGCACCAGTGTCTTCGAAAAATATATAGTGATCTTTTATAAAGATATATCCAGGCTTACAGCTGCCATTTCATGAAAGAAGGAGGAAAAAAATATAAATTAAAAAAAAAAAAAAAAAAAAAAAGAAGGCAAAACCAAACTCTTTTGTCCAAGTTAGTTGTTGGTTACTATTTTGTTAATCACATGGTTCAAATGGGAGATAACTGACTCTATTACATAGGGTTCTAGTAAGGATACTGAAGACAGAATTTAATTTCTCACACTGTGTTTGATTACCTGTTACACTCTGTTTAAAAAAAAAAAAAAAAAAAAGTTTAAGCAATGGCACTTTTCTGACATGAATTTGGTTAAGGAAATAGCAAGATGCTCAGCTATAGCACTAATGAAGGGCTCAAAATTGTCTGAGAGCTGAAGCAAAGCACAGAGGAAAAAACAGATGCCAGCCAGTAATCTCCAAATAATATTCTAACAGCCTTTACTACTGTTGCTATAGGATAAAAAAATGGGTTAGATGAACCCACTGGGGTGTTTCTTATGCTTTCAGCTGATGTGCACTTCCATGCTTGGTGTCCCTTCTGCTGGATTTACCAGATATGAAGACCCAGGTGGAATCATATTGACTGCCAGGCTAAGGAATGATCTATGGGACACTGGGATCATCTCTTTGGCTCAGCATCAACTTTAAACTGGAGTAAACTCCCAGAGCATTCAGACAGTTTATCTTTACTCTTTTCCACAAGGGAAATAAAAATAGTGAGGACAAGCTGATCTTCATGAAAATTGACAGAACAATCTCTAGCCTTGAAAATAAGTATATAAGTAATCACTTCAGAGGAGGAGCATATGGGGAAACACCAGTGGTAATATAGGCTTCTTTGAACTTTGACAGTGCTTCACAAATTATAAACAGTCTGGAGCATTTTAAGTATTAATTCTTAAAGATATTTAATAGCAAGGAACCATGTTCTGAGGACTACCTAAGCAAACATTTCAAATGAAGAAACAAAGAGGAAAGCATCTTTTTTACTTTTTATAGTATCTCACTTGCAATGGCTTTAACTGTGGTTGAGAAGGTATTTCTATCATGGCATTCATAGGTTTAAGAACATAATATGTTGTGCTGACATTTTTCATGTTTGTTCACTACCCAAATATGAATTATTATGAAAGTGTGCTAAAAATCCAATTTGGCTGGTTCTGAGTTATGGAAAATGAGGAAATAGATTCTGCATCATTTGAAAAATGTTTAGGGTGCCCTTTTATACTCCAATTCAAGAAGCATTTAGTATGACATATACCTGCCTTTGGCGTGTCTGAAGAAATCTGGTTTTGAAATCATCAAGCTATGCATCTTAAAACTACCTACCTCAATCACAACTGTGCCTCATTGCATATTTATTAAAGGCCACATTTTCCCTTGAGATGACTCTCAATGAAGTCATGCACATATCTGTGTGTAGAATTTGGTGATAAAGCATAAATAAAATAGCAGAGTTGAAGAACGAATGAAAATTATAAAAGCTTTTGGAAAATAACTCCCCTCCAAATGCAAGGTGCATGGGAATACAAGAGGATTATCTCCATGAATACTTTACTTGGTCCAATTTCACCTCAGGTTCTCACAGATTGATGCTGAGTAAAACTTTTGATTAAACTTCAGTTTAACTCTTACAAACCTAAAGGAACTTGCATATATAGTACATATATCAAGTGTCATATACACTCCACAGAACTCCACAGAGAAAGATCTCTTTGTTCTCAGATATGAATTACCCAAGTAACCTGCATAAGGATTTAACTCTGCTGACTTATTTTTTCTTTCATCTTCCCCCAAATAGTTGAGAACTCAGGTTATACAACAAATCAAGCTTATAGTAAAGGGCATTTAATAAAATGTTGCAGCTGAAATGAAAAAAAAACATGCATTGATTTTACATATAATAACTCAAAAATTAAATAGTGAATTATTTCATCAAAGGGCTAGAATCAAAGCCAGAGCTGAATTAGTTTAGTTAATTTTATGAACAACATTTATGCAACTGCTTTCGTGGATTTAAATGAAGCATCCTCCCCTCTCACAGGTGTCTCAGTGATGTTGCAAGTCACAACCACTCAGTCTAGTTCCAAAATTACACATATCATAAAATTTATATTCACATTCATTGCATATTCTTTCCTCTTAATCATTTGTCTTGGACAAATTTCTTAATAAGTAATTGAGAAATACAGTCGACCATCTTGTATACTTTTCCTTTAAAGTTCCTTCTGATGTTTTTACTTCATTCTGCAGAAACATGATTAAAGACAGCATGCATATTTTGGCAGATGGGTGATTGTCTCTTGAATTCTTCTACAAAATAGATACTAGTGGAGTCTTACAGACACGTGCATTTTTTTTCGCCTTAAAATATGCACAGCCCAGCCTTTGTGGTTCTTATCCATAGCCTGCAGCCCACTTGCAGAGCTGCAGATTTCTGGACAGCTGCACCAGGACTTGTAATGATTTTATTTGAATTTGAAATTGTTTCACTTGAGCCATGCCATGCACGTTTTAAATGGCATCTTCATTTGTATCTACTGATGTTCACATTTGTGTATCACCACCATTTTATTTCAGGCATGGGAACCACAGTAACTAGTCCCTCTCGTGCTCTCAGCAGATGCTCTTCTTCTCCACAGCAACAGCTCAGTGCCTGGAAGAAAGGATTTGTTAGGTCCATTACCCTTCCCTGATGGGCTCCAGGAGCCCCAGGAAGCACAGGATTAGAGTTTCAAAACAGATACAGTATTGACTGCAGCTCTCTTGATCTGTTAAAATTACGTTCAGCCCTTCAGCTGTAAAGTTCAGTAGCCGCTGAACTAGGACAAGTGATGGCACTTTTTTAAGGGAAAGAAAATTGCATATAGAGGGGACAAAGTGTTTGTTTTATCTTTGGAAGCCAGTTGCTATAGTTGGAACATAATAGGCAGATAACAAAAATTATTTTCTTTGCCTCTGTCTACAGCTTGTTTCACTTTAATATCTATCTCTCTGCCTGTCTATGTATGTATGTATCTATCTATCTAAATGCATGTGTATATACATCAGTAGAAGTACATACCTCTGTATATGACCTATTCTATTTATGGCATATACTGCATTACAAATTAATTTTACTAGTCTAAAAAAATTTAGTTTTTCTGAGGAATGTTTCTTCTTTCTCCAACCCCCTTTCTTTGTTTGCTAGATACAACTAATTCTCAGCTTCATGAATGTACATGTTTAATAATTTATTATGAAACTTACATTTCACACTAGGAAAAACAAATGAATTAACTGTTTTATCTTGTTAAACACACTGGGACACATTTACAATTACAGCAGACTGACAAAACACCTTTTGACTGAATGAAATGGTGACATGGCTGAGTAGCTTGCCCTGCCCCTCCTCACCTACAAGAGCAATACATGTCTTTTGAGGGAAGAAGTTGCCCTAATTTTGGAGAGTAAACAGGACTGCTTAGCCCATAGAACTAGGTCTGTCAACTACTATCTATGTGTGCACATGAGTACATATAAACAATACAAGCTTTCACAAAATGAGAAAATGTTGTCTTTTGTGAACTGCAGGAAGAAGAGTACTTTGGCCCATATACAGTTCACAGACTCTGAAAGTTCTCCTGATCTGGAATAGTAACGTCTTTCACAAAATATAGATAGTATGTACCTTAACATGTTTCTATCTGGTAACACCATCTTGCTTACAGGCTGCAGTGCTCCTATGGGAGCCAACGTGCAAATTTCCCCCAAAGAAAAAAAATATTCTCTATCTCTCAATCTCTGAACAATAAGCTACTGCCTAGACAGCTGCTAGCAACACTAACACTACTACTCTGTATTAAGTGAGGTAGCATGTGACTTTTTTTGTGTGTGTGACTTGCAATTAAGAGGGTATGTTCCAAAGATTAATTTGATCAAAACTTATGCCGGACCCGTTCAGGTCAGTTGGAAGAAATTACAGAATCACAGAATGGTTTGGGTTAGAAGGGACCTTAATGATCATCTAATTCCAACCCCCCTTCCATGGGCAGGGACACCTCCCACTAGATCAGGTTACCCAAAACCCCATCCAACCTGGCCCTGAACACCTCCAGGGATGGGGCATCCACAGCTTCTCTGGGCAACCTGTGCCAGGGCCTCACCACCCTCTGAGTAAAGAATTTCTGCTGCATATCTAATCTAAGCCTACCCTCTTTTAGTTTAAAGCTGTTACCCCTTGTCTATCACTCCACTCCCTGACAAAGAGTCCCTCCCCAGCTTTTCTGTAGGCCCCCTTTAGGTAGTGGAAGGCTGCTACAGGGTTTCCCTGAAGCCCTCTGTTCTCCAGGCTAAACAACCCCGACTCTCTCAGCTTGTCTTCATAGGAGAGGTGCTCCAGCCCTCTGATCAACTCCTCTGGACTTGTTATAATAGGTCCATGAACCTGGAAATTAAGAGGAAATTAACATTGTAGCCTGTGATTCATCTAACACCCAATGTTTTCACAGAGGAATGCCAATCAATATGTCTCAGCATAAATCCAAATAATGTAGATATTTTAAGTCACTTAATTTTCTGTATTCTCAGGTAGTTAGGGAGGACTTACATGCCTTAGAAGCTCTTTGATTCTAGCCCCATGTGTGGAAATGTAATCTGAATTTTCTTTGTCATAGGATAGATATTTCACAACTCTAATATTCAAAAAGAAAAGCTCAAGGAATCATGAAGTAATAAATTAATTGAAAACTTTTTATATGTACTTACATTATTTTTTCTTTCTTTCCAGTTGTCTGTTGTCCTGTAAAATGGAAATGAAGAATAAACTCTCACAAAATTGTTTGGTTAGTCTGAGATCAATGATGAAATGCAAATTCAGAAAATTGTCTGTTACATTGTCACATCATTTTTAAATATATCTACATTAAAATATGACCGTCATTTGGATTACTTGCCAGGATGTTTTTGCCCTTTTTTCCTTACCTGATTTCACTGGGATCTTTTTGTATTTGTTTCTAGACAGTGAAACCCTTGAAGGGAAAGGTTTTCTCTTTGTTTAGTAGAAGAGAAGAGAATGGGTTCTGCTGTCATATCGTGTATGTGTATCTAATTTTACAGTGTTATGTAAGTGCTAACATTTAAATAAAGCACTGTAAAGTATTTCTTCATAACAAAGCATACCATGATAACTGATGGTATGTCGCGTCCAATTAGTAGTGAGTGTTGTTTGTTTCCCTGTTCTTCTCAAATTGTGCCTGTTTTTACATTGCTTTTGGAGAAGCGAGATTTTAATTTCTTCAGCTGCTGAAGTGTTATCTTTCCTTCCTGATGGTGACGCTTTATTTCTGAACAGTAACAAAGAAGTCATTGCATAACTTCATGAACATCCTAAATCAGATGATTTTTTTAGAATTGCAGATTATGATCAAAGAGGCTAATAATGTACTTGAACCATATTTATGTCATCGTAATTACATACAGAATAGAGCCATCACAAACATATTACAATCCATTTTGAAGAGCGTAATCTTCAAAATATATATCTTTAATTATATATAGCACTGTAACATAGAAGAATGAAAGCTCATATGAGAAGACACTGACATTCCTGTTAGTGATTTTCACTCACTCTTCTCAAATTGGCACATCTCTTACTCCACATAAACTACACAAAACTGCAAACTACATCTGTTGAGACAACATATTTCTTATGTGTTTTTAGACACTTCCAGCCCATGGGTAAATTGAGATGTGCTAAAACATAAAGATGTCTAATAAATTCTGACAAATTGTAGTTCTCCAAAAGAAAAGTTATACTTTCATGTTTGTTCAAATTGTTGATACTGCAGGCATCCAGTAAGAGCAGGGCCTGCATGTTCTACAGTGATATAATTCATTTACACTTAACAATTGACTGAAGGTTGTGTTTTTGTGTTTAGTTGACCACTGACTTGTCTGTAATTATTCAGTGTATGGATTGGTTAAATACCGAGAATGCACGATCTCTAATGCAATTAAACACCTGCACCGCTTTTATGTTTAATTATTAATAAAAGCAGCTAATTATTTCGTATGACCTTGTGCCATGAGTATATCCTTTGACTATTTTTCAGATCAAAAGGCATCTTCAGAAACAGAGATCAAAAGAATTTATCAGCAGCTAGTAGAGTCAGCTCCCTTCATGATATACAAACTCCTTATTTGAAATCAAAGCTTGGTTTTACTGTTGCTTCACTTGAGATTACATGCAGTAATAATCACCCAGTGTTTGGGTATTAAAATGGAAATTGTATCTTATTTTTTATTTATTGGATGTAACTAGCTTGCACACATGCACAAATGCACACACACGGTTCCTTGATTGCGAAGCTAATCTATTAGATTATGTAATCACTGGAAGTGTTAAGAACACAAAGTTAATGCAAGTTTAAAAAAAGCTACATGTTATGCTTGAGAAGTGTTCTTCAATAGACCAAAATTATGTTTCTCAAATTGAGTCTGCAGCCGATTGTGCCCTTATTTGCTGCTTTCTGATGAACAGCAAAGAGATATTCTGTTTAAATGGGAGGTGGGTGGGGGGTAGAGAGAGAGAAAGTTTCTTCCACCTTAAAATATTGGGATGCTTCATTTAATTTAAAATACAAAACTAAAAACTGTAAAGTGTACATGGCTTGTATTCTGAAAGTTGCATACAATGAGTTTAGAAGTTTGAGACACATTGCTTTTAACTACTATTAGTTCCGAATCCCCCCCAAAAGAGCTGTGAATCTAAAATTAAATTTATGCAGATCTTGAATGTTTAAGTACAAAATAATCAAGCCTAAAACATTCTAACTGGCAGCTATTTAGTGGTAGAAGGTCTCAGACTTGGTAGATGTCTCTCAACAAGCCTACCCTTGTGGGTACCACTGGTACTTTAAAAAAAAAAAAAAAAAAAAGCAAACAAACAAACAACAACAACAACAACAAAAACAGTCAGAGCCAATTTCTAGTTTTAGACAGTAATAACACTGCTTCTGTCTAATTCTGCCTTTTACATTCATCTCTCTGTATATAAAACCCAGAATTGCAGGTAAAAGCACTAATGTCATGGTTGGACTTGATGATCTTGGAGGTCTTTTCCAACCTAAATGATTCTATGTTTCTATGTCTCTCAATTTTTTCTTTCAGTCACAACTGAAAAGATTATGTGAAAATCTGGACATTTTGTTCTACATAATGAGTGTCCACTTTGAGAAGTATCTGCATCACTTTTATGCACAGCAGATGCACAGAGATACACAGGAAAGGATAAACAAAGTATGGTTGCTGGTAAGTTGTTGTAAAGTAAAATAGTAATATAAAAAGTCTGGAGAATATTTTGTTATTTTTTTCCCCTGGGCTTCACTGAGAAATAATTAGCACCATCAGAAAGAAAATACTCTCTGAATTATTCAGTCTAATTTATTTTTATCATTTGGAGAATAAAATGAAAGTTGCAATGTGTTAAGTTTTTTGTAGTGAGAATGGTGAATTTATTTTTAAAGAAAAAAAAAAAGGATCAGAAATCTGACACTATGTGTCTTGATAAAAGCATTAGGATTTTTTTTTTTTTAAATAAATTAGCTTAAGGTGTTGAAAACAAAGCTGTTTAAATTATCCAAGAAAAAAAGGGAGGGGTGGGGTTGAGAATTTTAAAAATACATATTACTTGTCATAGCTGAATACTTCTGTGTTTATAAAGATCAGTCCTCCTATACTGAGGAGTTTTATGTATTTTGATAAATCTAACTCCAATGCAACCAACTCCCTTACTGATTTCTTATCTTGCCTTCTGCCCTCCCTCCCCTCCTTCATCAACTGCTGAGAGACCATTTCTGGCCAAGAAGGACTTAACACAAACTTTTCAGCATAGCTTTTGTAAAGAATTTAATTATACATACAATAATAACTTCTTCAGCTGATTGGCAAGCTTTGATCACAGTGTATAAGCCAAAAGGGAGCATACATCTCTGATGTACTGTTAAAGAAATACTGTTTCAAAGTTTTTAAGATATCATTGATATCCAAACAAGAAAAGAGAACCTAATTAACCAAGAAGTTCATGAGACCTTCTTACTCAATAAAACTAATGTCAGCTTGACACCAAGCACCCACCAGCATAAAAACATGGAGGACCATTTTATGAGACACAGGTGATGATGATGAGCTCTAAATGAAAACACCACCTCAACAGCCAACATGAAAAGTAAAATTAAGAGCCTTATTGACTAGCAGCTCCAGCCCGTGAACCAAGCCATTGCCTCTGCACCTCTCAGGGCCTTGCATGCCTGCTTCCCTCATGCAGGGGGACTCCCTGCCTGAAACCAGGGAGGTGGTTGTTAATTTGGCCATCTTCTACAAGGCTTCCATGCTTCCCCAGCCTTGTTTTTCCCTCAGCCTAAGCCAGGGCCTGGCAGGGCCCAGGCAGGCTTGGAGCCAGGAGCTTGCCTACCCCAGTGCAGCCCCTCAACCCTGGGGCTGGGCTGCCACCTGTGAGGGGGCAGCGTGGATCTGAGCGTGCCGCCTGTGAGGGCTTGCCATGGAGCTCCGGAGTGTCCCCCAAAGCAGGGGTCCTGCTGCAGGTGGGTTGAGGCTTCCTGAAAGCCTTCTCCATAGGGCCAGGGAAATGCTAAGGGTGGCTGGGTGAAGGTGCTGGGCACCGGCCTGAGGAGATGCCCCCACCCAGACGCCATTTTGTTGGTGTGAGTGGGTGGCCTGCCACTGCTGTTGCCGTGTGGGGAGACATTGTGTTTGTAAATATCATGTTTTGGGTGGAGATCTGGTAATTATCTGGTGCACCAGTGAACCCAGTGACAGAAGCAGGCATCTTCGTTTCAGCATGTGCTTCGTTGAGCACCGGCTGCCTGCATGGGCCTGGTGAACCTGGAGCCATTTTGTCCCGGGCAAGCTGTGTGAGGGGCTGCCATGGCTCGGCTTGTTGGGACGGGGCTCTTCAGGGTGAGCTGTGAATAAAGTAGTAATTGAACAGAACTGAAGTGTAAGAAGTAATTTATTTCCTATAGACTTGGTTGTGAATGCTTGGCAAGTCACTTTCACTATAACGATCTTTTACAACTTCCAGTGCTTCACAAAACGATATTCAAGAACTATGCATGTAATTGTAGTTATTGTAATGTTATCATCTATAATAAATATAAAGCTTTGTTCTTCATCAGATACTGTATGCTTTTTAGAGTACTAAATTCCTAGTAGCCTGCTATTCTTCTCTTTGTCTCACAAAACATTTGGCTTCTCTTGAACAAACTCATCTTTCATTCTGCCAGTATAAAATTTGTGTGAGGAAGCCAAGCTTTCTGCTAAGTTACCTGCAAGTTACTTGTTCACTGAAAGCTACTGATTTTGCAGATATAAAAAACTTGTGAGAATGGAACTGTTCAGATAAAGGTTGGAAATGTGAAATTGAAAAGTATGGTAATGTTTTATTCAGTATATTTTTTAACGTGGGAAGTAGAAAGAAGCCAAATAATCCCTGTATAATCTCCCAAACCGTTTATGATTGCCTTTTTAAAATTCTTCTCAGAAATTCTAAATTCAGAAACTAATGCAGTAGATAAAGCTTGGAGGTACAGCAACTTTTTTGTTGCAACTTGGCAGTATATAAAGACTAAAGATAGTCTTTATGTATCTTTATGTAAAGATACATATATTCATAGTCCAAAATGTCAACTGTAAATTTATCCTTCATGTGACTAAATACTATTAACAACACATGAATTTTTGTAAACGACTAAAGATCTGACTTTCACAGTGTATTTTGTAAAGCAGTAATGAAAAGTATATTCTCAATTTCCAACTAATTACAGTTTTGTTTCTGTAGGGGAAAAAATTCCATGCTAAAATAAGAGCAGAAAGATGTCCACCCCAGTTATACTTTAAGTTCTGAGCAGCAGGCTTTGTAGAATAAATACCCATTTACATCCATACACACGTCTTCAGTGCTGAGAATAGTAAAGAAAAGCATGGTAGTGATACTTGTAATGTATGTCAGGTTCACTACATAACTGGGTGTAAGAGCCACAATCAAAAAAAAATAAATGTTGGTGGAGAAAAAAGTGCAAAAGGAAGAACTCTCAGCTTGAAGGGAGAACATATACATAATTTAAAATGATCAGAAATCTCAGGCTTACATTAGGGTTTTCTACTTGACCTATTCTGATGGCAATGGAACAAAAGTAGAATACTTTTATCTCTTTAAGGCTCCTATAGTGCATAAGTTGTCCTTGCTGCCAATAATTTGTAATGTTTCTTTAATAAGATTGACAGGGTTGAACTTCTGAGTGACTTAGGATTCTTCTATGTTTGTTTCACTGCAACAGCATATAAGGGGAAAAGAAAAAAACAACAGTCAGCTGATTCTGTTCAGAAACCAAAATGCCAAAACAGTTCAAACCTTGAAAGAGTTAATCTTAGCATGTAATACAGTTATGGCAATATATCTATTATATATAAACTGCCTTCTCAGCCACAAGTGTGCATATATATATACACACACACATTATATATACTATATGTATTTACAGAAGGCAGTCTTCTTTGGTATCTAAAAATGGGAGTTTACACATCTTAAAATGGGAGGAAATAAAGTATAATTTCCTAATGTGATCTTGCTTAAGACTAATGCATAGCAACTTTATGAAGGGCCAATCTAGTTGTTTTATGTTTATTTAATTCTGGACTTCTAGATACTTGATGCCTCTCGTGTTTTACTTGGCATTTATCTGTATGCCAAGTTTTTTTGTGCATGAACACTTGAAATGTTCACAAGGTTCTCAAAGTTTTTCCATGATTTCTGGATTTTCTTCTAGAAAACTTAATTCCTTCTGAGGTGTTCAGAAAACCTAGAATTACAAACTTATTTTAAAAGGTATTTATTTTAACCCTGCATAATTTCTCTTGTTAGCTAAACATTTAAATACTTTTTGCAGGTCTGAGCTTTAGGTGCCTGTGATGCACTCATCTCACAGTGCACAATATGTGTATGTGCATCTGATCCCGTCATTTGAGCTCCCTTTGTAGCCCAAAGAGGGAAACAAGCATTTCTGGGCCATGAATAATGTCATCATAAGGCAGATGTACAAATCACTTGACTAAGTGTTATTAGAAATCCCTGTTTCTGACCATTGATCTCTAAAGGAAGTTTAGACAGCTAACTCAGCTGTAGCCTTCTGCACTGTAGATTTCTGTAGTTAAGAGGAGATAAATCCTGCCTCTTAAGTTTTACCAAAATCCTAAGGGGTTATGCTTGCTCATGTTCTTAATGCTAGGCAATGTTTACAGGTGGTGAATGTTAAAAAGCTCTAACATATTTTTCAAATCGTTCTTCTTAATTGATTTTGGAGAATTTATGACTCCATTTTAGAAGCTAAAATGATTTAAGAGTTAAATGGTTTGAAGAAATAAATCTCATGGTGCGTTTTAATCAAGTTTCCTTGTGCTTTTGATATAACATCTTTTAAATATTTATTATTTTCAGTATCACTTTAGCATCTTGAGTCCATAAACAACAACAACAAAAGAATATGCTGGAGGTATTGTTTCAGATTATGGTAGTAAAATTGAATGTTTCCCTCAGTAACTATATCTACATTACATATGTTTGTATATTATGTTGTTTAAAAATGACACCATCAAGCAGCTTTGGTTTAATATGCATTTTATACATTTTTACAATAAAAGCTGCTTAATTGGAACACAAGGCATACTTTAGTTCATCTTGATTATGCAGCTGTCCCATTATCATTATTTATTATATGCATAAAAGACAGTATTATGTTTGGCATACTAATTAAATCAAGTTTATTTTATTGTTGCTTAATGTTATAGCCATATGTGTCTGCAGCTCAGCTCAGTTCCGCTAGAGCACTCGCATCATTTTGTGACCTATTTTGTGTGCCATTATAATAGGTCAGTGTCTTGGTTGCTGTCATGTAACGCACAATGAGGTTACACAGATACTGGCAATATTTTCACCTTTATCTTCAGCGTGAAATTGACAGACCAGTCCTTTAATGTGTATCATCTATTTCAAAAGTGAAGAGAACTAATGCCTTGATGCCCTGGAAGTTAATTGAGTTATAGTCTATTTTGCGTCTTACTGTATTAATTTTTAAAGCTTTCAGTCTTAGATGATGATGTCCTGAATAAGAAATGAATGTCCTGTAAACAGTAAGGTTTTGCCAATGGAATTTGAAGAAGTTTCTTCCATTATTAGCCATGAATAGGAGCCATGGGCAAATTTAGGAATCAGGCCTAAGGTGTGTAGTCCTGTGACATTAGTATTCCTCTAATACTGAATTATTTCAAACAAATTCAGGTTTTGGTTGTATTTTGAGGTGCCTTATTTTAAATCACAGTATAACTATGTTTTTATAAAAGCACTCATTTAACCCTCTTCTCCATCCCGTCACCCCCATCCTGTAATTTCCATGTCTCCAAGGTCAGTCAGAAAATTATAGGTAGAGTTCAGGAAGATTAATTATTTAAAACTCACGTCTCTTATCCATAAATAACTTCCAAAATACTTCTTAAAAGCTCTTGAGCTGAGGATTTGCTTGTGTGAACCAGTTAGCTAATCCCTCTGTGTCTGGCAGGCACTTTCTGTGGTCAGTGCCCAGTAGAGGAACCCAGAACTGGGTGAGGGAGAATGGAGTACGTCTGGTTTGGCCCAGGGTTATCATTTTGGTGATGTTAGAGGATCTTTCTGGGTTAATTGAGGTTCAGACTGGATGTCAGGAAAAAGTTCTTCACAGAGAGGGTGGCCAGGTCCTGGAACAGGCTCCCCGGGACAGTATTCAAACAATAGAAAATTGGTATCCCTATCAGCCTGTGGTTGATGCTATTGCAATTTCTGCATGAGGAGAAGAAAAAAAAAAAAAAGCCATATAGCATCCATAAGAAAAAAAATATATATATATATTCTTATGTTACATATATATTACTCTAGAGACTTAATTTGGTGTTGTGTGCTGCAAAGAAAGCAACAGCTATGCATTCAGGAGGTGAGGTTGAACTGCACTGTTTTGTTGTGTGTATTTAACGGTGAAAAAAGACAGTAAGAAAAAGGTAAGAGGTAGAAAGACATCTGCTAACAGCCAAGAGAGTGCTGGGGTGGAAGGGATGCTTTTGTGCCAGTAGCAGGCTTTGGAAGTTCTTTGTTTCATGTCTTGTGCAAGAGCTCAACTTCCAGTTTTTGAGACCTTCATAGAGGGAGGCAAGTGGGGACCACTAACTAGCGAGGTGCACAAACAGCCACTTGTGGTAGTGCTGTTCAGCAGCCAGCTGATACGAGCAGGGATGCTTGAATTGCTAACAGACTTTTACTGAGCTTCAGAGCTCCTGCCTCTGTTTCCAATTCATGCGAATGTGCATTTCTTTCAAGTACTGGTATTCATGGTCAGAGTTGATACTTTTAAATTAGGCTGTTTTAATTTTGCATGCAAAAGAAATCTGAAGCAAACGATAGTATGCTCTCTAGCTACTTAAATGATTTTAGTGAATGATTTAAATTTAGGTGCAAGTTGCATGGCTTTAATAGGTGTTTTGTGTTGTTTTTTTAACTAATGAAAAATTACATATATATATTTTTTTTTTACCAATAATAGGAAATCTTTGACCTTAAAGTAGTGCTAAATACATGAAGTTTCTAAATGGGAAGAAAGCAGACTTCAGTGATCACCTGAAAATAGTTTTTATTTATTTATTTATTTATTTATTTATTTGAGAATTCTTTCCTCTTCATGTATAGCAGACAGTGTTAAAACTGAGGTGAGACTTGCCATAAAGGTATCTTTCTGTAGCTGATAGTGTAATATGAAATGCTGTATCATATACAGCTGCACAACAGAAGGACTGGCGAATTCGTGTAGTAAGATTTAGCCCATTTCTGTTTTTCTGTTTATATCTAAGGTCCTCAAAGGATCTTACACTACCTCTTAGTTCCCCTTGTTATCTAACACGGAGCTGTACAGGATGGTTGATGACTTCTTTTGGAATTATTTCAGCAGCTGGAGGATTTCTCAGCTGGGACCTCAACAGGGTTGAGTTTAGAGGGCTGGAGAAAGGGTTCCTTATTTGGGTCAAGAAACTGGAGACCCAGTCCTGTGTGACAGCAGTTTTAGCTGATCCCATCTTCTGATTGCACTTCCAGGATCAGTCTGTGGATCGAGGCTTTGCACAGGAAACTTATCAGTTGATATCTGTTGTTGGGGTACTGCTTCCCACTTCTAGCAGGGTGTCTTTGCTGGGTGTTAGTGGTTTCCTCTTTAACCATTGAGTGAACACACAAATAGAGCTTTGTTAGTAAGTAGCTATTCTCCCTGAGTAACTTGGGTACCAGTTGTGTTTTGCTGGGTAATTCCTCATCCTACTGGTTCCTATCAGATATATTTCGGCACTAGTCAGCTAGACTGACTTCTTTCTGCTCTCGTTGTGTTATCCCCAACCAAGGAAAATTTCTGGTTTGGCTTTGAACTTTTTTTTTTTTTTTTTTCTGCCTAACCCCACTGGTGTCACTTTTATGCTGATATGAGCGAAAATAGCATTGATACAACTCTGTAGCTGCCAATATGCTTTTAGTGGAGTGCATTCGCATTTGGTGGTCTTCGGTGCAGCACTTCCCAAGAGCAACAGATTGCTCTGCACTTTTTGCTAATGCACGATTGGCAAGGACCCCCGTATCTAACAGCATCAACCACTGAGTTATTTTCTAGGATATTTTTGCAGTGGTTAGTGAGAGAGTGGCTTTCTGTTTAGGGAGTTGTGGAAAACTTGAATCCATTCTTACAGCTGCTGCTTTTTCTTCCGGAGCCTTCTGTTTCCACAATCATAAAAAAGGAAAAGAAGAGAGAGATGGTGATGGGAGAGTAATAGGAAGAAGGTAAACAAGCTGTGTTTCCAATAAAATCTGTATGAAATACATTGGTTCCAGAAATGCATGCAGGTATATCATCATTTCTCATAAATTACCTGATTTAAAATGAGATTTTGAGATTCCAGCAGAATTCTTTCTCCAAAAATTGTTTCTAATGTGTCCTATTCCTAAGGAAGACCAACTTTGTAATCAGTACTGCTTTTTTTTTTTTTTTTTTTTTAACAACATCTTTACAGGGATTTTTTCCACAAAAGAAGCAATTCTTTTTTTCTGAGTAAGAGCACATCATTAAGCTCATTCAGTATAAGATACTCCTACTGTAGAAGTGGGTATATTGAAGATGTTAAAGAGGAAAAGGCTTAACTCTATGTCCAAACTATTAAGGTGGAATGCTGCTCAGTGTTTTGAAGCAAAACTAGCATGGTTTATGTGTTTTATTAGTCATATATTGCCTTTAGTAAGTAACATTTCAGTGTGGTGAGAGTGAAAGAGCCTTTTGCTTATCTGTGTCTGGGTTGTATAATTAATATGTGCACTAAGTGTTATGCTCTGATCAAAATATAGTAGTGCCTTCTAAAAAGGAAAAAAAGTGACTCAATAATGCCCTAAGTAGGGAAAAATCTTACTAAAGCAGCATTTCATACTCTTTCTTGAGCTGCAGAAATTCAGTCTCAACTATTCCCACTCCAGTTGCTTATAATACTTGTCTAGTTATTGGGGGGTGTGAGGGAGGGCACTTTTTTCTTGACTGTGAATCATTGGATATTTCAATTACAAAGGCTGAAAACTTGGGATAGTCAGAGAGAACTTCCAGAATTCTTGAGTTTTACTTCAAGTAACGTAGACATGTTCTGTCAATAGTGGATTTTTAGAGGCTATGTGGATTTATTTACTTCCTTTGCCAGTGCAGAGTTACGGGCTGAGACACGTGAAGCGCATGGTGATGAAGTATCAGTGGTCAAACAGCAGACTTTGGCTCTTTGTCTGTTGCGTGAGTAGAAATAATCTGCATGAAAAGAAGGCGTTGATGGTGATTCTCTAATGATAAAAGGTACATAAACAGTCACAAAGAGCTGAAATTAAATATCGTCTCCTGACCCATACCGGAATATTTATCCTTCTACAGCTTTCCAGAATGTAATTTATGGGAAAATGCTCGTACTGGCTCGTACATCTTATAGAGTGGAAAGTGAGCGTGTATATTTTTTTTTTTTTAAAGGAGGTGAATCAGAAAGCTTTTGCAAAGAAGTCTCTGGAGATATCAAAATGATAAACCAGAAATGAAAGCAATTTGTAAGAAGAGTTTCTGGCTGCCTGAGTTTTTGGCTCTGCTCTGCATGGGAACTTAGCGAGAATGGAGCTTGACATACAGTTTGAGTGATACCTACATGAAACTTCTATTTAAGAAGATGAGATAATCTGGGGAGCACATCGTTTCAGGTTCAGAGCCAAAAATGCTGGATCCCCAATTGTTACTGGTTTTTTTTTTTATTTATTTATTTTCTGTGTGGTCCAATGTATTTCATTTTAGTCACAGCTTTGACAGCTCAGTTGCTTGTGTGGTTCTGCATTTGCAAAACATTTCCTTTGATATATAAGGCGAAAGGGTGTCTTAAAGTTGTTCCACAGAGATGTTGATTCTTTGGGGCTGAGGGAATTAACCTGCAGTTTTTCAATGGAGTTCCTAGCTATGAATGGAGAAGTTGAGTGAAATAGATTTTACAAGGAAGAAAATATATATGAAGTATCATTTATTTAATGTTCGACTGCTTTAGGCAGTGGGTATAGATAGTATTGTGCAGTTTCTAAGGGCTTACTCTTTCATTAATCTTTATCAGTGCCCTGGTGGCTTAGACTAATTGTTTTTTGCACTGTCAGAGCAGGAATGTCGTGTTTCAAGTGGAGGAAAATAATTTAGAGAATGGCTGTGGTAGATCCTCAGGAATCCTTGTGGTCTTATCCTCTGCTCACACTTCAAAATGTGACCGGTGTATCTGAATGGATAACATGCAAGGAATGCACAGGAATTTTTTGTGATTTTTATAGGATAGGTAAAGGAAATGTTTGAAAGGCAACTTTTCTCTAAGTGCATGTGCTGGATAAATAAATGAATGGTGTTATATGCCTTACTGTCCGAAGCTGAGGAGAACCAAAGGAAGAAATCAGCTTCATGGTATCAGAGGATCTGGTGAAAGGGTGATAGAAAGTTCCTTACTGAAACCTGTGCTATTACTATTTTTCACAGTTATTTGACACAATTTATTATAGTACTTGTTACCTAATAATTGTGCAAAATGAGAGGAAAAAAAATAGTATTATGGATAATTTTTGTGTTAATGCCAGGATGAAAGCATAAGAAGGCTTTTTTTTCTTCTGGAAATAATGGTTTTTTGTTTTGTTTTGTTTTTTTAAGTAAACATGGCATGAAATACTGAATGAAAACAGTGCAGAATTAGGAAAAAAAAAAATAATAATAATAATGTTGCTAGTTAGATATCAAGTAAAATCCAGGCTATTTTTCATTTATTTTTTTCCCTTTTTGTTCCGAAGTCCTGTGCTATTGCCCATAACATAATCATCTAGATAAGCCTTTTCTTTCTCTGACCCCAGTAATTCCGTTTGCCTCATCCTTGCTGTTTGTAAAAGAGCTTATAAAAATGTCCTTGTTTGTCTTACTAGCCACTTATCACTTACGTCACTTTGAAGTTCTTTTTCTTGTCTGCTGTTCTCTTGTAGCCATATTTTGTTTTCACCTCAGTCTCCTCTTTACTTTTCATTTGTTTGCTCCTATAATCCATAAAATTAGAAAACTTCAGGATGTGTTTTTTGTCAATGCAGTCATTTTACACTTACAAAATTACACTTGCCTGTGTTCATGCATATATTATAAGTTCTTGTTTCAAAGCTTACTTGACTGCTGCGAAAAGCCTTACTTATAAGTGAAGTTGTGTGAGTTATGAGTGAAGATGTATATTCTTACTTTGAAGGGAGGAGATTAAATTTATGGATGTTGATGGCAAGAATAGAAAAGAAAAGACACCTTTATTCCAGCTTTAGTCTGCTTTTTGTAACAGTACTTCTCAGCAAAGACTTTCTGCAGGCCTGAGATATAATGTAGATTTAGGACCAGAAGTGCAGCATTACCAGGTGTCCAAAGCTGGAAACTACCAACATACTCAGTTGTTTACTTTTTATTTTCCTGAGAATTGTGTCTTTTTGGTACACTATCAAAAAATAGTATGTGTTGGGTTTAAGCTAGTATAGCCCCATTCTTCACTCGTGCTGTTAGGTTTTTAGTAGTTTGGTTTGTTTTTTAGGATTCTTAATGTTTTCATTTTTGTTTTAGTGGAGACAACGTTTACATTTAACATTTTGCCAGAATAAGCCTATTTGAAGTGCTTGTTAATTTACATAATTATTCTCAAACACTGAGTTTTATTGTTATAGCTGGGACGCAGCTCATGTATGTATGTTTTATTCTCACATTGTGGACAACTGTTTATGGTTCTTCTCTTTGATTGATTTTAGGAATGCACTAGAAATAAAATAATTGGTCTCACTGTTGAACAGTTTTCAAAGCCAAAAAAAGAGTATGCATAATTTGCTTTGATAAAGTCATGGTGATGTTATTTTTTGTTTGTTTTGTTTTGTTTTTTCCTAATGTAATAGAAGACAAAGGCAGAAGAGAAAATCAAGTCTGGTACTTGAAAATATCAAAACTGGCTCTGGCTTTTGCAATTATCCACTCAAAACCACAAGGGAAAAGCTGCAAAGAATACACTGAGCACCTAGCCAAAATTGTATCTGAACAAGATTTTGGCTGGAAATCGAAAGTTGAAGTACTAGAAGCTGAAGTTTTTCGATTACGTCAAGAACTTCTTTTGAACAAGATCTGTCGGAGAGTCTGCTTGGAAAGCGGTAAGTTTCTGAAATCATTTCTGGCTATTTCTATGTTGCAGTAGCAAAAGACAAAACAGCTTTCATGTTGGCTGCACCATTTCTTGTACCTAGGTACTGGAGTCTTTAGTGTACAGCTTCCTGTTTTTCCAAAAACCTGAAGTAGTAGGGCAGTTACACCAGTTGCAATGGGATTTAGCTAGAGAATTTAATACATATTTAGAATATATATTTCAACCTTCAAAATAAGTGAGTATCATATGGAATAATGGCAGATGTACAAATATTACTGTATGTTATACAAAATCTTACTCTATAACCTGGGAAACATTAGGGTCTTATATATATATGTAATATGACTTTACCACTTTAAACATGCTTAAAATTAGAATTTAGGCCTAATGTGTTGAAAGCATAACTATAATACATGTGAGAGAGAAAGCTCGGAACGGCTAAAGGGTTATATGTATGCTGTCTCTGTTAATGTGGATAGACTGTGGATACTATGAATATTTATTCTGATGTGATAAAATTGTGAGCCTGATATTGTAGGATTCAGGAAAGCTTTTAATTAAAGACTATAAAAAAAAACACTATTTTGGAGAAGAGCAAGCTTGTTTGTTTTAAACAACTGTGTTAATAAAGGTAGATAAAAGGAGTCAGTAAATGAGAAGCCTGGAACTGGTTGCATGTCTCAGTTCCCCTCTACCTGCAAGTAAATTTTGAGAGATTTTTCTTAAGCTCCATGATCATTCCTGACAGTTTGTTCCAGTACCTCATTAGCTTAATATGATTTTGTTTACGTTAGTGTCTAAATGGAGCTTTCTTACTACAATTCAACCTCTTTACTACTTTTGCCGTTTTCTTTCTCTGTATAGCGCACTTGAATGCAATTGCAGATTTGCTAGATCCCCCATCTCTGCTTCCTTTTTCCTAGTTCCTAGACAATTCCGCTTTTTTCATTCTTTCACTCACAGTTAATTACTCTGTATCTCTGATCATACTCAGCAATGTTTTGGACTCTTTCCAGATGGCCCTCATCTTTCTTGAAATGTAGTGTGCTCTTCAAGGGTGTTGGATATCATGGTCAGCTGAGGTTTTATTGCCATCTATAAGTAGAGTGAAAGTATTGCTTTGTGTTGTAGTGTCTCTTCCTTTGTGGTTACACTTAGGCTACATGAATGGGTCACAATGGTGGGACATACAAAGTTCTTTTCTGTGGAAATTTTATCAAGTTATCAGGTTGGCCAGGACCCCATCCAACCTGGCCTTTAACACCTCCAAGGATGGGGCATCCACAGCCTCTCTGGGCAACCTGTCCCTATGGCTCACCACCCTCTGAAGAATTTCCTCTTAACTTCTAATCTAAATCTTCCCTCTTTTAGCTTAAAACTGTTTCCCCTTGTCCTGTCAGTATCTGCCCTTGTAAAAAGTCACTTTCTGTCTTTTTTAGAAGACCCCTTTAAGTACTGAAAGGCTGAAATGAGGTCTCCCTATGGCATTTTCTTATCCAGGCTGAACTACCCCAGCTCTCTGTCTTTCTTCATAGCAGAGGTGCTCCAGCCCTTTCATCTTTGTGGCCCTCCTCTGGACCCGCTCTAACAGCCCCACATCCTTCTTGTGCTGGGACCCCAGCCCTGGACACAGCACTCCACGTGGGGTCTCGTGAGGGCAGAGCAGAGGGGGACAATCCCTTGCCCTGCTGGCCACTCCTCTGTTGATGCAGCCCAGGAAGCAGTTGGCCTTCTGGGCTGAAAGTGCATACTGCTGGTTCATGTTGAGATGTTTTTCCACCAGAACCCCCCAAGTCCTTCTCTGCAGGGATGCTCTCAATGACTTCCTCTCCCATCCTGTCCTCCTGCCTGGGATTGCTCTGATCCAGGTGCAGCACCTTGCAGTTGGACTCATTGGACCTCATTTGGTTCATGTGGGCCCAATTATCAAGCTTGTCTAGGTCCCTTTGGATATCATCCCTTCCTTCTGTCGTATCAACTGCACCACACAGCTTGGTGTCATCTGCAAATCTGCTGAGGGTGCACTCAATCCCACTGTCTATGTCGTTGATGAAGATATTAAAGAGTATCGGTCCCAGGAGAGACACCTGAGGGACACCACTCATCACTGGCCTCCACCTGGACATCGAGCCCTTGACGACCACTTTCTGGGTGTGGCCTTCAGGTCAATTCCTTACCTACTGAATGGTCCACCCTTCAAATGCATATCTTTCCAACTTGAATATCAGGATGTTGTGTGGGACTGTGTCAAAGACCTTACTGAAGTCCGGTAGATGACTTATGTGTAAGATACCATGTTTAGTATGTTGTTTCAGTCTGATAAGGAACCACTGATTTATGGTTTTTCATTGTCATTCAATCATGAGTACTTTTAGAGCATGTTTTTCTAAATGGCTTGGTACCTATGTTGAAGAAAGGTCCTCTATCATGCTTCCTGCATTTGTATATGAGAGCATTATGTGAAACTGCCATTATAACAATGTTTACTGTTTTTCTGTAGTCAAAAAACCTGTTACGCTCTCATAAAGAAAATTTTATGTTGACTTGACATGTTTTTTTACTAAAAAAATCCACACCAACTGTTACTATTCTTGCTTTGTTCTGAGTGTTTATCAGTTGCTTGATGATTTATTCCAGAAACAGGTGTTAGTGACTGCTTTTTGATTCTCCTTTTTGAAACAGATTCTGCATAAACCTTATATATATACATGTAAAAAATTATATTTACTTCACCTGTGTTTCACAAATTCCAAAACATAACATCTTTTCATTGTGAATTTGTTTTGTTTTCTTTCAGTATTATAAACTGATGATTAGTGATAAATGTCTAAATTGCCCATGCATTCTCTCAAGGGTTCTCCTTTATCTGAAGATGATGTCCTGCCCCATTTTCACATAACATTTTACTATTTGGTGTTCTAATAATCTAATTTAGTTGCCCTTTTCAGTGAAAGCTACTACAAAAAAAGACAAAAACAAAACAAAACCACCATTTTCTCATATCAAAATCTATTGATAATATCTATTGTTGCGTTTATAATGTGATAAGATTTCACCTAATCCTTGGCTTCCCTTCACAGGTGCATCTTGCTTAGTGTTTTGCTTTTTCACACTTTGATCCCTAGGAACTTTTATAATTGTTTTTATTTGTGTGTTTTTGTTTTTTTTTTCTTACTTAGGAACCTTGACATGACTTCCATTTTGTAAATCTTCCATCTTTGTACTTTAACGTTGTTTGAAGAGGGTTTCAAGTATTTTTTTTCCTGATTTTTTTTTTTTTCCTCTTGTGTTCCCGAGATCAAGTACACCATTGTTTCACAGCCACAGTTGTTTAAGTTAATAAATCTTACCCATAACCCTGGCATTATTAACTTGTATCCCATGCTTTAAGAGTGGAATGGAGATCATCACTGTCTGCTTTTTCCATCTCAGTATCAATTCTTATTTTCTAGCACATTTTAGCGATTTTGGGAAGAGTCTGTGTTGTATATTTCTTTTCTGAAATATGTCTGGATAATTGAAATCTGATAACACTGTTAGATCCTGGGCTCTGATGATTAGGTCAGTCACTCATGAAAGGAAGATCATTTATTTGATCTTCCTGATTGGACTGACTGTACCATGTCTTTCATGGGCAATTATATCCTTCTCTCCTTTAATCATTTACAAAATCTTTAGGTGTATGTCTCCTTCAGTGTTCTGCATTTCAGAAGATTCAGGCAGTCTTGATACACTAGGAAGGGTTTTTTGTAAAAACATAATAAACATAATAAAAAATAAGACAGCAACTGCCTTTGCAATCAAGAGCTTAACTGTCTGGTTTGCTAATATGAACTTTGATAATTATTCCATCTTCAATACTTTCAGAGTTAAGTAGTGAAATTGGTTTTAAAAAGAGAAGTGAAACAAGTTCTGTCTGAGTTAATCTGACTTGTGTATGTGGAGTGAGCTGGTCTTTCTCTACTCCCTGTGAGATCAGTGGCACAAGATGATCTTGGAAATCAGGCAGTGGAGGATGTCTCCAGGCTCTGGGGAGACATTGCCTCTGGGAGATGGTAGTCAAAATGCTATGGGCTGAAATTCGAAGACAGTTCACAGCTGAGAGGAGTTTCTGGAATCAGAATGTCTAGCTAGTTGCTTCTGAATATGATTTTTTGAGCCTCAGTATGATTTTTTAGAAGGTTCCCTAATAGAAAACTTGATGATGCTTTACTAGAATGCTTTTATACTGAAACTGTACCTTCTTTATTGCCTTGTGAAAAGATTTCTGGATTTTAACTTTGCCTGGGAGGGGAAAATGCAATGTATTAGATTTTACCTAGAAGTTTAAACATCTTTTTTTTTTTTTTTTTTTTTTTTACAGTAGGCCTTTCTCTTAAGAGATTTAATAACAGTTCATATTTAGCTACTGTTTGTGTGCATCTCTTCTGTAACCTGTTACAAACATGAAGCTTGCTTAAGAGTAAAAATAACTTTCAAACTGACAAAGCCTCATTCCTCGATGAAGCCAAACTTTAATTTCAGTCTTTGTTTAGGTAATGGAATAATAGCTCGTAGAAATGAGGATATGCTGTCTATACTTCTAAATTCCTTCAATTTCTCAAGAGAACAAAACCCCAGCACCCATATAAAATGAAAGACCAGTGGGTTTTCCCTTCAAGTTTTTATTATTATTATTATTATTATTATTATTATTATTATTATTATTATTTATTATTATTTATTTATTTGTACTGATGTTAAACCTGTTAGCCAGACAACCTTTTGACATTTTAAATATTTATGAAAGTTCATTTCAGCCCCTTCTACTTGTCTTGGACAGCATGTGAGGTAGGACGTATTCTTTCCTTTCAGTTTCCTTTCAGGGTGAAAGGAAGCAAAAAGATGTGGAAAATGTAGTATCATTATTTGTTTCTTCATACATGCTTTCCTTAAAGGAAATGACACTTTCCAGCTCTTGGAGTTTAACTTTGACGTGGCTGGGTTTTGTGGAATTTCTTTTGACTGTCTTGTCTCTCTTGTTCCCCTTAAATCTTGGCATGGTATGTAAATTCTCCTGATAATGAAACTGAGCCATCTGTTATTTTGAAAGGAAGATACTCTTCATCAGACGTGTAACTGCTGAGTGAGCATTCATGGTTATGCTTACACTGGAGATGTGATCGGTCTGTTGCTTTTGAGTAAAGAAAGATCATTGCTGGTATCTGTTGGTGAGGTCTGTGAACTCTTCTGTTGATTCAGTCAAAGATTTATGTTAAGAGAAGAACACCTGAGACTAAAATTTAATGGATGGTTGAAGAGGCAAAGTCTACCTGAAATATGGGATGCTCTACCACTGAAATCTTCTGGTCTGGAAAAAAAATTCTCCTGAGTTGTGCCTGTTTTGAGACTTTCAAATTTGTGGATAAAGTTGTGTGCCGACTGCTGAGAGGCTTGAAGGAAGTTAAAGTGATGTTCCATCCTGCTCACCTGCAGGGTGCTATATATTCACTACATTTCCTACCTAATATTGCACTAACGAAGTTCTCTTTTGGGCTCAGAGTAAACTGGGTTGTTTTTATGGGCCAAGTAATCTACAGTTACCATGGATCCTTTGTCCTGCCTAAACCAATGAAAACTTTGAAAGAATTAAAATCTTCGTCTTTTCTTTGGCTTTCTTGTGTTCTACATGTATGTAACAGTTCTATAGATGCAAAAATAGCGGTGGTTCCACAAAATCCGTCACCAGAAAATCTCATGCTGTAAGCATCAGATGGTGAATTTGTGTCTCATGCAGCATATTGAGAGCTGAAGAGTTTGAGTCTTTCAGCCGAGGTTCACTTTGCAGCTGTCTTCCTCGCTCTGCATTCTGAATGTGAGAGCTGTCCTAGCTCACCTGCTGTTTGTAATAATCGTAGTAGGTTTTTCAGAGGCTTCAGGAATGATTAGAGACTGCCTATGAAGTTTTATTTCCCTGATGTGGAAAATTTGTGAGCTCTTTGAAACTGTGATGACTGTTTTCCTTCTTCACATAAAGATAAACACAGTATGGATGTGAAAGCACAAAGTACCCGTTTCTAAAGCTGTGTTGTCTAAATTGTTTGAATCCAATCTTATTAATCCATTGTCGTCAGTGGCACTAAAAAGTTTGGGTATTGTCAGTGAGGGGGAGAAGCATGTTTTGCTACAGGTAAACGATTTGTTTTCCAGCGTGGGTTGTTATAGTTTAATGTGCTGTTCATAAAGTTGCCACAGTATGTATTCACTGACTCTGGATGGAAACTCTGTATTTAACTTTATGTGCAGTTGTCTTTCTGAATACAAGGACACCAGTATCCTTTTCACATAGTGAGGCTTCTGGCTGTTTATCAGTCTTTCAAGGAGGAGAAGCAAATATTTTTTTTTGTAGCAGGTCCGTGACAAGGTGGAGAAATGGTCTGAAAGGAACCTCATGGAGTTCAGTAAGGAGAAATGCAAAGTCCTCCACCTGAGGAGGAACAACCCCAGGTACCCGTTCTTGTTGGAGGCCACCCAGCTGGAAAGCAGACTGGCAGAAAAGGACCTGGGAGTCCCAGTGGACACCAATTTGACCATGAGCCAACAGTGTGCCTTTGCTAAAAAAGAAGGCCGATGGTTTCCTGGGCTGCATTAGGCAAAGTATTGCCAGAGACTGAGAGAGGTGATCTTTCTGCTCTTCTCAGCACAGAGGAGGCCCCACCTGGAGTACTGCATCCAGTCCCAGGCTCCTCAGTACAAAAGAGACATGGACAGGCTGGAGAGAGCCCAACATATGGCTGTGAAGATGATTTAAGGGACTGGAGCATCTCACATTGAAAGAAAAGCTGAGAGAGCTGAAAATCTTTAGCCTAGAGTAGGCAAGGCTCAGGGTGGGTTATTATCAATATATATATTGATAAGGGAGGGTGCAAGGAGGATGGAGCCAGGCTCTTTTCAGTGGTGCCCAGTGCCAGGACAAGAGGCAATGGGCACAAACTGAAACATGGGAGGTTTCCTCTGAACATCAGGAAGCACTTCTTTACTACGCAGGCGATGGAGCACTTGCACAGGTTGCGCAGTCTCCCTCCCTGGAGGTCTTCAAAAGCCACCTGAACATGGTCCTGAGCAACCCGCTCAAGGTGGCTCTGCAAGAGAAGAGGGTTGGACCAGATGGCCTCCAGAGGTCTTTTCCAACGTGAACTGTTCTGTGATTCTTTGTAATCATTCATTATTTTTCACCTTGCCAGTATTGTCCTGACAGCTATGCCTATGGATAGAAAAAAAAAAAAAAAAATTCAGTTTTTTGCCTTTTTTTGATAGATTCATGGATTAAAGTGCCTGTCCTCTAAGGCAAAATTCCTTAACCATGATCAGTTCATTAAATCAAGTCATATTGTTTCTTGGCAGCCTCAGCTTAAGAGTTGTGAAAAGCTTGCAGCTGTTACTCCAACTCAAGAAGGCATAAATGGAATACTCCACCATTTTTTGTCCATCATGTATTTGGGGAACGATGATTTAGAGGATAGATGTTTATTGCCTTAGTACTTTAGGCTGACAGACTTGAAAAGTCCTGAGTCAGTTATCTAGGGTATATTCTTAGCAAAACTTGTATTTAGCATGTTTTTGTTTTCTCTTTCTTAGCTTCACCTTCAGTCTTGGTTCATATTTTTCTCATCTTATGCAGTGGGTAGGAACTTACTGAACTGGTTGCTCCTCTAATAAAAAGAAAAAAATCAGCGTGTTTTTTTTTTCTTTATAATTAGTTTATTCTTCCTTTTAAGGATCATTTACAGTAGAACTTCATCTCCCACGTGCTGAAGGTCCCTCTCATGTTTTTGTTCTTAGCTTCCACAGTAGCGCATGGCTGCCAGCACATCCTTCCATAGCCTGTCTGTGTGTTAAGGGAGAAGCTGAACTCTGATTCAGAACATGTGAGTAATGTGACTGGTTGACTTGCAGCTGGGTCCTGAGGCTGCATTTGACTTTTCAGGACATTGTCCCCTAAATTCTGCCTCCCCTGCCAAGACATTTTCATCAACTTTTACCTCTTTGGGGAGGTAAGGGAGAGCCAGAGACAAAAAGCATTTTGTATCCCCTGCTTCATGCACTAAGTTAGTGTGTTTCTTGAGGCAGTTAGTTGTACGTGGGGAAAAAGGGAACAATTTCCTTTGTACATTAGTATGAATTAAGACACTTCAGCCTCATTTTTTCTTGCTGAAAGTTCAGAGTTTCTACATACTTCTGCTTTTGCAGAATTAGAACCAACCAGCTCATCATCTGAAGTAAAGCTGATTTTAAACTAGACTGACCTCCACTGAAGTATACCAGTAGCTGCCTTTTCCCTTTCCACTTTCCTGTAAGTTATGGCCTGGGTGTTTCTGGCTCAGCAGAGAGAGGCAGAACCTCTGGGTGCTCAGTTTAGAGCCCCAACTCTTCCTTTGGAGGCAGAGAAGGAGTCAGAGAAGTCCTGCTTTGTTGTGAGCGGCAAGAGTGCTAGCCAGCCAAAATCTTTTCTGAATAATTTGATTCCAGACATCTGAAAGGGTGAAACTCTGACTCAAATAACTTAGCTTGCAATGTTTCCTCTGCCTGTTTATGTTGATAGGAGCAGTGGAAGAACAGTGATAATATTTTAGCATTTTTTTTCAGCTCTTTTTCAGAGAGAAACCAACTAGGTGAATCCAGAAAGAACAGACCAAACCATATGCAGATTCCTCAGTGAATATATAAGCTGCAGCCTCGTAAAGGAATATTCCTCCTTAGTGGAGGGAGCAGCAGTCCAAATCTGACTAAACAGTAATGATAAAAACTTATTAGTCCGTTAGGAGAAATGACTTCCCTCCCTTGAAAGTAGATAATGGTGTGAAATGTTTACAGCTGTCTTGAATAGCACATAACAAATAGCTCCTACACCACAGTATAGGTAAGATAGGGGAATATAAACTTACCCTGGTAACTTGGAACTTCTAGTCTATGTACAGACTGTTTCTTCAGATCAGTATGTTTGAATAAGCTGCTGTTAGAGATTGCTATGTCCTGTCACTGCTGCGTTTCCTCTGGTGTTTGCCAGGGAGCAAGGAATGCAACAGGACAGGAGCAGAAGAGTTGTCAGGCTCCGAGGGACATCTTTGGCTTCTTTATTTCCCTAGCTTCCTTTTTCCAAGGTGATAAAATTCCATATTGGGCAGAAGATAAGTTTGTTGCTATGGAAAAGAGATGTGATTATTTTTGTCTGATGGCTAGGGCTGATGGCTTCTTCTATGTGAAGAAATTCTCCTCTCTACTGAGCAAAGGTGGCTGGCCAGTGTTTTCTTTAGGCATGGTGGTGTCAGACAGATAGTACTTCAAAAATGAACAGTCCTTTAACACCTGTAGTGTACTAGTAGTGCTCCCAACAGTACTGATGTGATTAGGCACCATTGGAAGTAGTTCTTGCGACCTGAAAAGTATTTTATTTTTTTTAGGAGGGGAACAGGGAATTAAGGACAGATAGGAGGTGACAAAAATGGGGTTAAAATGCATTCAGCATAGAAAATGTCTCTTGGAATAAGATGTTGAGATAAATCTGTTCCCCATAATTGTAGTGACACAATGGGGGAACTTTATGAAAGTTGAGGCCTTTTCAGAATAATTAAATAAGTGAATCTGCTCTCTGGAAAATGCACCAGTTGGAGCATAATCAGTCACTGAAATTTCAGAATACTGCTCCTTCCATGGATAACAGGTCTGGTTTGGTTCTCGAAACTTTCTCCCTTTGAAAGCAGGTGCTGTCTGTCTTATCAGCCGACATTGCTAAGCTCTCCTAGGCACGTACTTGGGGCAAAGGGACCCAAGCAACATCTATTTCTTTCCAGGTTTCTTTATAACAAACCCATTCAGAGATGAAAACAACACAATTATCCTAGCAAAGGAAAGGGTTTGTGATTTTCTTGTATATTCCCTGTATATATTGAGTCCCTGATGAGATGCGCAGTGATTTTCAGGAATAAGGTTCATAAAAGCAACTGGGACCCATAATTTTGTTGTATATTGTTCCCTTTCTTTTGGTAAACAGAATGATAATTTGGGGAAAAACTGAATGCATGTTGGAAAAAAAAATAGTTTAAAAGTGTGGCCACAGCAATTGGGATCTTCTTGCCTATAAGTCTATGCGGGGGAGCTAAGGATCAATCAAATTTTCCTCTGCAAAGGCAAAATCCCAGAATGGCCGATGCTGGCAGGGACCTCTGGACCAACCCCCTGCTCTTAAATATCCTCAGGGAGCAAAGCTCTGCAGCCTGTTGGGGCAACCTTAGCTTAACTCAAACTTAACTGTGAGTTCCTTAATTAGCTATTTTACATGTTTTTTTTTGTGGGCTTCTGGGTATACAAACACACAAAAGAAAAATGAAACATTTTTATGGTATCGTTTTCAAGAAAATAGATGTTTTTTAGGAATGCATAACCTAGCTGATTCCTTATGGAGTCTACCTCGTTTCACCTTGTAAAGTCACGAAGAATATCTGGAACTATATTCTTATTAATACGCTAGCAGCCAGATGATTGCTGTGTGCTCTGGCTGATACTTCCCATCCCTTAGAGCAGCTGAGTTTTTGTTTTAGTAAGACCTAATATTGTGCTCCCAGTTCAGACAGGTAGTCTTCAGAGGTAACATTAATTCACTTAATATCTTGCAATATCCCCTCTCCAGCGTAACTCAGATTTCAGTCATGTCATTGAGATGGTCAGTATTGCAAAGCATATGTTACATCATTTGCATTAAGAGCTACTTGATGAACGTTAATTGAGCCAAGTCTGAATTGAATTAATCACCTGATGATAAATCCTTCCTTGTCATTGTCACAAGTATTCTCTGTTTGACTTGAACTGCAGAAGATCTATGCGTCTTCCACAGACATCTCCTAAAATTAACATTTATATCCTCAAAATCCTTCTCAATTATTACTGAGTTCTAAATGTTCTGATTCTTTGTGTAAGTAAAATCCATAACAAATTGAAATACGTGCTTCTTGGCTTTCTGAGAAACATTTAAATCCTGGTACCAAAGTAATTTGGGAATTTTACTCAGGCCTGTATTCAATTCAGTGAAATTATTCCTACAAGGGACAAAGTGTGCAGCAAGAAGTACTTTAGCCTTTAAAAGAAGAGCTTTCTTTTCCAAGCTGGTTATAAAAATCCACAGAAATGCAGAAGTGAGGTGTTGGATGCAGACCTAACAATTGTTCCTTTGGAGAAAGGAAGCTCTTTATTATTTTTAATTTTGATTTCAAAATGTTCAAATAATAACCTGAATATGTGAGAAACCTGGGCAAAATTTGTTTGCTTTGATGCATACAGAAGTATGCCTTCATTCTAGATCAGGACAGCAATAGTGTGCTAAACAGACTTTTAAGAGGGAGAACAGACAGGTGTTTTTCTCAAACAGTTTTGTTATTGATGAAAACAGCAGAATAGAGACAGGCTCACACAAACAAGGTTATGAAGAAAAAGTGAAGAAAACCATTAATACGTGTGAGAAGAGGAACTCAGACTCGATTCATTGTTTATGGAAGGTGCACCTACAACAAATCTATCGATTAAGATTAAAGGAAAAACAACAGAGTCCTGAAAAATGTAGAGGTGGAGAGGTGAACAGAATTGGAAGAAACACGAATCATTTCATGTATGTTTTCCTCTCCTTTTAGAAATTATTGACTGAATATCTACTTGGAAAGTAGTATCACTAAAGAAGTTCCTAAGATTGTGAATATTATTGTCTCATTTTTAATTGACTTTTTTTTTTTTTTTTTTTAAAAAAAAAGTGGAACTGAGCCCATCAATGGTAATTGAGTTTTAAGAGACCTTTGTGTTAATCTGTGTGGGCTCACAAAGTGAGGGAATACAAACAATGCCAAATGATTGAAAATGGACTACTTTTTTTTTTTCTTCAAATAGTATCTTAATTTTGTTTCTTACATCTGCCACCTCTAAGACTGTTTTCTGTATTGGAATCCTTGTCAATAGTATAACTGCAGGTATATTAAGCTCTGCAAAAGGCTTGCAGGCACTCTTGTGAATCCACAGCAATCTCATCAGCTGGGGACCTGTCTTCATTTCTTAAATTTTGAACCACATGTACAGCAGCATGTTGCCTTCCTCATTCAAACTCTGTCCAGTCTGCAGCAGCTAGTGCAAGTGTCTGAGAAAGTATCTTCCATCACCACCCCTCCTGCTCATGTATGCTACAGGTACTGCCTCACTTATTTTGCGTTGGTAGGACCATGAACATTTGTTCTCTTGTCTTTTCACAGCTCTGAGAATCCTTATGTTCATAGTGCTGACAGCAGGCACTCTGGAGACAAATGATTTTCCTGTACTGGTGAAGCAACAGGCTGCTCCTCCTCCTTTTCTTGTCTGTGAACTGAGCTTTGGTGTTTGTGTTAAGGTGACTAGTCAGAAGTGACAGAATTCATTTTAGAAGTGGGGTAGGCTATGATTGTCAGAGCTCTCCTGCATCAAGACTACGTGAAGACTCCATTTTCTGTAACTGATTAGCATCTCACTCCCATAATAGAAGTCTTTCACTACTTACACTTACACCTGTGCCCTGTGGTCTGGCAGTGACGTGTTTCACAGGGGCACCTACAACCTTGTTTACATACTGTGTGCACTATACAAGTCACTCCCTTGTTCCTCGAGCAACTGCTGATGTTTCAGGCCAGGCTCTTTCCACAGTGGTAGATTTGTGTAGAGGGATGCCAGTGCTTCAGACTTTGCACCCCAATAATTTTTTTTGTGACTGCCTCTTGCTTTGTTTGGTGAGCACAGAGTTGTGATTTTCAGCTCAGAATCTTAATATGCTGAGAAGCTGAAGTCCTAAATGGGAATTAAGAGTTTAAATGTTTAATGAATCCAATTTTTACAGAGCAACATTTTTACAGAGCCTGTAAGATTACTCATGAACAAATATCATTACCTTTATAAAGGTATTGTAAAATGTTGATATTAGTATATAACATGCAATCTTTTTTTATTTCTTGTTTTAGTATTTTTATATTCAATTTTTCTTGAAATTGCAATTGAAGTTAGTGTAAGACAGGCTTAATACTGTTCCTTCTTTTTGTATTGGATAACCATATGGTGTGAACATCAAGACGTTCTCATTTAAATAATAGGTATGTACATAGTGATTAGTTTACATCCTTTCAAGAAATAAGTAACAAGCTGGTTTCAGATATTTTGAGGGAAGTCATGAATATTTCCTGTTGGGTGAATTGTTTATTTATTAAAAGATAGCTTTTCCTTCCTCTCCATGTGACTAGAACATATAAATCATTGAACATTTTAAAAGCATTTTGTATTACAAATTCAACTGGAAATATGTTGCTATCGGGGAATAACTGTAACAGGGTTTTCTGGAAGTTGATGGTGGGAGAGGTGTTTGGTATCTTGGCAAAGAGGAACCTAAGCACAAATGCAATACTGTTTCCTGCTGGTAGGAGTATTTCGTCTACTACCTCTGATTTTGGGATGGTTTTGAGTTTGGTTCTTATAAATATTTATGTACCATTCTTTTCTTCCCCTTTTCTTCTCTTTTCTCTTCCTTTCTTCTGTTTTATTTTTATTTTTTTTTCCCAAAATCACAGAATGGTTGAGGTTGGGAGGAGATCAAGTGGTCCAACTCTTGCTGCTCAAGTAGGGACACCTAGAACAAGCTGCCCATGCAGTTTTTGAATATCTTTATGGTGGGAACTTCAAGATAATCAACAAACACGCACATGGGATTTGCACATACTTCTGTGCTTTACTTCTTTTGTCTCCCGGAGTTACTTACATCCCCATGAGCAATTTTCACACTGTCCTATGGGGTGAAGAACTAACAAAATATCCATGTAGTTATACAGGAGTAGATGGATTCCCTAAAAGTGCTTATTTTTCTTAAGTAGTAGCAAAAACAATTTTCGGTTGTTACTTTTTTTTTTTTTTTTTTTAGCGTCTTTTGCTCAAAGCACTAGGGAGAGAAGATATGAAAGATTGATGCCTGTTTTTGTTAGTTAGACCAAGGCAAATGTGCTTTTCTTGTTTGCTTGCTTTCCAGGTTTGATTTGCAGGGCATCTGGGAACTGTGTTAATATCTAAAATGCTAGTTTGGCCTTAGAAGCCCTGCTTCTCCTACTTCCTGGAAATATCAGTTGATTTCCCTGCAGTTAGCTCTTTCGTCGTGATTCAGTTGGTACCGGTCCTGCTCAATTTTTATTGTGTCTGAATGTTAAAGTCATGAAACTAACTAAAAACATTCAGGCTAGATATAAGAAAAAAAAAATCTATACTCTGAGGGGGTCGAACACTGGAACAGGCTTCCTAGAGAGGTGGTTGATGCCCCATGCCCGTTAGTGTTCAAGACATTTGGCAATGCCCTCAATAATATGCTTTAACTTCTGGTTGATCCTGAAGTGGACAGGGAGTTGGACTAGATGATCTTTTGAAGGTCCCTTCCAGCTGAACTACTCTATTCTATAAAATAAAAATAAATCATGCTTCCATCCAGTGAGGCTAGTGCTGCTGAGATTAAAACTCAGTACCAGAGTATGTTTTCAGTGACTGAAGTAATGGTCAGAATTCAATATGAAAATGTGTATTTAATGGAATCTGTATGAACTTTTAAAAATAGTCTTAAATTGCTGTCATTGTTTTAACTTGCATAGTGTTTATGACATTTATTTGCCATTATGCCAAGCCATCTATGTTTTTTCTTATTCACTCGAGAATAGACACTGAGGTGTATTGTATTGCTTTGGGTCCTTATGGAAAATATGATCATTATAAACATGTTTTTTAAGAATGAGTGGGCAAGCAGTGTGTGACTGTGGCACACTAAGTGGGGCACAGCCTGGGGTTGAGCGCATGGGGCTCTAACCTTGCATCATGGCACTGAGATGTGTTGATCTTCCACTGTCTTTTGACTGTTTTGACCATAATCTTTTGCCACAGGCAGTATGTAACACATGGGAGTCTGTTGTCATCTGTTCTTATGCCCTGAGGCACTAACTTAAATGTATCTATCATGAAACAGGATGATGGAGCTTGTATGCTGTTACATGAAAATAATCTCGTAATAGTGCAAATATAAAATGTACCACCTGTAATATAGTTTGTGTATTTCTGAAGTAGGTAGCATAAGATAGGCAATGACTCAAGATATTTTTGATTTTGAGTATTTTTCTTCATTAAATAATAAAAAGCTCAAATGTAATGCTCTGTTCAACTTTGGCTCTGTTAGAATTCCTTACCTGGCCTGGGGAAAAAGAGTATGGATAGAGGAGAAAATCGTGTTTGATGCAGTTACAGTAACAGACCTTTACAGTTTTCTAAAAGCAATCTGAGTTCTCAATAATGAAAGTAGTGAGAAGTGTTTTAGGAGGCAGAAATTTACATACATTTCCTTCCCTGGGAATTAATGGTAGTACAGATGCTCACTAAATTGTCTGTGTGATGTCCACTTAAATTGTCCATGTGAAAACTTTAAATCATCAGGAAATTTTAAACTCAGAAATGCTGTTCTTACTACTATCTGCATAAAACATCTGGTCCACAAATACGTTACCTTCTAAAAGTTTTGACTTTACTTTAAAAACATCACCTTCCACAGCAGCTAAACTCCAGTCATGGGAAGCTCTCAGCAGCAAGAACATCCTGTGTATGATGTGATTTTTGCATGGAAGCAAAAGGAGGAAGGAAGTAAGACATTTTTTGTAAACAAGTATCACATAGATGTAACGTGCACATTTGTATTTCAGGTAAACAAGGTGCCTTTGCTGAAACTCTTCTGGATCAGGAATGTATAAATCCTGTGAGTTACTCAAGCCAGTTAGAAGACTCTGGATGTGATGTGTCTAATGACTGCGCATTCGATTCTTTAGGCATTGCTTCTGATTTTCACCAATCTGAGCATAATATTGACGCATCTAAAAGTTGGTTGGAAATAGTTCCCCCATTGAATCTTTGCTGTGCTAGCAAGGATGAATCGCTGACTGCTCCTTTACAGTTTTTTCAACATCTGCTTGAAATAAGAAAACTGTCAGAAGGAGGAATTCTGCAAGCAGACTTTACGGAGCTTGAGAATGATTCTTTTACCATATGCAATTCAGTGTCTCAGTTGCTTGATGGACTGACTGCTTTTTACAACAGTCCTAAATTTCCCGTTTCAAATGTTCTTACTGAGGCAGTTTGTGTTTTGATCAGATTAATAACTGATACTAAATTATCTAATCATGTTCTGAAGAAATGTTTCAAGAAGCTGGAAGAATTTAAGAAAAATCTAATTCAGATTATTTTAAGAAACAGCAGTGTCAATAGGGTAAGTTTAAAACATCTTCCATCTTTTATGTACCATTTCAGTATAATGTAATACTGTTCTGTTTTTATGCTTTTTAAAATATCGTCTTATTGGGTTCTGAAAGGTACTTCTTACAAATTATTCTTGTAGTTGTTCTTGTTTTGTGTGTGTGTGATATGGCCGATGAATGCATTTGAATAATTTTTGCTCATGCATGCAATTTCTTCTAGTCTACTCCTGAGTACAGGACTTTTTAAGAACTGTTAAGAAGGCAGATTAAGACAAATTTAGAGAAGTTATAAGAGAAAAATGTTCTGTCTTTCTTGCTACATGAGGATGTAATGTAGATATTCAGAAAGTAATGATTATAATTTGTAAAATTTTTTAGTACACCTAGATTACATATGTTGGTTCGCTTCAGATCATCTCTGTCACTCGGTAGACATTTACAAATTTGTATTTTAAAAATAAAGCGGAAAATGAGTAAAGAAGAGAGGAGTGGTATGTCCCTGGCATACCCAGCAAGTAGGACCGAGTTGCGTTTTGTCTGTATTCATCACTTTGCTTTGTTCATAGAATCACAGAATGGTTTGAGTTTGAAGGGACCTTAAAAACCATCTATTTCCACCCCCTCCCCCCCCCCCCTGCCATGGGCAGGG
Organism: Netta rufina; assembly: GCF_964035555.1. Lineage (NCBI taxonomy): Eukaryota > Metazoa > Chordata > Aves > Anseriformes > Anatidae > Netta > Netta rufina. Next base: position 87,431,920 of record NC_140125.1, on the reverse strand, counting down.
ACACCGCCCACTAAATAAGATTGCTCAGTGGTTGTTCCATCCATCATCTTGTTGGTATCCGCATCCAGTCGAAATATCTCTAATCTCTCGTCACAGCACTTCCCATAAGTAATTAATTTCATTGTCTGTTTTAGGATTTTGGGTTTTCAGTCCATCTTTTAGAGTAACTTGAAGTAGACATGGTAGTGGAATTTTTAGTTTGAGTCTCTGATATCGCAGTGCAGTGTCTGCACGTACGTAACTACACTCACATGACAGTAAGTGAGGATTGTATCTATATAATCCATGGAGCCTGTGGAACGCTGACTGGTTGTTAGGTGCCTGTTCTAGGATGAACTCTCAAGTTGTTTTGAGCAAAACGGGAACTTAAACATTTGCTATGCCTGTAGACACAAGTATGTATTGGTCTTAATTTAGAATGAATCCCACTCACTGTGTGTTAAGTATTCCCATCAGAATGTAAATGTAAAAAATAAATAAATAAATAAATTTAAGGAGTGGGAGGGGGCAAGGATGTCCCTGGATTTTGTTAGAGGTAGGGAAACTAAAGCATTCAGAAGGAAACCGTTAATAAATACAGAAGCTTTTCCAGCACTAGAGCCTTGTGTCTCCAATAGGAGGGTGCTTTATATTTTGGTATTGCCATAGTGTGATACTTATTTTTTCCTTAAGAACTATCCTTGGATGTGAGCAGACAGCGTGTTTGTGTGATATGAACAAAAGAGTTGTGCAGGTGTGACTGCTGTTATTTTTTGTGTGATCATAGGGTAGACAACAAAGAAAACTTGAGTGCATATTCAGTGAGGACTTCTTCACAGCTGGTGATCTCCATTGTTTCCACCTGTTCCCTTCCTCTACTCACACAGGGATTTTATAAATAATATAAAGTAATGGTAATTGTAGGAGCTAAGAGGCTATCCAGAGAGGGATTACTGGTTGATTGGAGTAATCTAGGGAGAGGATGGAAGGAAAAGAGAAGTGAGAGATGTTGCATCTTAAATGGGAGAAAATATCCTCAAAGATAAGGGATGTTTCAAGTTTGCAGAGGGCTTTTAGAAATCATTCAGGAAGTGTGGAATATGTCCACATAATTTGCAAGTGCCGTCTTTTCTCTGAATGACTTCACTGAAGCAGATGGCTTTTTATGAGATGCTTTGTATCTTGCTTCTACCACAGTATTGACTGAGCAGTCATTCATACCAGCAGCTAATGCTTCAATCAAACAGCTTTAAGAATTTAAAAATTGGAAAAAAAAAAAAAAAAAAAAAAAAAAAAAAACTGTTAAGGGTTAATCCTGGTAGTTTCCAGATTTCTAGGGAAAAGGGAAAGTGTGTGTGGTAAATGCAGTGTTTATAAAGATTTATTGAAAAAAATAACTTTTTCCCACAGGCGTGGTTTTCTTAAACTGGGGTGAAAATGGATATAAATATGTAGAATTCCAAATTAGTGGAAACTGTGCGACTAATTTTTCATGTGCTATGTAGCAGATATCTCCCACAGACACTTTATGCTTCAGTTCTAATCATCACTGTTTACTCAAGTGGTGATTGAAATATCAAGATTATAGGTTTAAAATAAAATTGCCATTAATTATAAGGCTGTCATCTGAAAAGAGTGGCAAACTATGAATTTTGGTTCTAGGCGGATGCTTAAATTCCTGCAGTATAAAAACATTAGGAACTTCGTTGAATCTAACCTTACTAACTGTCAAAAAGCGTTTGTATAGCCAGCCACCAGTGCAGCTATAGCATTTGACACTACTTTCCTTTTGCCATCCTCACCTATAAAACTGTCAGGATTTGTCGAGGAGGACAAAGGGCTGTGAGAAACACCTTCAAAAAGTGAACAAAGAACAAAATGGCTGTGGGTTACACTGAATGCCTCATCTTCAAAAGCAATCCCAGCATTTTGCAGAGCAAATTAAATAACTTTAAAAACCTTTGAGAATTGGAGAAGAGATAATTATCTCTACATTAGATGTAAAGAAAGAAAAACAGCAGTAGAATTACTTGCTGTAACTGCTGAGTCCCATTGTTTGAGATGTTTCTAATTATAAAGCACTGGAGGTACTGTAGGAATCAGAAAGACATTTACTGAGAGCTTCTCTGCCTGGATTCAGTTGCCTAAAACTGTGCACTTCGGATAGAATTTTTGACCTGAAACTCCAAATTGACATGAGTAGCAAATATATATATATATATATATATATATATATTTATATATGTGTATATGTATATATATCTTTTAAGATAGAGAAGTAGAATAAAAACAAATATTACTTAAAATATAAAACCATTTAAAATCAAAGAACTACAAATAAAAAACACCTTTTGAATTTTCCTTATTTATTTTTCTCTTCTCCCACAATATTTGAAGGGCAGCTCAAAAGTCTGCACACAACTGGCAAACAATCTTTTGGAAGGATCCTTCTGGAAGTATCTAGAAGGGGTCTTAAGTCACTGCTGCTAAGGGCAAAGCATGAATGCGCTGAGGGTAAATCCATCTGCTAGAAGACCTGTCTCTGCACCTTCTGCTGGAGTGATCTTGAAGCCCTGCTTTCTGACACGTAAAAGCTTGTGAGGATCGCGTGTGCAATTCTGGTACAGATGGGCTCTCATGTTGCAAAATCTGTGATAGTCACTGCTATCTTCAGAGCAAGCACTTTGCTTGTCACCAGTTTTTGAATCCTTGACACTGAGACTCTTGGAGGTTCATATGGGTCTGTTGCTGTTGGTGCGTTACTCTCAATGTGCAAATTGTTCATTCAGGTTAAGAGTCATTACGTTGTCAGCAGAACCACTATCCTGCTTGTACAGGTTCTTTCAAATCCTGCTTTGAAGCAAAGAGAAATGCATTCCTGTTACACAAAACCTCTGTGAGACTGGGTTCAGTCTCTGGAGCCACCCATTCTGCTTTTCAAACGGGCTGTTCTCTGGCACCTGGCAAAGCAACTATCAGTGGTTTAAATGCACACTAGTTTACATGCATCTTGACAGAAGTTCAGTTCAGTTGTGTACTTCTAGGTGCAGCTGATAGTGTCATTTGGAGTGTAGCTAATGGTTTGGGTTGGAAGGGACTTTAAAGGTCATCCAGTTCCAACCCCTTGCCATGTGCAGGGATGCCACCCACTAGATCAGGTTGCCCAGGGCCTCATCCCCCCTTGTCTTGAACAGCTCAAGGGATGGGGCATCCACAACTCTGGGCAATTTTGTACGAGAAGACCCCCTTCACCATGGGTTTGTCATGGAGACCTGTGTCTGTCTGTTGGACCTCTTGTTTTAAGCAGTGAATCAAAACACTAAAATAGAAGACAGTGCTACAGTGCTTTAAGGATTCTAGACTAAAGCTGAGCCGTGTAGCTCAGGCAATACTGCTTTCCTGTGCCTGGTTTCTGTTCAACAAATACCTCATCCACCTGTCCCCCAGTTCTTCTAATTATGTTCAAATATGTCTTGTCCAGAAGGAAAAGAGCCTGTTTCAGTGAACCACAATTGCTTTCTTCTTGTTTGCTGTATTTAACACATCAATACTGATTTCAGATCATGATGCCAAGACTCACAAATTGCCTGCACCATTTAACAAAACAAAAGGCATTGTTCTATTTCCTTTCTTACTTTTTTCTCTCTCTTTTTTTTTTTTTTTCTTTCTTGCACCTAGGAAGTTGGCTATCCTGCCTGTAGGGTAGTTGTTTTGAAGTTTTTTGTGTTAAGAATATTGAAACTGACGCTGAGACAGGAACAATTTCTAGAAAGTTTATCCTGTTTGGGACTTCACTGCCTTCACTGCCCATTTTAATTTTCTCTGTTCCATCTTAAAGTCTTCATGAACAATTTAGCTAAAAACTCAAATATTACTAATGGCACATTTAGTAGAAAAGCAAATGCAAGAATTCCTGTTAGTAGCTTAATGTTTTTTAGGAGAAAGGAGTCGCAAACCTTGATGAAAATGTCAAGTTGAAGTATAGTACGGTGAAAAACAGAAAAAGGGATTTGTACGAAACTTATTGGCAATTATGTTATGAAATATATGGAAGTGTGTTTGTGCATTTGAAAAAGTACAAATTAACCAGAACCAGGGTTTCAAATTTTTTCTTCTCTAGGATACATCTTGTGTGATTCATTAATGACTGAAATTGCCCAGAAGAGAGTAATCTTAGATTTACTCTGATGGTTTTAATGCATGCAGCAGTGTTCCAACTAGCTGTGGCTGACAGCAAGATCCCCCAGACATGTACGGTTTGCAGCGTGTTTTGTCAGCAACTGCCAGGACAATACTTGAGTCATCAGTTTACGAGAGCCTTGCCTGCTCAGGGACAAATAATATTTAAAAATAGTTACTCCTGTCACCAGTGGCTCTCAAGTAAAAAAAACTAGTGAGCTTCAATTTTCTGAAATTAATTGAGTTCAAAGGGGAATTTCATGGCTCTTGAGACACGGTGCGTTTTGGTTGGCCAAAGAATTTTGCGTGCGTAGTGGAACAGCAGTTCATTCGTCTGAATATTAAAATGTGTTGCCAGGATTTTATGGTCTAGTAAAAGTCAATGTTTGAATCCCGTGATTGTTGGATTAAATTTTCTCAGCAATCTGTTGTCCTGTGCAGAGTGCTATTTAAGTCAAATGGTAATCAGAATTTATTGTCTTGTAAATCACTACAGTCTAAAGCAATCACCAAATTGACTGACTCTCATTTACTTCAGTGAAGTGGATCATAGGAATAACTAGTCAGAAATGAAGGAAATAAAATTCTGTCTGCCTCTAAGACTTCTGTCCACCTTCCCTCCTCAGCCATCCTCAGCTGATGTACATCATGAACTAAAGCTATAATTACTGAAGATTTACAGGATGAAGTTAGCTGGATTTTTATTTCTACTGTTAGGAAAAAAAAAAGATTTTTTTGGTGGTTTCCAACCCACCTGTAATGATGTACATTTACATTGGGTTTTTGATAGTAGTCTTTGCTTAAAGTGTGTGTATGTATTTTAATAACAAGGACCTTAGAGTTTCTCTCTTCTTTTGCCTGTTTACTAATGAACATAGTAAAGTTCTCACTGCTTAAATTTGTCAAGCTTCTGTAGGAAATAGTTTTGTGTGCCCAGATAGGGGTTGTGTGTTTGTGTTATGGTGATAGGATAGAAATGAAAAATAAGCTCTGTAGAGCCTGTTCGCTACAGCTGGTTGCAAAGACAATCCTTGCATAACTTTTCAGTGCTCGACGTCTGCATGCAATCCACAACCCTAAACAAGCTATCTGTTCTCTCAATTCAAGGCATGCTGGATACTTGGCACTTTTAAGTGGTATTCCAAGTTGCTTGCTTATTGTGGGGAAGGAGAAGGAAGGAAACTGATGGATCAAGAAGTAAACATCTGAAATCCATTTTCATTTCCAGGGACTGCCTGTGAGTCATAGTCACTTAAATGAGATTTCGATTTGCATCACTAAAATTCCTTGAGGATGACCAGCACACTCTTTAGCTTTAAAAACCTAAAAACTTTAAAATACCTGTCTTAAGTAATTCATCCAGTGACTTTTTCTAAGTGGTCATCAGATTAAAAATTTGAATCCATAACTCTTCTGCTCTGGCTGAGCCCATGCTTGTTGCTCAGTGTATTCTGCATCCCTTAGCATGGGCTAGGTGCTCAGCATCCTCAGGCAGATAGCGGTTCTGCCTGCTTCTGCCTCCTTGCAGGCTTCTGACCAGCACTAGTTCAGAAGGGAGAATCAAGAGAAGTATTAATTTGAATCTCACAGGCAGGACTGTGAGACTTTGCATTAGAGCTACTTCTTAATAATCAGTAGAATATTTACACTAGGTCTTAAAGAAAATAGAGAGCAGCAGCAAACAGTCTCAGAGCAGGAGCTCTTGTGAATGTTTTTTGACTGGGGCTGATGCTATGTTCCTGTTAACAGTGTTTACTAGTCCCAGACTCTTGGATGATTTAGGTATCTAGATGATTGCTTCCTGAGCCCCAAGGAGGTGCAGACATTCAAATATTGACCTCTGCCAATGTAGTGTTCCTTAAAGTAAATTTACCGGGGAAAACTCAGGTGCCAGCAGGATCCCAAGTGTCTTAAGTAGTTAGCTGGATTTCTTTGTAGATCAATTGGTTGTATTCAGTCTTCAGATGCACTGATGACTTGTGTGTTTGTGTGCCCTGACAGAAGATATATTTTCTGTAGAGGTGATTGGGCTGAGGTGCTGTAAGCAAGATGCTTGGTTTGAGTATGTGGAAATGTATAATATCATCTTGAAGTAGAAGCAGAATTAAATTTAACTGTGATTTACAGCCCACAATTCTTTTAAGGCTATCCAGTTCACACTTTAGTTTTGTAGTGTTTTGTTTTGTTTGCCTTAAAAAACAAACAAAACAACAAGAATAAAAGCACACATCCACAACAGCGTCTCATATTTATTTTATCTGATCACTGAGGTGAGTTTTATTTTATATGCATTATCTAACTCAAGAATATAAGGCATTCAAAATGGGAAAGACAAGATAAATCTTTATCCCATTAAACTGGAGGGGGAAAAATTGTAATTATAAGTTTAGAATAAAAGGCTTGGAGATGGTGTTATTGTGAATGTAGGATTTCTAATATAGAATGCTCTATAATCGAGAGTGAAAGTTAAAAGGAAGTTATCTGGTAGCAGTTTATCTCAATAGCATACAAAGCTGTAGAGCAAAGTTAAAAGAATAATTAAAGATTTAGAGATAAAAGATATAAAATGCAATGCAAGTTTACCGGAGTTGAGTTGTGGCAGAACAACCTAAGAGCATCCTTTGTAAAATAAACTGTGTTTGCAGATGGTAATTTTGTAGTTTCTATCTGTTCTGTTCAATAAAGGATGTGTTATGTAGCTCATGCTAGAAAATAGTAATGAAACTGAAAAAGGTGTTCTTTACTGCATTAATCTTTTGGAACTGGATGAGAAGCAGCAGCAAGTTGTGCTATGTACTGCTTATCCTTGGCAGGAGCGGGAAGAGAAAGGTTTGCTTATGTCAGTCAGTCAGAGGACATACTAACATTGGTGGCTAGTCCTGGCTCTGCATGTCTAGCATGAGTCTGTCCTTACCTTACTTCAGCAGTAACAGCCATCCCCTCTGCAGGGAAGGAAAAGAAAAAAACCTAGTATGTAGTCTGGAAAATTTGCTTTTGCCAGAGTGGTGTGAACAAGCAGTAAGGGGGAGGAATAGGAAGGTAGCTGCAAGTCTGTCCTTCACAGCAATTGCTGGGCTCTCTCTGTTCTCTCTCTCCTTGCTGATGTGGTGGCAGCAGCCGGATTGACTTAGTTTAGGCTGCGGACAGTCAATACAGATGCACTAATCACTGCCTTATTCCTTAGAGAACTGGCATTGGGATGACTGAAGCATTTATGGATCCAGAGGGATCATGCTGATCAGTGCATCAGAGTGACTGTTAGGCAGCCATGAAGAAATAAGCCTAAGAAAGATGTGTTCAGTCCATGGTTGGAAAAAATTGCACCTTCATTCTTCCAGTCTGGCATACAAGTCTCACGGCCAGCAAAGAAAAGTGGGAAGAGTTCGTGTAGCACTCTTCCTTGGAGGTCTTCACTCCCCACACCACAAACCCAACACACCTGCACTGGAGCTAGTAGGTTGCACGTTTCTTTCAGTGAGTACCATATATACATATATATATATATATATATATATATATATATATATATATATATATATATATATATATACACTGCAGGCATTTGGGGCTTTTCCAGCATCATTCACCAAAGTGTTCTGGTTCTCTGGACACCTCGTGGGCTAACAGCAGTTTGATTCTTTCTCTATCTTCATCCTCTGCACTGCATGTGGGTGCTGTACTGCAATCGTTCTTTCCCAAAATCTGAAATACCTTTTCTTTTTTTTTTTTTTTTTTTTTAAGGCATCTTTTTCACATTTTCTTTGATTTTGTAAACATTTGTGGTGCAGTCAGACATGGTGCAAATAGTCCCAGCTCTGTCCATCAGAATGTTTTTCAGCCAAAGCTCTTCAAAACAGTACTGAAATACTGCAGAGTAGAAAGAAACCTGCTGCAAGGAAGGTAGCTGGTAGTCCTAGTAGAGAAAATAAAGTTTAAAAGAGCAGAAAGAAGCCTGAACAAGATTATGAAGGGGTAAGGGCAGAGCAGGGGCCTGAGGTGAGGTTTACAGAGCCAAGAATTGGAGTAACATGTAACAAATTCCTCAGACTTGAAGACAGGATAAATACTGCAGCATAAGCAGGAGGAGAGAGATAAAATGACAACCATCAAATTCACAAATGAAGCAACATGACAGTAAGATAAGAAAAGGGATATTAATGTTCTCTGTATGTAAGTGAACATTTTTGATTGATGTTGGTGACTTAGTGGAAGTTGGGTGGACTAAATGGGCAAAGTGCAAGCATGACGTGAATTCACAGGCAGAAACACCACTTATTTTTAATACCTCATAGTTTGAGGGTACCTGTTTAATTATTTGCCTTTGTCCTCTGTTGCCAAATATACTAGTTGCTAGGGGAAAAGAGCAGTTAATTGGCATGGAAGTTTTAAACTGGTGAAAAAGAAACTAAGGTTCAATTCTCATAGTCACAGGGTGTACTGAATCATGCAACTCATGAAGGAATTACGTTGTTTGTATAAGAATTAGTAATTTTAAAAATCACTTGTTTTGGATAACCATTATTAAAGGAAAGTCTAACATTCTGGTAAATGAAATCTAAACAAATAATTCATATGTAAAGATTTGTATCCTGGTTTCCTGCAGAAACAAGGCTTTTAAGAGTGTGCTGTTTGTCTTGCTGGTCAGCCTTTTCCATACTAATAGCTTTTGAAAATGATAGCCAGTTTGAAATTATCTGGAAGGAGAAGTAGAAGGTCAAAAATACCTTCCAGTAGGTTTTAAAATTGATGGCTGGTTGGAGGCGAGACTGTATTAGTATGCTTGAGGCAAGCAGAACGCTGATGTTATATATTCATTTTGGCGACAGGCAGATGGACAGTTCACACGTCCTTCCCAGCCACGGGCACGGCTTTGCTGTCTCTTGTTCCGCATCGCCAGGAACATGGGAAGAGGACAGAAAGTGTGGGATAAGGGTTAGGGGCAAATGATGAAGCTCCCAAACACTGTACCAGGCACAATTCTTTTCTTGTGTCTAGTATGTTTTTTCACAATTTTCTGATTTCTTTTAAATGGGAATCCCTGAACAGCATAAGTTTTATTTCATCTGTACCATTAAGCAAGCTCAAGGGATTAAAAAGATTTCTGTTCCTTTTCTAACATTTGGCTGATAGACTTGAGAGCTGAGGATATGCTTTATTTTTAATGAAACTGCATAGTGTTTGAACTATTATCAGTCTGAATGTTTCCAGAACTTAATTAGAAATATATGAGTGTCACTCTGAAAGACAGGCTTGTTTTTCTTCTCCGCTTACAGATTTATTGCTTATATGTTATAAAGTCTGTGTGCATTTAATACATACAGCCTGTGAAGGTTATTTCAACCCTAATTCTTTGTCATTTTATTTTCATAAAATACACTAAGAGATGCGCCATAATGCAACATTAAATCCATACTCTTTAATAAATTACTTAGCAGGTGGGATTTTTCAGTCATTGATACCCATATCTCAAGTTCCCTAAGTCTATCGTTACAAAATCTCTATGTCCCTCACTTAGTGGAGGCTCATGCTTTAAATTTGAAGATTCCCTGTGATCCATTCCTAAAAAATGCTGACTAGAAAATGGTAATGCTTGACAAAATAGAAAGAATAGTGTTTTTTTAAAGATCATTTAGGCAAATTTCAGTTGCCAGTGTTAATAACTACAAAAATAATAAATATTTGTTTCACCATCTGTCTAAAAATCTTGAAACCACATAGAAGAGAGACTAAAAAAGAACAATCATAATTATATACCTATTTTGCATGTGTTCTTTGGGAAGAGTAGCACTGAAAAATTACTTTATTGCACCTAAAGCAGATTGTATTCCTGTCTAATTTCTGGCTCTGCATTATGTCCGAATTAGTGAGTTTTGCCTGTTTGAGAAGCATGTAATACTGACTGATATCTAATGAAATCTCATTAGTTTGTAAAGTTGTTAAATACGTTCTATACAAGCGTTATTTGTTTCATCCTAACAGAAGACTTGGTCATGCTCCTTATATAGTAGAGCTCAATGTAGGGTAGAACTATCTGTGATAAGTAGGCAAAATTTTCTTAGTATGCACAGAAAATTAGTAATAATTGTTTAACATTAGCTCAGGATAGAGTGAATTAAGTTTTTTTTAATGTAATCTGTTCAAAAGGCATCTGCAGAATTGTCACGTACTAATACTAATGTCCTCTGCCTTGCTACCAGAAAAAAAATATTTTTTTTCTTTGAATGCTCATGAACGTTACTTGCTATCTCGAGTTACTAAGGGTAAAGCAGTGTCTTCAGAGCACATTTAATCTTTTTCATTCTTTTACTTGGCACCATTTTGTATTTTTTTTGTTTTTCTTTTAGCGATGGCTTTTATTGTCGATAGAACTCTTGAGAGTTCCAGAATATAGTAGGTAAGTTATACTTACCAAGAAAATAATGAACTAATATGCTAAAATGCATAGGAGTAGATTTTCATAGGCTTAAGTATCTAATTATAAATTTACATTTGATTTAAAACTGATGCTTATTTTACTTCTACTTAAGAATATGAAGGTATGCATGGATTTATTTTTTTGTGTGTGTGTTAGCCTTTTGTACTCAAGCCATTGCATTGCAACTGCAGGACAGAAAGGATTGTGGAAGGCTGCTTTATATTCTGCAAGCTGTCCACTGTAGTGGATCCCAGGAATATCCAGACCAATTGTCTCTTATTTAGTGGAATGGCACAAGAGGCTAGGAAAGAGGTGGCACAGGAGCAGCAAAGAAGCACTCTGTATGGGACACATACAAAAGATTTTCTGTTCATTTTTGTTGCATGCTGAAGTCAAACATTTCTGGAGCATATTATTTTGGACAGAAGACAATTGTGAGGTGAAGGGAAGGACAGTAATGCTAGAATACAAATAGGCTGCCAACTAGAGCATTTGAATGAGTATTGATTCTCTTTGCTTAGTGCAGATACTTTAATCTGAGTTCAGTGCTGTGACTTGAGACAGCATAAGTTTGAACAGAAATCTCTCATCTGTTTAAGTGCTGTACCTCAACAAAGAGAAATTCAGGGATCTCTTACTCTTTCAGACTTTGGAAAGAAACACTGTTCTGGATTTTTGTCTAGTTCTCTTGCTTGCCAAAGGCAAGTTAGTGAGTATACTCAATGTTATGTCCTAAAATATGTATCCATCTTAATTTATAAACTGAAATGAGTAAAAATGAATAGCAACCAAAATGAGAAATGTGCTATTCTTTTAGCATTGTTTAAACCTTTGAGTAATGACTTCAAGCAGTCTTGCCCTTTTGGCACACACATACTGTCAAGAAGGCAGAACTATCCAGTTGTTGCAAACTTTGTTTCTGCTATACAATTTTAGTAGATAGTAGGGAAGATCTTCCAAAACTGTACACATCTGGATTATTTTTAGCAAGAAGAATCATTGTTTTATTTGGAAGGGTATGTGTTTCCAATATATGAAGGTCTGATTTAATTCATATATCCTCATTGCACATGTAAGTGTGTGTGTTATGCTATCCTTTCACAAGATTTTAATTGTTCAGAAACCTATTTTTGTCTTACCTTCATTCACGTTTCATCTTTGTAGAATCTTTGGTGTAATCAACTGTGAATTATTTTAATCTCTCAGATTTTCAAAGCTACACATACACAATTTCTGAATTTTCTTTAATATCAGGAGTTTATAGTGTATCTGTGTCAGCAAGCAGATTTGATGCTGATAGTAAGAGTTGTCTGTCTTTTATAGTTTTCTTGTATTTGTTTTGGGATTACATGCTACAGTGAGGTGATTAATGGCAAAGATTCATTAAAGTTTAATCATTATGATTGTGAATAGGAGATTGCCTCATAATGGCCAAATGATAGCCAGGCTGATCAAAGTCGTCAGTCGTAATAAGCTGGTAAATAGGCATTGCATCAACTAGCACTTTGACCATCTTGACAGTAACTGTAAATGTGAAGCTACAAAATTAATTACATTTCTACAGCAAAAGAAGGAAAGAGATGAGAGGAGGAAGAACCTGCATTTGTCAAGCAGGGTGTATCCACGTGATCTGTAGTCATGGAGAAATTAAGACAGAGTGATTATATATTACTGTTTTCCTTGGGTATGTATACTTTTGGTAGAATTGAAGGCTAAATAACTTCCAAGATGTATTTCTGAGATCTCTACCTGTTCAGATAGCACATGCTCTTGAAAAGCTGACATGTAAACTACGAGGTCCTTGAGGTTGCAGCTCTATGGAGAAGGGATCTGGAACGACAGGATAATTGGGAACCAGTACAAGTTTCATAGTGGAATGAATAGTCTCAGCTCCCAAAGCTGGTGGGATATACATGTAGTCAAAAGATCTGCAGCATAAGTATTCTTGAAGTTATTGAGCCAGTGTTGTGGGTGTTTCTCTGCTTCCATAAGCTTAAAGAAATCAAGTGTATTGTTTAGGACTCAAACAAAATAGCCACCTAAGTGTCCAGCAAAGTAAATTTTATTAAAGTTATAACTCTTAGAAGCCTTAGCTAATAAATGCCAGTTAATCTACTTAAGACCTGAAAATATGTAAATTAATCTGTAAATTATGGTTTTTGTTGAACTGTGGAAACCTGTATGAAGTAAACAACAGAGCACTTCATTGCATCTTAAATGCCATCTTATCACTTCAGAAATGCAGTAGATTTCATGCTCATGGAAGCATTGTTAACTATGTTATGGTAGTAGCAGAGATTTAATAGAAACTTACACCAGTTTCTATTAATAATAGAAATAAATACCTACCACTTGTAGGTATTGTATCAAAGCAAGGCAAAAATGTAAATATTGATTCACAAATTCAACTGAAAGGTACCCCTGGAGATTTAATTCCCTTCTCAAGCAGGTTCAGCTTGAGCAGGTTGCAGCAGGTTGTGTCCAGTCATGCATTGAATATCCTTAGGGATGGGGACTCCACAGCCTCTATGGGCAACCTGTACTGCTGTTTGATCAATCTCATGGTAAACAATTTTTTTTATCACGTTTAAATGAAAATTCTTGTGTTTCATGCCTGTTGCCTCTTGTCATTTCACTGGATATCACTGAGAAGAGCCTGACTGCATCTTCTTTACTTCTCCACATCAGATATTTATATACATTGATGAGACCCCACTGAGCCTTTTCTTCTAAAGCTGAATAGCTGAAGCTACTCCTTGTGTTTCAGATGTTCCACTCCTACCATCACCATCTTGGCCCTTTGTTGGCCTCAATCCAGCATGTCCATGTCTTTTGTGACAGGCAGTGCAGAATGGGATCCAGCATTGCAAAAGCCTCTCACCAGCAGTAAGCAGACAGGAGGAATCACCTCCCTTGACCTGCTGGTAATGCTTCTGTTCCTGAGGACTGGGATGTTGGCCTTCTGTGTCACAAGGACACATTGCTAGCTCATTCAGCTTGTTAAGTTACCAGGAGCCCCACCACTCCTCCCACTGTTTTGTTATCTTTGAATTTGCTGAGGGTGTGCTCTGTCCCATCATCCAGGTCATTCATGAAGATGTTAAACAGTTCTGGTGCCAGCATTATGCCCTGGGTGAGCGGCCTCCAGATGTACTATGGGCCTCTGATAACAACCCCAAGGGTGGGGCAGCTTGGGCAGTTTTCAGTTTTCCTCACTATCCACTTGCCTAACCCATCCTTCAAAATTTTGTCAGTAGGGGTTTTGTGGGGGAGTCTTGAAAGCCCTGTTAAATCAAGGTAAAAGCTGTACACTGTTTAACCTTCAGCCAGTCTTTTTATCACAGAAGACTATCAGGTTGGCTGAGCATGAATTCTCCTTTGTAGATCCACTCTGACTACTCCTGATCACCTTCCTACCTCTTGTCTGTTTGGAAATGCTTTCCAGGAAGATTTGTCCTATGCAAATTTGTTAAATGGTGGGTTAGTTCAAAATGCAAGCATGCACCTGTCAGCTAAACAACATAGGCAGGAAACAGCGGGTGGTCTAAGTGAAGATGTATGTGAGATGGCTAGAGGAATAAACTGGATTGTTCATAAAATGCAATAGTCTTCTTTTGAGTGGTTAAGGCATTGCTTTTGTTAGAGATACAAATTGGGGTCAGAGCATCCTTTTGTCAGTCAAAATCATTCATCTGCGGTGCATTAGCTGTTTCAACAGACACTGCAAGAGATACTGAATATTAATGCTGTAAGGGTATAGAAGTTTAGTAGTCATTTAATGTGTATTTTTTCTTTGAAAGAACTCTGGTACATTTATATATAGAAAAAATTCTAGTAGTGTTTTATGAAATAACGTCTTGTTTACTGTGTAAAGTAGTGTGTTACATAAAGTATAGCAATGGCTGTACATTTCCATTTCAAGGAACTAAGAAAATAATATATACGTTATTTTTTGATAGAAAAGAATGCAGACAAAGAAATTGCAAATATAATTCTTGTGTAAGTTCACATCACTCTTGTTACGGTTCGAAAGAACCACAGGCTGTGACCTTGGCTACAGCTCATTAACCAACAAATAGAAGCTGACTTGTTTGAACTTGAAAATTCAGTGCGCTTTCTATTAGTTATCAGGAATAAATGAGATTAAATGCTAACTCCATTGACTGGGAAACCCGGTATAGCTCTAAGCTTGCTTACACATTTGAATTTCAAAGAATTAGTTTGTTATCATAGAATCATAGAATATCCTGAGTTGGAAGGGACCCATACGGATCATCAAGTCCAACTCCTTGTTCCTTTGCCCACCTGTGACAAAAAGAAATACTGTCTGTGCAGGATGGGCACCCATTTCCTATGACAGCAGAATGGGCACGAGCACTGCTCATGCCAAAGAGCTGCCTCATAGGGATTTCCCACCCTTGGAGACTTTTGTTCATATGGCCAGTCCTGCAGTGCTGAATGCAAGGTTTCTGGGCAAGGGATGTGCATTTCTCATATATGTATGTGAGACTATATATATATATACATTAAAACTGCATTAACTATATATATAAGCTATTTAAAAAACTCAACTTTATTCTTAAAGTATAAGTTCTGTTACCGTTGAAGGAAATCATTTGGGGTAAAAAAAGACACAGATCTTGAAAGCTTAAATTTACTGATATTTCTGTTTAGTTTCAGGCACTGGATGCTGTATCACACACACTGGTTTTGCTAGGAAGGAACAAGATACTAAGGAATTCTATAATATCTTTTCTACTGTCAGAACTACGACAGTTTGCTGAGCAGCTGTTGCAAGCTTACCAGGTACTGCTGCCTTGTCTTTTGGAAAAAATCCAGGGAGTGGTTTGGGAGAGTGTTTTATCTACATTTATTTCATAAAATGTAATAGGTAGTAAGTAACGTTCTGTATTATGTTCTACTGTGTCTGGATGGGATGGAGTTAACTTCCACAGAGCATCCCATATAGTGCTGTGCTCTGCAGTTGTAGCTAGAATGGCATAGATTCTCAGCAACGTTTTGGCTGTTGCTGAGCAGTGCTGGCACAGCATTTTGTTTCATGAAATGTGGTAAGTTGATGATTCTATAGAATGTGCAGGTTTAAGAACCCAGCAAAAGCTAGCATCTAACTTCACCAGCAGATTTAAAAAAAAGAAAAAAAAAAAGAGAGAGAGACAAAGTCAAATAAAAGTTGGACAAAAGTAAAATTATCAGAATGTATAATAAATACATAGACTGTATAGGTTTTAAGATCATGCTATGTAATTTGGAAAATACTTGCGTTAGTATGAGGAGTTAGTTAAACTATTTCTCAAAAGCTGTAAATTGTGGTCTGCACGGGCATACAACTTCGGTATCCAGCTGGACCCACAAAGAATTATGGCCATCTCCAGTTGTATCTGAGATAGAAAGGAGTAGTATTTTCCTTCAGAATTAGATTTCATGCTTCACATTATAATATTAATTTGTATGATACAAAAGTTTTCAAGCACTTAAAAATGTATGTAGTTTGTTTTAATGAGCAGGAGATGAAAAGCACAATGGAGAGGAGATAATGTATTTGGCAAAACTAATTTCTAAAATTTTTATTTTGAAAGTATGCAGAGCTTGTGTACGTGGAATGAGCATAGTTTTATTTTCCAGTAAACTTTATAGGGAAAAAGAAAGAGAGACTAATTAAATGTCCCTTTAAAACTTGGAGAAGACATATGTGACATCAATTGTTTTTCATATATTTTGCATATATTTGTGTGATGGTTTGTGTACATAATCAAATAACTTGATTATGTAGTGTCCTAGAAGGGTCAGTAAAAAGAAAGCATTCAGCTTTTTATTAGGTGGAAAAGAAAGTTACTGAGGTATAAAGAAAATATTCATCCTAGATATATCAACTCTGGTCCAGTTTAAAAAAAAAAAATAAAAAAATTAGCTGTTGCTCAAGCAGGTTTTTTTGTTTTTTTTGTTTTTTTCCCCCGTAAGGAACAATATGGGAGTAAATTCTGACTGATGGAGAGGGAACTTGTAATTTCTAACCTTAACTCATAACGTTTGAACGATATTCTGAAAAGGCTTCAAAAAGACCACTTTTGAAAAAATTAGACAGTAAGCTGTGTTTTATTTTAAGTCACTAGTAGCATGCCTGAGTTAATGATAGCAGACAAAAGCAAACAGTCTTAAATAAACATAAAGGTAGGGAAATGTGTAATTAAAAATGATTTTGTTGGTTTTAGTTTAAACAAGTTTCTCATTTTTAACATGATTAAATCTCACCTGTTTAATAGAAATAGTCATCCCTCCTTTCAGTACAGTTTTCACCAACAGCAGTACAGAACCCCGGCTGTTTGGTGCAAACCTTATCCTCTGTGTTCCACATTTGTGAAAAGCTTGCGTCAAACATTGGGCTTTGCTGAATTAGTTACTCTAGTAATATTTATCCTTACCGTACCATAATTGTTTTAAATATAGCTTTTGTATTTGGTACATAAAATTTATTTCTAAATATTTGTTAAGTCTGACTCCTCTTTGGCTTTGCTTATCGTTGGAAGGAATAATATATTTTGATTTTAATCATAAAAAGGGAGATTGTAAAACTATATAAGTTGAATTTGAGAAAACTAAATTAAATTAGTATCCTGTGATTTTAATCATAAAAGATTCTCTTTAACTGCGCAGGTGTGATTTGGATTTTCCTATGGCAGTTCTTTTATTATGTGCAGTATAAATTGTTTATTTATGGGAAGATGGCAGAAGATTGGATTCATAAATAAATATTTTAAAAATCATAATTTAATCCTTAAATAGTTCCTATACAGCAGCTAGCATAATAAATGTTTTAAATGTCAGTAAATGTCAGTTTCTCATGGATGGCTTCATACCCTTCGTTGATGTGTACAATAGTTTTTCAGTTTTCCTTTCTTTTTTTTTTTCTTTTACCAACCTACGCAGGAAGAAATGGTGAAAGTGCTTAAAACCTGTGCCAGGAATTTTGGTAGAATTAGCACAGTGCAAAGTCTAAGAGATGTAATTTTTCTTCCTTGATAAGTTATTTTCCTATGTAACTCTTTCCTTACTGTCTTTCCTACCCTTCCTCAAGAGAATCTTCATATGAAAATTCTTCATGTAGAGAGCTGACCCAGGTTCAGAGCTCAGGAGAATTACTAGGGGGGCAGGAATATACACACCTTTCATCTAAAAAATAAAACAAAGATATTTTTGATCTTGTACATTTATTCTGTTTCTTCATATTTAATTTATGTGGACTGAAATTGAGTAAAATGCATTTGTTAGCTGACCTGTTTAGCCTCAGGACCAAGTCCTTTTTGAGATTAAGACTTTTCTAACTATTGCTCTCTATCTGCCTCATTTTCATTAACTTGTATTTGGGCTTGCTGCAAATCTCTTCTGTTATCAATACGTGGTACTGAATTTCAGATTTGGTACTGGGAAGAACCTTCACAAAACACCTCCCACTTTTAAAATAAGATGTATTACTATAGTGCAAAAGGAAGGGTGGAAGATTTTTCTGACAAAACACTTAATGAGGTTCCCTTTCACCCTGTTTTTAAACAGCACTTTTTCTTCACCCCAAGAAATAATTTAGTTCTCTTTCATTCAAGAATTTAGAAACATATTCACACAAGAAGACTTTCCTGCTCTGCTTCTACTTCCTCCCACTGTTATCAGTCTGCCTGCTGCTGCTGACACATGATACACCTTTTTCCCGTCCCTTTTTGCTGCAGTGTCGCATGACGGTAGTGAAGGCATATTGCCTTCTGATAAATGCATTTATTTATTTATATTTTCCTCATCCAGCACTGTCAGTGTTTCTTGGAAGGGTAGTCATCTTGATCAACCAAACAGAAACCCTAGCCTGGAACAGGACTTTCGTATAATCTTACCAAATTTATGGTGCTTTCTTTTGTCTCCTTTTAAAACACATTGGTTTTAAGTATGCATCAGGAAAGTAAGTGAACTTAGGACACGTAGGTAGTCTCCAATGTTTTACAGTAGCAAAGCAGTCTGGAAATGTTCAGCCCCAGCACACTTTTCTGGGGACTGCGGAAGGTTCAAGGTGGCTGAAGGTGTAGCTACAGGAGCTTTATGCATGTATATCTATAGGTGGCCCCTTATAGGAGTATATGATCTTGAAAAGCTGCAGTTCATGTACAGAAAGTAACTGAAGTTTTGGTTTGCTGAGAAGTTAATGTTGTTTGTTTGTTTTAAGTTCATGCATTCTTGTATTTAGTTCTACTAGATGTTTTATGTTCATTTACAAACCCTTACACATTCTGTATGTGACAATTATTGCTGGAAATAGTGACTTTGAGGAGCATTACCTTTGGTAGAAGTGATTATGAAAGGAATTAAAATGTTTTTTTCTTGTTTCATAATTAAAACTAACAATACAGTATCAGTTAGAAATATTGCAAAAGACAGCATTAACAAAATTTAAGTTTTTAAATTAGAATTTACAGAAGGGCAATATTTTTATATAATCCAATTACATTGACAAGTATCCTAATCCTGTTCTGTTACTTAAATGAAACTACTGTTAGTAACAAAGGTGTTTCATGTCTTCCTTTTCAGATAGTCAAATTAAGGACCTACAGTTTTAGTTATGATTAAAGGTGTGCAAATACTTTTTTTTTCTCTTTTGGTAGATGGGACAAGTAAAGAAATTGTTTGGGGATGTGTATATGTTAGCCTGCAATTAACTCCTAAACAGTTTGTGAGTTTTATTTTTTAAAAAAGGCTTTTTCATCCAAGCAAATTTCTGTCTTTGATATTGTACAATTATAATGATTTTCTGAAAGTTGAAAGTGTTTTATAATATTGACTTGGTTTGAAAACAAAATTCTTTTTAACTTTACTAAACGAATCCTCTAGATAGTGTTTGTTTGTTTGTTTTTAATTTTAATTTCATCACTAGAACTTGAGCAGAGTTACAATTAATTTGTAAAATGTTGACATTCCAGAATATGTAGCTTCGTAGCTTCACATGAAATCATTTCTTCAGTAGGAAGTGTGTGCAGCTCAGCTTACGTAGGTCTGTGGATGTATTCTTTGATAAATATTGAAAGTTTTTGACTTTAAAATTCTGACTGATTAAGAAGTCTGTATCTGAATCCCCTTGGAACACGTCTATCTGTCTATGACCCACAATTTTAAAGAGCTACCTATAACCCTAGCTTTAAAAATTTAAAATTAGGTTGACTATAGTAGTCAACTGAATGAAAAAAGACAGAAAAGTATAGGAATTGTGCTTCATGTTTTTATATTGTTCCCTAATTGGCTAAATCTGCTAATCTTGGAATACGAAAAAAATAACTGAAATACATGAATAATAAACCTTTGTTTAATATTTTTGACCAATATTCCCATATGTTAATACAGAAAATAAAAGTTACTAGGGATCATGTTAAGCCATGTAATTATCCTGTTTTTTCATCCATTTAAGATGACTTTTATGGTAGTAAACCCTCAAGCATATTCGTAGTTTGCTTTAATTCATGTAAGTACTTCATCATGTACTTAAAGTAAAACTTGTACTTCAGAACTTTGCTGACTCCAGGAGTTTAACTTCTCAGCCATAATATATTAATATAAACTCAGTTGACTCCTTTAATTTTTATTGATGTTGCATATGTACTTTTCATTTTTATCTGTAATAGGTACCTTCCCTGCTTCATAAATGTGGTTTATCAAAATGCAGCAACTGAACCTTATCCTCCTGTGAAATAGGAATCCATGAAATAGAAATCTTTTGATATCCAATAGGATTCCTTTGGCAGAGCAGATACAATTTTAAGATACTGAGATTTCAGAATGATACTGTGGAAGATGGATTATTTTTCAAATGTTGAGCTTCTCACCATGATAGCAGATCGTAAGATACGATAACTGTTTCAAATATTTATGATAACTGTTTCAAAGACAGAGAACTGTAAATGGAAAACACATATTAGTTCAGTAGCCATTTCTAACCCCCTAGGTGTTAATTCCAAGAACTTCAAAAAATAATAATAAATATTAAAAAACAAAACCAAAAGAAAATAGCTTCAAATGTAGAAAAAGGGGAGACATACTGTGTTTTTGTAAAGCCCTTGCTATTGCTGGTACATAGTGATACATATTGCATTCCTTCCTGTACAGTATTATTCTTTTTTTAAAACCTTAAAATGTTTGTCACAAAAAATGTACACTGAATAGGACGTTTAAATTGAAATATGAAGATACTTGTAATTCTTAATACTGTATATAAGCATTAAATTTAAATCCATATCCAAATGTAGGCACTAACTTTTACCCTGAAAGTAATAGTATGGTTAGACTTGGACACAGAATACAGGGTAGGATTCATTCTATATTCTTTAAATGTGTCTAGTAAAGACTGCTGTCATTCTCACAGAAGTCAACTAAATAACTAAGGTTAACTAAAAAATTGTTACTATTAAGACAAACAGGCGTGTAAGGCGTTGCTGAATATTACATAAATTCTTGAGAATCAGGTTTATTGAGACAGTGTAGCTTTGACTCAATCAGTTAGAGAGATACATGATGGGATTTGTTTCACTCCAGGTTTCTGTGATGTTTCCATCTGAGTTGCTTCATTTATTTTCCCTGTATAGCCAAGAGAGGGAAAGAGGCATTTATTTGGGAGCATGTATTTTGGATGTACATAATCATAATATTTTGCCCTATAGATCTCTTCCTTCTTCTGGCCATGAGGAAGGAAACTTAAGTTGAATAGCTCAAAGGTAGACATTTATGTTACAGACATCTAAAGCTGAGTGAGGAGAATCCCATCAGATCTCTCTGAAGATCTCTTTCTGGATCATCTGTGCCAGAACTGTTATGCCAGGGAAGGGCTGATCCTTCAAAACAGTTGTAACAGGTAATCATGCAAAGTGTACTTCTGTCTGGACACACAAATAACCGCATCAGGTATCTGACTTTGACAATAATAAAATGATACATTTTAGTTAAGATAATTAACAAGTGAATTTAGTCCCCAGATCCTGGAAGTCTTTAAGTGCAGACCACATTGGAAGAGATTAATGAAGAATTGGGGTGAGGGATACATGTATTGCATGTATTGGAGCTTCCTGTAACTTCTGTTCAGCCATGATCTGTTCAGCCATGATCTGTCGATGCATGTGCCTCTAAATAGGAAGCTCTTTTAATCTGACAGTCTACACAGGCTTTTTTTTTTTTTTTTTTTTTTTTTTTTTTTTTTTGGAAGGAAAAGAACAAGGAGTAGAAAGGATGTAGTAGAATGATGAGCATTTTCATTGATTTTTTTTGTTGCAGTTCAGCTCTGCACAACAAACAGTCATATCACTGAAATGCCAGACTACATGGCATTGCATGGAAGCATGTGGAAATGCTCCTGTGGCTGGACAGCCATTTTTTGTGGTAGGCCTGCATAGAAGGGACTTTGCGAATGAATATTGGACTAGCTCTGCTGGTGATCAGTCCATCAGGGAAAATAGGATTTGCCTGAAACAATGTTCAGTTAGATTCAAACAGAAAGGTTTGAAGTTCTAAGAACTGCACTATTAATGCCAGGGTTTGTCTTCGTAAGCCTTTGTCCATGGAGCCGTCCTATACCCACTGGATGTTGTGGGTGGGTATGGTACTCAACAGTGCTTTGTTCCAAATGCAAGTGTGTCTGATGTGATGCGGAGAATTCTTCAAATAAGCAACTCTTTCCAAGGATTGTGCTTTGTCTTCTGAATTCTGCAATGTCTTATCTCTTCAGCCATACATTTATATTTGTTGTAGTAGAGCTTTAACACAGGATATAAAAATTCCTTGCTACTTTTCCCAAATATTAAATTTTTAAATTAGAAAAAAAAAATAATAATTTGCTGGCTTAAATTGGCTTTAATTGTTAATTAGAAAAAAATAGCTGAGAACATTATGTAACTAGAAAAAAAAAAACTTAAAATGACTTTTCAGCCTGTTTGGCTTTTTTTTGCAGTTTCTTCTGTTGACTTTCAGATACACAGGTAAAAGAAAAGAGATTTATGGTATGTAGACCTCATGAAAATAATTAAACTTGCATCTGGACGTCTGTTCATCCTTTTTTGAGATGGCATTTCTTTCCTTAATCTTGTAAGCACAAATTGTAACGTTTCAGGTTGTTATTGGTGAAAGGTGCTGCAAAATAGTGCTGTAGGTAAATATAGGATTACTTTTTTATTCCATGTGACTGCTGATGCCACTGGTAACAAATGAATTAATGGTTTTATAGAATAATCTATATTTTGTCTGCATTTTGTCTCATAGATATGTACCTAGTTTGGAGGCACATACTTGTGAAATAATAAATCTCTCCCCTAAAAGAAATCAGTGAAAAGATCAGTCAAGACTCAATACATGTCAGAAGAGGGCCATATATCTTTGAAGTGTACGCCTACTTTTGCTGCATATGTCATTCCCTATTAAAGATTAGATTTTAAGATGCATACAAGATAGTGCGGCATGTCAGAGCTGGAAAATGAAAAATGGTTCATGCAGTTTATCTCTTCCCTCTCATACTATCATAAAATGGTAGCACTAAGGAGAAAGGGATAGAGAAGTGTTCTTAGAGAGCTAAAAGATGGTAGGGCTCTGACTGTTCTTAGGTGGTTTGCAAAACTGAGGGTGATATAATCAGAAAATTTTATGTGTGCTTGGGAATAGAAGCAATATCTGTTACACGAGGAGATCTCTGTATAGCTGTTGACCAAAGAATTACTAGTCTTAATATTGCTGATGCATCTCATTCATGGAAACATAAGTACTGGAAAAGGACAAATGCCTAATTTCAGACATCAGAATATACCTCAACAAGTAAAAAGGTAATATTCATAGAAACCTTTCTGTTTAAAATAATTCACAAAATCGAGGCTTTATAAAAAGTCTGTTCAAAAAGTAAAAATAACATGCTTAAAAATCAAAGTTTACCTCTTTGAATTCCTTTTGTTCTTTAATTCATCTGATCCTTGTGGCACACATGGTGACCCACTAGTCTGGAAGACCACTTAATTATTACTTAATCTGTGTCTCCAAATAGGTATGCTCATGTTAACCTGCTTTCTTCACTGGGCATTTCTGCTTAATGGCAACGATCTGCAGAACAGAATGATGTTACAGAGAATTAAGCACAGCTTCCTTAATGCTTTTGGATATTGCAGTTATCTATGTGAATTAACATATACACCATATGTGCTCTTAAAAGTTCAATTTATAGGCAAGGTAACTTTTCCTTACAAATTTATTTTCCAATTTTATTTTAGAGACTTGTTTAAAGTCTTCGTTATGATGTACTTTTAACACAGTTTCACTAAATGCTTTCCAGGAAACAGTATAAATGCGTAGTTCCTGTGTCAATGGCTTGCAGTTTATTTGCTGCTTTAGTATTTTGTATCCCCATATAATAGAAATGGGAAGCATTCTAGCCCTAACTGGAAGTTACTGACATAATGGATATCTGTTTAAAAAAGTAGTTACAGCCGATGGTTAAGCTGTCTTTAAATAATAACCTAGTAAAATGTAGTAAACTGTAAGTGGAACCTATGGAAGGATAGTGACTTACTAATGAAATCATTACTTCAGCTATTTTTCAAGATGATCTTTTCATTTTACAGGACACGTTAATATCTTTGGATTTATTATTTTCATGCCTACTTGTGTCTCTCTAAACATCTGGGACAGTCATGTCCATAATGACTTAGAACATTGGCCTGCCCCATTGGGAACTTGCTGATTTATTTTATTTCATTTTTTTCTAAAAATACCTTTGAAACTGTGCCTGTTGACCTATTGTGTTTATGTATAACCATCACTACTTAAACCACAATATCAAGAGGATTAGCTGATGTCTGTTCAATGCTTTCTAAAATGCTAAAGTGCTTTTAAAAAACTATTGGTGTAGCTGTGAGATATTATAAGCATGAGGCATAAGGCACAGTGGTATATCTTCTGCTGTGATACTCCATCAAGCATAGAAAAACTGCTTCTGTTCCTCACATATTCTTTGATAAGCAATGGTTTTGCTTTGCAATCTGTTTATCAGTTTGGTTGGGCTGATCTCTGGATTTTCAAGAAACCATATGGCTTAGTTTAGGTTGTTAGGTGGTAGGGGTAGCTGTAGTGGGCTTAAAAGTGGGTTTAGACTTAGAACAGATTTAGATTTAGGATGGGAAAATAAGATTGTCAGCACAGCAGATAAAGTTTGAAAGGCAGTGTTTGTCATGACCTACCAAGCTGTGGTCATTCTGCTGCCCAGGTTTTAATCAGGCTAGAGCTGGTGTTCGAACATGCTGAACATGTCCTCAGCTATCACAGACTACAGTTGTGGCTGTGCTGGGGATTTGGGTCGGCTCATGCTGATGATCTGCAGTGAATGCCACATCCAGAAGGAGCTGCAGTCCCCAGGTTGGCTCCAAAAGCAGAACTCATACTGCTAGGTTTTGAGTGGGTAATGTACAAATGATTACTAGGATAGTTTTATGTATGGGCTGAAAGGGTTGGATACAGTTTTGGAGTTCTGGTCTAGGTTTTGTAGCTAAGGGTGGCATTATGGTTTGCGTGGCTGAGAAGCACACAGTAGGTTGAATCTGGTTCTGTAGTTGGTCTAGACTTTGGTGACAGCACTCACCTGGCTGCTAAAGGCTTGATCTGGCAGGGCAGCAAAATAGTACTAATGCTATGCCCAGAGAGGGAAGTAGGAATTGCTGCTGACATCAGTCTGAAACCTATTCAGATTGTTAGATTCAAAGGATTTCTGGCATGGATTTAATTTAGGGAGATAGGATGCGATGAGCTAAAGCTGAACATGGTTACCAAAGGGATCACAGAGCTAGACTTGCATTGTTGAGCCAAGGGCTTAGGAATTTGGGGTTTCATTTTTAATTAGACACAGTGAATTCTGCGGGTGTAATGTATGACTGGGATTGGGTGAGTGCAAGAATGAGAAGCAAGTTTAATAATGTCTTTAGGACTCATAAAAGTTTGGGAGATACAGAAAGGGGATGCTGTGCTAGGTTTATGGAGATGGAAAAAGGCAGCAGCAGTGGGCAGTGTTTAGATCTGAGTATCAGTGATGTGAGTTGCTGGGTTGGCGTTAAGGTACAGAGCAAGGTTTGGATGTCCAGGATTTTTCCAGCAGAGAATGCTTCACTAACGTTGGAGGTATTGCAGGAAGAGGTGTGCTCAGGTGACAAATAATTTAAGTGGCTTGATTAGATTTAGGATTAAGATATTTCATCCAAGTTCAAGAATGCAACCAAAAAATATGCGCAACCAGATATATTTATTCAGCTGAACCATAGCTCTGAGTGTATACACACATGTACACATTCTCAAAATAATTTACAGCAGCACACTCTTTATTGCATGTCTTCTAGAATTATTTCTTTCCTGCTGAAAGACGTTTGAAATGCATGTAGCACTAACAAAATTAAAATTAGATTTAGTAAATAATATTCGTGAATCTACTCAAGTTTAATTTCCTGTTGATTCAGAATGGTTTATTTTCACTTGGCTCCAGTAACAATTCACATAGGCAGAAATAAATTGAGTCAAATTTGTAGAGCAAGGAAATGGGAAAAATAGAAGAAAAACGGAAGAAAAAATAGTTTGTTGATATTTGTTCTCTTTTTTTTTTTTGTAAATGTTGGCATCCCACGTTACATGATTACAGCGCAACCTTTGAAGACTTAGCTTGTGTACTTCGTATTTGCTCGTGTCTGTCAATCCCTTAATTGAGCTGGCAAAGCACAATTAAACCTCTAGGTGTTTTATCTTGAAACAAGATACTTTTGGCTTCATTTCATCCTTAAAATTAGCTCTTTCATTAAAAGTTACTCAGTTTCTCTGAGTTTTCAGAATATCAAACTTCTAGCTGAAGTTGCTGTTTTAAAGAACTCTTTTTCATGTAGCCTTATCATTTATTCAAAGCTCTTTTACTAAGCCTAGCTATTACATTTAATATAGGATACTGCAGGGAATTGTATATGAATGAGAGAGAGAGGTTACACATAGAGATTAAAATCTGAGTAGTAGTTCTGCCTATAGGAATAAATTATAAACAGAGTTTAGTTTAGGTTAACATATTCAGTTACTCAGTTTGAGGCCTTCCTACACAATTCTATTATGTGAACTGCAGTTCAGTCCTAGTAATTAGCTTAAATAAAGTGTGTTCGTCAACTGTTCATGGAATTACACAATAGCTAAGAATGGAAAGGACCTCTGAAGGTGATCTAGTGCAGCCTGCCTGCTCAAAGCAGGCTCAGCTAGAGCAGGTTGCTCAGGGCTGTGTCCAATCAAGTTTTGAATTTCTCCAACTAAGGAGACTACAACAGCCTCTTTGGGCAGCCTGTTCCATTGTTTGATCACCTTTACCATCTCATTGTAGAAGGCTATCAGGTTCATTAAGCATGACTTTCCCCTTTGTAAATCTATGCAGACTGAAGTCATACTGTCTGTCACCATTTTCCCTATCATGCCCAGAAATTCTTTGTGGGATTATTTGCTCTATCACCTGCCCAAGGGTTGAGGTGGGGCAGATTGACCTTGTAGTTCCCTGAGGGTGCTCCTTCCTGAAGACAGGAATGTCACTTGCTTTCCTTCGTTCCTCAAGAACCTCTCTCAGTAGTCAAGACCTTCAAAAGATAGTGGCCTTGACATGACATTGATGATCTCCCTCAGAAATCTTAACTCTTAAATGGTCTTATTCCATGGTCTTATATGTCCAGTTTCTTGAAATGTTCCTTAACTTAATTGCCCTCCGTTGAGGCTAAGTCTTCCTTTGTCCAGACTTTCCGACTGGTCTCAGATATGTGGTGCTCCTGAAGGCTGATCTTACCAGTAAAGGTCAAGCTGAAGAGGACACTTCATCCCTTGTCCCCAGGTCCTGGGAAAGGACCTGGGAAAGGTCTTTATCTTTGTCTCGCTTTTGCTGATGACGTACCTCTAGAAATCTATCTTGATGCGCTTCACGTTCCTTCTCAGATTCAGCTCCAGATAGGCTTTTGCTTTCCTAACTTTGTCTCTTCAAATTTGGACAGTGTCTTTGTATTCCTCCAAAGTCACCTGGCCTTGCTTACACCTAATGTATGCTTCCTTTTTATGTTTGAATATTGTCAGGAGCAATTTGTTCATTTCGGCCCCATGCCATTTCACTTTGACGGGTAGACCATTTTTGAGCTTGATCCTTGAAAATCAACTAACTCTGCCAGGTCTCTTTTTTTTCTCCTGAGTCATATCACATTGAATTTTTCCTAAATACATTCCTGAAGGAGCTGAAATCTGCTCTCCTAACACCCAGGGTGGTGATCCCACTTCTTGCTTTTGTTAAGTTTTCCAGCAGTAGGTGAGATTATAGTTGCAAATCAGTTGAGCTCCAAGGGAAAGTGTTCAGTCATATAGAGAAAAGTCACTTTTCCAGCTGTCAAGAAGTAATCTCCAGGAAAGTTTATAGATGCTTCAGTAACACTCTCAAAGTCAGCAACCAATTATATGAAGGTAATAATTCATAATGAAGCCTACTTCATTTGTGGTAATTTAAGGTGACTAGTGAGACATGCTCTGAAACTCCTCCTTTTCATCAAATTCCCTTCAGAAACCCTTAGAGAAGGTAAAAACAGTGTGGGATCTGTACTGGAGGACACTTTATCCACTAAGTTAACCCATATTCTTCCATAGCCAAAACATTTTTCAGAGAAACCTTAGGTAACAGCTAGAGCAAAATATATTCAAGTATGTCCCATGCCTTGATGCTGTTTTATTTATTTTTTAATTCTATTGTTTGTTTGTTGCTTTGTTTTTCTGTTTTAAACAAGGGAATTGAGAAACTAATGTAATTAGTTTAGATAAAATAAATAAATAAACTTATAATTTAGAATTTGATTGTAGGAAGGGTCTTGCTTTTGTTTACATCATGCTGTAGAACAATTTGCAAGCTTGCAGCTGAAATTACAAGCTTGACAAAGCTACGTCTGTTCACGTTACAGAACTTTCTTTCTGCCTTATTATTAAAAAATTAGAATCATAGGATCACAGAATGGTTTGGGTTGGAACGGACCTTAAAGATCATCTAATTTGAAGCCCCCTGTCATGAGCAGGGACACCTCCCACTTGATCCAGTTACCCAAAGCCCCATCCAACCTGGCTTTGAACACCTCCAGGGATGAGGTATCCACAGCTTCTCTGAGCAACCTGCTCCAGTGCCTCACCACCCTCATTGTGAAGAATTTCCTCCTAATATCTAATCTAAACCTACTCTTAGCTTAAAACCTTTACCCCATGTCCTGTCACTAAACCCCCTAACAAAGAGCCCCTCTCCAGCTTTCCTCTGGGCCCTCTTTAGGTACTGGGAGGCTGCTATAAGGTCTCCCCAGAGTCTTCTCTTCTCTAGGCTGACTAACTCCAACCCCCTCAGCCCATCAACTCCAACTCTCTCAGGAATAAGACATTCAGTAGGCTATTTCTCTGGCTCCACATCTAGAGAGTCTGTATGTATGAGCAGAGATCCCTGAACTCCTTAGAATCTGAATCATTCAGGTTAGAAAAGACCTCCAAGATCATCAGATCCAACCATCACCCTACCACCACTGTCACCCACTAAACCATGTCCCCAAGCACCATGTCCAACCTTTCCTTAAACACCCCCAGGGATGGTGACTCCACCACCTCCCTGCACAACCCCTTCCAATGCCTAACCACTTTTTCTAAGAAGTTTCTCCTAATCAGCACCATCTCCCACAGCAAGGTAGACCGTTTGTTGAGCCATGTAAGACAGATCAATTGGAGATGAAATGGAGAAGACTGCTGCTTAGATCTGTGGTAAGGATGAGCCAAATGATGCTGGGTGTACTCAGGATCTGCCTCCTTTGCCACAAAGGGGCCTCCCGTGATGCCAGCTGCCACCTACTGTGATGTCACCTCAGTGGTGACCTCTGGCCCCACCCTATAAAAAGGGCTGCCCCATGCCTGGCAACATCTTGCCAAGCTTCTTGCCCCTGCAGTTCAAGGCGACTTGGAGTAGCCAGGGTGCAGAGGAATCAGGCAGGAACTGCCAGCCTTTGAGCGATGCGTTGCGAAAGCCAAAGGATGGATGTAATGTTCCGTCTGGGACGGAAGAGGAAGTCTCAAGAACTGGATGAACTCAGTGGCCAACCCCCCTGTAAGTGTTTGAGGCTGGATGAAACGCTGCGGCTGGGGAGGAAGAGGAAATCCTCCCAAAAACTGGATGACCTCGATGGCCAAACCTCTTGTAAGCGTCAAAAGGTAGATGACACAGAAATGGATCTGGACCCACTGACAAAGCTTTTGCGGACCATCAGGGCGTGGGTTGACATCAACAAAATGCTGGCAATTTGGGACAGATAGCCACCACCAGCCTTAGCGCAAAGCATCAGAGTTCAGACTGAGAACACCATCCAGGCCACAGACAGACACCCACCAACCAAGCTGGTACAGACCACCATGGATGAGGTGTGAGGCCGATGTCCAGCCCAAGAACAAGCACCCGCAAAGAAAAGGGGCAGACCATCAAGGCACAGCCTGAGGAGGATGATGTTCAGCCAGGGATGGATTGGGGGAATGACTGTGGATTTACCACAGGTGGGAAGCAGGGGGTACATTAGTGCAGCTGGCCCCTGCTTGCCTTTTGCTTTCCACCAATAAAGACCTGTTATGTTATAAACTATCTTTTTCATCACATATCCTGAAGTCCTATCCACATGTTAATTGATGCTTGTTTGTTTCTTTGATCAAGCCTCTAACCTAGCCATAGCTGTATGAGAGGGAAATACCTTTAAAGGGAGCAGGAACTACATAATGTGACTGTAAAAAGTGACTCAGATGTAAACTCTTGCATTTTGTTATTCATCTGTACCTAGAAAAGATCAGCAACTAGTCATCACTGCTGTCAGTAATGTCAGTGATGCCTCTTCTGGTACCAGAGCACTCATGCAATCACTTCCTTCACAGCCAGCCAACGCTCCAAAGTCGATGCAGGACCCTGCTTTATACCAGTGCAAGTCTGTGCAGTCAATTTCCTTTTCAGAAGTCCTTCACACTCACAGCTGCCATCTCCTTTCCAGGCACGTTGTCCTGAGCTCTGGCCTTGAAGCGTTAACCTCACATGGTGCAGCACAATTGAGCACATCTGTTAATACCTCCATGCCAGAGGAGAATGACTAAGTGGTGTGGGAAGGGAGGGTGTTCAGCTCAAGGTTGTCTAATCCTGCCATTATGTAAAACCTCATCACAAAACGATATTTAGCCAAGTTCTAGGCTAAATAACCCAAATTCTCAACCTTTCTTTACAGGAAGTGTGCTCTAGCCCTCTGATCATTTTTGCGGCCCTCCTCTGAACCTGCTTTAACAGGTCTCTGTCCTCGTTATGCTGCCAGCCCCAGAGCTGAATGCAGTACTCCAGGTGAGGACCATGAGAGGACCTGCTTGCTGCAGTTTGATGGATACAGGATACAGTTGGCTTTCTGGCCTGTGAACACACTGATGGCTTATGTTGAACTTTTCATCTACCACTACCCCCAAGTCCTCTGCAGGGCTGCTTCTATCCTCTTGTCACCCAGCTTGTATTTGTGTTTGGGACAGCCCCAACCTAGATGCAGGACCTTGCCCTTTGTCCTTGTTGAACATGTTGTTTGCATAGGCCCACCTCTTTACCCTGTCCAAGTCACTCTGTATGGCATCCCTTCCCTCCAGTATATCAACTACACCACACAGCTTGGTGTCATCTGCAAAGTTGCTGTGGGTCCACTCAATCCCACTGTCCATGTCACCAACAAAGATGTTAAACAGCACTGATCCCAATACAGACAGCTGAGGAATGGCACTCAGCACCAGTTTCCACTTGGGCATCAAGCTCTTGATCACAACCAAAGTTGAGTGTGACTAAAGGAAACCTAGATATTCACCAAGATCTTTTTTTTTTTTTTTTCTGAAAAATAAATGGCATGTGATTCCATTTGGTGTTTTCAAAATGGATGGCAGAATTCAAGCAGCTAGTGCTCTTCTGTCAGGTAAATGCTATATGACTGAAAGGCATTGTATCATCTCTTGAAAACAGAATAAATTTTAGTTATAACACATGGAGAGAATACTTCTGACTCTTACTAAACAGAAAAAAGACATGACTTTGCACAACAAAATTAATCCACACTGTAGACCTGGTAAATGTTAAGTGTCAGTGTTTCCTGTCATAAGACTTTGTTTTCGCTTTTGGCAAATGTTAACCATTCGATCTGATTCTTTTTTCTATAGATATCTACCTCAGACCATTTTTATATGCGTTTGTTTTATTTTTGTTTCTGCGGGTGCACGTGTACAACTTTGATGTACAAGGTGTAAGAGCTCACAGCTTTGACAGGAGCCAGTAGGAGCCGTGCTTTGAATTCATTCAGTTCTGTATGATGCCAGGCATTGTAAAATCACATCCTAGTCAGCTAGCAGACTAGGCATTAACAGATACTGTATTTCAAAGATTCTGTTGTAATAAGATAAAAGCACCACCTCTTTCTAAATGTGGTGATGAAGTTAAAGTTATATACGTGCTATGTGTGGAATTATAGCAGTGATTGCCATTAAAAAAATCTGTATTCAAAGCAGAAAGCGAATGCTGCACATTTATATCCATGCATGTAACAAGGATAGGAAAAATACTGAATAGTATGCCTTCTAAGTCAGCATCATCAGGAACAGAAGCAGGTACCTTTGCAAAAAATAAAATAAAATACAGGAACTGATCGTGTTATTAAAACTATAGGCATAAGAGTCAAATTAGGCTTACAGTTTCATTGTATTGATTTAAAATTGCTATTCCTAATTAAAAGCAGGTAGCTAGTAGTACATTAAGAAACCATAAAAAATAAATGAGATAATTAATTTGCAATATTAAAGAACATAGTCTGAATCATAGACCTTAATTTGCTCAGTGTTTTATGACTGCACTAATGAGTTCTTTGACCAGCCTTTGGAGTACATCCTGCTAGCTCATTTCTGCATAGCAGTTGCTCAAGAATCATTTGGAGTTAAGTACTTTGAGGAAGGTATGCCCTGATTAGTGTCCAAATTTAATGAATCAGCAGTTTACCTTTCCATTGTCCGTAACATGAGAGCTAATTCCAGTTTGTGGTTCCAGAAGCTTTTAAGCTAGTTTTCCATGGTCACAGATTCTTAAAATGTATTAATTATCATGTGGACAACTGCTCCTTCTAAACTATGTCTGTCCATTTTTCTCACTGAGGGATACCACTGTAGAAAGAGCAGAAGTTAACTTTCAGGTACAGTATAAGGTTTCTGAGACTTCCCTTTGCATGATTTAAGACTAATGAAAAGGAAGAAGGTTTTAGCTCCTGCAGTGGTTTTAGAAGATGCACATGGAGATTAAACTGCTTATAGAAGTCTTTTCTTTATATAATACTATTGGGCTACTTGCCATACAACACTACTAGTCAACTTTAAAGTGTGACTTCTTAAATCATGGAAGACTTACTAATATGGGGGGGAGAGAGGGAGTAAGGTTGCCTAACATTCATTACAATTACTCTAATATGTAAGTAGGTAAGTTGCGATACAAAGAACTGGTTGATCTAGATGTCACAACGTATTTCTGTTTACTGAAACAACGATTCTTGGCAATTTTTGTTGGATTTTGTTTGTTTTGCAGTTTTTGATCTATTTGAAAATACAGTAAATCTTGGAATAAATAATTTTTGTGTTTGATTTTTTATGCGTATTGAAATTTTCATGGGTTTCTTTGAGGGCATGTTTAATGTACATTAAGATACCATTGTCAAAATGGGAACATCCATAAAATGTTGAAGGAGCTGGAATCATTCGATCTTGCAGAAAGAGGGCTGAGGGGAAGAGCAGCTGTAATGTGTAATAGTCTTTCAGAGTGGGAAAAGTTGCTGCACAAGGAATATGTACAGCAAATTTTTGGCTCCTGAAGTGAACAAGAATAAATGTATTTGGTCATTAAGATTATGTATTATAATAAGCATTTTAGTTGTTAAAATGCTTAAGCACTTGAAGCAGAGTAAGCAGTTAGCTGCCTCTTAGGATGGATGGCTAGAGTGCGCAGGAACAGCCAACACAGAAGTTTCTTCTCTTTTACTGAAGGTCTTCAAGTACATAGGTGTACTTGAACCTGTCTCAGAATGGAAGCATTGGACTAGAAACTGGTCACCAGGGGATCCTTTCAGTTATAAATCTGAACTCTGTGCCCTCATTTATTCATTACGTTAACATTTATAATTATGGTTAAAATCTAAATCTGTTGGAGGGAGGGAAGAAGGGAAAAGTCCACTGCATATGTGTTCTGCTCCTCAATTCTGGAAAATATGGAAGTACTACTCTGATTAATTGTGTAGATGATAGTCTGCGGGGGATTGGGGTATAATGAGGATTTAATAATTAATGCTCGTAGCTCAGGAAAGAGGTTTTGCAGAAAATTTACAAAATTGGACCAATAGTTTAGAAGAGTTCTAATCTGTTCCATGACTGGGTTTTCAAAGTGCAGGAGGTTAAAACTCTCCTCTTTGGGCAGCACTGCAATTCAGGCTGTAGGTAAGATGTGTCCTGGCATGGGGTTTAAATGGGTGATTTTTGCACAGAATTGACTGTTTTGTGTCATATTTGGAGTCCAGTGAATACTGTATTTCTCAGGCAGATTACTTTTGATGTCTCAGCTTACATTCAGCTTTCACTGTAACACCTGTGTATAATATTTTTAATCTATAGACATGGAGAAAACAGTGATTTTAAGTGAGGTCTCAGAAATAGGAAGAAAAATGTAATGAAGACAGTACTGGATTGAGATGTTATAGAGTTGTGCTCAGTAACAGTGGTGCTATATGTATGTATAAGTGTCTGAATAATGAGTAGCTTACAGCTGTGCTCGCTTGAATAGCGTTTCAAATAATATGTACTGTTCTGGGTTGTTTTATGCTAATGACAAAATTAATATTATTCAAGAGGTTTTTGCTGCTTATTGCTCATTTTAAAATATTTCTATTTATCATAAGAGCTGTTCTTCAAAATGTATTTTAGCATACATTTCAATTTCAGAACATACAGCTTAACTTCCTTGCAAACAATTTTAAATGCATTTGAAAGTTAAATTATATTATTGATTCATGGATTCTGAGGTCACAGGGAGTAATTTAATCCAATCTCCTTTCTGTACAAGTGAATGAATTTTCCAGAAGATGAATTTAAGATAGTTTTATTAATATATCTGATCTGAAGTCTGTATTGATTCTGTTAATTGTTACAATTTTTATTCCTCTCCTAGTTTAATAATAGCTTATAATTTGTCTTTTTTTCTGAATTTTGTTGCCTAGAATTCAGTTACAATCTTAAAAAAAAAAAAAAGCAAAACAAAAAAAGAGCCCTGAACAGGATTGATAGAATATGCTAGAATACTATAACTACATAATGCTGTGTAGTACGATACATGAAGTTATACAGAAAGCTAAATTATGAACAAAGCCTAATTGCCAATTGTCCAATCAATTAGTTTTATGTTGAATCAACTTGGATCAATAGTATTAACTAAGTATTGATCTTTTTTGCTATTTATTATATACATGTATTTTTAAAAATGCTTATTGGAGAAAAAATAACAGCTGATGGAAACAATGTGTTTACTAAAACTCAATTCAAAAAAGTGTTAGCTATGCTTAAAATATTCCCCAGATTTCCGGATCGGGTAAGACAGTTGTGAATGATCCAATCCTGGCTGTGCTGTGGTCTGCTAGCAGTCTGTATGCTGCTAATTCTGCAGTATCTCAGAAGTTAAAGACCAGATCTAGAGCCTGCAGCAATCACTAGAGGACTCAATTTTTCACTTGGATAAATCCTTCGGATGTATATGATAGTATGAACATAGTTGCTGAGAGTAGCTACCTTGAAAATAAAAGAATAAGAATTTAAAACAAGAGTGGAGAGCTTGTTTACATATATAATTGGGTTTCCTTTTATCTGGGAGTTTATTGTTTTTCTTCTACTTCAGACAGTAGGTATTTTGTATCAGTAATTTTTATTATGACCTCATGTAAAACATAATTTCATCTTTTTTTCTTTTTTTAAATGAAAATACTCTTAAATAATGTTAACTGCATGTATCAGTGATGTTTACCTTGCTTGTCTCTCCTACCAGATGCTCTAAAATAGGTTTCTCTCCCTCTCTCCCTCTGTGCAGAGTACCATGTTTAGCAAAACTGAACTACTGTATTTGCATTTGCAAACATCTTGCCGGCCACTTCTGTTATGATCCTTGTAAGATTGCAACAGTGACAATAATATATACTCAATAATAAATTCAAATACCAGGTTTAAGGAGAAAACAATTGTGTAAACCATTTTGTGATTGTGATCACTTTCATGTCACCCATATTTTCTTTCTTTTTTGTTTTAAATTACAGTGTAAGATATTCAAAGAAGACATTGAGTGAGATTTTGAGTGACTACCAGGTACAAAAAAATAAGATATTAGAAACTGTTCCAGCAGTTCAGTCTTACTCCTTCTTCATGGTGTTGGAATGAGGAAGACATTTGAAGCGCATTTGCTCTTTCTGATGCCAGGCTGAGCTTTTAGGCTCTTGCTTTTCCCTGTGACCTTGGCACCACATGAACCTCAGGTCCTGTGGCACAGTGCCACAGCCAGCCAGCCCTGTTAGTAGTGGATTCTCCCTTTAGAGCTGCAGGACCATTTGTAACAGCATGGCACATCTTTTACCATCCTCAGGTGCTTCCTAATTAAGTCTCCTACCTGAAAAGTGAGGGCAGAGGAACCAAAACAGGGCATTTTAAATACCTTTGCTGTTAACCTTTAAGAGGCTTTAGGAAAAGTCTCAGAAACTGTCACGCTTGCAGGTATGAGAAATTGGGGCACAATAGTATACAGCGTGCGACATAACTTTTAATTCTACATGCAGTACCCCCAACAGAAAAGATCAACTTCTCATTTGTTATATTGTCTTTTAAAATGCATTTTTAAATCAATGCATGCTTCCTTCTTTTAATAGGCAATGTAGTACTAGGAGAGGAAAGAAAATAACATTTTTTTCTTCCCTTATCATAATTGGTATGCATGTGTGGATTCACTGTGAGTGACTGGGGCTGGTTTATGTGCTCAGAAGTGGTGTCACCCAATGAATTTCTGCTCGAGCAGGTAGTGGTATATATACACATGGCAAGTTTTATTGAAATCTGTACACAAAACACTGATTTCTATTACATTTGGCTCTTTAGGAGGCAGATTTCTGGAATTTCACTCACAAAGATGCCTGTAGTCATTTGGGTAGCAGTATCTCATTTGTAAAATATGAGCCCTTGCTAAGTTCCAAATTCCAAAGAAGACATAAATAAATTATGTATATTACATACTTGATATATATAGCTTTCTAAATACTATATATAAATATATATAAAATATATATAAACATATATATATATAAAAATACATAAAAAATAGCTTTATATATACTATATATAAAAGTCTGAAAAAAAGAAAAAACCTTGCTTCTAAGAAACTTTTTTCTTTAGTTAGAAGTTTAAGAAGAGTCAGAGTTGCTATTTCACATGATACATTTGCAAGATTTTGAAGAATTTCTGTCTATCAATGTAGTTATAGAACATTGACAGTACAGTCTCTGGAATTTATTTATTATTTGAGACATTGATTTAGTTGCTCATGTGGTATATTAATGAGCAGCAGTGAACAATTATTTGTCACATTATAACTGTTTCTACCATTGACAAAACAAATAAGCAAACTGTTTTGCAGAAACCTGAACTGTTAAGTTTAAAAGAATTTTATCTGGAGAACAAACTCAGATAC
The DNA here is from genome assembly GCF_964035555.1 of Netta rufina. Taxonomy (NCBI): domain Eukaryota; kingdom Metazoa; phylum Chordata; class Aves; order Anseriformes; family Anatidae; genus Netta; species Netta rufina. The sequence continues at coordinate 87,394,481 of NC_140125.1, read as the reverse complement.
AGGCAACCAGTTGAAACTGGCATATTTCTAACAAAACCTTCAAAGCTCTGTTGCTGTAGTGGAATACTAACAATTAATGTGAAATCTAGTAAGTGCACTTCTGCTAAGTTAATAAATAAAACATAGGCTGGTTTTATTAGCTGCCAGTTGTATCCAGAAACACAAGCAGTGAACTGTGATACTTAAAATAAATTGGCATCTTACAAATACTATTTTAGAACTAATTATAATCCCTGAAATGATTAGCCATAATAATAAATTTTGCTCTTCTACTTCTTCATGCTCTTTTAAAATTAATTAACTATATAAAAGTAAATTATGATTTTATGATTTAATAAAATATCTGTTAGTGTCAGCATCTTTCTGAGGCAGAAGAAAGGTCTGTCTGATTTGATACTCCTAATCTGCAGTCCAAACAATGAAATATTCTGTTTGTGTTGAAGATAGCAACATAGCATTTTTTATTTTTTGCACAGGAAACATCGTGGTTTTTTTTTTTTTTTTTTTTTTTGTGTTTTTAATATTCAGAGTGAGCATAGGGGGCAGAACTGTGTTATAGTTCATTTGTAATTGTACAAAGGAAATCTGCTTAGCAGAAGGCCCTACTGCCTTATTAGAAAATGCTTTATCCTATCGAGTTAGATCCTTCATACAGTGATCTAGGGCTTAATGTACAGACATTTGATGCTTTAACATGAATCCTGATGCTGTGGAAAAAAATACTGGAAAGGTGCTCTGGAAAGAACATTGAGAGCATCCCTTAGCAAAGTACTAGGCTGTTGCAGATGCTGTTTTATATCCTCTATTTTCAATTTTGTCTAGAATATCAAATGATATCCTTTTCTTCCACTCCAACATCAGAGGAAAAACTTGTTTATTTTCTGCTTTTTCTGCATAGCTACTTATAATTTTCATGCCTTCCTTTAGTAGGGTATCTTAGTTTCTCTATGGCTTTATTCTTATTCCTGATATGCTTTAAACTTCTTAATTTTTCTTTAATCTACTATTTATTGATATTCTGTGATCCGTTTAGATTCTCTCGTTAGTCACTTGCATTTTTTTCTTACCTTCAGTACTATTCATTGCATCCTCTTCTGTTTTCTGTGCAGAGATTATTTAATACTGTATCAGTGTTTTCATGTTTACTTTTAATGGGTTTGTTTTCACATCAGCATACTTTTCTATCTCTAATATTAACACTTGGAAAATTCAGGTTATATATGAAAGATAACAAGGAGAATAGCAACTTCCATGGCTTATCTTTAATAGAAATCTAAGTGCCTTTCTGAAAGATGATTAACTGCAATTTCTAGTACAAAAAAAAAAAAAGTTTTTTTTTTTCTTTGAGAACCTTTATGATCGAACAATATAATCTTTGTGGCTCCTTCTAGATACAAAATTAAAGACTATGTAAAAACATCACACTACATTATTTAATATTGTTTCAGATACATGATCACCAAGAACTTGTAGTTATTTTACAAAATGGAGTAGACTTACTGCTCTGTTTTTGTGTCGTTCTTTGATGTAAATCAAGATATTTGTTCTGAAAAATATGAATTTGTTTATTTAGTTTCTTTTTACACTCTCTTCCCTTCGAGGCCAGTTGTGCTGTAGAAATGCCACTGAATTAATACAGACTTAGAATTAGGAAGGAGAAAGAAACTGTCATAAGATCTGAAAACAGCAACAGAAAGAAAAACCTTTTGAGAATTGATTTGTAAGTACGCAAAGTAACAGCAAAGGAGAATTTTTTTTTATTTATTTTGATTTTATGGACTGTGTAGAATTACTGCCTTCTGCAGTCCCACATACACACACAAAATAGAATGTCACAGACTTAAGGAAAAGCTACAAATAATATACAAACAAGGACTGTCTGGTTGTAAATCCTGAAATAACTGATTTCTTATCCCAGCTCACTGTTGTTTCTGGTTCTTATATTGTGTGCCTGCTTGAAGCTAATATTTAAGACTGAGCAGTAGATGTGATTTTCTGGTTAGGGTGCACTTCTCAAAGTGGGCTAGTGAGTCACCATCACTGTCTGTTCAGCTTTTTGCTGTCAGTCAGTTTTTGCTTCTTTTTTCACAACTTTTTGCTTTTCATTTTTAATAATTGATCCCTGTCATTTCACCACATGGTTTACTCCAAGGTTGTTGATATTTCTAGTTTCAGAACTTTTTAATTGGTTCACTATGTTTAGAAGCTGAACTGCTATTCATCTTATTTTTATTAAATATTTATATTTTTATCTTGTATCTTTCTTGATTTAGAAAACAAACAACAGAAATGCTTTGTACTGTAAGACTGCAAGTGTCCCATCACAGTGGGACATAACTGAAGAAGTACCACAGTGCTTCCACTTGTATGTGTCTATTTCTCAGTGTGAAATCTTTCAGTAAACTCCTGATACAGTGCTCAGAAAGAAGTGAACACTTAAGGATAGGCTTGACAGCAGTAGATACAATGAGTGGGAGACAGCTATTCTACAAAGTAGGAAAAGTTTAAGAAATGCATATTTCTTAAATTTTGTTTTTCGGTGCAATTGTCCTTAGAGATTCAGTTTGTAAATTGCAAAGTGGTTTCCTTAGTTGAGGAATCTAAATCTTCTATTTCAAGTTGGAAGTGGGAAGGAAGAGATTTGCATATATTCATTTAAATAAAGTCAATCAGTACCAGTGCTTTTGATGTCCCATTTTCTTACAGTGTTACTTTCTGCAGAAATTATAGATTTGTACACTTTCATCTCTGATTTATGCTAACAGATTGCACTGTTATTTGCAGTTTACTAAGTTCTATACCATACCACTTAAAATACTGCTTATATAATATTCACATTTGATTAACTAATGAAGCACAGCAAAACCAGTCCAGCACTAAATAGGGTATGTAACTAATACAAAATACTTGTTTCTTACATCACTTTCCATAACGAGAGGACAAAGTAGAAGGGTTAGCAGAACTAGGAAGACACCCATCAAACACGTTTTCCCAGTCTTGCTAACTCAGTTTCATATTGAAAATACCTTAAACAGTGCATTTTGCTAATCTTACAGGTCATTCATATTTGTATTGCACTGATTCTTCTTTTATTTACGTACACACCCTGTTAAAATCCAGAGTTCCTTCTTAAAATAGATTATCAAAAGTCTGTGGCAATATGTTCTAATGGTGTTACTACTGTGCTGTAGCTTTCTAAAGCAATTCAGAACTCAGTTGTTTGTCTCTTTAGTGAATACTGAAGGTACTGGAATAATCACTAAATACTTAAACTACTTTTTTTTAAACAAAGAAAAAAAATACTTCAAGACTAGAGCAAAGTCAAATTAAAGCTAAAAGATGTATCTATGTTCCTGCAAAATTATTAATGCCAGTCAGTGACTGTCTTCTCAAAGGTTCTTAATGTAAATGTAAGGGGAGCATTCCAATAGAATAAGTAATTGACTGCTATTCAAAACTGCTTACAAATATGAATATTATAAAACCAGTAGAATGGCAATTACAGTCTGTGTGGAATATTAAATGTGCTTCTTTGCATGAAGTAGGCCTTTGTTATGAGCTCATTTTATAGGTGAGCCAGTGTAAATTGTTTTCAATATGAAATATGACAGGCAGTTGTATTAATAAAATCTTTTTGCACATATTGTCATCTCTTAATATGCAATTAAGCACAGTTTTAAATCATAAGATAAATCATACTGCAGTGCAAGAGAAGAAAATTAAAAAGCACTCCAAGTATTTTGTCATTTTTTCCTAAGTTAGTGTAGCAAGGTGGTGCTAGCTATTTTAGATTCAAATTTGGAATACTTCAGTTAGTGTTATTTTTCATTCTTGGCCATAATGAATGAATATTTTGTTTCACCCTTAAGAATGAATTCTTGAAATTTAATTTCATATCATTTAACAAGTGCAGAAAATAGGTTGCTAGCTGTTATTTCCAGGCAGAGCAACTGTTTTAAACTGTTACCAAGACTATGAGGTAAACCAGTAATGATATAGACTATGAGTTGCAGTGAGCATGTGATAATGTCTTCTCAGAAAAATATGTAACAGAACAGAAAGGCTTCAGATAAGAGCAGCAGATTTAGAGACATGTAAGGTCATCTATTCTGAGAGAAAGGAAGACTGTGATTTAAAGAGGAAACAAATGAGGGATTACAACACACGCATACAATGCAGAGAAGATACCTTTGTTCAAAGGTAACACCTGGTATATTTTCTTTCCAGTCTTCAGATCCTGTGCCAGAAATTTCTTTCTACTTTTTCCATGTGGACATTTCATGAAAGAGTTAGCTCAGTCCATTATGTGAGCTAATTCTATGCAACCTTTTTGTCCTTCTCAGCTTTAACTTTTATCTTTGGGCTATTGATAACACTTCAGATGTGTTTCTCTCTAAGGCATTAACTTTCAGCCAGTATTTTGTGATTCTCGGAGGATCTAGGTCTGATGGATCCTAAACAGTGAATAGGAATGGCAGGTTCAAAAAATACTGTGTTCTAACCTTTATCATGTTCTTAGAAAATGTCATTAGAAGATACTGCAATTTATGCAAGAAGCCCTGAATGTGCTAAAGAACTGGAAAGCTGTTACTGCTCCTTGAAAGATCTTGCTTGGTGTTTCTAAATGTTTCCAAAACTCTTCTAAGTTTGTCAGGAGGAAAAGGTGACACCTGGACAGACGGGAAGACCCCATATAAATGGAATAACTTGTCTTGTCACAGTAGTATTCCACCTTCAAGTGTTGATTGCTCTTAGGAACAATGCATGTGGATTACATCGATAAAAAATATTTCAAATGCTACATGCCTGATCTGTTGAGCTTGTTTTCTGGTACAACTGACTGTGAGGCAAGAAACAGGATTGGTTCAGGAAGAATGTGCTGCTGACTATCTGACTCTCCATATTATTACAGCAGATAGGTAGCAGGACACTATCTGTCCTGCTAATGGTCAAATGTATTTCTTCTTTTTTGCTGTTGTGCACATTTGCTTGACAGTAAAATGTGTCTTAGGACAGAAAACATGAACTTAGTGCTCGAATAGAGCTCTGAAATAAAAGATGTTTGTCCCAAATGATGATGATTTACAACTGCTGAGTGAAAAAGGCAGAAAACTGTCTTTTCAAGTTCTACTACCCTTTTTCAGCATTAAGAAGAAATGCACAAAACTTTGTGTGATTTCTGTTGTTGGTAACTTTGTCAGTTATCTCTAACAAAGCAGCAAGAGCCATTGACTTTATCCAGAAGAAAGTCTTGTGTCGCATGCTTAAGCACTAGCATAAGATGAATATACAGTTTGCCACCGCTTTCATTCTTGCTGTTGGAGAAATATGGTATATTGGGAGAATTACTTTTGGAACTGCTTTAATTCTTTTAGTCCAACTTATTTGAGACTATCTGTCTTGGGAATTTGGCAGTATTGAGAAGTCACCTGGGAACATGGTGGATTGGAACAGATATCAAGACATATTTTATTCCGAAAAGAGTTTACAGCTATCCTAGAAAGCTTCATGGGAAGGTAAAACCACAGAGTGGTAATGGCCCCAGTCTGACCTTGAGCAGTTCTGAACACTAGTCTGACATCCCACTGAGGGAACAGTAGGTGGAAAAAGTCTAATCCTTTATGATTAGGGAATTCTTTCAATTCTTATTGGCCAGAGGACTGAGGACTGAAAAGAGCATTAAATGAACCATAGTTTATATGTGGTGTTAATCACTCCATCTTCTGTAGGGATCTAACATACATAACGTTAAGGAAAAGAGACAGACCTGTGACACAACCAAACAAGAAAACCTTAAGAATTTGTGGACTGGAAAGCTTAAAACCATTTCTAAGTCAATGGCTGTATGCCAATATAGTGTAAGAGGACCTGAATTAGATTTAAATGAGTTAGGTCAGGTAGCAGAAACAGTCACAGCACGAGTTCCTTATGGGCTAATGTGCTGTCATCAGAGAAGCTTGAGGGGATGTATTGTATACATACCTAAAAGCCATTAAAATGCAGCAGTAGTCTCTCTCGTTCATAGTCTGAAAATTGCTGTATTGTCCCAGGATTTTTCTCTCTGCTTTATGAGTGCTCTTGCAGAGAATATGGATGGTAGCAATAGAATGTAAAAAAGCCCAGATTCAGATAGTGACTTTTGTCTAATGACATAAGTTAGACCATTAAAACAAGAGTTTTATTAATATTGTAGCTGACGTCTTTCTCTGGTTAGTAGATTACTAGTCCATGTAGCCTACATCTTCTAATAGCTAAAAATTTGCTAGGTGTCTAGTACAGCATAACAGAGATGATCTATGCAGTTTAATTTTGATAGCATTTGATTTTGTTTCTTTTCTCCTCTTTTAATGAGTCAGTCCATAATGATTTCCTGTCATATTTTTCTTAATGTAATTTGTGCAGTCATCTGAAATCGTTTTGAAGATTTATGTGGCCTGTCTTCAGTGTGAGTTGTTAATATTATCTTTTAATACCTTGCACTGTAGTTTTAATCCTTACTAATAAATTAAGCAATTATGTTAAATTGCATTAAATGTACAACATTATATCTGTTTAAAGTAACACAATTCTATAGCTGAGAAAAGAGGAATGCCATTGTGTTGCTAATGGCCCTTAGAGAAGTATTGCTACATTCCTGTATGCATTGCCTACCGGTAGTCATTAAACAGAATTAACTGATAGTAAATAGATTTTTATGCAAAATAAAGTAGCAGGTATTTTGAATTGTGACATCTGGTTCACAGTTAGAAGGGAGTAATTGTTTATTTCTTGTTCCAGACCAATCTAATTAAAAGAAATCTGCCTCAAAATGAAGCTTAGCTATCATTTTGGAAAGTTAATTCTCCTTCGCATTGCTGGAATTTTTCTAATCTTTTCGGTACACATTCATAATAAATATTGTGCCGTGTCTAGCATTGCGTTCTGATTGCACAGTAAACCTGACATTAGCATTGCATCTAGTGTGCTGTGTGCTCATTTAATAATTGGCAGGCGCTGTGGCACTGGCAGAAAGAACAGAATGATCTTTGAGAATGTCAGTTACCTTAGTTCTTCTAGTATGATGTGATTTGTTCTCTTAAACCAAAGGTCATGTGCTGCCTTAATGGTGGTGAGGATTAGGGACTGTTTTCTGTAACCTCCTTGAAATCGTGTTAAGCTCCACAATTGTTTGATAATTGTATGTGCCACGTTCTAATTGCATTTTAAATTCTGCTTTTCATACAAGCAGCATGCAGTGTTTCAGAATTCTTAAATACTGCCTTGATCCTGTGGGAAGATCAAATCAAATTTTAAAAAGAAAATAAATCTATTTTGTTCAGATTCAGAATTCAGAGACGCGAAAGAGTTTCTGGTGATGAAAAACAGCTTAAGTGTTTCAGATTAGTGTGGTTCTGTTCTTGGCCAAGAATATGGTCGTGCCAATGGGACACTTTATTTTGCCTCCTATTTTCCTCAGATGGGAGAGGGAAAAGATGGAGAAGAGCTTAAAGGGTGGAGATTGGGGTACTGTGGGAAAAGGAACGGCAGGGACATCATGAGGACACTACAGCCTCAGGTGAAAGGTGGGTTTGAACTTTTTCTACAAAGTTTAGTTCCACCAAGTAGAAGTATGTTCTTGACTTCCAGCGGTGTCATGGAATGATACACTGTTCTATTCAGTTTGTTTTATGCTACTGTGATGTACATTTTATGCAACTATCATAACACATCCCCATAAACGACAATTTTCTTACTGGAAAATTCAGTTTGCTAACATTCATCGGTGTCCTGTACAGGCCCCAGTAGGTATGTTTATGTCAGCATTCTGTAATAGCTCCAACAGGCACCTCAGTCATTTGTCTAAAATGCTGTCTTTTAGGTTTCTCAGTGCAGATGCTGTTTCACTGGGCTTTGTTTAATTTATTTTTTTATTTTGACTTCAGTCATACAGTTCTGGTTGGGCGGTTGTTTCTAATGACTGCTGAAATTGGTGCTTCTGCTTTAAACTATTGTGATATCTCTCTGCACTTTACCTGCAACAGTCTGCTTTTGGGTGACGCAGTGAAATGCAGTGCACTTCTGGTTGTTTTTAGCATTATTGTTCTTAGGTCTTTGGCGTAGTGTGGACAAGATAAAATTGACTGTCTTTTTCTTAGGGTACTCAGCTGTAAGGTGCCCAACTCAGCAGCACTGCATTGTCCTTCAAATGAGTTTTGAGAAGGACAGAGGGGCCTGTACCTCTCTGCGAGCTGTCAGCTCTAGGCAGTGTTATTGATCTGTACTGGTATGTCATAAAAGTTATGCCACAGATTGAAAAATCATATGCTTCTCCTGCCATGTGTAAATCTTTTGAATTTTCTTTAACTTCCTTCTAGATCATTTCAAATCCTGACATTCCCAGATCCATCATTTCTAAATGGCATCCTGCTAGCACAATGAATGACTGTTGTTGTAAATGTCTGTGTGCTTGCTGAAAATGTCATTATACATCCAAATTTTGACCTAATTTTATACTCTCTAGCATCTCTTCCTTTAGTTAAGGCCAGTTGTGCCGTTGTCAGGTTACACAGGAAAGATGCTTGGAACAATCCAGATTGAAGATTTGGCCATGCACAAAGTATGACTTGCACAGCAGAGAATGTGCCCCAAGGCTAACATCTGACATCTAACTATTCCAGATTTGAGTATAGGAAGCCTTTGGAGTTTGTTTGGTTTGGTATGGTCTAGTATATTTCAGTAATAATAATAATAATGCTCACAGATCTCAGATGTTTTCTAAGAATTCTTCCATGATTGTTTCTGATGATACTGTAACTTAGAATTGTAAGCAATGTTTTGTACACAGTCCTCTCTGTAAAGTTTTTGCATTATTTTCTGCTTCAGAAATAGAAGCCAACTTGGTTTTCTTTCAAACCATTTGTTGTCTAATCCCTTTCAAGTTTACTTTTTTTTTTTTTTTTTTGTATGTTTGTCAGGATGCTACAATTTTCAAACAGCTGTAGAAGTTTGTTGGTTTCAAAGGAATCTCTCTAAATGTAGCTGCTTTTAGAGGTACCCCAGCTTGCTGAGGGCCAGTCTTGAGCTGCATATCATTGCTTTCCAGCGCTGGTTCTGCTGTGACATTGAAAGTTCCAAACTGCTGCTCTGAAGCTCTTAAAAACCTGTGTTTTTACACTTCTGTACAGCTGTAGCACTTAAAAATAAACAAACAAATAAAATAAGTGAAAGCTTCTAGAAAACTACTGGTCTGGAGTTTTGCAGGAGAGTATAATGTGAAATTAATGGAAAAGCAAATTTGAAGGAGAAACCATATTTACTCACAGCCATACCATTTCGCTTCTGTAAAGCCTAAAAAGATTGTGGGAAGCAATCTGTTCAATTCTCTATTTTGTCGTGTTTTAGGCAAAGGAGTAACTGCTCCTAAAATGAAGCTTTACAGCGTGTATATAATCTCTCAGATACACTGTGGTGTGCTCTTTCATAAAATTTTATATTTTGCATGATTTTCAAGTAGATATCATGTTTCTATAATTTCTCACAAATTTCAGCTGAATAAGCAACATCATTTTCATGTGATTGAATTCTGATAATCTATTCAAGATTTATTCTACATACACATTCCACATAATTTGTATACATTAAGTAAGTAACTATCACTGCTTGTCTGTCCTATCTAATTTTCATGAAATCACAATACCCTAACTTGCCTCTCAAGGCTTCCTGTTAAAATTCTGCCTTTGATGGTATTCTCTGAAAGCTGAGAGGAGGTTATGGGTTTTGTTGACATAATTCTAGTGGAAAGCTGGTGTTTTATGCAGATACTAGTGTTGCTGAAAAAACATGTTTTGTGCCTTATCTAAGGGAAATACCCATTTTCAGCAGCTAGTTTTTGGAAATGTTTTATTTATATGAAATTTATATTGTATTAATTTATTTGAAATATAAATGTTTTCCTGAAGATATTTTCTGTAAAACAAAATGCAAGATTTATGCCAAAACAAGAGGAATAAAAAGTAGATAAATAAAATGCTTTGTCCTAAACCAAAGACAAAGGTTGATTAAGATAACAGTGTCTTGAACAGTCATTCAATATTCAGCCTCTGTCCATGGAAGAGGAAGAATAACTGCTGAATTGGAAGGAAGCCTATCATCTTTGGCATTCCTTTAGCATATCCTTTTTTTTATTTATGAAAAGAATACAGAGACTTTGATTCATTGGATAAAAGTGAAAGCAGATGTCATTTTCTTCTTAAAAATCTTAGGCTTGTGTCCCAACCAGCTTTGTGCTTTTCTTCATATAGGACAATGTCTAGAATCACTCTTCTTGCTATTTGGTAGATTTTTTATCTTGTTTTTCGTGGTTTTCCTATTCTGTTTTGCTGCAGCTAGATACGAGTTTTGAATAGGTATTGTGCTTTCAGTTAGTCTGAAAACTCCTATTTTATTTTATTTTTTTTCTGTTCAGACTTTGTGATTGGGAACCTGGAGTGGTTCTCTTTGGCTTTGGAGGAAGCTGACTCACTATAGCTGATGAAGTTTGTTCTGCATAGACAGCAATTGTTTGGTGGCTTCCTGAGCTGAAAATAATCTTTACTTTCCCGCAGAAAGGGAGGGGATTTTTTTTTCTCTGAAGTAACATGGTGTTGGTAGTGTGTAGGGCAGTAAAGAAGACGGGAAAAGAGGCAGGGGAACACAAGAGTGGTTATGCTGTCGGACCAGAGGCCAAATATTCTGCTTCTGACAGCCATTAAAGTAGAGGTTTAGGGAAGGGTCTGAAGATCTTTACAGCAATATTTCCCCAGTATCCAACAATCTGGACTATCTAAGGTGGAGTTTGTCTGTTTGTACATGCATTTGTATACATAACCTTTCACGCCATGCAAACTTCCAGCATTCGCAGTGTTCTGTGGCAAGCAATTTAAATACACGTTGTGGGTTTAAACTACTACTTTGATTTCTTGTCAGACCAGCCATCTGTCACTTGCTAGTTTTATTTAATGCTTTTCATCCCTCATATTGGAAGAGGTGATTTTTTTAATAAGTCAAGCTGAATGAGAGGCAAGTGTATCATGCTTGTAGAAAAACAAAAAAGCCCTGCGAGATGAAAAGCATGTTCAAAAGACTTCTTTTCAAAATGAATGAATTACGATAAAGTACTAATGAGCATATATCTGACATTACTCTCAGAATTGTGTTTGTTAGAACCACTAAAGCAAAGTGACTTTTATTTTCAGTACTTTTGTGCATTCTCCAAAGATACATACATTTGTGTTAACAAAAATGATGAAACCAATACAGAATCAGAGACTGGCTGAGGTGGGCAGGGCCCTCTGGAGGCCATCTGCTCCAACCCCTGCTCAAGCAGAGCCACCCAGAGCAGGCTGCCCAGGACCATGTCCAGGTGACTTTTGAAGGTCTTGGAAGAGGGAGACCCCACGGCCTCTCTGGGCAGCCTGTGCCAGGGCTCTGTCACCCACACAGCACAGAAGTGCTGCCTGAGTCTCAGAGGGAACCTCCTGTGTTAGCAACAGCACAGTGGTTGCCTGGGTTATTCATACACTTGGTAAATGAAAGAAACGTATGTTAGAGTATGAAGTGATGTTGTGCATGCGTTCTCTCTCACATTTTTGCTAGAACAAACCTGTCATCTTTAAGGCTGACCTAGGGAATTGAGTGGAAACTTAATAGACAATTGAGGCCATGAATGTGGTTCTGCCTGGGAAGACAGAAGGGACAGTCCATTCAAACATCAGCTGTAATCAAAGCACAGTAGGGTTTTTGGACAGGAAAAACTTCCTTCCCATTGTTGAGAACATTTGAAGAAAGAATATGAGAGCCCTCTCCTGTCCTACTTCTTTCTTTCCTCATGAGCACTACCTAATAAATGGGGAAACTGATGGGATGACAGCTTATATGCTTCCTGATCTTTAGGTTACTTTTTTTGTTATGTTCTTCTAACTTGATACATGGCTTTACCTTCTAATTGTGAAATCTGGATGCTCATGTGCTGAGGCCTCTGTCTTTTCTTGGTTTCCACTTGTAGTTAGTACCTCATTCATAATAATCATCATCCATTGACTCCCTGAAAGCTAATCAGAACATAAGCAGAGAAAGAAAAACAAATCCCAAATAGGAGCTTAAAGGTGGGGTATCAGGTAAGGCAAAACAAAATGTGTTACAGTCTGTTATCTCAGATTTTTATGATTTTGATGGAGGTTGAAAGTCAACATAAATTGTGTTAAGGGTCCCTTTTGGAGAGAAGCGTATGTCTGAACATCTGAAGAAGACAGAAGAACTTATTATGTTTTATAGATGAATTGATAGGCCTATTTTCTCCCCTTTCCCTTTATTTTTTATTTTCTACTTTTAGTCACAGTGCTTTTTCCTAAGAGGTTACAGGTATAGAGGCATTTTTTTTCTCTTCATCCAGGAAAAAAAAAAAAAAAGAAAAAAAAAGAAAAAAGAAAACCTGCATACTTTATTGCTGGTATGTTTAATTTCTTACAATCTGTTGCAGAAATCATAATACTAGATAAGAATAATATTGCTTAAGAAGGCCTGGGTATTTCTTGAAATTCAGTTTTCAAGGACTAGTACCAGTGACCCTGGTAAATGATGCATGGAAGAGGCACGATGTTTCCGGGATAAACATCTTCCCCTTGGGTGATAGAATTTAAAGGGCTTGTTCCTTTTGCTATCAGAAGTGTTTTCCATGGTATGCCAAATTACCATTTCTGGACAGACAATTTTCAGAGGATCCTTACAGCTGCTTCTCAGACATCTCACAAAAAAGCCCAGGGTGAGTCTGGCTGGGACGTGCAAGACGATGTTGACAGAATGTTGCTCAGAACTGTAGTCACAGCACGCACTGTAGCAGCAGATTCATTTGTTCTGAGAGTTTAACTGACATTTTCCCCTCTTCAATTGAACTTTCACAAACATTAGTTATTCCTTGAGCCTTTCTGCAGGCAAGTTTTGTCTTAATCTGTAAGTGGAATGTTTGAATCTCACTGAGCTACTTGAGGAGAAAGTGATAGCATCCATAAAGACAAGAAAAACTAGAATTCCAGATCCCATTGAACAAAAGATCAAAAAATGCTTTGAAAAGACTTTATTTATTATCATTTTTTAACTATAAATTTAAATAAGGAATTGTAGGGTGCATGAATTTTCCTTTAAATACTAAAAGAGTGTGTAAATCAGTTTGAACTTCCTTGGCAGGTGAATATTGATGTGGGTAATGGAGATTATGATTACTGGGAGTGATGTTAGGGAACTATGCATTTCAAAAACACAAAACAAAAAGCAATTAAAGAGAAATGCTAATCAGCTAAAGACTGTATCCTGAGGCATGGCAATTTGTAAGGTAATTACCTTTTAACAAGAGACAATGGTATTAAATTCAGAACAAAAAGATTTCCTGTAAAGTCTTTCATGTGTGCCTGCCTTTAATACTTCAGAGATGCTTATCAGCATGTTATTTAAACACTAAACAGCAATTAGGGATACCCTCAGTTACCCTACTGTGTGCTTTCTTATATGATGGGTGCTGTTGGTTTTGTGCCAACTCAAGAGGGGAAGAATCACCTCCCTTTCCCTGCTGTCCATGATGCTTTTGATGCAGCCCAGGATATGTTTAGCTTTCTGGGCTGCAAACACTCATTGCTGGCTCATGTTGAGCTTCTTGTCAACCAACACCCCCAGGTCCTTCTCATTCTCCTCTCAGCCTGTATTACCCAGCTTGTATTTGTGCTTGGGATTGCTCCAGCTCAGATGCAGTATGCAAATGCATGAGCTAGTTGTGGCCCAAAGCAGGGAGCACGTGGCCAGCAATGTAGTAGGCTTCTGGACCTCCCTGCTCCAGGGCACCACTGGGCTCCTGCTCACTTGTATTGCTCCTTGGAGCAACCTCTGTGTGACCTGGAAAGAGTGGCATGGGCTGTTTTACTAATAGCATGAGATTCCTTATATAAATGCATGAATGCTGATTAGCAGATCATTTAATGCAGCCAGGAGATCCACACAGTCCTTTGTTTCTATCTTATGTAAAGCTCAGTCTTATATAATTAATAATTTTTAAGTTACTTTACTTTGAAAAAAAAAATGGATTGAGAAATCAGAACAAAAAAGTAATTTCAAAAGTTAAATTAAAAAAAAAAAATGAAGTGTTTGCAAAATACGTTTTATTGTTAATAAACATATTTCCAAATACCTCATGAGGAAAAATCAGCAAGGACTGATCCCATCAAAAAAAAAAAAAAAAGTGTCCAAAACCCACAGTGCATACCAATCTGATCTGTTAAAAGTATGTTTATTTTTTTCTTTAAATTCTTTCTGAAAAAAATGGAGTTCATGTAAGACTTAATTAAAATTGGTATAAATATATATTGAAATTAGAGTCTATATAGAAGGTTTGCTTTATGAACATACCTCTGAACTTTCTGGATGGACTAGCTTAGTGCAAGGGTATGTATGGATGTGCACAAGTGCATATTCTGCTTCTCACTTAAACACATTGGTAAGCAAGAAGAATAGGTTTGTTATCTAACTAACCGTTGGTAGCAGTAAAGATATTCCTCTACTAATTCTGTGGCATAGATTTACATTGGTAGTAATTGCATCAATTAGCGCTACACAAAAACATCTGGGAAAAGAACTGGAGACATGTTTTGTTCAGATTATTAAATGGGTTGGAAAGGTTAATAAGCCTTGAGCCAGCAAATGTTCTAGACTGATATTTTTCTCCTGGTATTATAAAACTATTTTGAAGTGCATTTGTCCCCTGAAAAGCAATTACCTCAATAAATGCTTCCTCCGTGCCATCAGACTTACCCTTTCTGTGCGGCTAAACCCATTTTATTTTAGTGCAGTAGTATTTGCAGATGAAAGGTAATTAGCTAGCTTGCGGTTTCTATTATCCATAATCAATTAGATAGTTTACTAAGTCGCAATTAGTTGCACTTTTTGAGACCCAATGAAAGTAACAGTTGCTTAACTGCTTGGAAGAGCCTGAGGTTATAGAGGTAAGTGAAGTGACATAATTTCCTTTCTAAAACCTTTTCTATTGATTACTCATGTGAAAGGAGGATCTGAGTGAATTTGTAAGGCCAACGCTTACAAATTAAACAAAGGTTTTTCCTTGTACTTCTAATACCCAAGTTACAGCAGCTAGAAGCATAGAACTTCAAATTATGTTTCTGCATAGTCATTTTTCTCATCAGAATCATAGTTTACCATTGTATGTTGTTTCTTTTTCTATAATATTTAATGAGGGACTAACACAAATTAATAATCTGTGAATACACTGTTATTGAGGGAAAGAAAATGTATTTTCAGAGTGCTAGCCAAATGGTGATGACATGATGGTGCACAACAGAAGGAAAGAACCCTTTAAACCATGCAAGTTACAGTGTCAAGTTATAAAAAGGATTTTCCTAATTGTACAGTTGGGTTTAATTGGACTTCACAAATACTTAATATTCTGCTTTTAATTTTTTTTGTTATCTGTTGTGATAAGAATGTCAGTTTTGAATGGGGGTGGCTTTTGGACTGCGGGTTTTTTCTTACCAAGTTATAGAGAGACGTAACTGGAACTTGCAAGGCTAGGGATAATATTTTCATCAATTATCCTAATTTTTATGATGTCTGGAAAACACAGCAAAATGACTTTGCCCCATCAAGGCTTTGCAATCAGATGGCTGTGGTGTCTTAGTGTTGTCCTTGACATAGGAGGTCAATACCTGAAAGACATTACGCTGGGGAGCCTCAAACACAGATTTTAGGTTTAAGAGAAACACAAAGTAAACATTCCCCTGAACCACCATCTACTGAAGGGGCCTTACCAGGAGAAGGCAAAATGCTGTCTTTTTATTAGATTCTAGTGGGATCAAGAATCACTTGCCTCATCTATAAAAGCAATTGTTACGTAATAAATGTTATACACTGGAAAATCTAGCAGTATATGGTTTAGGGTGGTAAAATGATTTCAGACTGATTTCATAGACCTACGTCAAAGCCTAGACCTTAGCTTTGTACTCTAGGCCTAAATAGTTGTTTAGGTTTGCTAGAGCTATTGGTCCATTTTCTATGATTAACCTCTGAGTTCTGATCAACCAGCTACCATAATTGCAGTCTTTTTCAGAACAAGGTCATCTAATGTTATTGATAGATTTTACTGTTAAGCAGGACGTAGAATTTCATTCCAAAAAGATAATTCCCCAAGGTTTAAGGTTTTATCTTATCAGTTATTCCGCATGTACAGCAGAGATTATAAAATATCAGATTGAAACTGTGGTTTCCAAATACAGGACAGTTGCATTTACATCAGATAGCACTGATGTTTATAATAAGTTCTAAGTTTGGTCAGCAAGCTTATTTGACAAACTGGCACTTCCCCTTTGTAATTGAGTGAGATATGGATACTGATTTGGACGTTTTCTACTGAGAGTAAGAACCCTGACTTTTTATTTGCTTTCTAGAAGCATCATTTGCATAGATGACAACTGAGAGAATTTTTACGCTTTTCATTTCTCAGAAAATGAAAATCCACCAACTTTAATTATATGCCTAAAACAAAGCTGTTGCTGTTGATTTGTAGATCATTATTATATGTCACCGCATGTGAATAATTAGGTAGAGAAAACCTTCTTTGACTCCAGGACAGGAGGTTGTGCTGACCTTCGATATGGCAGTTTGATTGAGTTAGTTGTTTGGCTGTTACCACATAGAGGAAAACATTTCTTAGAAGTAATTGTGTCTGAATATGTAGCCATTCTAATTATATAAATACTACGTATTACTGCAAATTTTAACATTATTCTTTAAACTGTCATCTGAGATGCTGGGCTTTTGAAACATTTTCACACTGTGCTTATGCATTGATTTTCCTTTATTCCCAGATCCATGAAATATATGACATTACTCAGTATGAAAATATTTTTTCTTTGTTCATGATTCTGGAACAACTTCTTCAATATCAGACAGAAGAAAGTAATATTTCAAGCTTGGACTATGATGGAGAAGAAAAAATCAAATTTCTGAAGAACCTTGATCAAATTATTCTTCACCTTTCAGATGAATTCCCTTTGTTTTCTTTATATTTATGGAGAGTGAGTGTTCTTTTGAACTCAGCTCAAATACAAATTGATTAAAACAACCAACCTACTTCTTAACAGTGCCTTTGTTGTGGGACTGCATTGGAAAACGTTTGAGCCAGACAGGAAAATTGTAGTTATTGGAAAACATTTACTTTAAACTGCAGCAGTTTCAGAGATAATACAATTTATTTCCACTTTTAAATATACAAGAAATGTAATAATCCAGATGCTGTTTTGAATAAAAGCTATTTATTGTAATGGAAAACAATATGTTGGTGTTTGCATACACAGTGAAAATGGTACCAAAGAAAAATGTTTCAGGTGATGCTCAATATGCACTATGAACTTTAAAGCCAAGAAATAATGGGTGTGTAGACCTAGGCTTCCACATTAGGAAACAAAGAGTTCTGTAGCTTCTGTGTGCATGGGAGACGTTCGATGGTTGGGCATATTGATAATACAAAAGACTGAACATCTGGAAAAAAAAATGGCAATGACATGCTCAGTATGATGGAGCAAAGATTGCTGTCTGATAATGGAATCAGAAAAAAAAAATGTTTATTTTTAAACTCGGTAACTTATCAATACCTATTCTTCTAGGACAGTCTTAGTTTCTGATTTAATCAAAATAATTATTATCTGAGCAAAATAAAATCTGATGCTTAGTTTTACAACTTTCTTACTCTCATTGTATATTGCTTGGCTTTCCTCTGTGTGTGTAAACAGTAGGCCGAATTTACTCTGAGTTGACTAATGATTTCAAAGATTGTCTGATTAAATTTAACTCCTTTTATGATCGCTTTAAATCTTTCTGTTCAAAATTAGTGAACATTGATAAAATCTCATTTGTATGGTTACTTGTTTATTGTCCTTTTTCACATTTCATTTTTGTGCAATACAATTGTATTCATAGTAATAATTAACATCACATGTTAATAGAAACATAAAAGGCCTGTAAAATGAGTTCAACAATAGCTTAACTGATCCAGAGAAGATTTAATAAATTGGGGGTGGAGGTGGTGGTAGTTTTTATAATGACAGCATTTTTTCTAGTAGATAGACAGCATTTGAGTTTCATTATGTCTCCTTGTAGTGTATAGTCACCAAAAATCTAAAACATTTTTAGCATTTGTCCTTATCCTTCCCCTTTTTAAAGACCAATTTTTATGTCCAAAAATTATCTGAAACATGGCATTTTCAGTACTGTAAATAATTTATCTTGTTAACTTGGATGCACTTGAGATAATAAACCTATTTTTTCTACATAGGTAAAAGATTTTTTTTTGGTATTTGCAAATCCAGTTATTTTGATGTTGAATTGGCTCGTGAAAGATATTCGTATAATTGTTTATATACTGTACAACATTGTTATGTTTTTTAAACTTAGTATTTGGTATGTCATAGTGTAACATTTGTTTAATCCTTTCTTTTAGCAAACTTTCTTTCAACAGAAGTCTATTTCATTTGCAAAGCAAGTGTTCCAGAATATTCACATTAGAAAGTTAGAAAATCATATAAGTTTAGCCAAATTAAAGAAAATAAAGGTAAGTAAATAAGGACATATGTTTGGCAGCCACTCAAGAACTACTGTGCTTTTTTTTTTTTTTTTTTTTTTTTTTTAACTGTTCTATTAATTCTTGTTTGGTCAAGGTAAAGGATCAGTTCTTCCACATCCTTACATCATTCCTGTAACAGCACTGAAAGCATGTTTACAACAAGATCAAGGAAAGGGGAATAAGCAAATGGGAACTGGTATACAATTGATGTAATAATGTAAGCAATATTCAGTCATTTTAGCATTAAAAAAAAAAAAAACTTCAAAAGTGTTTTGCAAAGAAATGATATCACAGGAGGATACTGGAATCTGAAAAACAGCAAAATGAGTTTTGTTTCAAGACTCCTGTTCTGAAAGAGAATGGTTTCAAAAACAGGTTGCACACCACTGCATATTTCCTGATCTGTTGTTGGTCAATTAATATTTTTTTGATTGATGTCTTTGTTTTCTTCCTTGCATATTGTACCATTTTCTCACCAGCAAATTCTCAAGGCCACTGGAAGAGCAATGGTTGTTTGGAGAAATATACGCATCCTTCATCAGTTCTGAAAAAAATGCTGAATCGAGACATGGCTTATAAAATCTGACAAGAATGTGGATATTTGGTTTGCAGTTTTGAAAATGCTGGGGCAGGATGAGAGTGCCCCTTGTAATACCATTGTAGCAGTTTAGACAATTACTAGCAAAAGTACTATTAACTGCTCTCTGGAGCTCAGTCTTCTGTTTCAGTGCAAAATTAAATAGTGTGGTTAATCCATGTTAGCAAGCCCTGTTTTAGCTGTGGTGGGAGCAACAGCCTCTGCAACCAGGATAGTTATTAGTTTGTCGTCTTGTGTTTCTTGAAGAGATTTTTCACCAAGATGGGACTTCCCTCAAGATGAAGATGCACAGATGTAGATGTTTCGATGTCTCCATGATGTTGAGATGTCTAATTAAGAAAAACTTTAAAAGTACCCTATTATTTTGCGCTGGATCTTCAGCTGCTACCGCGAAGGTGTGTAGATCTTCTTTAAGTGCTGTGTCACATTCATTGTCTTCGTGTAAATGCCTCTGATACCCTGGAGCATCTTTAGTGGCATTGTCACTAAATGCCTCTTTTTTAGTCAACTGAGTTTAGCAGGTAATACAGTCTTGAATATGTAGCCCCTTATGACGAGAACATGCACTTAGGTGTCTTAATGTGAGAACTAAATCCTACCCTTGATATATCTTTGTTTTTAGGAGTAGGATGTCTTAGATTTAAGTCCAGTTTTTTCAAACAATTTCTGCTTTTGTCCAGTAACTGTTAGATGTGATTCATGTGAACCATCACTGTATTTAGTTTTGAAATAAATTGAGATGATAGAGCCAGTCCTCGGAGTTAGAAATTATAGGCATATATTCTGAAGTGAGGTTTTGCATCGCAGTTGGAGGAAACCTTCCAGCAGCTTGAACTTCCTCCAGGTCTTACAGTATGTACTAAATAGGGACGTCAACATCTAGCTTTTAAACATTTAGCCTCCAGAGAGGATTCCCAAATCTGGAGAAATTACATATGGTCTTTGCTGAATGGAGAAAGATGACTCAAAAGAACAGTTTAGAAGCCCCATGTGCTGAGCATAGCATGTCCAAGAGCTAAAGACTAGGAAACTCTAGAATAACTCTGAAAGAAGTCTGACTTGTTGCTCCCTGGAATGTTTGACCTGGGTTAGCCATATGGGTTTACAATTAACAGTTCAGGGATATTTCTTTTGTCTTGCTGATTTTCTTTTTGTGAATATATATGTTAGAATTTGGCAAAATGCTAATGTTCTGAAAATGCAAAGTATTTAGGGTTTTATATAGATGTATATGTGTATATACACACACGCTGACAAATTATATATTTCTATGGTCAAATTAGCAGTGCTTGTTAATTAGTAGCCAGACAGCTGTTTATGATTTTGTAATTTGTTACTTTGCCACATTCATAGGTTCCCCTGTGACAATGTTTTGTACCAGTCTGCATCTGCTTTAAAAATAATTTTATGGTAGAGTGTCTCATTTTATTAGAGTAGAAAAATTATAATACAAGAAAAGTAAATTTTTATTCTATTGCTGCTCCATTGACTGTTCTATTAACTAAAAAATCTTACATACCTGCTAATGACAGCAATGGTTGGGATTTTGAAGTGAACTGTCTGAGGATGTTTTTCTAAAATTTTATTTGGAATCTTTTTATAATGTATACGTGGTTTACTGATTCGAGGTAATTATTGCTTGTATATGTTGGTAGTAGTGGAAATTAAATTTTACCTCTTTTTTATGCTGTAATAATCTTCATTATTTTTTGTTCCAGTTATCTGTGCATTACTAGGTGATACAGAGTAACACTTTCTAGTTTACTGTGGCACAAGATTCAGCTGACATTCGTATGATCATAGAATAATTCGTGTTGGAGACCTCAAAAGGTCTCCAGTCCAACCTCCTGCTTGAAACAGGGTTAGCTGTGGGGTCAGACCAAGTTGCTTGTTGCTAGTTCAGTATCCAGTAAGGTGTTTAAAACTCCAAAGACAGAGACTGCACTGCCTCTCTGGATAACTTACTCTTCTTGACCGTTTTCATGGTGGAAAACGTTTTGAACTGTCTGAACCTCTGTTGTTTGTTTTATGCTCGGTGTCTTTAGTCTTCCCACCACACAGAGCCTGGCTTTGTCCCCTTCCTACCTTCCCCATTGGCACTGGAGACTGCTTTCAGGTCCTCCTAGATATATGTCTGTCCCAGGCTGAACAAGCCCAGCTCCTTTAAGCCACCTCACAGGGCAGATGCTCCAATTTTGGCCATCCTGGTGGCTTTCCACTGAATTCACTTCAATTAATCCTTTAGGAGTAGCATCCTAATTTGGATAGAAGAAGGCTGTGAGAGGCAGTGTTGGAACGTTGCTGAAGTCATCCCCAAATCCAGTCATTTTATCCTAAAAGGTAATCAGGTTGGCATGGCATGATTTACCTTTAGTGAATCCATTCCACTTAACTTTTTCTCCTCCACATGTCCAGAAAAGTGCTCTGAGAAGGACTCTCTCAGTGATTTTTCCGAGGAAGTAAAGTGAGGCTGACTAGATTGTAGTTCCTCAGGTTGACCTTTTTTTTCAAGACAGATAGGTGTGACATTGTCTTCTATTACCAGGGACCTCACCTGATCTCTGCCCATCTTTCAAAGACGATGCAAAGCAGCCCTGCAAGGACACTGGCAAGTTCTTTCAGCAGTCATGGATGTAGACCCCTTAATCCCATGGACTTGTATGAGCTGACATCTTGCAAATAAAACCCTAACTTGATCTTCATATACTGCTGATGGTTCCTCTCCTTGAATGCTTTCACTAAGCAGAAAGTTCTGGGAGACCTCACAGTTGAAGAATAAGGTAAAGAAGGCGTTGAGATCCTCAGCCTTATGTGGTGCCCTCAATTTGATTGAAAGGCATCTGTGAAGTACCACAATATAAATCACTTTGAAAGTCATTGGTAGTGTAATTAAGATTATGTCTGCATTTCAGAAGGATCTAGCCTTGAAAATTCAGAATCGACATCACAGTTGTTTAAAAGCATTTACTCCGAAACTCAGTTTACCTCAGGCTTTTTAAAAGCTGTAGATTTGGGGTGGACTAGTATATGGTCATATTTTAATGATCTAGGCAAACGAATCTAGGTCTTTTGCTGGTAATGGGAACAGAAGACTCAGTGACTGTTTCACCAGACCAAAATAAATCTTACAACTTCTGCTTTTCTAGTAGTTCCACAACTCATGAGCATATGTGGCCTGGAGGGACAACTGAGTGGAGTAAAACAAAACTTACTTCTCAGAGGTGAAAAGCCCAACCCATAATTTGTTATACAAAGCAGAAGTGCAGAGCAAGGACAAGGGGAAAAGTAGCTCAAACAAAAAATAGACTGGAAAGAAGAATGAGAAGTAAGGAGGTTTCAGAAGAGCAGGAGATTTTGATATTGCTGGCAGTGCTAGGTGAGATGAGGAATATGGGAATATCAGATGGCTGGGGCACAAAATGAGGTGCAATGGGCAGAGGGATTGGTACTGTAAAAAAAAAAAATATATATATATTAATCACTTACCCTTCTTTTCATAGAGGAGAGAGGAAAGACAAGGACAAAATTAGATTGATATTTAGCTAAGTATCAATTTGATTGATATTTAGTGTCATCTCACTCCCTCACTGACAAATCTGGCTCCACTTTCAGCTTCTTCCAGTCTTACCCCATAAATAAACTCCACCTTAGTGACCCTGCACAGAACTCAATGATCTGCTTGAGAGAGAAGTAGATGAAAACTACATTTGGGTTATAATCGAAGGATTAGAATCTTACATTTTTTTCAGTTTAATAAAGAAAAAAAGGGCAAGTTTTAAAATGTTTTTAATTATTCATGATACTAAAACTAAAAATAGGAAAAGCAAAAGTTTTGGACGAAGTTTTGAGGTTTTCTTTCTTTCTTTGGTTTCGTTCTCTGAGCAGCTCTCCATGTATGTACATTTCTCTTTAGAGCTCAGAAAAGCTTTGCTCAGCTTTATGCCCATAGCTTTCCTGGTTTGTGCTTTTTCTTCTGTTGCATGACAGAAAGGGTCTTTTCCTGTTCTGCAGTTCTTGATCAGCTTGATTTCAAATAAGAGTTACTGCAACTTGATCCAGATGGTATGTTTCACCTAGAACTACTTTTAATCACCTCCTCTTGTATAAATTGTTTCACCCTCCTTAATTGTGTTTACTTTTAGTTTTCCCAGTTTTCTTTTAAGCACATTTATTTAGTCTGCACCTGCTTATCTAGGTAAAGTTGTTTTTTATCCCTGATTTAACTAGCCATTTCTTCAACATGATTTTTTGTAAACTTGCTGATTTCAAATTCATCCCAAAATTTTTGGGGCTATCACCACAGTTGTTATTGCTATTCTAAAGAGAAGCCTATCTTTGAGAAGAGCACTGTTTGCAAGTCACCTGCTTACCAGTCTTGAAAATACTGTGAGCAACAGGTTGGAGACATCTCTGTCAAATTATGCTTCAAGGAACTATCTTTGCTAGCCAGGAAAATCCTCCAGCGAACAAAGTTCCAAGAAAAATCTGGTTGGGGTTCTTAAAAAAGGCAATCTTCTGTCTTTGCACATTTCTGTAGTTGTCAGAGACACATGTGAATGCTAATTCTGGTACCATACAGAATCCACCAATTCAGCATGTGGGGTTTAAAAAGAAGTGTACATACATTTATCAGCAATTTTGCCATCAGAACACTATTAGAAACCCAACATTGCAGATTTTAGCCCTGGTGTTGGTTAGTTTTCCGGGAAGTTTCCGAGGTTTCTTGCTGTCTTTTGTCAGCTATTGTTTCTGGTATTTCTCCTGTCAAAGCATAACTTTTTGCGGTTATTATTATTGAATTTAATTATGGTTTTTGTAGACCTTTCTAGTTTATGATGTTTGAAGCCTGATTCTCTCTTCCAGAATAACTGTGTCCTCCCTGACCCCTGCATGGTGACACCTGCAGATTTCATAAGTGTACTCTGTGATACATTCATGCAAGTTTGTACAGATAGAAGAATATTATGGAGTAAAAACTCAGGAGAAAGATACGAAGTTGAAACTCTTGTAAATTACTATTACATACTGTAAGAAGATAAAACATTGAAAGCAAAGGTATTTTTATAAAGGAAATACAGAGCATAATCTGTTTTTACATAAATGAGCTACATGGATTTAGTGAAGCATTTTCTTTGTGTTTCTGCTGAATGCAAGTAAAAACTGTGTCAACCTAATTTTCTATTACCTTTTCAATGTACAGAATTAACAAGAACGGTTTGCATCCACAAAAGGCTTTGAACACACATATTACTTCTTTTGTTACCTGAGGAAGATAGTGGGGCATCTCTGACCTTCACAACCCTGCACTGGTGTCTTCCTCTGGAAAGTCGTTATTTCTGGCCATTGGGTATTCTGGGTTTTGTCTTTCATACCAAAGATGAAGAAATATGTACTGAGCCAAAAGAAAAAGAAAGAATTAAAGATTAATTTTGTAGCTGTATTGGGTTTACGTGGCAAGGTTTTGGTAGTGAGGGAGCTGCAGTGGTGGCCTCTGTGAGCAGAGCCCAGCAGCTGCCCCATGTCAGATCAGAGCCAGCTCCAGCCGGCTCCAAAAGGGACCCACTGCTGGCCAGAGCTGAGCCAGGGACAGATGCTGGGTGGGCCTTTGGGAGAGCAGATTTAAGGAAGGGAAAAATCTGCTGTGCTACAGCAGCTGGGAGAGAGAAGAAAGAACAGCACTGTGACGAGTGAGACCCAGCCCTGCAGACTCCAAGGTCAGTGCAGCAGGAGGGCAGGAGGTGCTCCAGGCAGGCAGCAGCAGTTCCCCTGTGGGCTGTGGAGAGGCCCCTGGTGGAGCAGGCTGTCCCCCTGCAGCCCATGGGTCCCACATGGAGCAGATCTCCACGCTGCAGCCCCCCCATGGGTGGAGGAGCCCCTGGTGGAGCAGGTGGATGTGGCCTGGAGGAGGCTGCGGCCCATGGAGAGCCCCCGCAGGAGCAGGCCCCGGGCCGGAGCTGCAGCCCATGGAGAGGAGCCCACGCAGGAGCAGGGGGTCTGGGGGGAGCTGGAGACCTGTGCTGGAGCAGTTTGCTCCTGGGGGGTGAGGGAGGAGGTGGAAAAGGGTTTTCTTAATACAACTAAACACAGGCTGCTTCCTCAATAGAGAGCCAGTTCAAGCTTTTCTTATTTAAAAAAAAAAAAAAAAATCCATCATGAGTGGGCAATGAAGACTGCTAAACTCCTATTCAGTGTTAATTTTTCCAGTTAATTATCACTTACTTTCTAAGGCAAACAAACAAATCCTTTATTTCAAAGGAGTCTTTGTTTTTTTCTCTTTTTGTGTTTGTCTAAAGGCTCTTTTGAATAGAAAGACTTTGTACAAAATTATGCAACATTTTAAATGTTAGTCTGCTACCATTAGAATATAATGGAATAGATTCTTATATAGATTTTTGGTGCAGCAATTTGTTCTGCTGTTCAGAAAACAGTTTGTACCATTTGTTCCTTTGAAAGTACACTCATATATTAGAAGCTAATAGGAGCACAAAGGAAGCCTGTTCCACATGGATACCACTGAAGTCCAAGTTCCTTGTTGCACTAAGGTATTGTTACAGGCATTTCTGTGTAATATTAATGTAAGTTTCTTGAGCAACATGCTCAACTTCACGTTTTTTGGTCCTAATGATTACATAAAACAAAGTTGACATCCCAAACTGTAAGAATTAAACTGACTGTGAACTTCAGCATTATGTTTGGCACTTCAAGCTTTTTTCTCCAAATGAGAAGGAAAGTTTCCTTAAAATAATTTATGTTACAGTATGAAAATCACTTAAGGCAATAATTGAACCAAGTGAGTCAAAGGAATACATGTCAGCCAAGTATATCACTGGAATTATTTTTCACACGTTTTGTTGTTGTTGTTTTTTGTTACCTACTAGTTTATAGTAAAGTTAGGGTACTAGAGGCAGCATGCACTCAATTCATTTCTCTGTGAAGTTAATGATCCTGTTCCACACAAAGTGCCTTTGTGGTTATTTTGAAATAAAATAAGGTTTCTCATTTTTAACAGGGGAAAACATTGCCAGTCGAAGTACTTTGTTGCGTTCTGTGACTGGACTGCATGCAAATATCACGTTTAGCATTACTATTAACACCTTCCCTCCCTTCCTCAGCTTTGGTTAAGCATACCAATACAGTGAGAGTTTATCTGCACCTGGTAGGCCATTAACAGAAAGGATGAAATATTGAAATGGTGTGATCATCTTTATAATGAAACATTCAAGAGATTTTCTTACCTATTTTATTTTTGCTAGATGTTTTACCTTTATTTTGGTTGCTGCAAGCACAGAAACATAACTAAGTCTTAGACTTTACATTCCTTATTCAGGGTAACAGTGCAAGTGGATATTTTTGTTCCTGCTTCTGGTTTATTTCTTAATTAATCTATTTTAACTTATGGATGCACACATGGTGCAAGAATTATAGAAGAATAGGGTCATGAAGCCTCTTTTCCCATAACATTCCTGCCCCAAGGAGCAGAAAAGACAAAAACCTTATAGATGACACTGGTGAAGAAGCCTGTGCATCTTTCCTTTCCTTTTCTATTTTCTCCTCTGGATGTACATTTTCAAAAAAAAATTGAAAAAAAGTGCTTATCATAACCAAACCATCAAATCTGCTTTTAAGCCGAGTGACAGAATTCTTTTCAGCACCAATTTAAGTGAAGATTAGAATTTATAAGTGAACAAATATCTTACTAATTTCCAGACTGATGAACAGCAGATCATTTTATGTGTTGTCTTGGCAATGTGCTACCAAGTGTTGATAGACAGGAATACATCCATTTAATATTCTGTGCCCCTGGTCAGGTCTTATATTCTTTATTTGCTTTCATTTAGCCCTCTCGACTTTCCCCCATGATTCAGTCTTTGCAGCCAGCCTTAATAGTGTTGATATCCTGTGAGATGTTTTGATCATATCTTAATATTATTATGCTTGGAGAGTAATTATTTTAAATGTGACTGAATTGATTCTATTTTGTATGATTGTAGCCTTCCTTGTCCATGTTGCAGGTGCTTATGTAAAACCACTGTACGTTTGCTGAATTCATTTTTAACTTTAGTCCACTAACAGTACTATTTATTCTTGCAGTAGTATTTAAACAAGCATGCTTTTTTCAGAGAAAGAAGTGACTAGACACTTTTGATTCTTCTCTGAACACAATGAAACGGGTATTTTAGTTAAAAAATGTTAGTCTACCATGGATGTTCTCTTTATGGTAGCTCATTTCAACTGAGGTGGGTATTGGATGTTAGCACAAGAGCATTTCAGCTGGAAGGTTGTAGGCTGTCATGATGCCAGTCATTAGCAGCTGGAAATAATTTTGAAAAGTGACCTTTCCAGCTACAATCAGGAGAAAAAAAAAAAAAAAAAGGCAGCTGTGTCTGCAGCCTTACTGATTCCTGAGTTTACTAGTTTGCTCTTTGTACATCTAATTCATCCCTTTCAGACATACCTGTTGTCAGAAATTTGGGCATATGTGTTATGCTTTGCCTAGAGTCTAATTACGTGTGTATTTACAAATTCCAGTGCAAGGTTTTCCTGCCCTTTGCTTTAAATGTCATCCTACCAGAAAGAAATATCAAGTTCTCAGGAGTCTGAGGAGGGTGTCCACAGAAGTCCTAGAGAAAGCAGGAAAACAGAGCTTCAGGTAGGTGATAGGCCATGATGCCTGAACTCCCAGGAAAGGGATAAAGGGAACTTGGGATAAAAGCATTCCTGAAAGGTAGTACTAGTGACTGTGCTTCCAAAGTACATGGGATGTAAGAGCTGGATCACAGTTCAGCAGTCTGATCTGGGAGATTATCCTGGATTAAAATCTCAAGTACATTTGAGATTGTTTTCTTCCTGGAGGCATTAATTTTAATTTTTCTGTTAAATGAAAAATTCTGTGTGTTATTTATGTCTCTGAATAATCATTCCTGTTGATTTCTTTGCCTCATTTGTGATTTGTAAGTTCTTTCTATATACTCTGCTTACGTTTCAGAGGGTCACTAATGCAATCCTTACTCCTTCTTGCACATTACTTACAACAGCATCAGCCAAAGTCAGTCTTTACAGTATATTCTGCAATACACCCCAGGATAACTGCCTGCAGTCAATTCACTATCATTGGACATTTCTGTTTGTTAATGCTTCTTTGGGCACTTTTAATTCACTCAGCTTGTGGCAAGGATGAGCCCAGGGGAAGCTTCCATGGGAAATTGGAATGATAGTCAGTATAAGGTCCCTGAGATGGAGGAAAATGAGTTGGGCTTGGAAAGGGGAAGATCAAAGCTAAAAGTCCTGTTATTTATTCAGATTCCATCTCCAGCACTGGTTTAAATCTTTGATAGCTCCACTGATCTTATCCTTACATCAACTCTGGTGTTTATCATCCTAAAGGAAATAGTAACTGTAGGTGGGAGCAGCTGACAGTAAAAGAATTAAGACTCAGGGGAATGGAAATCACTCAGAAAAATAAGAGAATCTTGTTTTGACCTTCAAAAGGACAATGTTAGTTGAAATACAGCCTCCAAATATACTCTGTGAAAAAAGAAACTTTTACAAAAATCTATGATAATTTTTAAAAGTGCAATAGCAAATATCTACTTCTAAGCGAAGACTTTTTCCTGAAGTGGCTGTAGCTGGAATACTGCAGAAGAAAAACAGTGACAATAAGGATGGATTCACTGAATAGTGCGAAAAAAAATCAGAAGCTATATTAACACAATACAATCAGAGTAAGTAGTGGTTAGTAATATTGACTTCTTCAGCCTTCATAAACTGATTAGTGACTGTGTTAAAACTGAATTGTATGTTAGTGAAGATTTCTGTTCACAGCACTTTAAACTTTATTTTTATACAGCATTGATAGATTAAGTTAGGAGAAGGAATTTTGTTTTACATTTGAGAGTAAGGTTGATACATTGGAGTTATGAATTTATATTTCTTATAATTAGGCTATTTGTTTTTTTTTTTTTTTATTACAACTTCACTAGTAGTCATTGGTTCTCCATTTTTCATATGTTCTTTTCATAAGATATTTTGCTTTGTTTTTGTCGGAAAACACTAATACTTACTTAATATTTGGAAATAGATTTTGAAACTTACAGTTTAATTAAAAAAAAAAAAACAACACCATTTATACTCAGTACCAACTTTTATGTCCTGGGAGCTTTAGGTTGATCAGAAGACTAGGGCAAATCCCCCACTAGCACAGAAGGTCTGTAACTTATAAAGACAAGAAGTATGAACACATGAATTTAGTATGTGAATCATTTCAAGGAAAATATGGAAAGTATAAGGTGAATATAGAGCATAATGAAAGTACTGACATGACAAAATTTTATTTAATTCAGAATTGTAATGAAATTCTGATTATTTTTGCATGAAATACAACATCTGCAAATTTACAGTTTCATATTTCTTTTCTGAATCTTATCTCAGAATTTCACCTTTATATTTTGTATTTATTTCTATTTGAATAAATATAGTTATATGTTTACACATATACAGCTTACATATATGTTATTTATGGTTTATTCATATTTTAGAATTATTTCTTACTTTTACATGCCGTAATTTGGTAGTGGTATATAAATTTTGCAGACTTCACTATTGATATGCCATATTAAGTGAAAATTTTATTATTTGAATTGTTACTTTATCTTCATTTTAAATCTTCAATGCAGCTGTTGTTCAGTTCTGCTTGAAATGTGCTGTAATTTTTTCTGTAGTGCCTCCAGTTTGAAACTAGAGGAATCCCTGAACAGAGAGGTGTGTGACACAGAGCAGCAAAGGCTATCTGTCAAAAAGTTACAAAGTTTGTGTGTGTGTGTGTGTATATCTCTCTCTATATATGAACAAATAAACAAAGGAAAATGCATCTTCTCAGATGTCATTCACTAATTCCTACTCAGGGAAAACATATCAAAAGCTGCTCTTGACTTTAACTTAATTTCTGGCAAATGACAAAAACAAATATCAGGAGATTGTAAAGAGAAAAGAACAGAATTATTTTTTTAATTTTCCACTTAAATCTTCCCTTCTTCAGTTTTGTTTTGCATTAAAAATTGAAATTAACTGTTTTGTCTGAGCTAATACTCAAAAAAAAAAAAAAAAAAAAAAAAGAAAAGAAAAATGGAAACTGAATCGCTTACTTGAACTACTAGACTTCCATATGTACATTATCACATTAAATGGTTTCTTTGGTCTTAGCTTTTGTATATTTTTGCAACTGAAACCCTCTAGGTGTTGTTTATATTACAGTCAATTTGTCTGATTAAAAAAAAAAAAATCTGCAACTTAAATATAGGGCAAAATTGTCTCACTATATAGTATTCAAGAAAGCTTTAGACTACAAGTGGCTCAGTAAAGTCCTAATATTTCAGGATTTCATTCAGCAGATCGGATTCCATTAAGTACAGCTCAAAGTTGTTTAGAGAAATGTCAACATTGAATTCTGTAGAAACAAATGTTATTCATTAATGAGTTGGAGCAAGTTAATATACAACTCTTTGAATAAATAAACTGTAATTATATTGGAATATAATCCTCTGATGGAACAGCTACAAAGTTTGTCTGTTCCTAGAAGCCTTTTCTAATGCCTCACTGATTTCTATTTCCTACTCAATAAATTATGGGCTAATTAGTGTAGTGCTTTGTTGTAGACAAACAGCTTTCACTTTCTAAAATGCCGATCTTATCATATTTCTTCTTTCAACAACAGTCTGTCTAAAAATGATGCTCTTCTGTATCAAAGTTACCACTTCATTTATGGTTGTAAAATTCTGAGGAGATGAGGGGTGTGGAAATTGCTATGATTATGCAAGCATATGAGTTTACTTGTTTCACAGCTGCCTAAATATTATTTAAATATAGGACTCGCCAGGAAACAATTTCATTTAGTGATTTATTATTATTAGTTACATAAGTCTTTTACATTGCAGTCTCTTCCAGTGCAGTAGAAAAGTTAAAGCTTGAACCAGGATAAATCTCTTGCCTAGATCTAAATATAAGCTTCTGACTCTGCTGCAACATGGTTAAAACAAGAGCTTGAACCTGTTTTTATCACGCTGTATGCCTTAGCTTACCAATTTGCTATCATTCCGTCTGTCACAACTCTGGTATTCTTACGATGATTAAGATCTGATTAATCCGGTATTTTAAATCTGATTAAAATTTTTACTGAATCTAAGAAACCTTTCCAAGTAAAATTTATTTTCTTAATTATGTCTTTCCTGTAAAAAGACATGCCTTTAACAGGTGGATATTTTTCCCCCCTAAAAAAAGTATGTTCCCTTGAATGTTCCCAGTGAACTCTATTTGGCTGTTGGGGAGGGAGGAGGAGCTGTTTGCTACTATAAATCAAGCACAGCACTTACAGATAATTTGTGGAGCAATTAAAATAGCTACTAAGATTTTATGGTATGTAATTATGTTTCTTCCATCAGAACATCATTAGGAGGAAACTTGTTTACCCTTGCAAGTAGAGCTTGTTAAATGTAAAGAAAAATGCAACTTGCAAGCAATAAAGGGCAGATTAAGGGACAAATAAGATGTCCAAGAATTCTTTATGAGTGGAGCTTTTTTGTGTGCTCAGCTTTTGTTTTTCTAGTCTTCCCTGGAATAAGAGTAAGAGCTCAGCAGAGCTATCGAAGCCCATATAGTTGGCTGACAGATTTCAATGCAAATTCGTGCATAAATAATGAAATATACCAGGCTATATTTAAATAAAAAAGCAATATGTGCTGAACTTGTGTGTTCAATACTATGTTGTGACATTTCCCTGTTCTTTCAGATTTTTAATGAATCTCCAAAAGGTTTCTGTATGGCTCTTAGGTTTATGGGAAAAATCAGGCTGGAAAGGATTTGAAAAGATGTAGTCCAATCCCCTACTTGATCAGCTGGAAAATCAAGTTTCTTAGTGATTTATTTGGTCAAGTTTTGAAAACCCTGAAGGATGGAGACTGGATGGAGAACAGCCTTTTTGGGCAACTGGTTCTAGAAAAGTTTCTCCTTACCTAGTCTTATGCCTGGTGTCTCATCTTCCTTTCATGCAGCACTGTGAAAAGCCTGGCTCTGACTCCTTGGGAACCTCCTTATGGGCACTGGGAGATGCTGTTAAGTCCCCCAGAAGCCACCTCTTTTCCAGGCTGAACAAGCCTCTCCTCACAGGGTGGGTGCTCCAGCACTGTCCATCTTCCACAACTCACTGCAGTTTATCAGTGTCTTTCCTGCACTGGGTGGGAATGGGATCAATATTCTTCCAGACCTTTTAGATCCTTCTGAACTGTGGATAGTTCTCATGATCAATTGTCACGAGGGAATGGCATTTCTTATATATTTTATTGCTTAAGTGAAATTATGTTTTGACAGATGCATCAGGGAACTGCCTGAATAAGGGATACAAATACATGCATAATTTTAAGCATATATGCATGAGTAATTCTACCCTAATTCAAGAGTAATCCTTGTATAAAAATGTGCACTTAAGCCTTGTGACTGTGGAATATAAGTACACTCAAAGTAACATAAGCTGAAGATAATACTATACTGTTGCACAGTTGCTAAACATCATACTGTAACACGTAAGAATGCACCTTTCAAAACCTTGAAATCGTTCTTCTCTATATCCTAGTAGTGATAAGGCCTCAAGAAGGAGGACCAATAGTAGACAGGTGTAGGATGGTGTTGAAGAAAGTAGAGACTTACAGGAGTCATAGTAGCAGCTTTCAAATACATAACATAAGTAAAATTGTATTTTGAATTTCTGTGTAACACTTTGACATTCACAAGGCTACCTGCATGAATCAGCATGGAAGAACAGAGTTGTCAGATGGTGCGTCTTCTAGGTGAACCACTGCTGAAAAATAATTGAAAATACAGACAGAACTAAGTCATGCTTTGTTCTGTGTCAGAAACTTGAACTTTCAGCTGAAAAACAAACAAACAAACAAACAAAAAATGACTCAGACTCAAATTAGTTTAAGATGTTCATTCTATTTAAACCATTTGTGTGGGAATAGATAAAAATTGAGTGAGAATGAGGTCTGTTCAGCTAAGAGAAAGTGTCCAAATCACTTGTTCATGTAAAGCATTCTCATGTTTTTGGGAAGAAGTGAAGGAAGGAAGAAAGAAGGAAGAAAAGGTTTCTCTGCTTAAAGGAAAGGAGAGAAAGCTTCTCTGTTTCCTTGGTAGGCTGTTTAAAAGCAGTAGAATTTATCCCTTTTAAAAATTTTATTTATTTATCTTTCCCCAGCCAATGCTCCTGGAGAGAAATAGAAGTCATTCATTTCTACAACAGCATGCTGGATTCCGAAGCATCCGCAGTGAAGGTGAAATTTCTCATTTCGGGCTTCAACTGAGAAGTCTACTATTTAGCCTGATATTGCTTACTTTCTGAGGTAAGGTAGTTCACTTACTGCTTTAACCTCTGCAGACAGAAGTAGAAGAGGAAAAAATAAATTGTTAGATATTAATATATTGAGTAATACTTCTACATTAGAAGTATTGAATACAATAATTATTCAAAATTCCTTTTCATTCTCCTCAATTGTATCAGCATCTTTTACTAGACTGCACTACAGGAGATCATAGAATTTATAGAATAATAAAAAGATAAGTTTCTGCCGTAAATAATTCTGACTCTAAATTAAATGTAACACAGCAGTAAGCCAGAGTTGGAAAAATAGTTATAACAGCAGCTACCAGAATAATAAAGTAGCTTATTTTTGCAGATTTTTAAACTTAAAAATGCTCTGATTTTAGGACGTAATGTCCAGAGGACAGCTGTGATGGATCAATCCATGTTAAGACTCAAAAATTCATGGAGTTTTCTGGTATTAAAACCACGCAAAGCAGAATTTTAGGTTCTTCAGGATGAAACACCCACACATTTTGAATTTCTGGATATGCATATGGCAACTGATTCCAGACTAAAGGCTTGCCACATTTGCAATATTTGTGGGTTATTTCCCTGCTTTTGATGCTCTGTGGAGGAACGTCATACAAAAATATATGATGGTTATCACCTCATTTTCTCACCATTGTCTCGAGATAAATACAATAATTTATCTGTTCTGCTGTTGTCAGTATAGCTTCCCTTTTACCACTTGTTTTCTTTGGCCAGAAAAGTTTGATTGATTATTTTCTTCACTTCTTTTCTTTTCTTTTTCCATGTTATTTTCAACCACCAATGACTGTCTATCCATTGGCTGAACATAGTGACCACATTAGATGTCTACATTGCCAAAAATTACAGCACAGACAGGTGCTGGAGTCGTCCCCTGAGTCGTGCTAGAGACTGGAAGCTTTTCATTCAGCTCCTTGTCTGGAACGTGTCATGCCTTTGGACACTCGCAAAGTTCTCTGATCCCAGGTCTTTGAAGCCCCTGAGAGATCATTCCCTTAGTGACCTTGCACCAGGAGGTCCTGGTCCCCTCTGTTTCTCTGGGTAGCCTGGTAGCAAAGACTTTTCTACATGCTCCCCTCAATTCATGAACCTCTGGCCTGAGGCTGCATTACGAATGCTTTGCCTTTGCTGTCTCACAGACTTCCCCTTTCTGGGGATCTTTTAAAGAGGTAAGGGAGTCTGTTGCAACTGTTTAAACTGTTTAAGTATTTTTTCTAGTTTTGATAACATCACTAGGAAAGTAAAAAAAAGATTTGACTTCTGTGTATGATAATCTGCAAAGACAGAGCTTATATACCTGTGGTTTTTGAGATATATCTAATTCAGAGAACTAGTCTACCTGTGTTCTACCCAGAACCTCATATCCCAGATTGGAATAATTCTTCAACACTTTCAAAGGAGCTTTGCGTTTCTCGTCAGGAAGCAGTCTCCAACGTTATTTCTGCTGGTAACTAGGAAACCTAAATATGTGATTATCTCCTGCTAGAAACTCTTAAGATAGATAAATGAGTTGTGCAAAGGTCCACTATGAGACCACAATGATGATTATCCTCAGCACTCACTAGATTTCAACGAAAGCTCTGCCACTATCTTGATAGCTATAGGTAGTAATGATACTACCAAAGGTCAGTAGTGTTTCCATTTCTGACAGATATCAAACTGCTACCTTCACTCAAATGCAATTTATCAAGCATCATAATACCTCAATGCTTTGGGTAACTTATAAGCACTGGATAGTTTGTGCCTGTATGTTCTGTTTTTTTTTTTTTTTGAGGGGGGCAGCAATGACTCAAAGATGTAACAAAAAATGCTATTCAGCACATTCACATTCACATGGACTACTGTGTTCTTTCTTACAAAAACTGTAAAATTAAAATCTGAATTACTCTTGAACGAGTATCAGTGCAGTGGGGTCACAGGCACATGCATCTTCACAAAACTGCCCAACTGGTAATGTACTTTTTGAGTCTGATTTAAGGAGGTAATACTTTTGATAGACTGATGGAATATTGTTTGAATTAGGTCTTCTGCAGTGCTAATTCTTAAGCAATAATCTCCATAAATTTCTCAGAAAATTTACTTCCCACATCTATGTCTGTCTGATATTGTTTTTGACAGTTTATCCTTATGTCCTGCTCCAGCAGCCATCTCTATTTTTAAGTTTAAGCCTTTCCTGGCCACATGTAGACTGGTAGGAAGTTGTCCAGTCTGCATCTCAACCTCTGAATACTTTCTTGCTCTTGAGTCTGGTTCCTTCTTTTTTCATTTACTTGTCCTTGGCTTATTGTTGACCATGCAGCTCCTGTGTTCACTGCTTATTCTGCCTCCTCTCCTGTCTTGGCCTCAGTCTTCTCATCATTGCCTAACTGGCAGGCCTGAAAATCCCCACCAAAACAGCACTGGTCAAGTGGGCTCTTAGACCTCAAACATCTACTTGTTTCAGGCTTCCTCCTCCCACTTTTATTTTCAAATTTAGTCCTTTCTATAAAGAAGTTGAAATATGCTGCTGGAGCTGTTACTATTAATTTTTCAATACTTGCCTTATCTGTTCCTAAGTCATCTTTTAATTTCTGTGAGAGAAGCATGAAGAAAAACTCATTTTAACAATCATTAGATTTTAGGATTTGAATTCAGGGAAAGTTAGTTAATCTCATTATTTCTCAACAATTAGCAAAATTTATTGCACTGCCCTTTTAGATGAACTCCCTGAATCAAAGAGCTAAATCAAGAATGCACATTCAGGTTTTTCAGCTGTTAAGTCAAGGCCCAGTGGCAGACTGGGCATTAGTTACTGGGCAAGACAGTAACAGATAAATGGGTTTTCATTTTTTGTGGATTTGGAAGTAATAGATATAATACATCTTCCATCACTCTATATGCATGAGTGGAAAACAAACAAATGATATTTTTTTCAATGTGAGTTTTATGATTTATTCTCTACTAATTCAGTGATTTGATAATTTCAAATATCAGGAGAAAATTATCTTTGATTCATTGGTTGCTTGATTCAGTTTTTGATTAGATATATTCATTGTTTATTTTTAAGAAACTGAAATGTTGACAGTAATTTAGCCCTAGTCATTTTTATATTTGTATTCACTTATTCCTTCAACTCAAAATCCATACACAGCAAAAAGAATTTCTGTTCTTTGCAGAGAAGGTCTCTCAAATTACATCATTAATGCCAAAATTGTGAATAACTTAGCAAATAACTTTAGTTGAAGTTATTCTTCTGAATTGCTACTTTTGCCTGCCTAAAATCTACTAGAAAGACAGTTAAAAGTGAAAGGCAAATGCGAAAAAGTAATGTGTTTTGAGGGAATGATAGTCAGTGGCATAATGTGGACCAGACAGAGCATGGCTCATAGTGTTAGTCAGGGTGTCAGTCAGTGCCCTATAAGTAGTAAGGGACAACAAGAGGTCTCTTAAGGAAGCTATGAAAATAAGACACTCAATATTTGGACTGTCTTCCAATTTTAGAATGAAAGCCATCACCTATGAATGTCCTGTGTTCAACCTGTCTAAATACCATCTTGAGCCTCTGAGCAGTCCTGTGTCTTGTTTTAAGCAGCACAAAACACTCAGTGTGCCAGAAACAGGGCTTTCTCAGAGGATCATTTTAGAGCAATTCATTCAGCAGAGCCAATGACCAGTAGAACATGTCACTACCCTTTGATCCAAGTGCTTTTATTGATACTTCGATGTAAGCCTACAAAACAGACACAGCTCTTGCAGAAAACCTCTCTTTCCTTCTGACCCTCTAACAGCCTTTATTTTAATTTATTTCACTGGAGTTCATGTTTCTTGAGTGTACATTTTCTGATATGTACACAGGACTAGAAATTTGGTTCCTCCAGATTACCTCCTGGTGATTAATATTGTTCTATTCTGTTAGCAATGCTTTACCTGGTACGTTTGCCGCGGCATCTCAGTAATGGTTTACTTATCCTATGAGGGATTCAACTCCTTTAACTTACTCATTTGTGGTTTTCAGCTGGTTAGCTGCATTTTTAACATTATTTTCATTAGGGACATGGTTTAGTGGGTGACATTATTTTCTCCTCTGTTCTGCTCATTTTGGTACATTACTCCGTTATGATAATGTTTCCCCACTTTGTGTCTTTCCACTATTTTCATTATTGTATGCCTTTATTTAATTAAATACTGATATTCTTAAATAAGATTAGAAATCCTCCTCTGTCCTTTTAGTCTAAACTGCTATAATTTTCCTTTACCCAACTGTTGATGGCTTATTTAGGTTGAAAATAGCCATGCTTCATTTGCTATATTTGATTTAAAAAAATAAATAAACAAATAAGTAAAATAATGCTGTTCCTAGTCACCCTTCTATAACAGTGCTGATTGGAAGGTGCAACTGTCAATAGACATGTTTTTTACTTTAAAGAAACCTATGGAAGCCCAAACTGATGCATATGCTAACTACATTTTACTTATTATTATGCAAACACATTTGCTTGTTTATAGTTTTAGAGAAACCCTGAACTATATGTATATTTCCTCTAAGAAAAAATAAATAAATAAATAAATAAATCTGAAGATTGCCTGACACAGTACAGAGCATTGGAGACAATTCCATGATGTTCTCAAGACATATAATTCCTGACTTCATATGACAAGTTTATGGGAAGCATTCATAGTGAAATGTTCTGATTTATTGCCTTTCCATGGTAGATTTACTGAATGCATAAGAATGCAATGGAATTAAATAGGATTTCCATGAAATTATGCACACAATAACATTCTGTTATGAGATCACAATTTTATTTTTATTTTAATGTGTGCTTTGATCCTTTACTTTTCTATCAGTTGCATGGTCTTTTTCAGCCCTCATATTTTCTTGTTAGTACTTCAATCATGCTCCAACGTATTTATGAAAAAACATGGGAATTTAAAGTACTAGGACTTTCTTTAGGAGTTTCATTTGGTGGGTTGTAAACTTGTTATAGAAGGGCATGCATGTGTGAAATAAGAAATGAGAAACACGTCTTGTCTCTGAACATGGTGACTGGTGATGACGTATTTTAAGCAGATCTCTGGCCAGTGACATGAAGAAGAAGCATCCCTTTCTCACTAGCAGTCAGTGAGGTGTGCATACAGTGGGAATGCAGCATTACCGCTCCTCGAGGGCCAGTTGTAAGAGTGAGAGAAGTATATGAGAGCTTGCCTTAAAAACAAACAAATCAATATCTAAATGCATTTGGCACTCTCTTAAAGCACAAAACATAAAAACAATAGTAATAGTAAAGAGCACAAATGCCCATATAATTAAATACAAAGACCTTCAGAAGACTGAGACTAAAAATCATCCCCTTGGAAAGAAAGGAGTGTTCTAGTACAGGGTATTCCATAAGAATAAGTATAGCAATTTACATGAGGGCAATAATCAAGTGTTCCCTGGAAACAGTGTTTCCCTAATAGTGTGATAGTTGAGGGATTTGGAATAACAGATAGATATACATATAATATTGCTTCAAAAGCTTGCAGTGGATTTTATGGTTTCAGCTATATTAAAATTGCATACATTAATTCTAACTAGGCTGGATTTGAAATAATTTTATGTGGCATTAACTCACAAAACAAAAATAATTTGAAAATTTTACTTCAGATCCCCAAATTAATATCTAAATTTAAAGATAGGATCAAAATGCAACTTTTAAAGATTATTAATATAGAAGTGGTAATCAATCCATATATTTATTTCTAAATTCTAAGTCTCCCTTTTTGTCATTGCTGGTAAACAGACCCTGCATTGGTTAAAAAGTTGGCATTTTTCTTGATAACATTGAAATATGTTCAAAAAAATCAGTCTGAAGTAAGAAAACTTTTTCGCTCAAAGACCTTTTTGTTCCTAGTCTTAGAAAATACACTTATCAATAACATCTTTCTTCTTAATCTTTTATGCTGTAAACCTAGGGAAAATAATAATCTTCAAAAGGTTTGGGTAATTTTGGGGTTTGAACATTTTCAGCTTGTGCCACCTGGGATGTGTTGTGATTACTGGAGCAAAACTCATTCTCATTTCAAGACTGACATATTTTATTTAGCAGACTTTGATAGGAACAAGTTTAATGGCAGAAATCACAAAAGCTTAACCAATTTGCCTTCTTTCTATAGTAAAAAATGTTTTGTAGTAGAACAAATAGTCTCTTTTAATTGTTCTGTACAAAGTTACGCATGAAATGCTTTAAAATGATTGCCAAATTGGTTTTAGTATTTTACAAGGAAACCATTCTCTTGGTGAATGAATTGAAATTAGAGACAAAAGCACAAAACCCTTAAATTACACTTTGTGTAAATGTGAACATTAGGAAACATTGCAAAACAAAAATATTGATAAAGCTTTTATTCATGTCCCCTGCAAAAGCCACAGAGCTTTGGTGACTGATGTGTTTAAATTGCAGTAACCCAGGAGTTCAGGATTTGGCAGGCTCATAACTGAGGAATAACTTAATAGGTTTTATTACTTCAGAAATGAATTTGCAACTAATGACAATACAATCTGCACAATTATAAGAAGTGTGTACCTAGTACAAGTTGTTCCCTGGAAAACTGCTTTACCGTTGAGTAAATAGCTTGAATGCCATGGGAGCAGAGGGAAAGTTTAAAAATATATGTTTATCTTTCCATGCAAATCAGAATCTCAGCAACACTCCTACATATTTCTCCCTTTGTTAAATTTCAACAGTGTGCTATATTTGAAAAACAATCCATGTACTTCATGATTTCCATTAAGAATAGATTTTCAATAGTAAAACTCATTTATTGATTTAATTTCTCTTAATATTTCTACCTTATCACAGGGCATTGCATCAGTTTGCCTTTTTGATATACATGTAAGACAAATGATAAAAAAGGTTAAGATAAAATATGATCAGTCTTACAAAGGAAATATTTAGCAAATAAGCATTATATCTTTGTTTCAAAACTTCTAGAAAGATTCTTTAAAACTTCATAGTTATTGACGCCCTACTTCAATAATCTCGGTCTTCCACTGGTCGTACGCATAGGATACCTGCATTCTCAAGTTTTGAATACTGCCATTTATATAAGCCTATGTCTTGTCTATCACTTAGGGACATTGTGACTGCACATATCTCCTTTTCTGTTTTTCTATCACCTTCAATTCCTCTATGAAAATTGTATTTCAGAAATCCAAGAGGTGGGATGATTTTGGAACTAGCGGAGAAAGTAGTGCTGCAGCAGATTTGGAAGAACACCGAAGGTTCCCCAAAAGGCAGTGAACTTCTTGGATCTGACTGCAAACTCCTCTTCAAGCACCAGAAACTGCAGCAAACCATGAGAGTGAGCTTCTGCTTCTGCAGGTTGTTGCCTAAAGTAGTTGAGTTATAAGTGGCTCAGATGAGACCAATGCTTCTCTGAGCTGGGGAAATTTGTCACTGCGTGACACGACAGTGAGTTGACACCAGAGACAGAAATCAGGTAAAAATTCACAGAGGCAAAGCAATTGGTAAGTAATTGTCTCTCTCAATCCCTACTTTTTTTTTTTTTTTTCTTAAAACAAAGTACAATAAACAGACAAACAAACAAAATCTTCCCCATCCCACAACATAAAAAATATATTTTTTAAAGTTGTTACTAAAGTATATTTGTTCTTTTAAAATGTAGATTTAAAAAACAGAATACTTTCCCCAACAGGATTATTTTACAACTCAGTTTCCTGGCATAATATTTTCGCTGCTTTTTATCCTAATTGCGTCTGCACAGAAGTCAATAAATATATAAATGATACTTATTTTGTATTCTAAATCATAAAAAAGCAATAGTTTAATGACAGAAATATTGCCCTATGTGGTAATGAAAACTCTGAGATTTGATAATAAAGCATGCACGCAAGTTACAGTGAAATACATGCACAAAACCTTACCTAATTATGTTTACTGTCTGATTTTTAAGGTGTAAAATCACTGTACTGTTAAAGACCCAGTTTATGCTTATTGTGTATTCCAAACTCCCACTAAAACTCTCAATAAAGGGGAAAGTGGATTAAGAAATAAACACAGGACCCAATGGACTTTTGCATTGGCTCTTTGGTGAGTTTTAGAATAATACTGAGCACACCAGTATTATATATCATGGAAGTTTAATAAAGTAAACAGAGATTTCATTTCTGTAAAATTGAAGGGTTGCTGCAGAAAAACACATTTTACCTAGTCTGAAAACATTACAGCATTTTTTTCTTCAGAAGTATATGAAATTTTTGCAAGTATACTATGTAAATGTCTCCTGTTCCAGCATGATGGAATGATTTATATCATTCACCTCATTCTGGTGACTGTAGGAGAAGGATTTGCTATCCTATGTTATGATTTTCACCCAGGCTAATGAGGAAAAGAAAATAAGACAAAATTATCTGAGCAATAGAAAAAAAAGTGTTTCTCATTTTGTTATGGGTATATTTATATCATGCCCTTGTGTTGTATGCATACAGCAACATACATTAGGGTTGCTCATAGGAGTCTTACACCATCAGAAAAGTTCTGCATGGCAGAGCATAGGTATGACAAAGAGCAGAATAGCAGGGTAAAATTTAACATCTTCTGAGTTAGCTTTGGAAACTTCCAGGAGCAAACTAGTGAAAGGGACTTGCATGATGAGAGAGAAGGAGAAAGTAAAATGCGTTTCAGTGTCAAAGGCTAAATTGTAAAGCAAGTTTTTATTATAAACCAGAGGTTTAGATACGGAGAAAATCTTCAGGATAATACAGCGTGGTACAAATAGAGCAGATGGGAGGAGGGCAAGATGAGAGGTGTTGAATGAGCATGGAGGAGAGTGTACAAAAGAGGTCAGAGAGTCTACTGGGGGTCCTTAAGAGAAGGAGGAATAGTTTTAATTTGATTTTAAAATACCACAAAAGCTAAGGAAAGTGACTGATAAGGTGCAGCTTCCAGATTAGCAAATACACCCCACTTGACATGCAGTGTACTTACTGGGAAGGTTTTAAGAGAGGATGAGCAACAGCCAAGATGAAAAGGACTTTAAGTCTGAAAGTTTTTAAGGAGACAGTTAAAGCAGACACTGGAAATGCAAGGATGAATTGCATTAAGGTTTCAAGGATGGGGATAGGCTTCATTACCGTAAAAATGATATGAAGGAAAAACATTTGTTAACTATGAAAACCTCGTAAGCTTTTCCTAATAATTGGGCCCTAGGAACAAAGTCAAGGTCTGAGATTCAGAGCCTTACCAAGATGTTCAGCAGAAAAAAATAACAGTACCCTGAGTCTGACTTACCTGGCTGAGATGCACAAAGAAGAGCAAAGCTCTGTGGGGAGGAGAAACAACAGAGTAGAATCGTAGAATCACAGAAAGGTTAGAAAAGACCTCCAAGATCATCTGTCTAACCATCCCCCTACCACCAATGTCACCCATTAAACCATGTCCCTAAACACCAGGTCCAACCTTTCCTTGAACACCCCCAGGGGTGGTGACTCCACCACCTCCCTGGGCCACCCTTTCCAATGCCTGACAGCTTTTTCTGAGAATAAATTATTACAAGATAAAATTAATACATTTTTATTTCTGTAAGTTCTAGGCACTCAAAATAAGCAATCTAGACACTCTGGGCCTCGATTTAGATAGGTAGATCCCATATGCAGAGCAAGGAGAAAATGTTTTTTAAATTGAAGCAAGCGGATTGTGGAGTCACTAAGAGTTAGAGGACTGCAGAGCTGCATAAAACTATCCTAACAGGGAAGTTGTGCAGATGATCTGGGAGCCCAGCCTTCAAGACATTTTCATTTGAGTGCACCCTCAGCGAGTTTGCAGGTGACACCAAGCTGAGTGGTGCAGTTGATGCAACAGAAGGAAGGGATGCCATCCAGAGGGACCTGGGCAGGCTGGAGAAGTGGGCCCACATGAACTGCATGAGGTTCAACAAGTCCAAGTGCAAGGTGTTGCACCTGGGTCAGGGCAATCCCAGACATGAGCACAGACTGGGAGAAGAACTGATTGAGAGGAGCTCTGCAGAGGACTTGGGGCTTCTGGTGGACAAAAAGCTTGACATGAGCCAGCAGTGTGTGCTTGCAGCCCAGAAGGGCAACTGCATCCTGGGCTGCATCAACAGAAGAGTGGCCAGCAGGGGAGGGAGGTGATTGTCCCCCTCCGTTCTGCCCTCATGAGGCCCCACCTGGAGTGCTGCATCCAGGTCTGGGGCCCCCAGCACAAGAAGGATGTGGGGCTGTTGGAGCGGGTCCAGAGGAGGGCCACAAAGATGATCAATGGGCTGGAGCACCTCGGCTATGAATAAAGGTTGAGAGAGCTAGAGATGTTCAGGCTGGAGAAGAGAAGGCTCTGGAGGCACCTCACTGGGGCCTGTTATGGCCTGTTATGTTAAAGGAGTATTGTAAAAAAAAAAAAAAGAAAAAAAAAAAAGGAGAAAGATTCTTTACTCAGGTAGATAATGATAGGACAAGGAGGAATGGTCTTAAACTAAAAGAGGATAGATTTAGACTAGACATTAGGAGGAAATTCTTCATTGTAAGTGTGGTGAGGCACTGGAGCAGGTTGCCCAGAGAGGCTGTGAATGCCCCATCCCTGGAGGTGTTCAGGGCCAGGCTGGATGAGGCCTTGGCCAACCTGACCTAGTGGGTGGCATCCCTGCCTATGGCAGGGTGGTTGGAGTTAGGTCATCTTTAAGGTCCCTTCCAACCCAAGCCATTCTATGATTCTATGTTTCATTGCTTTAGGACTCACAGCTTGAACACTATCTTAAACCAGCATTAACATTTTTTTAAAGATCTGAGAAGGTGCCCTTCTCGTGTGTGATGGCTGTTCTGCACTAGAGCTTGCAAGAAGCCAGACAAACTTGCCATACTAGAGAACTTCTGTCTTGACTGAATGTGGCTTTTGATGGTTCTTTTTGCTTCTCTTTGAGTTTCATGCAGAATAGCTGGGACAGAGCAGAAATCTAGGTTTTCCCACAAGATTTTTAATTTGCCCAATCCATTTTACCACCACTCTCTAGTGTGCTAATTGCTAACAGTTTCTGCA
This sequence comes from Netta rufina, assembly GCF_964035555.1. Taxonomy (NCBI): domain Eukaryota; kingdom Metazoa; phylum Chordata; class Aves; order Anseriformes; family Anatidae; genus Netta; species Netta rufina. The sequence continues at coordinate 87,349,827 of NC_140125.1, read as the reverse complement.
GCCTCAGCAGCACTAGTAATTTGTATTATCTTTTGCCTTGCATGTTAAAGAGGGTATTTTCTGCACGTGTGTGGAGTAGGTGCTAATGAAAAAGGCACAGAGCTATCACAGCTGTTTCTTCATTCACCAACATCTGAGATGATATGACAAAAGGATCTAGGAATTAGATAGCTATTTAGGAAAAATTTGAAGATGACTGGAGTAAAATGAAACATCTGCTGTATGTAGAAGCCAATAGCATTATACCAGAAGTAAAATCAGCTCCCTTTAAGCCAGATGTCTCTAAATTAGGAAGAGATCAATAAAGGACTTAAATATTGATGTGCTATATTGAGCTACTTTAACTCCGTAATTTGAATTTTGTTCTTGACAAAGGAATCCAAAACACAGTTAGGTACACAGTCATAATAATCATTGTGTGAGAACTGTCTGGCATGTCAGGGTGATATCCAAACAGCTAAAGCACTGAGCAAGGTTTTGTGTAAAACTGGCTTTCCGGAAGGGTTGAGAAGAGGGATGTGTTATAAAGTCTTGCCTTCTAGTGCTTTTACAGGTAGATAGCAAAAGAGTGGAGTTTTCAGAACTGTGAACATTGTGTTGTAGGCACAGCTTTTTTATTTTCATTTTGTGTATGGATTGGATACATACATTGGATACATATTGGATTTTGTGCTTAGGCAACATGCCAACAGATTTTGCAATACACAATTAAAATCTTCTTGAAAGTGAAATCTGGAGATAACAGGTGTTTCTTTTTTCCTTTAAGAAAAAAATAAAAGGTGTATCATAGAAGATTAAGTCAAAATGGCAGGTACAAATTGGTGGTAACAAGGTAATTTATGAGATGTTAATTGGCATATGGTGTATTTAAAAAAAAAAAAAAAAAAAAAGAGAGAGAGAGAGAGAAAGAATAGAAAGAATACCAGCTGTGAATGTTAATTTTGATAGCATACATGCAACACCTCATCATGTCACCATGATCTTGTACCAGCTACAGCTGGTTAACTCTAAAAGAGCACCTGCACTATGCAGCTCCAACGAGTCTGGGCAAATGAAAAACAGTCCATGCTGCCTGCACTGATTTTAAGTTCTCATCAGCTATTCACATTAGCAGAGATGAGTTGATAGAAAAAAAAAATATTATATTCTTTTTACAAGACCTTTTCTCTAACAAATTGGATGAACTAACAGGCAAGTCAATATTTATATGGCAGGAGTGGACACTAGTAAAAAGACTAATTTACTTGATGAAATCAGAATGATCATGTTGTGTCTACTGGTATAAGTGTTGCATAGTGCTAATTAAAAACGCACGTGCTTCAGGTTTTTGGGACATAAATCTTTGTTTTTGAAATAGGTTGGTCGCTTCCTTGATTAAAGTGATCAAACACCGCCTTTAGTCTGTCTTTGACAGTTTAATCGATAACACATGAATCAGCATTTTTGGGCAACACATTGTAATGAAGCTAGAATAATATCAGCAGTTCATTATCCTTAAAAGTCTTTTTAAAGAGGAATTAAAGAATATGTAATAAAAAAGAGACACATTGTTAGAAGTGGGAACTTCTGGGAAGCAGAGCTATACATTGCTTTTTACCTTGAATCTCATGTTTCCAATAAGCTAACATATGTATTATCAAGAGGGAAAAGATGATAAAATATCAGCAAGATTTTTTTATTATTATTTTTTTATTTTTTTATTTTTTTAATATTGAATGACAGCCTCTGTTATAGATATACACAAAAGTATTAGAAGTGCTTTCTCATCATTAGGGTTTTCAACTAAAGTGAGCCAGTAAAAAAGAATATGGCTTATTAAAATCTGTACATTAGAAAATGGTGTACATTTTATATGCACATGTGCACTGTCTGCTTATATTGTTGCAGAGATTAGTACACCATATTCTAGGGCTTGTTATCCATGGACCAGATGGCACTATGACTTGTACCAGGTGAGGAGCCAATTCAGTATCCTTTTAAATGAAGCAATCAATGTAATATTGAAATGCCTCGTTTGGAAGTGTTTGTCCTCAAAATTCAACAAAAGAGCTATGGCACCGAGTGCAGATAGTTCTGATTGTCTGTTTGTATTGAAAAAGGTGAGTGTATGTTGTGTAGCAGCAGATATACCCCACTTCCTGCTTGTGCAGGTATTATCAGGGCTGCTAAAACTTCCTTGCACACAGAGTTTATATAGATTATAAAGGCTACTGTGGACTAAAAATCAACTAACAGGACTTGAAAAACATGAGCCTTATACAAATATTTAATGTTCCAACATGAAGAGGAATGAAGCAATGATGAGGGAGATGTAAGGATTATTGGCTTTACACATGGCAGAGAGCATCCAAGGACAGTCTAGTTCAAACAAGCCATATGAAGAACTGGCACTGAGACATGTTGTCTTTCCCTTTTCCTTCCCTCATTCTCTCTCCCCCCCCCCCCCCCCCCCCCCCCCGGTAAGCTTTATTGGTCTATTTATTGTTTTAATTAATAAAATAATTAGAAATTGACTGTCAATTGGTCATTCTGATTCTGATTTTTACTATCAAAGAATGTACAGGTAAGATGCTTGATTCTTATCTTCACCAAAAGTGACAATCAGACTCTTTCACTTAGCCCCTTATAACCAGTTGACATGGACTTATTTTAAAACATGTTACTGTTAATTCGTCATATGCAAGAGGGAATAAATGGCAATATAGAGGTGATTTCATATTGAAAGATTACAATGAAAGTATCATACAGAGGATGTCTTTTCTAGCTGTATCTAAAAAGGGAGATTGTTTATGTCTGTCACCAGACAGTGATTAGTGCATCACCTTTAAAGTTATTCATCAAGAAGCTCTACATAAATAATAATTCATAATTCATCTAATTGAAACTTGCATTGTAGACATGCTCAGGGTCTGGAGCAGAAGTAGTATTGATATATGGGTTTCTTGACCTGAAGACCTGAGATGAGGTTCAGAAGATCTGGCAGGGACCCAGGGAAATGCACTAAAGGAGGCTGAGGCTTGGAGGGGTGTATCCATAAAGTAGTGGTGAATTAAAATACAACTTAAAAGGGACATTGTACGACAAACTATATACAAGAAAGAACTGCAGGACTGCAGTCTGCATGTAGATTATGAAGGCTATAGTATCTTCTTAGAAACTCCCTGTTTGTGTTTTGTTTTTTGTTTGTTTGTTGTAGTGTTTTTTTTCCTTTTCACCCTCTTACTTTCTAATATATTTAATATGCTAGATAGTCATCTTACTGTATCCTTCATAAGGGCTAGAGGAATTGCAATGTGCCAAATGCAGTAGTACATTCATAAGAAGATGTAATTTTAAAAGGACTCCCCATGAGTCATCTGATTCTGCTGGGGCAAGTTCAGCAGATACCTTGTGATAAGAATTTCTCTAACTTGTTTGATCTCAAACTCAGTTTGAGGTTAGACATGGGATGGACTTCTTGGCTAAATGGAAACTGCATGATATTTCCTGAAAATTCATTAGATTGCTTTGGGGTGCATAACTAGTTGATCTTGTAGCAGAGCTACTGCTATAGAGGCAAAGTTGCATTAAATGGCCAATGTGATTTGCACATTGCAGTAGAACTGCAGCAGTTCAGTATTCCTACTGCTCAAAATGGTTTACAGTTTTGTTTCAGACTTTGGTTTCTGATCTAAGATCACATTGCCTTTAGCAGCCAGTTTTGCGTTGGCACAAGTGGACTCATCCATGTTCTGTTAAAAACAAGTAAGCAAAAATCTGGAAATGCTCAACGTTTTTAACAGGAAGCAAGAAACTAGGCGAGAATTAATGTGATTTCTGCAAAATAGAACAAAACAATCATTCCTTCTAACTTCTGATGCAAATTTAACCTCAAGCTTTAAGACATCTATTTTGAATACCATTTAAAACATTTGCTTTAAAATTAACACTGTAAACATCTTAATGGTCTCATCTAGACACAAAAGTGGCACAGGTTCAAATACAAAATTTCTTAGCAGGGTGCATTCTTGTAAACAAATGAGTGTGTAAAGTTTTAGGATTTATTTGGAAACATTTTAAGAAATAAGTGCTTTCTTATTCTCACCTAACAATTTTTGTATTTTACATGTTATAACAAACACACCAATAATTTTTATATATGTGTGCATAGTATCTTTTTCATGGACTAATTTATTTAATTTGTATGTGATTCAGACGGTGTGAAAGAACAGCTTTTAAATGGTAATTTTGGGATAAATTAATATGCTTAATAGCAAAAGAGCATAAAAAAGAATGTGTTATCACTGTCCATTGAGAATTGTTAACGTTTTTGTATGGACCATGTTACTAGCTTTGTTTCTAAATTACAGTCCACTGACAACTGAAACCATCCTTTGCTTCCACTGTTACAGCCTAATCAAATAGCACTAATCTTGTCAGCACTCTGCAGAGGGAAATATCATCCAGAGCAAGCTGGGAGGGAGATGAGGCAGGAGGAAACCACAGAGCTCAGGGAAATGAGTTCTGTAATAATGGCTGCTGAAGCTGCTGTCCCATTAGAGTACCATTTTATATAATATTTCCAGAATTGTCCCTTTACCAAGAGGGATCGAGCACAATTTGTTGTCTGTGTGCTAATTCTGGGGATGGTATGCAGCTAAGCATCCACTGGATTCTGGGCATGAAGTTGAATGTATAAAATCATCAGTGCTCACCAGGGTTTAAATTACAGTGGAAAAGACCAGCAGCCTGTCTCTCCCTGTGGATAGTTTTCAGTCAAGGCTCAGTCTGAAGAATAATATGACCCTCAAAGGCTCTCTGGTGTGTGGAATAGCTTGCTCCTAAATGTCATCCCTCACCAGCCAGGGCCAGCAGGCTTAGAAAAGGGCACTCTGAGCCCATGGCTTGTCATCCTGCCCAGGCCTTTTTGAAAATAAGGAGGAGGAATATGCAAGTTTAAAAAGTGCCTTCTCCTTGATGAACATCTCATCTTCTGCATCATAAATTGTACCCATGAGAAATGTCCTCTCCACGTTTCCTTCCGATGCAGTTCAGTGTACCTGCGGTGGTGCTGCCCTACTCCTGGCTTGATCAATATGCAGGGTAAGACCTCATGGGCCTCTCAGCTGCTGTCCCTACTCCCTCTCATAAAGGTAATTTCCCTAGCCACTGCATCTCTCTAAGTGAGATTTCTTGTCTTCCAGCACAAATTCTTTGTCTTCAGGGAACATTTTTTTTTTCTCTTGCTTGACAAACTTGTACAACAGGCAGTCTGTAGTCAGGGGAACATGCCTGCTGCTGGACAGCAGCGAAGGCCAAAACTTTGGCTTCCAAAAAAAGCACCGATGAAGGGCAACATGTCTTTTGTGTTTTACAGATATTCTCACTTGTTATTTTTTCCCATTAACTACAAAGGATGGAAATGCTGACATAGCCTTACATAACTACTAATTTAAATGTGTAGGTAAAATGGGTTCTACCTGAAATGTTTGCCTAAGGGATTTATGCCTGTGTGGATGGGAACACAGGTTTCTCTTCACCTGTCAGGAGATCTGTGGCACAGAACAATGGCCTTGTGATGAACGAACAGTCACTTCTGTTGAAAATTTTATATAGCAAGATTCACTGATAGTATATAAGAATTTTAAGTCTTGGGGAAAAAAAAATAAATTCTGTAGCAGACTTATTTTTGCTGAAATAATGTGCACTCATGAGCTCTTAATGTGCTAAGAAAAATTGACGTGTTTGTATCTGACAATAGATTTTAAAAAGAGACGAAGAGACAATAATAAGTGGAAAATAACATGTGTTTACTTGTGAAAGGTATAAGAAAGTCAATATTGGTCATGCTGCCAAACCAACTTCTTGAAGTATTGAAGGCTGCCAGAGCTCTCATGTCGGAACAATAGTAGACTACTCAAATGTTTTTCTCAGACGTTGAAGGGAAATCAAAAACATTCCTTCTGCAGACAGCTTTTTGGTTCTATGTCACTAAAAACTTCATTCTAATACTTCATCTTCAAAAGTGCACTTTCCTCTCTACTTCCACTGCCAGCTCTTGCTCTCTTGCTCTCCAGCTTGCTTTTTTGTCGATACTGTCGCCGTAGTTCTTCCCTCTGCCCTGGGGGAGTTTGCGGGAGGAAAAAAAAAAAAAAAAAAAAAAGGCTTGCAGAGGAGAAAGAGGAAAGAAAGAAACAGTTATGAGAAAACATGAGAGAGATGAGCAAATGAGTGAAAGAACAAGCAAAAAGCAGAGAGACAAGTTTTGGGGAAAGAAACTGGAGAGGTGAACTACTTAGTGTTAACAAGAGGAAAGTTTCAACCCAGCTTTGAATGCTTCCAGGAATGGGGCATCCACAGCTTCTATGGGTAACCTGTTCCAGTGCCTCATCACACTCATTGTGAAGAATTTCTTCCTAATATCTAAATGAACCTACCTTTTTTTTTTTTTTTTTTACCTTAAAACCTTTACACCTCGTCCTGTCACTACACCCCCTGACAAAGAGGCCCTCCCCAGCTTTCCTGTAGGCCCCGTTTAGGTACTGGGAGGCTGCTGTAAGGTCTCCCCAGAACCTTATCTTCTCCAGGCTGACTAACCCCAACCCCTGCAGCCCATCAACCCCAACTCTCTCAGCTTTTGGTACACAGGAATAAGACATTCAGTAGGCTATTTCTCTTGCTCCACATCTAGAGAGTGTGTATGTATGAGCAGAGATTCCTGAACAATTTGATCAAGCCTCTAATCTACCAGTTTCTTAGCAATAGCTGTATGAGAGAGAAATACCTTTAAAGGGTGCAGGAACTACATAATGTGACTGTAAAAAGTGACTCAGACTTAAACCCTTGCATTTTGTTATTCATCTGTACCTAGAAAAGATCAGCAACTAGTCATCACTGGTGTAAATAATGTCAGCAATGCCTGTTCGGGTAACAGAGCACACATGCAATTGCTTCCTTCACAGCCAGCCAACACTCCAAAGTCGATGCAGGACCCTGCTTTATACCAGTGCAAGTCTGTGCAGTCAATTTCCTTTTCAGAAGTCCTTCACACTCACAGCTGCCATCTCCTTTCCAGGCACGTTGTCCTGAGCTCTGGCCTTGAAGCGTTAACCTCACGTGGTGCAGCACAATTGAGCACATCTGTTAATACCTCCATGCCAGAGGAGAATGACTAAGTGGTGCGGGAAGGGAAGGTGTTCAGCTCAAGGTTGTCTAATCCTGCCATTATGTAAAGTTTCATTGCAAAATGATATTTTGACTCACGTAAAACTATTCAGATCAACAAAAAGCCAGCAGTCTACTCAAAAGAAATACTGAAGTAGATCAAATGCAGCCTACTTCAGCTCTTCTCTGCAGTCTCTGAGAGCTGAAATGTGAATCTTAGACTGCAAATACATTCAGAGAAAATCAGTACAGCACTAAAATAGTTCTTCCCAAATGTTTTTGAGTAACCAATGTTAATGAACTAGCAGGGAGGCTGCATACCTGTAAAATGTCAGGGATGGTTAAACACTCAGGAAATTCCTTTCTAGTATATTGCAACCGAAGGATGAGTGTTAAAGCAGCACGATTAATCTAATAAGTGATACTGTAACCACACCAAGTTTATCTCTGCATAAAAGTTCCAAAATTGCTTTGATTTTTTAACTAAAACTGCAGAAATTCATAGTGGCAGTGTTTTTCACCTTCCCATTGCAGCTGTTTGAGGAAGAGCTGCTTTAAGGAGACAATCTGTAGCCTTGAACAAACCATAGCACAGTGTTCTTGTGGCTTCTGTCATGCTTTAAACCCTGCTTATACAGCTAGTTAACGTTGAGCACATAAAAAGTCCTCTTTCCTTGAAGTGGTTGCTAATTAAGAGAGGGGGGCCTAAATCATCCTGTCTCTATATAGTGCTTTTGAGCTTGACACTCTTTATCTTTCTAATTAGGAGTGAATATTTCAATGAAGTATTGATATTCTGGGTGTACTTATTAACTCATAGGGGGCAAAGGGTTAAAAGCATCAGATTGACTGCTCTGGTGTGCTGAGGAGCTGAAGTACACATTGTTGGTGGTGCTCAAAAAACAAAATAAGAGATGGGCACTGACTATTAGTAAATACTATTAAAAACTAGCAAAATATTTTATTGAAGTTGTCAGTAATCGGAAACAAGGTAAATCATTCACTGTCTTCTATCTGAGTGTCTTGGTTATTATATTAATACAGCATAAAAATAAGTTGTTAGAGGAAAGCTTTTCCCTGCACATCCTGAGACTCGTGTTCATGACAACACATGCACACACACACAGAGGACAGGGCATAGTAATTCTTTCTGTATGGCGTCTTTCTGAATACTTCAAAATTATTACAGAATCAAAGAATGGTTGTGGTTGGCAGGGCCCTCTGTAGGCCCTCTGCTCTAACTCCTGCTCAAGCAGGGACACACAGAGAAGGCTGCCCAGGACCATGCCCAGGTGGCTTTTGAAGATCACCAAGGAGGGAGGCTCCACAACCCATCAGTCCTGTCATCTTTGTTCATTCTCTCACTCACCAATGTAATTCCTCCTCTCATGCTCAGTCTAACAGTAGGACTTTTTGTGCAACTTGGCCGTAAACAGGTTTTGAAATGTCAAAAGCTGAATGTGTCCAAGGCATTTTTAATGACAAAGATAGAAACTATTTGCAATTCTTCATTAAGGCCTTTACTACTGCCCACAGAAGCAGTGGATGAAACCACAGTTATGATAAATGTGCTTCTTGATTGCTTTCAGAAATACTGGAACTTGAAGCAGTATCCCCGTAAACCAGAGAATTGTTTAGGTGATGACATTAAAGTTCCTTTTTTTTTCTTTTTTTTCACTTCTATATTCCACATTCAACCTCTTGACTGATACGCTCAGAATATTCTGGTTTGTTTGTGGCCTTTTTTTATTCTTCTTGGGATGGTTTCAATTTCTGCATGCTATACCTAAGGAGAAATTTATCCTTTCAGCTAGTTTGGGCATCTCTGGAATCACACAAACGAAATCTAGAATGGGCCTGGGGGTGAGAGTGGAGTTATCCAGTCTATTCCACAGCCCAAAGGAGGCCCTTTCTTATTCCTGATCTTAAAAGGGGGACAGCACCAACTAATGACATTATCTGCTCCAATGTTTTGGTCTCCTTAGCAATTTAAAGTTCATCCTAATACTTAACTCCAACTGTTATTGCTACCCATTAAGCCAGTACTTCTTGTCTGGCCATCATAGACAGAAGAATCAAATTGTTCTTTTGTACTTTGCATAACCTTCAAAAACTGCCCCACCTTGGTATTCTTGCAGTAATACATCCTTCAGACCTTCCCATGTATTTTCTTTACCAGTTGTATATTCAAGCAGGTGATTTTTTCACCTAAATAGATTATTGCTATGGAATTTTATCATTTTTTTCCAGCTCCCCCCCACCCTTTTTTTATCAGTTGGCCAATATCACTCATGGGTTTTGTTTGTTTGTTTGTGTGTTACCTCCTTCCAAATATCAGAACTTTTGGATATTATCCTCTGTTTCTCTGTAGACCTCACAGGAATTTATAGTGAGAAATTAGAAACCAGGAACAGATCTAAGTGGAAAAAGATGAAGAGGATGACAAGACAAGCTCTCTTACATATTAATGTATTGAAGCGACTGCTTGTCTGCAGTTCTCTTGTAAAACTGTGCAGCAACAGAACAGAAATCCAGAAAAAGATTGGAACAGTCTGTAGTACATATTATGTACTGTAATAATTGTACAATAATTGATCTGGCTTAATTACTTCTTAGAATTAAATTTTTTAAACAGCCGCAGCTGGGCTGTTCTTGTGGGGAAGGAATTGTGATGGTTGGGTGGATATTACTTGGTTGATCCTGCAAGGCCCTTTCATTACCTGAGCAACAGTTCCAGATATCCTGTGTGAGCGTTGCAAAAAGTACAAGACTGGGACGGGGACCTTTGCCTTTACATTTCCTTGCAAAATTATCTTTATCCTGACCCATGGGTCCCCATCCAATATGTGGCTAGATTCCTTGTCTCTTTTCTTTCCCTTGACCAGCCTCTGTGTCTGCTCTTATGAAGTTCAGTTTCTGTGTCCTTTCTTGAAGTCATTGCAGTGATGCTAGGTATCACTGTCTTGCTCATAATAAAATGCCTTTCAATAATAGGTGCTCTCCTGGTTTAAAAGACTCATCTCTACATTCCTCAAAAGCCTTTTCAGATTTCACTAGGTTAATAAAGGATAAAACTGTTTTCAGTGAGCTTTGTGTACACTGTTCAGTGAAGTGCTGCATTGCTTGCTCATCTCCTTAAAGAGAGAATTTCTATTGATTTTAAACATATAAAGCTGTGGGTAACCCTGAGATAAATTAACAGATGACACAGTATTAAAGCATTTAATCAACCTCCAAAGCTATTTAGGGTGCTATGTTATAAAGTGATTTCTGTTATTCTGTAGCAAGTCTTATAAGAAGAAGGAAAAAAATAATGAATGCCATTTGCATGTGACATCAAAATGCCAGGGGGAACAAGGTGTTTCAATCTTTTCAATTTGTGACTTGATCGTTCAATACCCACAATATTTATTGCACCCATGTTTGACAGTCTGGACCCAGGTCAGATTTATAGGTTGGCATTCCCCTCAGAGAGCAGAAGACTGACATCTGTTAATCCTGGGTCAACTTTTCTCAATGATATGTTTGTCCTTTCACAAGACTGACTTGATTGTTGATTTGACTTGGACTTCTCTTCCATCAAGCTCATTGTCTTCTCTGTTATTCTTTCCACAACAGCTGAATTCCTTTTCTGTTTTGAGAAAGTGTTTAAGAACTGATTTTTTTTAGGCTGTGCTGACTTCATTCTGCTTCAGAGAAGGAGGGAACCTGGATGATCAGGCAAATGAATTAGCTTGTGTTACTGGGTAATGATCTTTGGCTAACTCAGAACAGAATGTGAGGTTGTTCTTCAGTGCACTGAAGCTGTTCCTTCAGCCCCCATGCCTGAGGGGCGGTTGTGTGCATCAGCCTGATCTGCTGAGCCAGCCTTTTCTCAAGTTTGTCCTCAGAAAGACTGTATTTTCTGGCAGAAGTTTTGCTGGCATGTGCACAGGAATGGGGAGGTGTTTTCTTGACCTGAAAGACTTCAGTGTACCTTGAAAGCCACATCTATAAGGAGAGAATTTCCCCTCAGCTAACAACAGATGCAGTCCTCTATAGCCCTTCCACATTCTGCCTGGGAAATTGAACTCTCTGTGTGTAATGAGGAAATGAGATGTTTTACTTATTAGCTTCCAAGTTATCACCTCTGTGAATGTTAAATTAGTCCACAAATTCCTTCTTTGTATTTTAAATAGGGAAAAACAAACAAACAAACAAGAAGAAAAAAATAAAAATAAAACTGATGTCAGACCTGTAGTTCTCTATGTTCTCCTTACAGTCCTTCCTGTAGGATGGGCATCATGAAGTTGTGGATGCCCCATCATGGAAGTATTCAAGGCCAGGTTGAATGGGGCTTTGAGCAACCTGATCTCATTGAAGTTGTTTGCCTATGGCAGGGGAGTTGAAATTACATGATCTTTAAGGTCCCTTCCAACCCAAACCATTCTGCAGTTCTATGATTTGCTAGTCTCCAGTCAACTGAGTGTAGTGGGTTTACGTGGCAAGGTTTTGGTAGCAGGGAGCCATAGGGGTGGTTTCTGTGAGAAAGATCTAGAAGCTGCCCCATGTTTGGGAAGGGCCCCATTGTTTTCCAGATCCGAGCCAATAAGCGATGTTGTTTTTCGCCTCTGTGAGAGCATATTTAAGACAGGGAAAAAACGCTGCGCCACACAGCAGCCGGGAGAGTGAGAGGAGTGAGGAACAGCCTTGCGCCAAGGTCAGTGTAGAAGGAGGGGGAGAGGTGCTCCAGGCGCCGGAGCAGAAGTCCCCTGCGGCCTGTGGTGAGGACCATGGTGAAGCAGGATGTCCCCCTGCAGCCCATGGAGTACCACGGTGGAGCAGGGTTCCACGCTGCAGCCCGTGGAGGAGACCACGGTGGAGCAGGTGGCCCTGCACCGATGGAGGCTGCCGCCTGTGGAAGACCCCTGCCGGAGCAGATTCTGGGCCGGACCTGTAGCCCGTGGAGAGGAGCCCACGCAGGAGCAGGTGATCTGGCAGGAGCTGCTGCCCGTAGGGGAGCCAGGTTGGAGCAGTTTTCTCCTGAGGGATGGACCCCGTGGTACGGACCCATATCTGGAGCAGTTCTGGAAGAGCTGCTGCCTGTGGGAAGCCCACGCCGGATCAGTTCATCAAGGACTGCATCCCGTGGGTGGGACCCCACAGCACAGGGGACGAGAGTGACCGAGAAGGAGCGGCAGAGAAGAAGTGCTGTAGACTGACCATAACCCCCATTCCCCGTTCCCCTGTGCCGCTCGGGGGGAGGAGGTGGAAGAGGGTGGATGGGGGGAAGGTGCTTTTGTTTTTTTTCCTTTGTTTTCTCACTTCTCTCGCTTGTTAGTTGTAGGCAATAAATCTTACTATCTCCTTATGCCGAGTCTGTTTTGCCCGTTACAATAATTATTGCGTGATTTTCTCGTCCTTATCTCAATCCTTTTCACATATTTTCTCCCCATTCCTCTTTGAGGAGGGGGAGTGAGAGAGCGGCTGTGGTGGAGCTCGGCTGCCCACTCGAGCGGAACCACGACACTGAGACCCCAGAAGAGTATGGTTAGGACAATTTTCCCACTTGACATATGAACTCAGTTCTGGATGGATAGAAGTAGATCACTTGTTTCTAAATTGGTAACTCCTAACTGATACTTGGCCTTGTATATTCCTGCTCTCTGTTTATTTTTTACCACTACATGTTCCTTGTCCAGTGTGAAGTCTTAGTAATTTCCTTTTGATGATGATGGGGCTAATGTCCAGACTGTTCAGAGCTCTGGTGCACAGCATAACCAAAGAGTTGTGGGAACAGAGATGAACCTGTCTATGAATGTCTTTCATGTCTGTTAAAAATGGAGGTATCAGACCTTGCAGAGTCCCTTTCTCAAAGGATGTCAGACAGATGTTACAGAGGGGAATTAAGCTGGGAGGTCCCTTTCATCTACAGCAGAAAAAAAGTTGACTGAAGAAGTCAGTAAGATTTATTTATTTGTTTGTTTGTTCTATGAGAAAAAAAATACATGTCAGCAGTGGGAAAGGAAGAAAGTTTTAAAGTCCATCCACATTCTCATGAAGGTTTTCTGTCTTTCCTAATGTCCCATCATCAGTAGTATCCATGCTGTTTTTTCCTGTCTCCTGAAGATCCTCAGCAGAGTTGCCAGTGAGAGTTTTTGAATGGCAGCCTTGAGTCTTCCTGCTTAGAGCATTTCTTTGTGGGTGTGTTTTGAAATGTTTCTGTTAGAGCTGCAGCTGATAGAAAATTCTCTATAGCTGAACTATGTTTGCATTCTGGTTACGTTCTCTAAAATTTCATTCTCACAGGACAAGGTAAAAATTACCACTAGAGATTCACAGGACTTTTTAATGTCTGAAAAGCACATCTGCCTCTTGGTTTTGTTGGTTTTCTTGCAAGGACTTGTGTCACCTGTTAATTTGGTAATTTAGGGTATTGTGTCTCTTCAACAGCAGTGCATATCTCTTCAGCTTTCTCCAAATCATTGCCACTAGGAATACTATCTACTTCTTCCTGATGTGTTTCATAGTCACTGACTAATGTCCGGTCTGTAGTGATGCCTCACCTCATTTTCGTTTAAGTTAGCCATGGAGTTACCTTGGGTATAAATGGGCACATGAGAACATCTCAGTGTACTGTGAAGATTCGTGCAGTCCATCTCACAGAATCACAGAATTTCACAGAATCACAGAATTTTCCAGGTTGGAAGAGACCTCAAGGTCATCGAGTCCAACCTCTGACCTAAAATCTACATCTACATCTACATCCCCACCTCCTGCTTCAGTCTGAGGCCCTGGTTAACTCAGCTCAGAACTGAGTGTCTGAACTGTCCCTTGACTGAGCTCTACCAAAAAGACAATTTTGTCTAATTTGGAGAAAAAAAAAAAAAAAAAGAAAAAAGAAAGAAAAAAAAAAAAAGCTAGTTTAACCTGCCTCTATTAATATTCATTTTTTCCTTCCTGTCTTTCTTCTTCAGCACAAGTCTATCAGGCTTCTTTTTTAGCCCTGGTGCACACCACTGTAGGGTTTAGCTGAGCTGAAGGTGGGGACATTTTTTGTTACAAAATGATGTGTTAGCAGCTGCAGGAAGCTGCTGTTCTGATATCAGCCCACAGAGATGTTCCATCTTAGAGCAAGATCTCTGCAAATCTTTGGCTCATCTCCACATCCTTAAAAAAAAAAATAGTGGGGTGGGGGGGGAGGAAGAAGGCAAGGGGATCTCAAATGATATTTTGAGGACACTACTGTAAGCAAATCAAGAAGCTGCCCTGCAGAATCCTTGTCCTCATTCGACCTTCCACAGGGGAAGAAAGTACGGTTCAGGTTGGAAAGTGAGTAGTACTGAATGAAAGGTTAGATAAAAGCTGTAGAGATAAACTAGGTGTGTAAACACTGAGGATACAATTATTGACACAAACTGACACAAATGCACCTCCCAAGAAATTGTCCTTGCCCTGCCTTCCCTGTCCAATATTTCAGACCTTACCCTTGCTAATCATCCATGTCTATCTAATCAGAAACTATCATCATAGTAAAGTCATCTTGCAGCTCACATTAGCTGAAGCACACTATTAATTTCATTGTAGCAAAAAATGAGCAACTACAGTTGTGAGGACATATCTTAGACTACATTTCATTTCATTTTTACTGAGTAAAAACAAAAACTGTTCTGTAATTTGCGCTAGTGACAACAACAGCACAAGCCAGAAGGCAACAAACCCGAACCAACTGCAGAATTACCCTGGGCTGGTTCACTCAGGGGGCTAGAGAATACCTAAATAAAGTTAAAAATAAGCATCTAATTTTATTTTCTGTCTTTCATATTATCTTTTCAAGAGGTTTGCAGATGTTGAAGATGTATCTTTTTGAATTCTGATTTATACCCACCTTTGCTGCTTTTGTAATACACCTAACTTCCCCAACCATGTTGATTACTTTTAACCACAGACCAAACAGCTAAAGCACAGTTCTCGTTTCCTTTTTCTTGGCAGTATTTTATCCTCGTTTTCTTGGATGAAACTAGCTTGATTCAATATAGCAACTGCAGCCAACAGTCTATCTCAGAACAGTCCAGCTTTGCACTGATAATGGAGTTACACAGTTTTTGTTGCACTTACAGCTTTTAAAACCTTTCTATGAGAATGGAATTGACAAAATGTCTCTACATTAAAAAATAAAGCTCCAAAACCCTTTTGCTTGGAAGAGGTAGACTGGACATGATGATAATTAAAGGATTTCCTGGGAATTTAAGAAAAAGGCTGCAAGTCCTGAACAGTATACTGTCACTTTAAACACAGATGACTCAAATTTAGCTAATCAGATCACAAAATATAGGGGGAGAATACTCCCACCTAATATGGGGCACTAAGGCATACTTTTTTGAGGTCTATTTATATTTGCTGTGTAGGAGACTGTTAACATGGTGACAACTAAGAAGTCCACAACTATTCAATAATTTTATTTTTCACCCTGTTATTCATGTATCTCTAGCACAGCAGCACTGACATGCAATATTTGGCATGTTTGCTCTTTGGAAATTACTGTGAAAATCTGAGTTGTAAAAATAATAGGTCCAAGCCTAGCCCAAATGTGAAAGCTGAGAAATGAACTATATACTTTTTTTTTTTTTTTTTTTTTCTGGTTCAGCTTAGTTTCTCTTAGGTAATCCTTGAAAAATAAGTTGCTGGGAGTACATATCACTGCTTTACTGTCATCATGCTGTGAAAGGTTGAAGCTGTAGCTTCCAGTCATTACTCTAGATAAACAAGAGGACTGAGAAATGAATGCTGACTTAATAGCAATCAAATAATACATTAACTTGCATGTCTCTGCTTTATCACCTCATCACCGCTCTAAAGAAGTTAGCCAGAAGGGAATACATGTCTTTCTGAACTGCTAGATATTTTCAAGGTTTGAAGTAAATGCATTCCTTTAAGAAAGGAATGTGAAATGGCTTTTCATTCTTTCGAAGACAAAAAATGGAAACTAATACTTCTTATCAGTGCTCACCAGGTTTATGGTATCAGTAGGGTATGTAGTGTATTTTTCCTACATATAACATAATATCTAATAGTTGAAAGATACAGAAATGATTACATATCACCAAAGGGCGGAGTGCTAGTTCTTTTCTTTGATCCAAGATAAATTAATGGGTACAAAAAAAATATGAATTCAAAACACTTGTACTGCCCTTAAGATGCAGAAAGGCATCATGTAGCTTCCAAGTTAAGGCACCATCCTATTAAATTTCTTATGCTTGTATCTGCTTTCTTAAAAGCAATTCTTTCAAGGAACTTGGCAATCCTGATACGTAGTTAGAAAAGCTCCACATTGCAAATGGGGAAGCTAAAAATTGCCTCTTAATCTTGCATTTCCATTAAAAAAAGTCTTTTTCTGTCCTCCCACACATGGTGCTAGAATAAGTATATTGTGATGCCAATTTTTTATATA
The DNA here is from genome assembly GCF_964035555.1 of Netta rufina. Taxonomy (NCBI): domain Eukaryota; kingdom Metazoa; phylum Chordata; class Aves; order Anseriformes; family Anatidae; genus Netta; species Netta rufina. Next base: position 87,333,254 of record NC_140125.1, on the reverse strand, counting down.
ACAAACCTGTGTCTGGAGTGCTTACCATGGAAAAGGTTGGATTCCATTTGATTTGACTTTTTCAGTCCTGAAGAATTCGCTCCTTCCAGGGAAGTGCCTGCCTGTGAGCAGCACCAGCTCTTGGGTGAGAGTACATCTCCTGTTGTAGATGGACCAATGCTGAAAATAAAATTTGCTCCATGCATGTGAATACATGTAAGAGAGAGAAGAAGAGGCAAGAGAGAAGGTGGCTGGCTGCAGTGCACTGATGTAGGTGTTCAAACAAGAGTAGGAAATTCCCATGACTGTAGTTCCTTGGACCCTCTCTGTATTGTAGCCAGTGACTACTGAGAAGTGATTTAGAAGTCCCTCTCTAAATATTAGGTTACTAAAAAGGCAGGCGCTGCTTAGCCTTGTTGTCTGTGTACATTAAGCATCCTAAGGATGCATCTCTTTGGTTGTGCCTTTGGATTAATTTGTATCATAAATGGGATACGGACAGTGAAACATCTTTACATATTCTGGGGTGGCCATTGTGCTTTCATGCTTCTAGGGCATAGTTATAACACCGGTATTCTTTCTAGATCTTTTATGTCCAACAAGACCTTTCCTAAATATCTGTTCCTCATGATCAAAGTGCATTTAGAAATTGAGGACAATGGTTACTATCTTGCTCTGCAGAGTGCTTTACACAAGTCCACAGGTGTGTATAAAAGCTCGAGTCAACATATGATGCTTTCATCTTGCCACACAGTGACAGTATTCCACTGAACATTTACACATTGGGGTGCCAGGAACAGCAAAAGACATGCAGATTTATGTATTTCTTTAAATGATGCACCTTTGTTCCTGTCAGAGTCACATTGCTGCAAGTTGCATGCAGGAAGGTTCTGCCAGCAGAATGCCTGTCAGAGAGCAAATGCGAAACTTTACACTGCAGTCCTTGTGGAATCTGCATTTTCAATTCACTTTCTATGAGCACTGGCACCTGCACATTAAGCACATCCTTCAGCCTAGCCCTCATCAACAAAACACTTAAGGATTTGGCTAAGTGCTCTCCTCAACTGGGGCCTTCAACTCCAATTCTGAGCTCGCTGCAGTCAGTGTGAGCTCTGACAAGAGCTGAAAGTGGAGCAGCCCCAGCCCTCCAGCTTCAATGAATATGTGAAGGGTCCTTAAAAGTTTCTATTTTACTTTGCTAACCTTGACTGTCAATATCTCCTCCTACTGCAACTCTCTTGAAAGTGCTGCACTTTGCTGTGTCTTATTGTTTCTGCCTCTTGACATATTAAGCGCAGGACTAATGTAATGTTGCTGTGTAGTGTTTTTCTTTATTTTCCCGGGAGAGCAATTCCCATCCAGATGGATGCAGATGCCCTGCAGGTGCCTCAGCAGAGGCCTGTGCAACCCTGCAGTTGCCACGCACTCATATCTGCAGCGAAATCCATTCGGTGCCATTTTGTGTGGCACCTCCGTGCTGCCCCACCCAAGCGGTGAGGAACATGGGCCTCTCTTTCCCCCTCAGCTATTTTGTAAAGTTTTCTACAAGGTTTTGCCCACTGCTATCTCCAGTCACCCCAAATCTTCACAGATGGCACTTTAATACAACCATAGTCTGCTTCTTCTATCTCTGCTAAATAAGAAATAGTTACTTCTAGTGTTATTTTATTATTGAAGGCTGAAAGATCACAGAATCACAGAATTTCTAGGTTGGAAGAGACCTCAAGGTCATCGAGTCCAACCTCCAACCTAACGCTAACAGCCCTCCACTAAACCATATCCCTAAGCTCTACATCTAAACGTCTTTTGAAGACTTCCAGGGATGGTGACTCCACCACTTCCCTGGGCAGCCTGTTCCAATGTCTAACAACCCTTTCAGTGAAGAAGTTCTTCCTAACATCTAACCTAAAACTCCCCTGGCTCAACTTAAGCCCATTCCCCCTCGTCCTGTCACCAGGCACGTGGGAGAACAGGCCAACCCCCACCTCGCTACAGCCTCCCTTGAGGTACCCATAGAGAGCGATAAGGTCACCCCTGAGCCTCCTCTTCTCCAGGCTGAACAAGCCCAGCTCCCTCAGCCGCTCCTCGTAGGACTTGTTCTCCAGGCCCCTCACCAGCTTCGTTGCCCTTCTCTGCACCCGCTCAAGCACCTCCATGTCCTTCTTGTAGCGAGGGGCCCAAAACTGAACACAGTACTCGAGGTGCGGCCTCACCAGAGCTGAGTACAGGGGGACGATCGCCTCCCTCGCCCTGCTGGTCACGCTGTTCCTGATACAAGCCAGGATGCCGTTGGCCTTCTTGGCTACCTGAGCACACTGCTGGCTCATATTCAGCCGACTATCCACCATCACTCCCAGGTCCTTCTCTGCCTGGCAGCTCTCCAACCATTCCTCTCCCAGTCTGTAGCTCTGCTTGGGGTTGTTGCGCCCCAGGTGCAGGACCCGGCACTTGGCCTTGTTGAACTTCATGTAGTTGACCTCAGCCCATCGGTGCAGCCTATCCAGATCCTCCTGCAGAGCTTTCCTACCCTCAAGCAGATCGACACACGCACCTAACTTGGTGTCATCTGCGAACTTACTGAGGGTGCACTCGATGCCCTCGTCCAGATCATCGATGAAGATATTAAAGAGGACCGGCCCCAGCACCGAGCCCTGGGGGATGCCACTAGTGACTGGCCTCCAACTGGACTTGGCTCCATTCACCACGACTCTTTGGGCCCGGCTATCCAGCCAGTTTCTAACCCAACGAAGCGTGTGCCAGTCCAAGCCAAGAGCAGCCAGTTTCTTGAGGAGAATGCTGTGGGAGACGGTGTCAAAAGCCTTGCTGAAGTCAAGGTAGACCACATCCACAGCCTTTCCCTCATCCACCCAGCGCGTCACTCTGTCATAGAAGGAGATCAGGTTCGTCAGGCATGACCTGCCTTTCATAAAGCCATGCTGACTGGGCCTGATCGCCTGCTTCCCCTGCAATTGCTGCATGATGACTCTCAGGAGGATCTGCTCCATGAGCTTTCCTGGCACTGAGGTCAAACTGACAGGCCTGTAGTTTCCCGGGTCTGCCCTCCGGCCCTTCTTGTAGATGGGCGTCACGTTTGCTAGCCGCCAGTCGATTGGAACCTCCCCTGATAGCCAGGACTGTTGATAAATGATGGAAAGTGGCTTGGCCAGCTCCTCTGCCAGTTCCCTCAGTACCCTTGGGTGGATCCCATCCGGCCCCATCGACTTGTGCACATCTAAGTGCCGTAGCAGGTCACCAACCAGTTCTTCATGGATAATGAGGGCCACATCCTGCTCCCCATCGCCTTCCACCATCTCAGGGTACTGAGTATCCAGAGAACATCCGGTATTGCCGCTAAAGACTGAGGCAAAGAAGGCATTGAGCACCTCCGCCTTTTCCTCATCTCTTGTAACTAAGTTTCCCCCCGCATCCAGTAAAGGATGGAGATTCTCCTTAGTCCTCCTTTTTGTGTTGATGTATTTATAGAAACGTTTTTTGTTATCTTTAACGGCAGTAGCCAGATACTCAAGAAATGAGTAAACTCAGGCTGTTCCTAACTATAGCACTCAATCCTCATTCATTTAAATGAGAATTGGACACATGCTTAAAAGTCTTTATTAATTAAGGCTAAAATGAAGTTCCAGCAATTTAGCTAAACTTTTCCTCTGGACCCACAAGCAAGGGATCTTGGGAGAAAATAGAGATGGAGGGTACCATAGCCTGATGTATTAAAGCTGACAGCATTTTCAACTTGTATAGTTCTAAAATCACTTCTTGATTTACTTCTGAAGTGCTAGTGCTTTCAAAAATATGAATTTAAAAGCAATTACTCTTTGAGTTAATCATCTACTGTATTTAATATGTAAGTCAGATCAAGTGCAAATTGCCTTTTAGAAGCTGCCAGATCAAAAAGTTTGTTTTTTCTAGGTCTGGCTTTCCCCCTCAGGTTTAATACCTTTCTACTCACCAAAAGGTGTGCAAATTCTCCTTTTCTAGTTCAAATATGGCAAGAAAGCATCATTTTTTCTCTCTGTGTTTATTGCCATTGAAATGGAATCTGCATAACAGTACTTTCTTTTCCGGGTACAATTAATGATTTACATAATACTTAATAACAGTATATTTAATAACAGTTTAAGAAGATGAAAGTTCATGACCATTATTGAATTAATCTCTCATTTTCAGTTGTGTATCACAACTTAAACGTTCATTTTAACATGCAAGTTGCATCCTCAGCAAAATATTTCAATCAATTTATATTGATGTTCTGATGTTACTCTCATTGTGCATGTCTCTGCTTTTATTCTAATACAGGAGCAGTGTGAGATTAACCAGGATTTAAAGGAAATACAATAGACAATTATGAATTCCACTGCATGCCTGAACCATTTGCAATTATGAGTTATATTGAATTTTGGTGAACTGAATTTCTAATTGAACTTCAGGAAATATTTTGTCTTACTACATTACATAAAAGATAAAAAGTGTTGGGGAAGGTTCAATTTTTTATTAACTATTAGCAAGGCATCCACTTACCTTTCACCCTTTAGTAGAAGTCAGGTACAAGTAGAGATTAGTGCAGTTAATACAAGCAGTAAGCTCTCTGCCTTAGTTAGAAGTAAATAAGAGACATGGATAAGTAGGATATTTTTGGCTTTTCTTAATGAACTTTGTTCTAAGACAGAAAAAGCACTGGGTAAAAAGGTCTCAAAGCCAGCAGGAGTCACCTCTGGAAATCCTCAAAGGATAGATGAAGTGCCATAAATTGACAACATCATTGCTCTTTTTTTTTTGTTTGTTTGTTTGTTTGTTTTTGTTTGTTTCCTTAGGGGTAACAAGGGTGAGAAGATGATGAGCAAGGGAGCAGCATACCACTCAGCTGACTTTAATGTTCAGAAAAAAATTTGGAACAAATAATTCAGCAACCTATTCTTAAGTAACTGGAAAATTACATTGACATGAGTTGCCACCAACACTCTTGTCATGTAACTTGTTCTTGGCAAATGCAAACTAATTCTCTTCATATTGGGAAAATGGCCTTTGTGGATAAAATATGAGCTGTGAATATTTTGTGCCTTGGTTCTTAGTGAGACCTTTCACTATGTTTAACATGATACTCACAGCTTATATCTAAATTATAGTTTAGTTGGAAAAACTCTTGCCTGCAACTAAAATCATGCACAATAAATGCTTTTTAGTATTTTTTTGACAAAAGAGAAACATATATTTATGTAGCTCTACGGGGATTTGTCTTCACTCTAGTCTCATCTATGTTTTCACTAGCATTCAGGGTGAAGGGCTAGATAAGGTACTTATATTAAGAAAAAATGAACAAACAAACAAACAAAAAACAAAACAGAAGTACTATAGTTATGCTGCAGGGCAGAAAAGAGTTGATATTAGAGTTGATATAATCAGAAAAAAAAAATCTATATGCAGTAAGAAAAACTGCAAAGTGTGATATGTAAACAGCAATAATCAAATGCACTAATAGGGAATGGGGAGCACCTGATTAAAGAGTAGCTCTCCAAGGAACATCTAGGCAGTATAATGGATTTTGAGCTGAGCATGAGACTGAAGAAAGGGAAATACTATTCTGGGATGAATAAATCTGCAAGCACAATCAGCATGCGAAGCAATCCTTTGGTTCTGCTCAGTAATGCTGAGGTCCCTGCTGCAGTCCTCAGTCAGGTCTTCAGCAGCCATTCCAGGAAAGATTCAGGCTAACTACTGTTCAAATAAAAGTGGTGAGAAGAGTGAGAAATTTAGGAAATGTATCTGTAAGGAAAAATCAGAAATTCCAACAGGTTTGAGCATAATTCTCTATCTGATCTGACACCCATTTGCTATGGGGCAGAAAATTATTGCTTTATTTTGTTTCCAAAAATTAGTTGTGAAGATTTCTCTTGCACTTTTTATACAAATGTTGTTTCTGGAAGGAGAATTAATTCCTATTGCATACATTGACGACTTCAAACATATTTTTGTTTTACTGAAGTATTTTCCAGTTCCAATTCTAATTAAATTAGGTTCCAGCTTAATGCCTGAAGGAAAGAGTAGATATGTGTCTATTTTGTCCACATATGTAATTTGTTTGTAATTTTCTCTCACGTTAGTTTCAATGAGCCCTATTTCTGCAGAATGCTAAAATTGATCTCTTTTAGCACTAAAAGTATAAACATTCTTTCTATGGTGTTTGAGATTGTACAGAAAGTACTATTCCTTAGGTTTTCAGTTTCTCATGTGGTTAGCCATGTATTTATGAGCCTTCTTTTATATCTCTTCTCAAATGAGACATAGTATTTAGACTATTGCAGATGGCAGCAACATCTGAATCAGCCATGCAAACCACTAGCTGTTTTCTCATATAGGGCATGGATACAAGACCTTTGGAAATACTCTATCACAGGTTAACATATTGGCCTTTAAAGTGTTGATGAGGAAAGGAAGAGAGTTCAAAAATAGCCAAAAAACAGCAAGTAACCAGTGGTGTCATTTCTCCATGATTCCTAGGTCTCTTCATGGTATGTAATGCAAGAAATCCTAACACTGAGTTTACTCATCTGAAACTTTATTCAGTCTTCAGTCATCTTCTGTTATTGCATTGCCAATCACTTCCTGGCTTTCTGCAATGGGAAAAGAGCTGGTTTCCTCCCCTGCTTTGCCAGGGGAGACAAGAGGGGTTGCACAAGCCATTTAGAACCACCTGAGATAGCTGCACATTAACTCCTGCCCTGGTGGGAATAGCCTCCCTGGCACTATTCCATAAGAAGATGTAAAACTAAATCAATTCTTGCTATAAAGTATTTCCATATCTTTTACATTAAACAACATACTGGACAGCAGAAGTCTGTTGAAACCAGGACAGGGAAAGCCTGCCTCTTAGATCTCCATAGGTGTTGTGACAATTAGGGTGGTGGTGTCATAGGCTCAGTGACTACTCATGCCCAGGATGGACTGCAAGTCAGTGCTGCTGATCACCCCTGTCAAGGAAAAAGGGTTGAGAGCTCTTCTGAAAAGAGAATTTAGGGGGTCCTTTCTTCAAAAAGAAAGGTTTGGATCTCACATCTCGACAGGTATTTGAACATGTAAGGAAACATGGTGGTTTATCCAGGGCACCTGGGCATTCCTCTGGTTCCTAACAGCCCAGCCTGACCCCTAGAACAAACCACTGAACTTAGGATGGGATATCTACATATTGTATATAGCTCAGAGGCAAATTAATTACCTCAGTTGGGACCCCTCTCACACAACTGTGCTAGCTGGATTTTCAGGGGACTCACAAAATCTCAGCAGCTTCATGTGTTGTGTTGTCAGTCTGAAGCTCTCTGATGGTGGCCGTGAGGCCATGTGAGCCCCACTTAGGAGCATGTTGTGTAAGTCCAGCCTGCAAGCTTAGCCTGTGGCAAGGTGTCCTGTTTCTTGGGAAGAGGTGCATGGTAAGGAGAAAGATTTATTGATATATTGATGGCCATGCAGCAATGAGCAGCACCATATTAAAGTGGTATGGGCATGCAGGTCATGTCAGTCCAGGTCAAAGCTTTGAACAAAATGCTTGGGTATCTCTGTATGGCTGTTCAGAGATGGGCTCATAGTCTGTAACTCCTTCCTACAGAATAACACCTCCTACCCAAACCAGCCCTTCTCTGAGACCTGCATTACTGACATCAATGACTAGAAATATTCGTCATCAGAAGTGTGGGACCATGATTCAGATTTTTTACTCATTAGTTGAGGATCTGGTTGCCAACTGTTGGGAACCTTATCGGCTTTCTCTCTCACTCATGCAGCCCACTTGTGTCAAAATGAATGCTTTAATAGGGTGTTTTGCGTTAAAATGGAGATAAACAGGGTGTTTGCTGGAAGCAGAACAAGGCAGAATAAGCCAGATCTTCAGCTGATATACATTTGTCACAGCTTTATAAAGATAATGAAACTAGCACTAATTTACATTAGCTAAGAACTGGAGCTGCTGTATTTCATACAGACTCCTCTGCAGATCTTCTTCCTGCAGATAAGCAGAGACACTGCTGACAACATGCAGTCCTGCTTCCAGCACATGGCTTGGGTACGTCTGAATCATGTTTCTACTGAAGATCACTGATAGACAAAATTTAGTTGTAAGTGAAATGGCTGATTTTTCATACTTTCCCCTGGTCTGGCTTTTGGTACTCTAGGACAAACATGATCTACATTCGCTTTGTCTGTAAGACATAGGTTTTGCCTTCTTATTTGTTCATGACTGCTTGGAATTTCCCATGTGTGCTTAAGATTCACCCATTTACTTCAAATTTGCCTGGGACCCATCACACCCTCCCTGGCATTACCTTTTCCCTGTCATCTCATGGCTTTTGATTTTTTGGTGCTAGGGAAGGTTTTTTATTTTGTTTGTTTGTTTGTTTTGTTTTTTGTTTGTTTGTTTGTTTTTCTCTGGCTCTTAATACTTTCTTTCCCGCTGCCTTTTAACGTGGCAAAATGAGGTTTTTTGTTTGTTTGTTTGTTTGTTTGTTTTTGTTTTGTTTTGTTTTGTTTTTTTCAGTAAGTAATAAAGGTTGAAGGGATTCCTTATTGTTGTATTCCTTATTATTCTTTAAACACAGGCAGCCATTGGCCTTCAGGATCCTAAGAGGTGAATCTGGAGCACTGTGGATTCACACTTTGGGATGCAAGTATGCAAGCCCCACTTCAATACCAACTGAGGTGCTCAAGTATTTTTGCGGGCATCACTGGTTATTTATTGCAAACCGGAAGCAAAAGTGACAATAACCAAAGAGAAGTGTACTTGCCCGTACTATTTCCTTTCATTGGAGAGTTCATACATGTTTAATGTCTTGTGACATTAGCTTGTGTTCACACGGATGGCTGCATAACCAACAGCCCGACAGCTGGGGCAGTGGGAGCAGAGACACCCGAAGCCCCATGACTGTGAGGCTCTGGGACAACAAGGCAAAGCAGCCAATGAAAAATGTAGCAGAAACAAAGCTTTTCTATTCCATTCAAGAGATTAAATTGCATCCCTACCAGACATAAATTCTTTTTAAGAAGGAATTTTAAGAAGAAAACAGCATTTTATTTTTTTGTTTTAACAGATATTTTCTGTGGATTTGTGTATGAATGCATTAGCTGTATGAACTTATTTTTCTTTCGAAATTCAGTGTGGAAAATTCCTGTAGCTGCAGGTACTTTTCTGCCTCTGAGTCAGAGGATCCACTGAGATGTAATATTCGTTTCATTAGACTCATCAGTGTTAATGCTGTTCAGCTCCATTTAATGAAAACAGTAAATTAGCATGTGCACCAGCTCTCTCTCACTAACTAATTGATATATGATGAAAGTTCCCATGTTACCAGCTAGTACATCTTCAAGGAGAGTAACTAGAAGCAGTGGCTTAAGGGTTTTCAAAAATGTATGTGTTTAATGAAAGCACTAGCCAGCATATGTTATTTAAGAGATAAAAGCAAAATAAACAATTGGTACTGTTTGATGACAAAAACCTGTCCATTTCATTTTCTACTCTGGGATTTTGAGTAGGTATTGTTGAGTCAGAATGTAGAAAAAAAGCATCATATCTTAAAAGAAAGAAAAGGATTGGTATGAACAGAAAGCAGCTTTACTAACTTGGTAGCTAAACCGATCTGCTCAAATTGCAAGATATCTCTGACCAGATCTTGCAGCATGTGAGGCACCAACACCATAGAAACTATTCAAGGCACCAAGTTACTGACAAGTCACATTTTCTTTGTCTAGTAGTTCTGCAGCTATGAGACACTGCCAACCTGCAAGAGATACAAAGCTAGGAGTTGTAATAATTGTGTTTTCTGAATTCATATGTGCTGGGAAACACACTGCTTTTTCAAGACAAACTGGAAAAACTGTACTGGATTGTCACAGTGCTGTGCACAAATAGTCCTAGCAATGACTTGCAGGAACTAAACAGCATGGTAGATAGTTTTTACTGAAGTATGAGATAACTTAATAAATTCAAAGTTTTCATTTTATTTACCCAAAACTGATTTTCTCCCAATTATTTTTTAACAAGCATTTCAGTGTTGCTGCTCTCCATATGGGCAAGGCAAAAATCCTGTCCCATACACAGATGGACCAAATTGAGAAATTATTATAAAGGCAAAGAAAATTATTGAAATGGAGACCTGATTGTGTTTTTTGCTTCTTGATTATCTACGTTGACAAAGTGTTTTTCTCTTATGTGATAGCAATTATTGTAAGACAGTAGTGTCCTATTTTGTTTCTTAGTTCTTCCTTATTATGTATTTTTGAATGAATGTTATGTACTTTTGAACTAAATGTGAGAGGATTGTACGAAAACAAATAAACAAAGAAAAAAAAAAAAAAAGGCGGTATCTTTAAATGACTTGCGTATATTTTAAGTCTTTTCATGAGGTGTATAATCTATCACTTTACTACCAAGGTGGGCTGGTACAGTGTGTGCTGCTGCTCTCCAGATATTCTATTTTTTTCTCTTTATTTTTGATCATTCCAGAAGAATTTTATGTTGTGGAGGACTATATTGATTCTACTTTAAGATGTAGGCTTTTTGAGTACTACATCATATTTATCTATATCATATTTACTTGTTGAGCCATAAACTAGATATTTGAGTGATATTTCCCATTGCTGAAATTTAAAAGGTCTATTTGTGAAGACTAATGAAAGTGGCAAAGTGCATGACTGCTTCAAGTCTTACATTGGCTTCTCTTCATAGACTTCATGCTGAATTACCACTGAGCAAAAAGCCACTGCAATGATATTTTAAAAGACTCATATTCTTCTATACTTTGAGAGAGATCAATGATGTGGTGGTAAAAGATATGAAGGAAGACATTTTCTTATCTATGTCCTCCTTTAACCACTAGGCCCAGTGATAACTTTTCCTTTTATCTAAAACACTACTCATGTAATGGTTGTGGATTGTGGCTTTTTTCTCACAATTAGAATCTCTACATATGTTAGACTCTGGCAGCAGCAATATTTTTTTCCTTTTTTTTTTTTTTAGCTGACTTTTTATGGAACTGCTGGGACAAAATATAACATAGGCTTGCTTTTATTTTTCTCTGCTTTATATTTTAAGTTTGCAAAGGCTTGGGAAATACCCAAAGACTTTCTAGATAAGATGAAAATTCCAGGATCTAGAGCTACCTTGGAAGGATTTTGAGTATTTCATCCCTACCCTGGCCCTAGCCATCATTGATGCCCTAGCTTTGAAATAAATGATTAATTACTTCTTTGTTGCCCTGGGCCCAGGCAGGAGGTGTGTAACTGATGTTGCAGCTTGCTAATGGAGTAGTGATAAACAACACCTTACCTCTGATTATTTTTCTTCTTAGCCCACAAGTAGCATTATAAACTGTGAGATTCCCAGTTGTAATTAAACCACAACAAAGTCTGCTAGAGGAAAAAATGGATTTCCAAGAGAGACCCCTTTCCTCATCCTGATCCAGAGATGCATTCCTGTGTAATGCAACATCTTCTGTATTAGAGAATTTAACAGCTGAATGAACAGTTGATATTTGTCTCAAGGACAAGAAAACAGTCTCTTAAGACTTTCTTCTTCTGTACTTAGTCAGATAACGGTACATCCAGTCCAGTACTGTCCAAGGACAGTGTCTCCACCACCTCCCTGGGCAACCTGTGCTGTCTGAAGAGAGGATGCTTTTCCTTGTCTGCTAGCTGTGAGCCTGAGCAGCTGAGTGGAGTCCCTGCAGAGAGCCTGCATTTACAGATCATGTATAGCTTGCACATCCCCCTTTTTAAGAACTTCCAGGTGCCTTTCTGATAACTTCTTCTTCACTTAATATAACCTGTTTTCAAGCAACCTTTAATAATAAAACTACAGAGATAGAACTCTTTTACTTGTTATCTTTTATTAACTTATGCTTATGTAAATTATAATATTCAAGAACTCTACAATCCTATGAATTTTTGTAAATATTTAAAACTGTTACATTCTATTTAAAATTTTCACACACATTAGAAATGCAACAGACTATAAACTAAGTTTATACTACATGTTCGGGTATTGTATGTTCATAAATGTCATGGGTTTGGCTGGGGTAGAGTTAATTTTCCGTATAGAGGCTCGTATGAAGCTATGTTTAGGATTTGTGATGAAAATAGTGGTGATAACACACCGATGGTTTTAGCTGCTGCAGAACAGCCCTTACCTCATCCTGCCCTGCTTGTGAGGAGGCTGGGAGTGCACCAGGAGCTGGGAGGGGACACAGCCAGGGCAGCTGGCCCAGGCTGGCCAAAGGGATGTCCCACACCAGGGGAAGTGTCGTGTTCAGCAATAAAACAGTGGTAAAGAAGGAGGGGAGGGGGGACCATTGGGTGTGATGGCATTTGTCTTCCCAAGGAACCATTACCCATAATGAATCCTGCTGTCCTGGAAGTGGCTGAACATCTGCTTGCTGATGGGAAATGACAAGTTATTTCCTTGTTTTGCCTTGCTCGTGTATCCAGCTTTTGCTTGGCCTAGTAAGCTGCCTGTATCTCAGCCCATGAGTTCTTGCACTTTTACCTTTCTGATTCTCTCGTCTGTCCCACTTGGGGAAAGTGAGCAAGTGGCTGTATGGTGCTGAGCTGCCTGCGAGGGCTAAACCACAACGAAGTTCTTTGGATTAAAGTGGGTGAAATAAACTACCTAATACAAATTCCGTGATTTGCCTTGACATACCTTCCTGATTCACTGGCATTTTACACAAGTGCAGGAAAACAATGACACACATTGCAGATTGTTCATGAAGGTTAACAATCATTGTGTCAAAGCTGTAGTTTTTAAAGCTAAATAAACTTTGATGGTAGATAGGGAATAATATCAGATTTTAAGGTTATTTCTTTTTATCTTTTCGGGTCATGTTTTTTATTTCTTTGTGTTATGGAACTCTTTCCTGTATCTTGTAATGCAACCTAGTCAGATAGGCACTAGGAATGGAGTATGGGTTTATTTTCATCCACACTCATTCCTGTACAAATCATATTTAACTTCAATTTTCTGTACATGGTAACAAAAATTAAACGATCCCCTAAATAGTCTTCAATTAGTGTCCTATCTGCTGCTATTTCACATTAAATAAATAAATAAATAGCTGTAGTTAATGCAAAGAGGAAAGAAAAACAAAGCACAAAAACAAGATCTGAAGTGCTTAAACTATGTCCTTCGTTTTGGTTTGTTTTTTACTGATTTTATTGCTGTCCTCAGAATAATTCTGCTTTCCATTATGCAGTTTCCTTATGCCAGTTTTTCACAATTAATAACCAGGTAAGAAACTGGCAATTTTGTTTCTTTGTTGTTGTCACTACCAGTTTCTTTTAAACAAAATGCCTCTTTTTGGCCAAGCAGCGTACAGGATGGATACCCAATACTGTATACACAATATACAATACACAATACCCCAAACTGTAAACAAAGATTCTGATAAGAAAAAAAAAAAAAAAAAAGCTAGGACTGTAGATAATGTATGTAAATGTATGTAAGTTTGAGAATTTAAGAAAGAAGCAGTCATTAGCCTGGGCTAGCTTCTTGTATTGCAGAAAATCAGACCATTTCACACACTTTGCCTCATACTGAGCCATACTTTTAATCTGATTTAAAGTAGTCTTTTAGAAGGCATCCAGTCATGACATGGAGGCATCTGGAGATAGAGAACCTGCATGTTCTGTAAGCTGCCCTGTCTGTTTAAACATTTACATTGAATTTCAATCACTTTTTTTTTATTTTTATTTTTTTGAGTTTGGCTATTGCTTTTTTGCTGTGTTGTTCTCTTCCTTTATGAGATTAGCACATTTAATATAATATTTTATTTCTTTGATAGTAATTAAGTTATGTCTCGTTCTTCTTTCTTAGAGACCGAATGAACTGCACTCTGAAGCATGACAAAGGGGATGAAATGTACGGTGTGAAGATGACACAGAGGTATCCAGTACTGAGAAGGAGAGGGAGAGCCATGTGGTGCATGTGGGGAGTGCTGGTGGTGGGGGAAAGATGTGACAAAAAATTCACAAGGTAATCGTGGGTGTTGGGAACAGAAAGACAACTGCCTATACCCCTGTGAGGTGCATACACAGTGTTTGGTTCACAATGGTTTCTCTGTGGAAGAGCAAGAAGCATAGCTCTGGGGAGATGCCCAGTGTTATAGATTAATTAACCCTGGGTGGAAGTCTTAATGGCAGGTATCAAGGGCCTTAGTTCTTGCTTTACTACAGTGGTAAATAATGGAAAAACAGAATGAACAAAATGGGAGAGATTAAGATAAAGCACTGAAGAATTTAAAAGACAAGTCACTGAAGCATTTCAGAAGCCCAGCTCCCTGACAGGTGCTAATAATTATGGGATGAGAGAGGCTAACAGTGATCTTTAATCACCAGTCGGACCACTGATGGCTGTTAAACAAATGACCCCAGTTAGTAAGGGAAACACCACGTCTGGGAGTCAATGGAGTCAAAAAGAGGGTTTAAATTTATTTAGCTCTCAGTAGCATGACTGGAGAAAGGTAGTTAAGTATGACTTATGGCTTCTTTCCACGTACTGCTGCCTGTAGCAGCAGATATTTTAATAAACTTCACTAGGAAGAAAATAAAATGGATTTTGTGAAAATACCTGAGGTGTTTTGAAGATACTGGAATCCAAGGAAATATATTTTATGGCAAATATCCCTGTAATGCAAAGAAGCAGGGGATTTGTAAGTATGTAATGAATATAGAACAGGCTTGAGGAAATAAGGTTGGTGAATCTAAGCAAACTGTGTGCCTTGAAATATAAAACAAGCGAAGTATATTTCTTCCATACAACAGCAAGCTGTAGTATGCATTTATTAGCTGTAGAATAACTGAACTCCCCATCATGTTAAGTGCCAACCCCCTGAAGGAATGAAACGTTTTGATTGAAAAGAAATGGGCCCTTCACACAGCACAACCAAACCCATTAACAGCCAGTTTGCTCTCCTGCGGGCAGTTTTTCAGCTCTTGGTCAGGGCAGCAGGGACTTTAACTCCTGGAAGTTGTAGAAAAGAGCACTCTCAGTCTGCTGTTCTCCCAGCCAAATCTGTATTGACGTAACTGGGATTTTTCTAGGAAAGCTCAACATTTAAACATCTCTGTGTTGTTCTTAGGGAGAGAAATCCTCAGCTAACTACTGCTGTCTTTACCCATTTCTTCCCTTGGTAAACTTGAGCAGCTTCAGTGACAAGTGTTGCTGTTGTTTTTATGATGGACCTCGTCTTACTGCTCTGGGGACCTGGAAGATCACCTGGCCTGGGCAGGAGGAAATAAAGTTAGACTGTTGCTGCAAGCTCCACCGGAGCCCTTATGGGAGGAAAATGTCCCTTTCTCTTAACAGAAATCTAACATAAGCACATGAACAGGTGCTTGTGACAAGACACCAGCTCTGAGTCTTCACTGTGCTTCCTGGGCTCTTCTTGGGCTGGGGAGTGAGGCTGGTCTTGTAAATGCCCTTTGTGTCCTCGAGGGACTGCCTGGGATTTTTGCCTTTCTATTCGATCCCAACATTATGAGTCATTAGGATTTCCTCACTGTCTTTTCTCTCCTTCTCTGAGTGGCCAAGCCAGTTCTTTATCTCCCCACCCTGATGGTAGCCCTTACTGATTTGAGTCTTTTAGTCAGGAGCACATAGCTGTGTTGGGATCTCCATGACCTGCTAATCAGGCTGCCATCACTACACTCTGCTCCTACAGCCCTTCTGTTCCTGCTGCTCCCACATCCAGACCTGTCTCTGTTCATGCCAGTGTTAACATTTGTGTTGCAATTCTCTAAAATACTGGGCAGAGATATTCAGTGACCTATGTCCTCACCGCTACCGTCCTGGATTATTATGAAGTGAAATGAAAGTTCAGATCCAATCTTACCCAGCCGTACAATTTCTAACAACTCACAATGTATCACTCAGTGTCTGTCTTTGAAAAAATCAAGTTGTTAATGATTTGAAATGAAGAATACTTCAGGAAAAATGTTAAGCTGCAATGAATGCATATAGTGGGAGGAAGCAGAAAATGTCTGGGTTCAGTGAACCACTTCATTTACGTGTTTGCTCTGTTACATGTTATGGTGATAATGCAAAATAGCTTGGGCTTGATATTTTCCATGATTATTCTTGTCTCAGGCAGATGGATGCATCTTTTCAGGGTATTTAGAACTGTTTGGTTTTGTTGTTTTTCAGATTTTGAAACAGAGATTAATGTAGTTTTCTCTAAGTTTTCTCAGCCAGAAAAACATGCACTGCAGTGCATAACTGGTACAGATGCTTAGCTATCTGAACAGAACTTACAGAGCAAAAGCTGCAGCCTTGATCATTAAGGATTTTTATGTAAATATAATGTCGGTACATAAAGAAAAATCAATTCAAACTTTTAAGGGTCTATGAGTTAAACAAATCAAGTAAACTCAATAGTTTAGCCATATAAAAATCTAGGTAGTAAAGAAATATTTGGATGTTTTATCTGGTGTAATTTCTATATGCATTTACATATTTATAGCTACTCTACTAGTATTTCTTCCTGTAATGCTACTGTGCTATAACAGAAAATAGCTTCTAAAATGTAATACCATACAGCCTCTATGGCCACGGCTGAATGTTCTCTCAGTAGCAGTGTGAGATGTTTGACATTAGTTTAGAATGCAGTGTCATTTCCCAGGAGTTATGGGTTAATTCTGAAAAAAATTAAATAACCCTCAGATGCATGTTGTATAAATGGTTCTTCACTCATCCATATTCAAAACAAGACTTTTAAAAGAGGCTCCTTGTAGCTCGTATCTGCAAGTGTGATCTCAGGGAAAAATAATTGCATTCAAAATTGCAGTTACACAGCTACAGGGAAAAGTTTAAAAAGTCTGCCTCTTTAAACAAATCATCTTGCATTTGAAATTTATTTTCAGCCTCCCAGGTGGTTATCTTTGTCAATGTTTCAGGAAGCAAAATAATATATATGAGCCAATAGGCACTGGATAATAGAGGCCTCCTGTAAAGACAAACTACTGTGTATGTAAACATCTCAGCAGTGCCAATATAAGTGGAAGTGTTCTGAAAAGCATTTTTATTGTATGCCAGACAGTCTCAGATAATTATTTTCTAAATTTTCATAAGGAATAATATTATTCCATTTCATGGGATTTAAGCATCCACTTTATTTTTTGTTAAATATGTTTTCTTGCAAAGCTGTACTGCACCTCTAGGTACTCTTGGAAAACAGTAGAGATGTCTTAAATTCCCTTAAAATCAAGAACTTCTTGAACATCTACATCACCACAGAAAACTGCAAGAATTCACAAAATATTCTCATTTTACAAGAGCAAATACATAATTCATTTTGAACAAAGAGCAGAAATTAACAAACCCATATTTTTTAGATGAAAATAAATGGAATTCATTTGTTTGGATGTACAGGTCCCTCAGGTGTTCAATATGAACAATATTAACACCTTTGTTTAGATGGATTTCCTTCTTTTCTCTTCTGAAGACTCTGGGCCAGATTCTTTAATCCCAGAGGAAAAAAAAAAAAAAAAAAAGTAAAAAAAAAAAAGTGCATCTGACACCTTTTTTTCCTTCTATACTTTTTTTTTTTTTTTCCAGAAGACAGACTCAGCATTGTAAGTCCCATGCTAGAATTTAACACTCTTTTAGATTAGTTTTCCGTACTTTAGCCCATTTGTGTTCCCCAACATCTGTTTGGGAGTGCATCAGTCTGACAATGCAGAGCAAGCCCTTCATATTTGCATGGCATGAGTAATACAGTGAAAATAGATGTATGAAGTAGAAATGGCCTGTGTGTAGAATCGTGGATACAAATCTCAGAACTGCATCCCAGATCTGATGACAGAGAAACAGTCTTGCTGCAGGTCCAACGGCTGGAGTGTGAGTCCTGTGAGTTGTCCCCCAGGCCAGATCTGCGGTCACTGCCTCTGTCTCCTTCTGTTCCTGCAACATGCTTGGAAATGCATTTGTCATGATATGGAGAGAGCGGTGGTAACTGGAGGTAAGAACCAGGACGAGGTGTCAGCAGCTTCTATTTTACTGAATAAGGTTGTGTATATGTGGTGGTTTTACTCAGGTGGGCAGCTGAGCTCCACCACAACCCCTCCCCTTGCCAAGCAATCTGATCTTTCTGTCTTGTGTTGGAAAAATAAATAAATAAATAAATAAATAAATAAATAAATAAATAAATAAAAGGAAATTCACAACCACAAACTTGAGACTTCACATCTTCAAAGAATACGAAAAATCTCTTGGTAGCTGTTCCTTTTGGCTTATTGTTTACTGTTCATGTAAGCAATAATTATTTTTGTCGATGAACGTGATTTTATCACAAAAGCTGAACCATGCATACTTTAAACATAGATTAATGCCAAGTGCAACTTTAGTCTGATTTAGGGCAGGTAATTGCATAGTTACAGCAATATAGTCCCCAAAGTAAGTATTCTAAGCTTGAAAGAAATTGAAAAATGTAGAATGACATCTCAAGACAAAATCTAAATTTTTTTGTATTTCTGTTTGTACAATGCATGAGGAAGAAAGAGGAAACCTGGTGGTATGATAAAGCTGTGAAAGGTTACATTAGGTATCATATTACTGCTCTTTGTCCTTGGATAACTGAAACATATTTTTCAATTCAACTACACTTTTTATTTTATAATTTTGTAACATAATCATTGTCCAGGTATTCAATTGATAATGATACTTCTCCACCCTATATTAACACCTGTCATTTGTAAATTTTACATAATTTGAGCCCATTTTTTAGTACCTGGACCAAATACCATAAGTTGGTCAAAGAGAAATGGAATAGCAAAAAAAAAAGTGCACAGCGTATTTTTCTTTCTTTTGAATAAAAGTTTAATAACCAGATTGTTAACTGTGTTGTTCAAACACTGCACAATCTGTTTAAATATTGAAGTTTTTATTCCGCTAACACTAGTTTTCTATATTAAGGTAACTCTTATGAAAGACTTGACATCTCTTTATTACATACAGTTTTCAATAAAAGTGCTTTAAAGACTGTAATAATGGTAACAGCTTCATATATACATTTTCTGCCATTGTAAAAGAAAGAATTTTAGATGAAAAATCCCTTTTTAATAAAAAAATTAAGTCCTTATACCCTGGAATGATAAAAACATTCAATGAAGCTCTTTTCTGATAGCACCCTGAAGAATTCTTTTTTTAGTATATTGAAACGTAGTGGAAAATCTTTTCTTAGCCTTTAGTTGAGTAATATCACTATGCACTGTAATTATAGTAATTTCCTGATGTGTTCTTTGATTTTGAAGCTATGTGTTCTTATTGCCTTTTGGCAATATTTTCAGTTCAGAATAATAGGTTAAGGACATAATAATAGAGATATCCACTTACATAGGCCATCTCTAGAGATTTCTGTTTGAACCATAGACTCTCTCTCTGCATAGGTTTTATCTGCTTTGCAAGTTCTTTGAGACCAAATAGAAACAACTGTGAATTGCCACTGTATGACCACCTATCCTATCAGGAACACTGCTTGCAAAATATCCATTCTTGTCTAGTCCATGGGATTGTGAGAATTGTTTTCCAAGAGTGGATCGAACATTAATGGTGATGTCTATAAACAACCCAAAACAGCACTCTGAGGGGAGTGTAAATAAATCTGGAGCTCATTAAATGTTACAACCTGCTAATACTGGAGGACTGTCAATGACATTGCTCTATTCATGAGTCCAGTCTGTCAGCTGTACTCCAGGAGGCCCTGAGGCAGGGCTACAAATATCTTGCACAAGATTTACTACAAAACTGTACAGCACAAGGTTCTAAGAGAAATGCATCTAAATACAAAAGAATCATTTAAGACTCTGGATGAGACAGCATCTTTCAAGAAGGAGATGGCCAAAACTCATGTGCTTCTCTTACTGATAGCATTGGCTTAAGTTCCAATGTCCATCCACAGAAGGAAAATGATCCTTAGCAGAAAATATGAGCCGCCATATAGACTATGATTCTTATTCATGAACAGAAAACACAGGTAGCAGCCAAACTTTCCACCTGTACTGTTTAGAGGTTTTTATGCCAGTACACATGGAACACTCACGGTTTACCCAATTACCAAGAAATGAACAGTTATTTATTCGTTATTTACCCTCACTGAAGATGTAAGGATATCAATCTCACAGAGACTGAAAGTTCAAAATTAAGGGTGGTTTAACTCATTCTGTAATTTTGACTGACAGTGCTTGTGACTTGGGCTAAGAAATCTCTAGATTCAGAAATGTTACTGCAGGTGCTATTCCCTCGTTTGGGTAAGATGTAAATGTGATAGAAAGTTGACAGAAAATGTAATCATAATTTATATAAACCTAACAGGTTTATACAATTTCAGATTGTCAGATTTTGTCTGAACAAAGGTTCTGACAAAGGTACGTCTGAAAGCCTATGGTGGGCATCAGTAAAAGGACTGAAAAAGAAATTAAATGAGTAGGATGCTAGTTTGCAGGATGTCTGTTTCACTGCTTGAATAAGGTCTTCAGCAGTATGAAAAAAGGGAAGGAAATACCCAAGATATATGACCATCACCCATGTCTTGCAGAGCTGATACAGTGAATAGACAGAGAGAATTGGAGTATTGTGCCATAGTTATATCAGTTCTTTCTATTCTGGAGTATTTATTGTCTATGCCTGTAAACACAGTTTCTGTGAATATCAGGAGTAAACATCATACATCTTTTAACATTTCTCTGGCTATGTGTTCCTCATCTTAAGTCTCTGGTTAAAACTTTTGGTTGCTAAAGTGCTAGGAATATCTTGCAACAGCTGAAACCCACTAGAACCAGGTAGCCTTGAACAAAGGAGGTTTTAATTAATGAGATCTCTGACAAATGAGTATTAAAATAAGCCCAACTCATCGACATAATATCCATAGCTAGGAGATATATCATTATTTTTAAAAGCCTTTGTGTCTTGTTTCTAGTCCTTCTACTAGGTTGTGCTCATGCCTGAGAAAACTGACTGCAATTTGTAAAACCTTCAGACACTGAAACAAGCACCACAGGGAGGGAAAAATAAATAAATAAATAAGAGGAAATTAATAACTCTGCCTGCAGAAAGTGGTTTGAATACAGCATGGAATATGTGAAGAACACCAACTAGACAGAGAAGAAATTTTAAAATACTGAAATGCTGTATATGAAGCAAACAGAATGCCTTGTGCTTAAATGGGAAGGGGTCCCCTATAAAGCAAATGTGATCTTGTATTTGTCAGCTACATTCCTAAAGGCAGCCTTAATTTTTGCATTTTCTGACTGTTGAATACTTCTCAACCTTTATAGCATTCTTTTAACTTAAGAGTTTCTTTCCTTTTCGTTCAATAATATTTAAAGTGCAGTTATTTAAAGAAGCTTGAATAAGGTTGTGCCTAAAGGTCAACTAATATCAACTAATAAAATGGTTCAGAATATAAAATATTCTTTTTTCATATCATCTGTTATTTATGGTATTTTTCAGAACCAGCAGTAAATTAGTGATATTGAAATATCCTTGCAGGATGGTTATTTAAAGAAGAATAAAATATACCTTGGTATGACTGGAGATGTAAAAATCAGCCAAAAGGTAGAGCCATCAAAGTATTTCCACAGATACAATTCTGTGTGAAATATGAGTCCTCTGTACTACCGATAAGCTGTTCTTTTGGGCTCTGAATATGCCTGAAATCTAATGTGCCCTGAGTCTATCTCTGGACTCACACAGAAGCACCCAGCTGGTGTTGACTGTGTGCTGACACACAGCTCATGTACACCCTTCAAAGAGTATGGAAACTAGCGACCCTTCCAGACATTCCCTCTCATTGGTGTCCCCTAGCTGCCTTGAAACACCGTGATGGGGATACTCAATGGAAAACAGAAGCTGCCTTGGAATGCCTACAGTAGTCTGTTTTCCAAGAGCTTTTGCTCAGGACAGAGACTGAAGTTCAACACCCTTCCCTGCTCCTATGTGGAGTGGACTTTCCACTGGAGTGGAAAATCCTCCTACTCCTGAAAAAGCTTTAACTGAAGCTTTATATACATATCCAAAAAAGCATGTATATGTGTATACATACCTGTATATAAATAAATATATATATATATTGTAGTCAAGTTCTTGTGTATTTTCCCAAATGTATGACTAGATTCCTTAATGTTCAACTCATGATCAAATCCTCTCCTCCAACTGAAATCTTTTTCTTCAGAACTGTGACCCAGTCCCATCCAGCATGTTCACATGGCTTTACTGAACACCCAGTATACTATTCTTAAGTTCACACAATCATCTTAAACTCTAGCCCTGTTCCGTGTACTTACATTGCTCCCACTTCAGTGTCATCTGCAGACTTCATTCTGCTGTACAAGTTCTTAGCAGATACATTGAGTAATACTCATCTCATGAGAGACCTCTACTAAGCTCATTGGTGCATCACCTATTTTGACAAAGAGCCATTAATTACCACTTCTAGTGTTTTTCAAATACTCCAGGTTTACTTTCACTCATCAGAAGCTGAATCTGACAATTTTTCCCTAATTTGCTTTCAGGAATATCATATAAAGCTGTCAAATTTTGCTAAAGTCAGAATATGACATCTTTTACTTTTTCTTTATCCACAAAGCCTATTATTCTGTCAAGTAGCTCTTAAACCAAATTTACTGTTTCTAAACTGGCTGCTTTATATCTTCTTGTCATCATCTAGGTGCCTACAAATTAAAGCTTGTGAAAGGTGCGACACTCTCCCTCATCACCTCCATTGTATTCACAGCATTTGGTCTTTATTATCAGGTCTACAGTTTCTATGCTGTA
The DNA here is from genome assembly GCF_964035555.1 of Netta rufina. Taxonomy (NCBI): domain Eukaryota; kingdom Metazoa; phylum Chordata; class Aves; order Anseriformes; family Anatidae; genus Netta; species Netta rufina. The sequence goes on along the minus strand of NC_140125.1, from coordinate 87,310,462 downwards.
AATAATTCAAGGACTACTCCCTGGCTACATGTAGCAAGTAAACCTATTGCAAGTCTATGTACCTAATGAGGTAGCATAGAGAATCTGCAGTTTTTGTTTATCTTTTTGACAATTTTTCATTGAGCTAACTTGAAGCAAACAGAAGTGCATCTCTACTTAAATATTTGATCAAATGTAGACACACCCAAACCTGAAGTACCCAGGAATGGATAACTGGCGACTCTCCAGTCTGTTCCTCCTACCGCTGTCTATTCTGACAATAAAAACATGTTTCTCTGAAATCCAAGTGTGCCAGTGTTATATTAGGACACCAATTTGTGCACAATTTTGGTAGACAACTCTTGGTGTTACAGTCTACATGTAAGTCTTAGACTAATTACAGTCTAAGTACATAAAAATAGGTAGATACAGAGCAACAAAGACAAGGAAAAATTACCTGAAAATGATAGGATGTGATGTAAAGATTATTATCATTAAAAATTAGAAGTAGAGGCGTGTTGCAGCATAAGCTGACTGATGGTGATGGTAGTAGCTGTCATTGCAAAATAGTAGTAATTGGTGGTACTAAAGGGAAAAGCTTAAAAGGAAAGAAGCAAACGGGTAATATTTATTGTTCTGGAAAACAAGTAAGCAATATGAAATGCAATGAAAAGCATAACATAATCAGAACAACGCTGAGAAATGATCTCAGCAGTAATATGGGCATGCTGAAAATACTTGAACAAAGCAAGGCTGCATTTGGCAAGATCAGCAGTAATCACATTTCTTCAGTGTTGCAGTAATCAACATTGACATGCTAAGAACTGAGATGAGGATCTGACTTGTGTTGACACAAAAGTCATGCAAAAGAATCAGCAAAGTCAAGTTTAAACCCAGATTAAATATAAAGACATAAAAATTGAATGTGGCGCATGTAACCAGCGTATAAAAACAGGGGAGGGAAGGCAAGAACCAGTCAAGCGTAAAATAAGAAGGAAGGATAAAGGGGGGAAGGGGAAAAGATAAAAGGGGGAGACTCACACTTCAGCATTTCTTTTGGGATGATCTTTAACCCCAGAGATAGGAACAGGAAAACCTTAAATACATTCTCCATTCCTAGGGCATTTTATTCAGATGTAATGTGATGACATTTTTGCATATCATATGAGATGGTCCTCTGAGGGGAGATGGACTCAGCTGAGACTAGACAAGGTTGCTGCTGAGCAACAAAACCAGCTTATTGAGGTATGTCAGCAGCAAGAGGAAAATGTTAGCTAGCTGCTGAATGGGGCAACCCATTGAGGATTTGGAAAAGACTGAGGTATTCAGTGCATTCTTTGCCTCAGTTTTTACTGGCAAAGTCTACTTTCATGCCTCCCAGGTCTCCATGATTTGTGGCAGTGTAGGGGGAAGAGCAGTACCAACTAGAGCAGGGGAGTATTGAGTTAGAGGACAGTTAGAGTAAAGTGCATGTGCAGATATGAGGAAGCTTGGGGAGCTGGCCAATATTATTCTGAGGCCACTTTGTTATCTTTGGAACTGGTAGTAAACAGGTTGCTGAAGTCTCCAACAACAGATCAAAGAACAATTTATGCTTGTCTTTGAGAAAGCCAGGAAGGAGGATCCACAGAACATTAGCTGGTCACCATAGCTTGGAGTCTGGGAACACTGTAAAGCAAGTCCTCCAGGAGGATGTGTCCAGCACATGAAGGTGACTGGGAATAGCCAGCTCATATTTACCAATGGGAAATCATGTGTGACCAACCTGAGTGCTTCCTTTGATGAGATTATGGGTTCAGAGAACAAGAGCATCATGATTGATGCCTTTTATCTTGACTTTTGACAGTCCCACAGCTTCCTTTCAGACAGAATAGGAAGATGTAGACTAGACAAGTGTCCTCTTAGATGGATAAAAACCTGCCTGTGAGAATGAGAAATGGCTGTGAGAATGAGAGACTGGCACAGGAGTAAGACCAGTAGAGGACTGGTCTCTTAATAGACGTTCACAGGCTGGAGCACATGATGTGTGAGGAGAGCCTGAGAGCTGTTTCCTTTGTCTGGAGAAGAGGGGAGTAAGCTGGAGTCAAAAGTAGCTGCTGTCTTTAACAAGTCAAAGGGGAAGAGTAAGAGAAAAAGAGTCAAACTTCTCAGAGGTGCTCAAAAACAAAACAAAAAGAAAAGAAGCTATGGGTACAGGTTGCAGTTAGAAAGAAAAAAATATCACAGATAGAGTTACCACTAAGTACTGTAACAGATTTCTCAAAGAGGTTGTGGAACTTATCTGGACAAGGCTCTGAGCAACCCTAGATAAAATTGAAGTCAGCCCCACTTTGATCAGAAGTAGGGACCATATGACTTGCAGAGGTCTCTTCCAGAAAGTACAGTTCTAGTATTTTATACTGAATTTATCACTTCCTCTCAGTGCAGTGTGTTCCTCTAAAGTTCAGGGTTAAATTGAGTTTTGTCTCTGATGAATGAACATGATCAAGCTAGACGTAAATGTAACAAAATGATGGCTTAGTAACAACTGAACTCTCTTCATTTTCTGCTATTTATGTTCTTTTCTACTCAATGCCAGCAGTAGCGCCCAGTCTCTTTGTGTTAATTATTGTTACTCACCAGCTGGGTTCCCAGCTCTTCTGGGAATAAAATGGGTATGTCACAAGAATAGCAAATATTTGTAAATTGCATCACCGTAGTCCTAAAATGGTGTTTCAAGTCTCTAAGATTTGCTCTTAAAAATTAGTTTTGCTGTTTTTCATATTCATCTCATACCTCTCTTAATTAATTTCAAGCCTGATGCTATCATGCATAACTTAAATGGCAAGAAAATGGCTTTCTTCTGTGTTTAAAGTCTAAGCGTGCTATATCACAGACCTAGGCAAAACAATAATCAGTATCACTCGATTAAGCGGATGAGACAAAATATCCACCTTTATCTGCATAAGGTCAGACATCTCAAAGCAGGTTTCTCCCTTGGGAGGCTCACTGGGAGGTCAGACCATGCTGTGCTGTGAAGAGATTTATCACTTACCCTTAAGTAAAACAAATTGATTAGTTCCTCCATCTTTGGTATATTTTGTCAGGGCACAAAGGGGACCTGTGAGCTGTGGAGTTTCACACTTGTTGAAGCCTTAAGGGTTCGCTACAGTCCTGGTGTTTTCTGACTCTACTGTTCATTTGAGCTGGTCTCCACGTTCTGGCTGTAGTCAGTTTCCAGAAAAGAAGATGTGGCTATGGCCTCGTTCAGTTCCCCAGATACTGTACATGAGCCCTGCCTTTCTGAGTGCAGAGTCTGCAGCTAGTCTGCCTTCTCAATAGCTCTTCCTTTTCTGATAGCTGGCGTGTTTACAAGCTTGGCCAGCATAGACACTGCTTTATAAACCAGTTTGTCATGGCCCTCATTGTGTTGCATGTGTCCTTTATGCTATTCAGCGCACAGAAGAATCTAAAAAAATAATGGATCTAATTATTTATTCTGGAGAGTAATTTCTACTGAATGAGAGAACAGCAATGGCTAATGTGTCCTGCCAGCACTTGGCAAGCTGACCAACCCAGCAAGCTGACTGACCTGCCACATCCCTTTGTTTGTCATCATCTACTGAGCAGATATGTTTTCAAAACCTCTTTCTGAGCTCTTTATAAATCCATCTATTTTCATTTTCCCTTTACATTTTCTCCCTTAACATCTTTAACATCTTTTCTTATTTGCCAAGAAAAAAAAAAAAAAAAAAGCCACATTTTTCCCCAGCTGTACTTGAGAAGTTAAATTACAATTTTTTTATTCTTGGGGGGGAGGGGTGTGGAAGGTTATGGGGCATGTGTGTGACATTAAGGGATGAAAGTCTTGTCTCCACTGAACCTTCAGATTTATTTTTCTTAACAATTTCAGAATATATATATATATAAGAATTTTACTAGTATTATTCTTTAACATAATGACTTATATACTTTAAGTGTGTGATTTATATCACTTTTAATTTGCATCTCTAGAATCAGCATTCCAGTTTTGACACATTTTGTTTATGATTCCGTATATTGTATTTTTATGAGGTTTATTAGCTTGCAAATCCAACAGCTAGCTCATCTAACATCTTATCAACAGTTCACTCAAGTGATTCACATCAGTTCAAATGTCTTTTTTTTTTCTTAATTATGTTAAGCTTCCTGAATCATTATCTTTATCATATTCTTTTAAGCATTCCTACACTCTGCTATGCTTGAAGGATGACACTATGCTATACAAACATGACTGACAATTGTTTGTGTAAACAATGTTTAAAAAAAAAACTTAAAACCTTAAGTAAGGAATTCTCCTAGTACAGCCATTTCTAAGTAAAGGAACACATATTTTTCTAACTTGTTGTCCATGTTATAAGGCTGTCATTACCCATTTCATTAAAATAAATAAATAAATAAAGTAATTAAAAAATGTATCTTTGTTCTGAGGTAATATCACACATTCATTTACAGATGCTAAATTCACACCATAGAGGCATGCGCAATCAAAATGTTAAAGCAAGTTATTGTCATCGAATTATCCTTGCACCCCCTTTGCTGTTCTTAGTTCAATGGATGGATCCATGTCTTGTTACTCCCCTATATGGAAAGACAAATGACTTTTTATTGCAGTCTATGGGGAAAAGTCAAGAAGCAGGAAGCAGTGGCAAAGGATATCACTGATGTTTCCTAACAGAAGAACAGCCTTTGGTGCTCACTAATAATCATCAGCAACTCTTTAGGCAGAATATGGACTCTGAGAGCATCTCCTCAGAGATGATGGACCTCCTGAATCACCCTCAAATACTATGTGTCCTCCAGGGTATTGTAATGAATGCAGTAACATAAAAAATATTGGTGGTTCACTAGAAAGAGGTAGTAAAAAAGAACTTTCAGTGGAGGCACTCTCTGGAAAAGTAATTTATTTTCCTGTGTATCTACTAGCCTGGCACATATGTGCTTAAGTGACAAGTTTGCTTGGTTCCTACAGAAACGGTTTCTGGTTATCATTATTTTCATAATACCTCCTTCTAGTGGTTAGTTGAAAGTGCTATCCATTCTACTAAGATTTCAAAATCATTACAGTCATTTTTCAGAACAAGGAAATCCATTTTCTATTACCAAAAGGTGTTAGCCTCATGTGTTTCTGAAAGAGCACGATTGTGGTGGTGGCTAATGGTGAGTGAGTAATTGACCAGAGAAAATTTCTCTATCCACTTTGGCGTGATAAAAAGCTAGTGCTGTTCAAAGGAAATATTAAGGACTTTCCCTTTGTACAGAGAACTCATTTTTTGAGCAGGTGGTAAATGCAAATAATTCCATGCCATTTCATCGAATAATAATAAAAAAGTAATAATATAAATGACAGAAAGTAGAAGAATAACAAAGAAGATGAAAAAACATACTGTGTAAAATTTATAAATCATTTCTTACCTGGACAGAGCCCCTGACATAAGAGGTAATAGTCTGCTTCTGAAGGGAAATTGGTCTTACAGTTAATATCAAACCCTTATGAATTAAAACTAAACAACTTTTTAATATCCTATTGACCCCTCCTGCATATGACCTGTTATGGCTTGAACTCTTCCTGTTGCCGCATGTTGGGCTGTGCTGCAAAGCAGCATTGGTACAGCCCTCTAAGGTGCTTGGGGGCAGTGGGTGCTGAGGGGAAAATCTCACAGAAAGTCTTTTGAGTCTCTGTGAAATGCTGCATGCAGTGCTGCCATGCTTTGGTGAAGCTCAGTTACATACACTTGGTTTTCATTGCTCTTGTCTTTCCACTTCCATTCTTGCTTGCCTGGTAGAGACAGCAGTAGATAAAGGTCATATTTCAGATTAACACATGTCCTCTAATGTGATTGTTGAAATTAATCTTGGTACACTTGTTTTACAGTTATTAAAAGAGGAAGGAACACATGGTCCTCTAACATGAAAAGCATTTCTAGAGACCACAAGTAGGGCAGTCACAAAGTTGCTAAGTAGCAGCAAATCTCACTTGTTCAGCCTCTTCATATAGTGATTTTTTATTTATTCATTTTCATTTTGTGTTTTGCAATTCATGACTCAGTTTCCAAGGTTGAGAGTACTGTTCTTTTCCTTTACTTAGCAATTGAGCATAACAAAGCACAGATGAGATACTCTATTGCAACATAAATCAGGTTCCCTAATTTGTAGCAAAACATAGTGCTGCAATTTAGTATTGAATAAGTGCTGAAGTCCAAAGAAATCACAATCAATTAGCAGAGAATAACATATTCTTGCAAGGTTGTGAATCTCAGTGGTTAAGTAGGAAGAAACACTGAGAGATTTAAATACCTTTGAGAAGGATTTTGATAACTCATTAAACACAAAGGACAGTATAGCAGGAGTGAAAACTGCAAGTAAGTTCCCAAATGTAAGCCAGAAGAGAAGAACAACAAATACCCAAGCTGCCACTGAATATAAAGCAGAAAGTCTGATTTCAGTCATCTGGCAGACAGGAGAGCTCAAACAATATATAATTTAATAAAAGCTACTTATTCTGCAGAATATGACAGAAGGCATACAGGGCAGCTACCAGCCCAGTGCAACAAGCCCTGGCTCAGGGACAAGAATCCCAATGCACAGGGCACAGGCACACTTCTCTGCTGAGCACTTCTCTGCTTCTATGTGTCCAGTAGGAGGCAAAGGGAGTATAACCAAGGTCATCTTCCTACTGAAACAATCACACCCCTCCTACTCATGTTCACCAGAGAAGCATTTTGTCATTCCTGAGATAGTTCCTTTCATTAACATGCCATGGGGTTGATTTAGCTGGATAAGACACCTACTTTAGAGCTCCATTTTTGGTTCTCTGGTGAAGCACTTAACTCAATGCTGCTTCTTCAAACAGTGCCAGGTGGATTTTTGAAGGACTTAAGGGGGGCATCCTTTCTCCTGTAGTTGGGTTTGGGGTCAGAGCTAGAAAGAGGTGAAATACCGGCTCCATTAAAAATCAATGTAAAAGCTTCCCATTAACGTACAGGATTCAGGCTACTATTCATGTGTTGTATTTTCAACCTGTTTCTGACTTGCTTGTGTAACTTATTTCCTCTTTGCCTCACTTATGCCACGCAGAATCAGAGAAAATAGTCCTTGAAACATTTTGGGGAGCTTTTATCCCTTTATAAGAAAAAGGCTATATTATTACTAAGAATTTTTGTTCTTTTCGTAAGGCCACAGTGATTGTTAAGAAAGTTATTTATCAATAGGGCTTACTCTTGAAGGCCAGTGCTATAGCACTACCAATAGATATTCATCAAACAGCTGCATTGTTTTTATTGCAGATCATGTGCAAAAGCTGAGATCTTAAATGCTTGAATAATGGATACATATTTTACTTTTTGCTGTTTGTCATTGTTGTTGTTAGGATTTGCCTTACTGTCTCGTTCTCTGAACAAATTCAACATCGTTTTTTGCCAAAATTTTAGCCAACATTAAAAACTTGCTAGACGGCCACCTCGTGTTTTGACATCTCACATGATTCATATAATTCTGTATTAATTTAATCAAGGTCATGTTTGTACAAATAGTAAAAACTGCCTCTGATAGCAGATTTTCTGATTGGGGGATTTTTGTCATTTGAATGCACATCAGACAGATAAGAACAATTTTCTTTTTCCACTTCTAGTTTTCTTTGTAATGTTTGATCCAGAAAACATCTGAAACTGACTTTTAATTAGGTACAGTTTGATTGTTCATGCTATTGCTAGGATTATGCAAACACTCACATTAAAAAAATGATAAATTAACTTGAACAAAATGTTTTGTGCCTTCTTCCTCAGCAAAGACAAAGATCTTGATTTTTGCTGTCTTCCATAGTGGATTATAAGTAAAGATGGCCCAGTCTGGGGAGACTCTAATCAAAATGGTGGCAGAACTCTGTCTATAAACCACTATCTAATAAAACAGAGATGTAGAGCAGTATACAGAAATTAGCATGCTCATGAGCTGTAGAAATGCTTATCATTGACATCCGAAGTGCTGGTGCATGAAGCTGGAGCTTCTCTTCAGCCTTTCCTGTACCCTGTGTAGCAGTGTAAGTCTTTGCTTTTAAGATGGTGAAGGCATTTACATGGGCCCTGAGTCCAAAATGTATATTTACTCCCAAAGAAAACAGAAAACTGAACCCCAGACAAGTTCAATGTGCCATGGCGGGCATGACATGGAGTGAAGGAGCCTTCTCTGTTATCCAGGGGAGCCGTGATCCCCAGTCTGCTCCTTGCCACCACAGCAGTATGTGCTGTGTACCAGCTGCATACCTGGCTCTGGACTTTGATTGAAGGAATTGCACAGGGGCCCATGAATAGGGAGTATTTTCATAATCACGTAGCAATACAACTCTCTAAAACCCTCTTGGGATATATGTTCTATAGGGTTTGATAATTTGCAATTAACTTTAGGATTCAGACTTCTTTTCCTGCCACTAGACTTGTTACTGTAAGTTCTGTACAAAACCCCACTGGAAAATGAGTGAGCCCCTGAGCTGGTCCTGCCACAAATAGATGGGGAATCTGCGGCTCCCCATGCTTGATGCTCTGTTTCGTTCAGGTGAGAGCACAGAATGAGCCCATACCATAACAGCTACGACTGCCCTATCTATTCTCAAGGATAAATTCACTATGTCTCAACATGCCACATATCTACTGGGGCGACTGCCCCAGTTCTCGAAGTGCTCCCCAGGCTATGAAGAAAAGCAGCCTGCCTCACTGCCATGCCTACAGGAGAAAAGCAGCCCAGATAGACCCGTGCAGTTACTCACCTGTTCTCCTTGCTCTGAATCTAGTCACACAGGCTTTTCTCTAGTCAACAGTCCCTGCATTAAGGTTGGACTCAAAATATGGAGGCAGCGTAGCCAAGCATCTAGATTTGGTCCAGCAACCCTTGGTGGTTTTGGATCTACCACAACCCTTTCACCTGCTCAAGTAGACCTCTCTGGTAAAAGCCTTTTGAAAGACTCATCTACCATGGCAGCAATGCTGAGGAGAAAAATTCTCACAGCAGTTTATATCTTTTGCCTCATCATGTAAAGATCACTTGAGCAGTCCTTGTGATTTGTGAACCATTAGTTGCATGTCTGTTAAACCAGTAGGAATTGAATTGCATTCACAAGTGGCTTGATCTTTCTAAATATTGTTACTTCCTTTTATTGTTTTGTTTCCATTTTATTCCTTTATGTCAAAGTTAAACATCTGGAAACTAAAAGTCTGTGAATTTTTGTTGCTGCTGTTTTAAAGTAACCCTCTACATTTTTTTCCAGATTCTTTTAACCTATGAACTTAATGGTCCTGTATTGAATTCTTCTTGTGGCATACATTGTAATGCTTCTTTTGGATGGAGACTCCATATTCTATTGTAGGGAGCTGAAAGTGATCGTAAGCAGTAAGAAAAAGACCTTGTACAAGATTCAGAGTGAAATAGCATATTACTAATTCAGTTGTCATACTCATTTACCGCATTACAGCTGTCAGTGAAAGGCAGTCAGAAGTTCATGCTATATGCTATGTTTGTAAATGGTGATGCTATCTCATTATTTTCTGGCCTCTCTGCAATTAACCTTTTATTTTGAAGGTGGTGAAAATGTGCAGTAATAGTATGCAACATTTCAAACATATTTCAAAGCACATCTTTGTCATTCAGTCATTCATGAGGGAAACAAATTCTTCCGAACTGATTTGTATTCATGCTGATCATGAATAATTCTTATCCTTAACATCATGTATTTGAAACAAGGAATAAACTTCATTAATGGGTTGTTTGTGTGTTATCATTTTCTGAATTTTGATAGTTCCTGGACCATGAGCATAAGTAATGCAAGCAATAGTAAACTGGTTGAGAGCTCTAAAAAGATCATCCTGCTACTGGAACTGCCTCTGATGAAGACTGGCCAGAGGCTAATTCCAAAACAAAGTCTCTGTATTGCCACTCAAGCCCTCAAGGCGATGCACAGTACTTCAATTTACTATCACTTTGGATGCTGTTTACAAAAATTTGGATGTTGTTTACAAAAGCAATATAATGCAGAAATGCTATTCACTTTTATTTTTACCCTCACAAACTGTGTGGCGACCATAAATGTTGATATTTCAACATTTATACCCTGACCAGCCTGGATGTTTAAAAGTTGGTTTTCTGCACCTCACTCTCCTGTAGCCACAAATACAACACTACTCCAGAAAGAAATTCACCTCATCCTCAGATGGTGATTATGATGGGTGAGATAAACCATACCTCAGGAGCTGCCTTTCCTCCCTAAGAACAAAGCTGGGAGAGATGAGCTTTGATTTGTGCAAGGATCTTTTAACCTCTGGCATTGGACGGGGTTTGCTTGGTATGGTGTTTTTTTTCCTTTTATTCAGGGAGACAGCTACTCTAAGCTAATCATCTGGGTTCCCACCTACAGACAGCAGAGAGAGATGAGACTCTCCAGGGGATGATTCATCCTCTCCAAAGATAAGTATCTGACACAGGTGGGTGTTAGTCAAAGTAGAAAATGTACTGTAAATTCATTTCTCCTGGTATTGTTCACTATTTAAACGGTCTCTTAGGAGAAGAGCTTCTTATCCAATTTTTGCTTCAGAGAAGACAGTGCCCCACCCATTGTATTGCTGGAGGATGAGATTTGCTGGATGTTAGTCCGAGCATTGCTTCAGCGCAGGCCGCATAAATGGAGGGAGCACCTGGAGGAGCAGAAAGCCCTTGGGAAAGGAATGAGCAATGAAAAGTAATTTGGGAAAATAAAAGGATGTGTGTGAGAGTCAGTGATTACTGAAGCAAATAAAAATGGATTTTTTAGGAGCAGAAGAACGGTGCATGACATCAGAGATTTAAGACCACAAATCCACAAAAAAATGTGGAAAGAAAAAGGTAAAAAATGCAGGTTGTGCCATAGGAAATGGATGGTTGATATGGGATGAAACTGGGAAGCAAAAACAGCCTACAAAACACCTGGAGGTTTTAAATAAGTTGTTGTCAACTAAATAAAATTGTTGCTGTTTTATTCCTTCCATTTAAGGATAAGTTCCTGACAGGTAAAATAGTTGGCAAATATGCCTGCTTAATATTCCCAGACTAGGCTATAATATACAAGTGAATTCTATATTTCCTGAATCAAAAGTCAAAAAACTCCATTTACCTGTGCTTACTTTATAAAAACCATCACTGGGTTCAAAGTATACAATTGTCTAGGGATTTTTCATCTTGGTAATAAATTCTGGCTTTCAAACTAGTATGTGTCAGAAGTGTGAATAGCAGAGATGAAGAACAAGTGAGACAAGAGACCTCAAGGTAGCCTAAAAATCAAGAATCCTTGTCAGAAAGATTGTGCTTTCCAGGAAAGCTCAAGCAAAAACTCGGGATGAATCCTGGGTGTATGTTCAAAAATAAGAAATCAGCTAAAAGTGAAAACAAAAATCCAAATTTTGGAACTGCAACTGTTAAGAAAATCCTGTTTCCTCTCTCAGTTCCTTGTTGGATTGTGCTTTCTCTAGAATGACATGGTCTTCCTCTGCAAACATGTATCTGCATGCACACAGATGCACGTGTTTGGAAATTGTTCAGTATGTCCTTGTGGTGGTTTTAGTCTCCTGGGCAGCCAAACTCCCCCTCCTCAAACGGAAGTGGGAGAAACTAGGATGAAAATGGCTCAAGGGTTGAGATAAGGACAGGGAGATCACTCAGCAGTTACCATCATGGGCAAAACAGACTCAGCATAGCGAGATTAATACAATTTATTGCCTATCACTAGCAGACTAGAGCAGTGAAAAACTAATAACACTTTCCCCCTCCGCCCTCTTCCACCTCCTCCCCCCAAGCAGCACAGAGGAATGGGGAATGGGGGCTGTGGTCAGCCCCTGGCACTTTGTCCCCACCACTCCCTCACGGTCACTCTCTGCCCCTGCTCCACATGGGGTCCCTTCCACGGGATGCCATCCTTCCTAAACTGATCCTGCAGGGGCTGCCCACAGGCAGCAGCTCTTCGGTAACTGCTCCCACATGGCTCACTACCACGGGGTCCATCCCCCAGGAGCAAACTGCTCCAGCATGGGGCCCCCAGACCCCTGCTCCTGCAGGGGCTCTCCATGGGCCGCAGCCTCCTCCAGGCCACATCCACCTGCTGCACCGGGGGCTCCTCCACCCATGGGGGGGCTGCAGCGTGGAGATCTGCTCCATGTGGGACCCATGGGCTGCAGGGGGACAGCCTGCTCCACCAGGGGCCTCTCCCTGCACAGGTTGCAGGGGAACTGCTGCTGCCTGCCTGGAGCACCTCCTGCCCTCCTGGGGTCTGCTGGGCTGGGTCTCACTCCACACTCTCACAGCTGCTGTTTCACAGCAGGTTTTATTTCCCTTCCTCAAATCTACTCTCCCAGAGGCCCACCCACCATCTGTCCCTGGCTCAGCTCTGGCCAGCAGTGGGTCCCTTTTGGAGCCAGCTGGAGATGGCTCTGATCTGACATGGGACAGCTGCTGGTGTCTGCTCACAGAGGCCACCCCTGCACCCCCCCCACTCCCAAAACCTTGCCACATAAACCCTATAAACCTGCTATTGCAAAAGCTGCCAGTAAAGGAGTAAATAAGAAAGCACTATAGTGCTTACAATCTAATTCTAAACAGCAGTTTGCATGTTATCCATGCATCATGTAGAATTTTTCAGACACTGAGTAGCATAATATTACAGCAGAACCTAGTCAGACATGAGGACTCAGTGATTTATCTTAACTTTCAAAACAGAATTAATAGATAAAATTAGATTAAAAATGTGCTCCCAGATAATTCACATTTTAAAACTTAAAATGATTTTAATATCACATTTTTAACCAATTTTCTCTTTACAGTGGGTAGGCTGATTTGTCCATTTCCTTCCCTTCTTTCCTTCCCTAGTGAAAGATGTCTGAATGTCTGATGAAAACAGTCTTCATAAACAAGAACCTTTGCACTCCAGGCTTTTACTCCAGCTAGATTCTTCAGTTTAAATAAGCAAAGGTGTGGATATCCATCACATTTTGTGGTTGGGACACTAAACTTAGGTATAATTCTAGTTTTCAAGCACACCAGGACAAAGGCAGGGACATCCTTAGCAGCCTTTGTCTTGCTGGCTTTCTACCCACTATTTTACAGATCAAGGGGAGGTGGAGAGGGAATCTAAGCTTCCATGTTCCTGCTGGGAAAGGTTTTCTCACATTCAAAACACAGCATTTTTAATTAATGTTGATGAATATATATAAATACTGTGAAAGAAACCAGCCAGAAAGGTCCTCTCCACCTCCAGGGATTTGGCAGCTGCTTCTGTTTTGCTCAGTGCTTCTAATAGCAGGTCAGTTACTCCTTTAGGGCTTTCTTGTGACAGGAAGAAGCATCAGTTTCTCAATTTTTGTGCACCAATATCAAGCTACTATATTTCCACAGAAATGTGCCTGGAAAGAAAACTGGAAGATGTGGCATGTATGGTTTTGGCAGCAAAGAGAAATATCACAGATATCACAGAATTGTCTAGGTTGGAAGAGACCTCAAGATCATCGAGTCCAACCTCTGACCTAACACTAACAAGTCCTCCACTAACCCATATCGCTAAGAAAGTCATCCTTGCAGCGTGAAGATGAAGGAGGAAAAAAGAAGTCCAAAAGCTGATAAATAATATAATGATATTTTGTAACCTGAATGGAAGTTTCAGGCACAGGTGTGTACCTGAAAGGTCCAGGGACATCCAGGAACCTGTTTTGCAGATTTCACCTGAGCAATTTTATCAGTAACAAGATGATTCTTTAGGCAGGATACAGTTCAGGACTAAAGCATTTAAACGGAGATGACTACATGTGATGTGCATAAGTTACTGTGAGAGTCAGTGGGGATTTGGTCAGCCTAGGGTGGGATGCAGCTGGCAAGCTGTCTGCTTTGGAGCTAGCAGAAGCACTCTTGGGTGGATGTCTATTCACCAAAGTGGGAGTTCAGCCCCCAAATGTGCCTGTAATAAATGTGGAATTGGATGAGCTAATCTTGAAATGAATCTTACTCTCTGAGGCTATGCTATTCTGCTCATGCAAACAGTAAATTTACTTTTTATTTTCCTTCATTCCTGTGCTTTGCTACTATAAGGGTTTGTTTTCTTGGGCAAAAATAAATACTGAGCTACAGCAATGTGAATTCACAGTACACCAGCTGTGATGCATTAACCCCATGTGGACACAGAAATTTACTTCAGTGTAACAATGGAGTAAACTATAGCTTACTAAGACACATGAATGCATCCTATTTAAACAAAATATATCAGAAGCATACAGTGGGAGCAGGTTCATCTAATTTGAGCACAACACCAGTTCTACCTCCTAAACTCTCAATGAAGGTCTTCTAAAAAATATTTTAAGATCCCTCCCTCGTTAGTTCCTGGGAAGAGAAGTGACTAGTCTTCCAAGAAAGACCCAGCCATACTTAGGTGCTTCTCTTTTATGTATGGATCTTCAAGTAGGTGAGTAGAATTCACTTGTGCAATTGGGACAGCACAGCCACAAAACTGCAGGTAGCTACTGCATAAGCTAGCCCAGAGCTGTATCAGAACTTGATTAAACCAATTATTCCCAAGCTATTTCTTCCTACCCATTGACACTGTTCTTCACATAACAAGACTGCAGACCTGACTACTGCCCTTGCATGCATTTGCAATACAAACAAAACCCAACAATTTGGCAACTGATCATAGGAGGTTAATGGAGCAGGGAATCTTTGAGTTCTTGCTTATGTCAGAAAGTATACAAATGAAATTACGTTCTTCTCTGAGTATTAAAAGAAAATCATTTAAAGTCCCTAAATGTGTGTAAGCCATTTCTAAGTATGCTTCAGCTATTGCTATTCACTAGCACTGCTCAAAATTCTGAGAAAAAAAAGCCTCTTTAAGCTACCCATCAGAGATGCCAACTGATCAGCACAAAACTACTTCAGCGTTTTATCAAAATGCTAAGAAAAGTGGAAAATGCTTACCTTTTTGTTCCAGGCTGGCAGCTGAGTTTTATTCTACCAAAGAGAATGGTACAGCTTATTTTGGAGTAGAAATCTGTGCAGCAGAAGTCTAGTAATGACTCTGGGACAAAGCTAATCCATGAACTGGTAGGGATTCAAGAATATCACTGTTTTCCTTGTTTGAATTAAGTCTTTTGATCAGCATTGGTTGGGAATTCTTTGTACTGTTTCTTTTACAGCTCTGGTGAAATAAATTTAAGAGTATAAGTCATTCCTAAGAAGAGTACTTCACTGAAAGTTGAGATCCTTAGTTTGCTAATCTGATAGTCCAGCATATAAATGTGTGAATAAATTCCTTCCCCTACAGAGCAGAATATTAGGTCCCCCCATAGTATACAGACTTCTAAACTCAGATTTGCTGTGATTATTTTGTACATATATCTTATATCCTAAAATAGATAAATAAATAAACAAGTAAATAAATAATGTGTTAGGCCAATTATTATTCATTCCTACCAGATATTTTTGATCTTATTTAAAGCTCCAAATGTAGCAGAAAATAGGGTTACGTTCTGGAAATTATGTTATAAAATAAAATACACACATGGTTTAAATTCCAAATGGCTTGTGTCTTACGGATTTATAAATGGCAAGGGTGGGTATCAGAAATCACAAGAATACTGAGAAGCTTTGCGATAACATATGTTAAAATAAAACAAGAGCAATACATCATTTCAAAAGTGTATTACACACAGCCCTCCTCGTATATCAGCTGTAGATCTCTGAACATACCTTGATAACTTTCAAAGAATGTGAGCTTTTTCCACTTTTTCTAGTCTACAGTGCTCTGGTATGTCAAATTCATTTGTGACTTTGTTCTTTTTAGTTCTGAATATATATTAATTAGAATTTTTGAGGGATTTCTTCATTAAGTAGGTTAAAGAAACATTTTTCTACTAAGTTCTTAGGTAAAAACCTCTACATAAATTGTGCTATCCTTGCTTAATACAGTGTTGTGATGAGTTTTCACTTCTGAATGATATAACTACAGGATATGCTAAAAATAATGTATTAAATTCCCCCCTCTTCCAAAATAGCATTAGATCCAATTCTGGCTTATGACATTTCCTTGGGTAAACAGAAGGTTATAAAGATAACTTACTGTTATATTTCAACTGAAAGCTATATTCTCTGAAATCTGAAGAAGAAATATGGTTGTAAGATTCAGCCACAGAATATTAATTTGAAGTATTTTGATTTTCTCCTTAGATCAATACTACCATAGCATACATATTTTAATCTATATGCAAAGTTGATGGTATCATTTGAAAAGCAATACAGGCACAATTTATTCTTAGGTAAGTCTTGAATGTTAGATATTTTATTATGGCTACCAAAATAATTTACCGTAATTTATTCTCAAGTTCATCTGTTTGACTCGTTTCCCACGTCTTAAGAGCAAACTGAAAATACTATGTTATATCCCATTTTAATTAACCTTCAAAAGTGTTTTCATACCCTTGTTGCTTTCAAGCAGTGGAATTTAGTGCAAACAATCCAATTGAATTATAAGTTGCTTGTATCAAACCACTTCATGATAAGAGAAATGTAATAGAACTAATCAATTTTTTGCGTGACTCTTTTGCTTTTTTTTTTTTTTTTTTTTCTCTCCTTTGAGCAGTAAAGGCGGGGGGAGGATCATCATCCTTCTTATTTATTACAGGTACTAAGAATCACATTTCACAAAGGCACATTTACTGCAATGTGTTTGTAATCATTGTAATTGATTTAAATGCATGAATTGACTGAGAAAATTCATAGATTTGTTCAGGCATTGACTGCAAGATAATGCTGGTTAAAACTGGAACGGTTTGCTATACTGTACAAAAGGCCTCAGAAAAGTTTCTGCAATCAACAAATATGTGGTGTTTTGTTGTTGTTATTTTGGTTGTTTGTTGATTTGGTTGTTGGGTTTGGGTTTTGTGGGTTTTTTTTGAGCCTACTCTTCTGAATATTTTGTAAGTGAAGGTAAAGATTCAGATGCATCAAATGTGAACATATCATGTTGCCTTCGGAATTAACTCCTTATGAATTTTAAAGGAATCGTTACCCTACAAAATCTAGGATTTCAACAACCAATGAGAAACAGTATTTTTCAGCACATTTTTACAGCTTGAAGTTTCCTTAGGATGCCACAAGAATCACAACACTGTCATAAGAAGTTTTAATTTTCTTTTTGAACCCTGATAAACACATGAAAGCATCAACTGCTATTTTCCTCTTTGGTACTAACACTGTCCCTGTTTTCTCCAGTGGTGTCAGAGGAACACATATCAGTCTATATAAATTACAAGTATAACTATGACTTTCAATTTTTAAAGAGGCCCATCATTTGAGATTTTTCACAGAGTAATCACAAGAAGTCACATGTCAAACTGTCTATCCTTCAGTCTGGCAAAATAATAATTCTTCCTATGGAGAAAAAGAAAAGAAAAAAAAAAAAAAAGATGGGAAAGTAAAAAATAGTAAGAGACTAGAGGTTGCAGCTGAACAGGCTATAGCTTGGACTTCTACACCTCATAGAACAGGTCACATATAAGATCAAGGAAAGCAAGATGTACAGAAGATATACAGAGAGTTTCTGAGAGCTCAGGAAAGACTGATTGCAAACTCATGCCTGGGGAAAGGGACAGAAAAGATTAGCCTGGTAGCATCTAGAGAACAGAGGGCTTTGTGGAATCAACCTGCTATGATAAATCAAGTTGTTTTTATTTAGTCATTGAGGTCAGTTAGTGATTTCTATTTATGGGACATTGGTTTTAACATAAAATTTTGTCTTTCTTTGTGCTGAGTAGCTTAAGTGTTATAGAATAAGTGTTTTTGTGGTTGTTGTTTTAATAAATATTGTATGGTCTACTCTCAGTTAAGCCAAAAATAAAATAAAATAAAATAAAATAAAATAAAATAAAATAAAATAAAATAAAATAAAATAAAATAAAATAAAATAATTAAGCCAATAATAAAATTAAATTCCACCTATAGAAATCTGTTATGACATTAGTTACCTTATACAGAAATAGCTGCAACTAATAATGGAATTTTGATGACTAAATATCATCTGTAGAAATTAACTCACTTTTAAAAGCAGATACTTTCTAGTTAGGTCTATACCTACTAGCTGTGCCTCTGGTGCCTACCTCTCAGTTGTTACAGGTTATTGGATTCAGAGGGCAACACGTTTTCTTTTAAATCATAATTCTTATGTTTTTCAGTATCACTGGTATAAACCTGTGCCTGTTCAGTTAAGTATCTTCATAAAACCCAGTAAATAAGCTGAGAAAGATTCTAATTAGCAGAAATAACCTGTAAATAAATTCTTTATTCTTTCAGTAATTGCCAATTTTACTTCTGATTGGAGAACTTCCAATTTATCCTTGAGATTTGATCTTTCCTACCATTTCTTGTCACAGCTATTTTCATTTAAACACTTATGATGATTTTTAATGTTTAAGATTTTCCAAGATATCTTTGCAAAGCCCTCTGGATTTTATTTTGGGGTTTGTTTAAGCTGCCCTAGTGCCCACAGTCCTAACTAAAAAAATGTGTTGAATCTCAAACTATTAGTCAGAGTGTTCCCAAGAGAAGACTCTTTTCTGTTCTAAGCATTTATGAAGAAACAATTAGAACAATAACAATATACATAAAAATTTGAAGTAGCTAAAATGTCCCTGAAGAGGATTAAAAAAATTCTCAAAACTCAAATTCTCAAAACTTTGGGGCCAATGCATGCCAATATGAGTTATTTAAAAATATGAAGGTAGGTTTTATATTTGCATAATCTTTCTGTCATGAAACAGTTGTGAGTTAGGAGTGTTTATCAGCCTTGTCGGAGTAAGGGATAGACAACTCCCTGTTGCACTTCCTTCCCCTGAGACTGACTGTCTGCTGGGGTGCAGCAGTGATTTGTGCTGGATAGTTCCCTTTGTAAAATATGTGCACATGCTCATCTTTAAAATTCTTCAGTTCCCTTGCTGATACCTTCAGTTAATTCATTTAGTAGTCATTTGCATAATTCAAAGAGAGGATAGCTGTAGATTACTTTTTTTCATCTAACTGTGAAATAGACATCTGCAAATAGGTACTTTTCTCTATAACTATGGTTGTTGACAGTATCCTACTTGAATATTATCAATTAAGTCCTTAAAGAATAATTTGAATAAACATCTTCCAGTATTATCTGAGGTATAGTCAATCCTGGTTTAAGATGGCAGAGACAGAATTTATTGACATCTCTAATTCCCTTCTATCTTTCTTTTACTGTGTGTGATATGTCCTTAGCTGTGCACACTGCTCTATATACTACATTATATTCTTGCTTATTAATCTCTGAGGCTATCAAATAGCCAGATTATGTAGTCTCATTTCCTAATGATCTGTTTCCTGTGTCAGATCCTTACTTACAAGGTAAGCTTGCATTAGCTAGCACAGAAACAGAGCTTACAGATTTTATAGAAGATTTTGCCTGCTCATCTGCACTGATCACAGCAGAAATGAAATCACATAACCCTTCATACAATAGCCTGAGAACTCCTGAGAGTTTCTTGACAACTGCACATTAGTTTTGTGCTGACCTGTTGTTCAGAGATACAGTGGTGTCCAAACACATGCAGGAATAGATTGGTTATCTCTAAGTTTTGTGATCTGATGTAAATAAAACTTCCTCTCATCATTAGCAACTCTAGTAGAAGGAAGATAGGTAGTACTACAACACACACCAAATTTCTCCTATGGAAAAAAAAAAAAAAAAAAAAAAAAAAAAAAAAAAAAAAAGGAGCTGGTTTCCCCTACATTGCTTAATTCAGGAATGTGCCACTGGATTTGGGGGCAGAGTGGAGGCCAGGTCATCCCTGGGGGACACAACTCCCACGTCTCAGCAGTGGGATGTGAAACTTGCTAACGATGGTTTTCAACTGTATAGGACCAAGCTCCTGGGACCTGAGTCTCCTGACTCTGCTATTTAATTTTAAGACTTATTTAATATTAAGACTTTTAAAAAGCCACATTTTTAAGTGACAGCACTTGGGTAGACTGACCTACAGCCTCGAGGCCTGATCCATATCTCATGTGCTGGCCATGAAAAGGGGCTGCAGAGATATCTTGAAATGTCTATTGCTGAGTTGTAGGGAGAGTTAAGCCATATTAACCACCTGTTTACTTCAACCCTGAAACGCATATCTTTGTTGCAGCACAAAAAGGACAAACACCAACCTCAACAACAATTTTTTTTGGAAAACAGATTTGAAGTACCCCATCATCCTCCAAGCTAAGCACCTTAATATTCTTTCAGCCCACTCTGAGAATTTACCTAGCAAGCCCTCATTCTGTAGAGACCTAACTGTAATTCCTGTTTTGGGATCTCAGTTGATGCCATAGCCTCACCATAGGACATTTTGAAGCTTAGATGGGCTAGATTTTCAAGCACCTAATCTCTCCCTTGTGGGAGGAAGTGATTACTTCCTTAAATTATGTTAGACCTATCTAAAAAAGTGGAACAATGCAATAGAAGTGGATCGATATATGAAGTATCTGGTGTGGAGGATCCTTCATCTATACATTTTTAAATGAAATCTGGAAGGACTCAATAGTATGTTCTAATTTTTTGTTTTGTTTTGTTTTCAGTTATTTTAACCCAAAAGCAAACCAATAAATATTTTTTCATGAAAGTTTCCACTACAAAAAATGTATCCTGGCATAGAGATTTATATTTCAGTTTATTTACTTTAGCATTTCTTTCAAGCATGCTTAATATATTACTTGTACATTGATCTTTTTTAGGCTGTTCTGTAACTCTTTTAAGTGCTGTAATGAAACAAATGGAGATAACTGTTACATTAGTTACATGGGATAACTAAGAGTTTCTCATAACATAAGGACAATGAACTATCTAGTAAAATAGGCTAGCAAGCTCAAAAATAAACAAATTCTCTTTCACCTCTTGCATGAGAAAGTCATGGACCTTACTTCCACAAGACGTAGTAGAAAACTGGACAAACGAATGGACTCAAAAAAAGGGTAAAGCATGCTGATGGAGAAACAGTCTGCCTGTAGCTGCAAAATACAGTTTATGTGTTGGGTATAAGGCCTGTCTCTTCAGCTGTGGTAAAATCAGTAGGGTTGGCTTAAATTCATTAATAAATAAAAAAACTATTATGGTCAGGTTCTCTGTCTCGTAGATCTCTCTTCTTAATCTTGGGGTCTTGCAGCCTACCTGAATACATCAGCACCTCGTAGAAGAGAGGGGCATCACATATAACACATATATATAACACATATATTTCTTATATATTTCTTATATATTTCTATATATTAATTAATATTTTATTAATATATAATATATTTCTATATATTTCTTATCAAAATATTTAGGAATTTTAAAGAGTGTTGATACAATGGTAGTATCATCAGTCCTTGAAAGAGCACTGTGCTTGTTACTAAACTAGACGAGGGCCTTCAGGCAAGTGATGAGCTGACAGAATTTTACCTTCTATTTTCCTCTTTTGTTTTCTGTGCTACAGTTATGTCATTATAATTACTATCATCATCATCATCTGTAATAATAATATATCTTATCGTATAACCTGAAACTAGTATAAAGTAGACTTAATAATGTGCCAAGTCAGCAATCTGGGAGTGAAAGATAAAGCAATTTGCTTTGTGCTTCCTGCTGCCTTTGCAGATACTCTGTGCAATTGAGGCCCTGTCTTCTCTGCAGAATTTGAATCTTTTTATCTTATATATTGCTGATACCATCATGAAGATGGAAAAATGATGTACTGCAGAAAGAATTTTCCCACTATTCAGTTCTAATGGCCGTCTCCCTTGACTCTACCTGCTGTCTACACTTCTTTTTTTCACCATTTATCTGACTCTATAACAAAGTCTTTTTGAGACTATTTTTATCACAGGAACTCTGACAAAATGCAGTTTAAATAAATGAATAGGAAGAGAAAATAGTTCAACAGAATGTTTCAAAGGTGTGATGGTGGAAATTTCTGTTTGATTTTCTTGTAATAGATGATATTTGGGACTGTATTCCATGAGTGATGTGTTGCCTTTCTATGCTCTCACCTCTTTAAAAGCAGCTTAAATTTAGCAGATAGATGGCTCTAAGTGCTTCTCCAGTGCAACATGTGGAGTCAGTGAGACACTAGATGCAGTGCTGGCCTGCAGGTTAAATGGTCATTGTAAGCACTGCAAAATCAGAGACACTTATCTGTAAGAACCCGTTGCTGTATTAGCATTATTCATTTGCTTAAAAAATCTAAATGATGTTAAGCTAATGTTTCTATCCTGAACTCCCCAGTACAAGAGAGATGTGGACATACTGGGACTGAAAGAGACTGAGATACTGAGAGAGCTGGGACTGTTCAGCCTGGAGAGCTCAGACTGCTCAAGGAGAGATCTCATCAATGTCTATAAATACTCAAAGGGGAGTGCAAAGAAGATGGAGCCAGGCTCTTTTCAGTGGTACCCAGTGAACAGACAAGAGGCAACAGGCACAAACTGGAACACAAGAGCTTCTGTCTGAACACTGGGAAACAATTCTTCACTGTGCAGATGACTGGGCACTGGCACAGGCTGCCCAGAGAGGCCGTGGGGTCTCCATGCTTGGAGATCTTCAAAAGCCACATGGACACAGTCCTGGGCAGCCTGCTCTGGGTGGCCCTGCCTGAGCAGGGGTTGGAGCAAGTGGCCTTCAGAGGGCCCTGCCAATCTCAGCCATTCTGGGATTCTGTGGTTTAGTGACAGGTAAGTCAACATCCACATAACACATCAGAATTCTAAATCATTAACCTGACACCTATGAAAGCCTATGAGAACGTAGCCCAACTGAGTAAAACGTAGCACTGGCAGCCTTTTTTGCATCATTATTTCTCATCCTTGTTCTACTTCAGCAGTCACTTCATTTTATTTTCAGCAAGATGAATGTTGAGTTGCACCAGTGTCAGTGAAAATTGTTTGTCTTTGTGCATAATAACACTTTTTTTTTTCCTCACTGTAAAGCTGGAATAATAATAATAATAATAATAATAATAATAATAATAATAATAATAATCAGTCACCTATGCTTGTAGATTTTCTTTTCTTAGCTTCTAAATGCCACATATCAATTTTGCCAGGGTTATTGTAGATCACTCTGTGGCTGTTAATGACCACCAAAGAAAACAAAATGATCCTATATGTTCTTTAAGTGTAAATTTCAATTAGACTACACTGCATGTATTCATTGGGTTCTACAAACTGTAGAAACCATAATATTTAAAAATAGTGTTCTGTAACAGGATTTTCTCATGGACTTTTTGCAATTCAATCACTATGGAGGAAAAAAAAAAAAAAAAAAACCAATAAAATCTCAATTTTTTACAATAAGATCTCTATTTTTTACAATTCCTACTTATTGCTTTCCAAAAAGCTTATGGTTTTTAGGAGAAGGATACTATTTAATACCATCTGGTCTTCCTCTTCCTCTTCTTTGCCATTTTGTCTCTGAATCTACCTAAAATCTTATGCTGTGAGTATCATAGAGATATCAAAGGCATTTTTTTACACACAGGTACTTCAACAGAAGGCATAGTTTAATTCCCAGACTGTAAATCAAAGTGTGCCTGAGAGAATTGAAACTTACTTGTTCATTTGTTACTTCAAAATTTAAATTGGATCAGTTTGGGGCAGTGTCCCAACCTACTTTGTTCAGAAACTTTATGTGGAGATGGAATTTTTCTTAGATGGAAAGTTGAAACTGCACCATCCCTTAGCAGTATTCTCTGAATACTGACTGTTCTTTCCCTCTTGCTTCTCTCTAGTAGAAGTGGAAAATCATCTTGTCATTTGCCCATCAGAACTATAAAATACAATTCTTCTTGTCTGTAAAAACATTCCTAAAGGAATACAAAGCACTCTTTCAAATGTTGGCTTGATAATGAAAATAAGGACAAAGAGGTAGAAGGTATATAGCAATATCTAGATGGTGTTTTATAGTTTAAAATTGCAGTAAGGAAGAGCAGAGCATGATGATAGCATCACTTGGAATTTTTCAAGATACTAGAATGTGTCAGCAAATAAGCAGCAAATAAGGACATATATTTTAATTTGAAAATGTTCCTTTTTTTTTTTTTTTTCTTCTTCTTCTGATCTCCTATATATTTAACCATAGATTTTCATTGGTGCTGTAACTTGGAGTAGACAGTCCTTCTGCACTTAGTCTATGAGATGGTTCATAAACTTCAGCATCTAACATACAATTTAAATTCTCCATTTTCTAGATTTCTAGTATACTCTGAGCTTGAAGTGGAAAAAACAGCAGCTACTTTTGATGACATCTATTGTAACGCTGACAGATGGTGATGAACAATGTGAAATCAGTGTTTCCCAAAAACATTTTATAATTGAGGATATTTGCTGCCTGATTTCTCACCAGCACTCCAGAAAAAACATGTAGAATTATGCTGCATTAGTACAGTTGGCCTTTTTAAAATGTAATTAATTGTATTTTTTCTTTCAATAGTGTGTTGGAGGAGCTGATGTCTCCAGCATAGACTGGAGATAAGTGATACTGGTATTTTTCTCACAGATATGCACAAGTCATGGAAACAGAGAATAAAATTATTTTAAAAGCAACAAAAAACTAGCTGTGCCAGCAGAATTTTGCTGCCTTCCCCAGAGGTTTATGAAATTGTGCTCGCTTAATTGTTTCTTTCACCTTGGCTGTCTCAATCGCCTTAGCCATTGCCACCCTGTCTTTTTCACTTAGTCTCACTAAAGATAAATTCTTCAGGGATGTTTCTAACACCTCCAGCAGTGTAGGGCAGAAGAGTTTTTCCAACATTCCTGAAATAAGATCTGAGGTGTCAAAAACAATCACTAGCCAAGGACATGGAATCACACCTCCTTACTAAGCATTTTGTTTGTGTTGAATACATTAAAAATAAGTTGTCTTTTCATATTTTTTTATGAGATTAACTCTATTATATTGCACAATAATTATATCTCCCGACACACAAATAGAAAATAAGGAGCAATAAAGAGTATGTACTTAATCAACTCCTTGAAGAGCACCAGATAGTTTTTCTGAAAGTGGAATAAAGTACTTGCAATATGCCCTGCAGGATGATCTTTCCTGTTCTTGGTATGGATATTACAATAAATAACAATAAATAAATTCTCTTTGAACAAAGAATAATTTTTTTTGCATTTTTGTTTTGTTTTGTTTTCATATTTCTCTCCATTAAAGTTTGGGTTTTGGTGAGAAGCAAAGTGCTGGAACACAATCGTTGGGTGCATTAGGTGGCGAAAGTGGGAGGTAACATATGTAGAATAGATTTCCATATTACTGTAGTTATTTCTGTTTTTCTCACATTATAAACAGATGTTGAGAAACGGGACATATTTAAAAAAAGTATTCAAGTCCTCAGAAATATGTACTGCAGCAAAACCCTAGAGCAGCACAATGTATTTAACTTACCAAAGAAGAAGTTATGAGTGGAGTCCGTAGTTATCTGTGCTGGGAGGTTTTTGATGGTAAAGAGTTCTTTCATCTAGCAACCAGTGTCATAATAAAATTCTCTGGTTATGAATGGATGCTGGATAAATTCAGCTTGAAATTAAGGTTCAGATTTGTAAATAAAGGCTGGTAAACATTGCAACAACTGCATGAGAGGTATTATGAATGCACTTGATCTAAATAATTCTCAGGTTGAGATTATTCTTTGAAGTATGGGAGATTTAGCCCAACCAGAGATGAGAGAAGAATTATTTGAATTAAATTCTGTGGTCTGTATTGTGTAGGACGTCAGACTGGAGAACATTAACTGTCCCTTCTGCACCTAAAATCTATGAACCTAGAACTTTAATATTTAAGGGTCTGGTTTTAACATAAATCACAGGTGTTTAATACAGTTGTGGCAAGATAAAGTGTCCTTTAAGTGAGAGTAAATGCAATTTATGCACACTTAAAAGGCACTTTACACTGCCTGAGTAGTGTGAAGAGGCCTTGTTATAGTGACGATAAATCCACTGTTGTTTGGAAATAATAGGGACCTTCATGATTATCTGCTGTGACTTATGGCAGACCCCATGCTATAGAACTTCATGCAGTATTTCCCATACCCAGTGATGTGTGCTTGATCTTTTGGAAAGGGACTGTGTTTTATGTCTTCAGATCAGTTTCTTGATTCTCTTTGCTCAAATCCAGCACGTCTCTAAATTTATTCTTTTTAAAAAAAAAGCCTTTTGGGTGAAGAGTGGAAATTTCTAAAGTACCTTTGACATTCAGTTATCATGGACTGATGTGATGTGATAAATTTTGAGGAAAGTGGGACTGCAGTAGGTGATATGCTTTTAAGAAGGATACTTAAAAAATCACTTTTTCCACTGCACTAGTTTTTCTCTGAATAATAATACAATTTATTAGGCTAGGTTAGCTTGCTGAAATGTGCAAATATGATGAGATGTACAGAGAAAAATGGTCTTTTGATTCTGATTAAGATGGTAGCTATTGTTTGACTGAGTCTCAAAGAAGTAAATCAGAGTCAGAGCTAAGTGGTTTTGAGTACTCCTCTCTCAGCTCTTCAAAGGAAAGACCTCAATAGCATACATTTCAAGTTATGCTTAGCATTTATCACCTGAAAGTGTAGGCAATGGTCAGTACTAACTGCATATTACCAGTAATTCTCTGGGCAGCAAGTACACTGTGTGACTGCAAGCTCTTTACCGCTTATTTCTCACTATTTTTTTTCCAACAGGAAATTGGCAGAGGTAAGTTATGTTCAAATGATGAAACTGCATGGTGCCTTCTCTTTGGACTGCAGCGATGCATACTCTATTTCAGTTACAACTGAATAGAGTGAAAAGGTTTAGCTCATGGACAGTAGATTGTAATAAAGCAACAGATACAATGTAGGTTATGTGCTATCAGACTTAATAGAAGGCCTGAGGCATGGTGGCTTTACGTACTCACTCTTACCTTTTCCTTACTATTGTCCTTTGAGTTGAAGGCATCCTGGGAGCTAGTCCCTCCAATCATTCTGTAATGCATGTTTAAGAGCACATTTTTAATTCTCAGCCTAATCCAGAATTTATATGGCTTCATCCAGCAAGCTTCATAAATAGTCACAATAGTTTATTTTTCTGATAAACAGCAAATATAACAAACTGGATTTTCAGGGACCATCTTTTGTGTATAGTGCATTCCTGTGACATTAAATGAACTTCAGTGTCCTGACCATAGGAAGGAAAATTTCCCCAAAGAGCAATACAGAAAACCTCTTTTCTCCAGAAAGCTTTCTGCTTTAATACACAGTCTCTGAAGAGATTGCTTAGACAAAAGATAAATTCCTTTCATTGCATAAATGCCTTTAACATTTAGTAAAAAGGGAAGTTGAAGCTTTTTTATTATTTTTTTTTCTAATTTATTAAGGTCCGTAGGTTATTAATATAGCTTCAGTAAACCCTAGTATATTGCTTTACAGTCCTACTGATTTAATTCTCTTTTACATTTTTGGTTTTTATATACTGCAGGAATGCATCTAAAGGGAGAGAAAAATGTCAGTTTGTTTTGTTATTGTTGTTGTTGTTGTTTTTGTTTGTTTGTTTGGCCAAATTCAGAGGAGGATGACAGCACCAAAAATAAATAAAATATCTAAATCTTGTTTTTCAATATAAGGGAAATAACTGTCTAAAGTGTTGGGCATTGTATCTAGCTATGGTGTCAGTGAGAACTGAAGAGCCCTGATAGCCTACCTAGCACCACATTAGATATCTGTTGATATTTTCAGTGTCTTCTCCTGTTTGGACTTAGTTGCAACCCAAGTCACTCACTCACTCCAGTCACTTTTCTTGTGTAAAATCTAGTGCTCAGAATCCTTTCCCATCATCAGTTTGAACAAGTTTCTTTTTCCTCCTGTGTTTTTGCATACAAAGGATCAAAACTGGAGCTAGTCTTGTTCATCTTTTTTTTTTAAAAAAAAAAACTATGTGCCAAAGCTTCAGGAATCCTGAAGAGTCCTTCCACTCCCACAGACAACAGTCTCATAGACTACAATGTCACCCATAAAACTGTTGTCTGCTGTTTTATGTATAACAGCTGCTATATTTTTACAGATGATATTAGCTGTAATGTTAATTATTATTCTTCTAATATTTAGTAATAATTAAAGGTTATTAATATTTATTGTAGTATTATAATAACTGACTTGTTCAATAACAGACTTTTCCAAGTGAAAATGAAAAGCAATAATCAAACCTAACACTAACAGGACATATATATATATATAAATGTGTGTGTGTGTGTGTATATGTATATATATATACATATACACACACACACACACACACATATACACACACACACACACACACACACATATATAACTGTTTGGGGCAATTCTTCCTTTATTTTTTTTTGTCCAAAATTAAATTTTCTGTCCTCAATAAGAGAAGTAGAAAAGAGGAAATTTATACCATCTATTATAGGTATATTATGTTGGATTTGCAGCTTTTCTGTTCTAAAGAATAGTAGAAATTAGAGGAGCACAAGGATCTTTGGTATACAGGGTCCCACCATATCAGACTGCATTGCCTTACTGTTACAATTGTCTTAAAACATTGTCAGCTTTAGGATTGTGTTCTATCCCAATACAGAGGGGGGCCAGTTCATCTCCTGAATATAGTGACCATGCTGAGGCAGCTGGACCAGGGTCTGTGACAAAAATCTGATGCTTTTGGATGGACTCACTGAGGTTTCTCAAAGCCAGACTGGCCAATAAAGCATGAGTCCATGTTTGGTAACACATGTCTCTGCTCTAGTATCACTTCTAAGGAAGAGAACATGAATTTAAACTTGGTGACCAAGGTAAATAATGAAAGATGAGGGGAAAATAATGCTTGTGTGCAAATAAAAATGTCACAGAAGAACATGGTGGAAAGAGTTCTCATCTGAACTGTATCTTTGAATTTTGAATGAGTTAATAAATATCTTAATAGGATTTTTTGTTTTTGTTTTGTTTACTATCTATAGTACTTCACCTAATTCCTTTTTCTGTTTGCGTAGTCAAGATATTAATGTTATATGTTTTGAAACTAGTTTTTCATACCATCTGTTAAAAGAGTAGATAGATGTAAAGATAAAATATGATCATAAATAGAACATGTTACATAGAAGTTGCAAGGCTCAAAAGATAGGAATTATTGATGGACTTTTGAAGCTTTGCCAAACATTATTACCTCAGTGATATTTATGGATTTAATGCACACACAGGATACTTTGTGTGGGAAAACTCAATAAATCTTTCTGAAAGTTCCTGAATCCCTAATTAGCAGAGTACTTTATAGAGGCTATTTGGCTGAAAGTCTCTGTAGGAGAGAAAACAGTGATATACTTCTCAGCAAACCACCATGAACTTTCCTGGAATTGGTCTCAGACAAAAGCAGTGAAAGAAAAGCCCTGTCAGGTACTGGGACACCTCTCATAATGCTTCTTCCAAGCTTTCTCAGATGCTTAAAGTACTGTATCAGTCTCTGATGAGCAACGTGCTAAAAAAAGATTTGGAGCTCTTTGCAGTTCTTCCTTTCTTGTCCCACACAAGAAAGGTCTGGTCTGTGGCTTTTAAATTCAGTTATGGAAAACCTGTTCTCATTTTTGTCTGAATGATGTGACTTGTTGGATATTATTTATTATGGCATTTCCCATTTACATGTACCAGACAAGCAACAAGCTAAAAGCGTAATCCTTAGCAAAAATGAGAAATATCTCAGGGAGAGAGATAGCACAGAGAAAAGATTGTGTTAACAATCTTTAAGGAAGATAAAGGTTGAGTTTTAAAATTAAATGATTGAGTTGTTTTTGCTAGGAATGCTTCCTCAATGCTGGAAAAAAAAAATATATATATATTGCTATGAATAAAATTAAGCATCTGATGGCAGTGCTTTAAAGTCTATGTTATGTGCTGAAGTTCAGCAGGAGGATGTTTTCTGCTTATTCCCAAATGTAATAGCGTTGGTTTGTCATATTGATTTGTAACTTGTGTATTTCATTCATATTTATTACTACTACAACTTCTTAAATGTGTTTATGTGTTTGATTTTCACACAGATGTGGTCCAGAAAATAAAATTGTTTCAAAGTTTTATAATTCACGGTTTCAAAGGAAGTAGATAAAAATATTGAAGTAAATATTTCACAAATATTTAGTTATTCTGCAAAAAAGGTGGAATGTATTTCTTTTTAATCATTCAGTATTAAAGATTCACTTATTGAAAACTTAAATTTACTGTAATTTAACTTCTTAAGAACTCTTCATACAACACGTATTTGCCTTCTGCACTGAAAAAGGAAAGCTGAATGACCAAACTTCAAACAGCTGAAACTAAGATAAGAAATTCTCAGATAAAACCTGGTAAAATGTAAGAGAAGTGTAGGGAAAAAAAAAAAAAAAAAAAAAAAGTCTGGCCTATTTTATCCATAAAATCTGTACTCAGAGAAGGGAAATGTTGATAACTTGATGCAATTTTTAGTAAATACGATATGGTGATACTACTCATCACTTCTATAACATTTAAAAAGGAGAAATAAATACTTCTATTAGTTTCCTACAGCACTCTACAAGACCGCTTGACAGAACATTTTAACATGCAACAAGGTAAGACCAACATCAAAATATTGTAGTCTCTTAGTGATTTAGAAACAAGGGAATGAATAAAATCAATAAATGTATGCTAAATTACAGATGTAATCGAATGAAAAATGACATACATTATTGATCAATGTTTCAGTTCAAAATATGACAATAGGTTATCAACCTAATTCAGAATTATGATATTTTACCTTTTTTTAAATGCATTGCAGGATTTCTACTTTAATCAATACAGTCTCTTTACAGTTGGAAAATGTGCTGGTCTTGATTAGATTTAATGAACAATAAACAAAATACATTTCAGATAGTTCTATAAATTCCATGGAGAACTTTGATTTATTAAATGGATGTTTCACTCGGGGGAAAAAAAAAAAAAAAAGTGTAAAATGAGATGTAGCTCACCACATTTCATTTTATAGGTCACTATTCGTGTGTTCATATTCCTCCTTCCATGAAAATTAACTGCACACTACAGATCTGACACAGAAACCTTTTGCTAAACCTTGGAGGCATAGTTATTACACACATCTACTCTGATGACTTAAAGCATCAGTTTGCAGCACAGCAAGGCACAGTAAGTTGTGTTAAAGAGTTTACAGAAGTGCTAAAAAGTGCTACAGTCTTGCAGCTTCTAACCTCTTCCTGATTACTGACCCTTATACCTTTCTCAAGGTACAAACACCTCTACAATGGACGTAAGACTACTGATAATAAACTTGTTTTTCTTGGTTATTTTACTCCTAAGAAGTAATACACAGATTCCCTTACATACACTCTGCAGGTTATGGGATAACTCTCTAGAATACATTACAAAATCATGACTATATAAAAACAAATGTGAACCAAACCACTGTGTGGCTACCTACATTGGCTGAGGGAATATTACAGATGGATTTTAACTTTTGTCATTCCTTTAACTGTCAGCACTGCCTCCTAAAAGTGAAAAGACACATCTGTGTAGCTAAAGTGTTTACACCTTACTCCCTCCTGGGAAATGTCCTGCTGCAGCCCAGAATCTCCATTATGAAAAGTGGGAGGGATTTCTGATTTTGCAGGGAAAAAATAAAAAAAAAAAAATCTTAGGATAAACTTTGCACTAGGCAGGATTGTGAGACAGCCCAGCCTTCTGATAGTGCGCTCCCTTGTTGATCTTTAAATCCTTTATTTTTCTCTGACTTTTTTTTTCCCTCTGTGGGACTTTTTATTGTCTTTATTTTGTGTCTCCTCCTCCTTACAGGCCACACACCATGAGGTAAAGACAATAGCTAATGATAACCACTATTTCACCCATGCTATCTGGTGACAAGTATATTTGCAAGTGAAACGTGTAGAGACAGAGAAGTGAAAAACAAAACTATGTCTGGCTGCATGACTTATCCCTTGTGATTCATTGATCAAAGCATCATGATAGGAGCAGGAACACAAGATAAAAGCCTCCCAAGAAGCCAACTGCTGATGATTTATGCTAGCTGTACCACCATATCTTCAGGGATGGAAGCATACACAGTTCAGGTCCATATTCTTTCTTCATCCCATCCTTTACACTGTGCTTCTTCCTTCTTTCTCCACTGAAGGTCCCATGTGAAAATGTATAAGTAGTATAGGCTTCTTCTTCCTTTGTACCTCATAAGTCTGTCCTGTTGCTCACTCTGTGAAATGCAAAAGCATTGTTACCTGATAGATGAAGAAAAAATGCCATACTTTTGCAATTGCTTTTAATTATACCTGTAACACCTTACTTGTTGCTTTCAAGAACTAGTTCTTTACAGTCATTCAGGTTTTTCTGGAGTTCTCTTGTTGACTGTAAAATGGTCCAAAAGATGTGTTAGGTTCAGATAACTGCAGCATCAGATTCTGTGATATCTGTGCTGGACCCAGGTAGACGAGGCAAATTTATCTTTGCTCTGACTCCATTGATTTAATCTGAGCTAGACATGGGTAGTGGTAGACCAGTTATTTAGCAAGTCTATTTATGATGACATTGCTGATTTCATTTGTCACTGTGCCTCAGGAATAGATGTCTTAAAAACAAAAGCTGTGCCAGAATGAATCTTTCCAGTGGTGCTTGTAACCATATTGTCTCTCATTTATTTTTGCTATTGGAAAGATGGATGGTTCATTTTGACATAGGAGAAAAAATGGATTTTGTATGTAGCAATAACTATAAAGAATTGGAAGTTTAAATGAAGCAGCTAGTCTGTCATATCAGATTAAGGAAAAATAGATACAATTTAATGACTAAAAGAATCATTATAATGATCTGGAGAAAAAATATTTGAGTCATATATCTGACTCAGTTCTTTTCTGTGGACTGCTTTTAATAATCAGGTACTGGATGTGTTCTCATATACTGTTTTCTTTGGCAAACCAGATTATTTTATTTATCTATGTGAAAATGATCACAAAACCATGTCACAATATATACAGTACTATTATTCTTCTCAAAGGAAAACAAAACAAACAAACAAACGATTAAATTAAAATAATAAATATTATTGGAAACAGTAGAATGAAATGTGCTAGTCTATATAGTCATTTCTGGCAGGCATTGCTTTTACATTTTCTCTGAATACATATGCCTTAAGGTAATTTTTAAAATTAAGTAAAATAGAAACTTCCGTTTAACATAAAAATGACATTCTAAGAAATGAACTTATTTGTAATCATACTTTCCCTGGTGTCAGCACCTGGATTCTACTTCCAGAGGGATAGAATCCCTTCAACTCCTCAGCTGTAACTCATCAATAAATGTAGCTGTTGCCCACTGTATGAATGCATTACACAAGTTTATGCTGTTTCTAAGCTATAAAATAATGAAAGTATCTGGCAAATGAAACAAACAAAAACAACCTGCTAGATGTTCTTTTGAATTTACAATTTATCTGAGATAAAGCTGAAAACCTATGGAACACATGGGACATAATGGCATAAAATTAACTTAAACATTTTTGGAATTTGCATTTTCCTATCCAGGTCTGACTTCCAAGAAGAATGTTGACTAGACTGTGGTGCCTTCTGTGGACTTGCAAGTAAAAATGCTAAAATATTGTTTTTAATTTTACTGCTCTGTGTATTTGAATGTACATTTAAAACATTCAGAGAAGCTAAGTAATTGAATGTACTTTTGCTGATCTCACCCCCCAAAAAAATTCTCAGTGAAAGAATTTAGTGAAGCCCTAAAATGCTTAGACATAAATAACTAAGGATAGGTACAAATGGTTTATCTAGTACAGCACATTTAAGGAATCAATAAAGACTATTAACTGTTTTAATTAAAAACAGACAATAGACAGCTTTCAAGTCAAAAATTCAACAACTTCACTTATCTCCCCGAACTGGTCCTGCCAGAAAAAGTAGTACTATAGAAATATGAACAACTGAAACCTCTTTGGCTGCCATTGTTAACAAAGAAATTAACCAGTGAAACACCAAAGGGTGTCTGTGTGTCTTCAGGAGATAATCAAAACTGCTAATTTTGGTTATTTGCTTACTTCCAGTACTGTATGATATTTGTTTCTTGTTAAAGTTGTATTGATCTTCCATCACACAACAATTTTTCAATTACTTAGCATGCTGACAGGGCAGCAATGTCACAATGGA
Organism: Netta rufina; assembly: GCF_964035555.1. Lineage (NCBI taxonomy): Eukaryota > Metazoa > Chordata > Aves > Anseriformes > Anatidae > Netta > Netta rufina. Next base: position 87,276,228 of record NC_140125.1, on the reverse strand, counting down.
TGCGGGCAATTAAGCAGTCAACGTGGTGAGAGGCATACAATTTACACCATGTCACTTTTTATAGATAAGGTTATTGATGAGGTGCATATATATGAGACTGCATGTACCTTGAAGCAGAACTGTTGGGTATTATTTAGGAATTCCCAAACTAGAAAAGTCAGAGGCTCATTTTGTCACTGTTACAATCTTATTAACTCACTGCTAGTTTAAAAAAGGTTTTTTATTTTGTTATAAATATATATCCATCCATCACTGACCTAGAAACCTATGAGGTATGTTTGCTTCTTTTACACCAGAAATATTTTGTGTGAACAGCTTGTATCATCCCTAAAATTTTCCAAATAAATGGAAGTGCTGAAATCTTATCCCTTAATTAGGATGTTCAAAGAGTTGGCAGGGTTCGTTAATGCCATTTCCATACTTCTCAGAGACTTTTGTAATGTAAATAGAAAGGCTTCATAAGCATGCATACACATTACCTTCCTTTTTTTCAGAAACTAATCCAGAGTTACAGTTCAAACAGTGCTGAGACCAGTCTTACCTGTAACTACCTCTCTTCTTCTTCTATGAAGCTTGACTGCCTCCTGGACTCTCTGGATATATCATTAATTGGGGAAAACACATGAAATAAAGGACTCTTAATAAAATGTGATTCATTCTGCACAGTAAATATGAACTATGTATGTGTTTCTCTGAGAGTTAAGAAGAATAACAGGCTGAGAACGCATAGGAAGTGATGGAACCTATCTAGGTCTACAAGTTTGACATATCAGCTTGGTTTATTTTCTTTTCCCCTTCTGAGTCCCAAGCTTGCAGTCTGCATTCCTGTTCTCTACAAGTTAGTAATCTCAAGGCAAATCCTTTTCTGTCTCCTTTTGTTCCCAGTCCCCAAGTTCCAAAAGCTTCTTCTCTGTTGTAGCTGTGAGATACTCAGAGTGAGGATGGGTGGTAACAGGCTCTGTGATCCTGACAGCTGTGGTGATTTTGTGCCCAAGCACCTTCAAGCTGAGCTAAGCAGGAGGCAAGCTGCTGCAGCCACACTGATCCTACAGCCACGTCTGACTCCTTCACCTTAGGTTCCCTTTCTGGAGTGATACCCTTCTGAGAAGTGAAGCAAGCAGAGATCAGGGGAAAGAGGACAACAACTCCATAGCACCCTGTGGAACAAGGACAACACCTCCATGGCATCCTGTGGAGCCTGGGGATGGTTCTCACTCATTTCAAGAGACCAGCTAGGAGATGAGGGAGCTGGGAAAACTGGGCAGCAAGGATTTTCCCTTTTTCAGGGAGGGGAATGAAGAGTGCAGTCAACATGAATTTTTCACCTGGTACTGGAAGCTATGATGGAGTATTTGTTATCCCACTCTTTCCAGAGCTTTGTAAATGTAGGCAGGGCTACAGTAGGCACTCCTGTCCTGTTTAGAAACAGGACCACTAGAATGATTACCATTATGTTTCAAATGACAGAAAGCTGTAATTTCTTTCTCTAAAGTATCAGGAGTTACTTTTAATGTAGAACATTTGTAGTGAGGCCTCCAACACTTACAGGCTGTGGCTCACTTCTCCACCAGCAAAAGCTCAACCCACGTCTCCCATGAATGCACTCTCACCACCATTTGGCTAGAACATAGGAGAACTCCAGTTTTTACATATTGAAATGCTGCCAGTGTGGTGAAAATACCACAGAACTGGTGGTGAGGTATACGGAGAGGCTGTCTGAAGAATGTGGTGAATCTGGTCTCTACTCCCAGATTTATTGCTAGGCATTTAGTCATCTCAAGACACAGGTTCACATCCAAACTTTACGCAGAATCACTTTAGACTCCCACTTTCTGCCTAATTTCAAGGTCAGAAAGCTTTCTTTCACATATGTATGACGTTTGACATTGGGAACAGCCAAGCTTTCTCCCAATGGGAGCTTTCATCTGTACACTTGCTGGTCTCCAGGAGACAGGCTGCGTGTGCCGGTGTGAAAGGAAAAAAAAGGATGAGAAGCAAGGCTATGGAAGAAGAGCTGGCTCCATTTTATTTCAACCCGCAGAGTTAGAGCAGTCTATAAGGAAGTAAAACTACTAGAATATGTCCAAAGGATGACAATAAGAATGGTGAAGGGTCTGGAGGGCAAGAGGAGTGAGGAGAGGCTGAGGTCCCTTGGTTTGTTCAGCCCCGAGCAGAGCAGGCTGAGGGGAGGCCTCATGGCGGCCTGCAGCTCCCTCATGAGGGGAACGGAGGGGCAGGCGCTGAGCTCTGCTCTCTGGGGACAGCGACAGGACCCGAGGGAATGGCATGGAGCTGGGACAGGGGAGGGTCAGGCTGGGTGTTAGGGAAAGGTTCTGCACCCAGAGGGTGGTCAGGCACTGGGACAGGCTCCCCAGAGACGTGGTTACAGAACTGAGCCTGCAAGAGTTTGGACAAAGCTCTAAGACATACGACCTGATTTATGGGTGGTCCTGTGTGGGGCCAGAAGTTGGACTCAATAATCCTTGTGGGTCCCTTCCAACTGAGGATATTCTGTGATTCTGTGATTTTCTATTTCTTTCCTGTGAAAAATTGTGTCAAGACTTCAAGATGGACTGATTTTTTTTTTCATTAACCTTTTTCTGGAAGCCTTAATGTAGTTTCTTTTCAATAGTCCTGTTAATCATAATATGGCACCTATTATCTAAACAACAATCCATTGTTGTTATGGGCTAAAAGGAGAACAGGAAGCACTCATCTGAGCTGCTTCATACCTCAGAGCTTTTCAGCAGTCCTTCACATGGTGTTTTGTATGAACACTTAGCCGGCTTCAGAAGCCCATTTAAAGGATCTCTTAACACCCAACTACATATCTTGCTTTACCAGGATATAAGCTTTTACCAGGCTCCTCAAACCTCTTCTTCAAGTGCAAATGTCATGTCTGAAGCACAAGGTGGGGAGTAAGTGTAGGGTACAGTAGAGAGGGTAGGCCAATGTAGAAGTGAATTCTCCAGTCACTGTGCATTAACTCTAAGAATTAATCATCTCCTGATCTTATAGCATCTCTTCCCATCTGATCTTTAGCCAGGTTTCTTCCCACAAAAATCTTCATCTCTGCTCATGCCGTGGCCTAACTATAGGTCACTGAACCTCACTGACTGGTGCAGAATGTTGAATAAAAGATTGATCTCTTTGGCAATGACTGCTGTGCTGATGATTCCACTTACTCAACAACCTTCAGTTAATGAGCCACCTTGCTAAGATGGTGCTAGCATTATTTCAGCATCATTTGTCATTTGCTCATGTTCACTCTGAAGTTCTTATTGCATGTGATGCTTAGCAGAACAGTCTTCTCAGCTCCTAATTTTAAAAGTCAAGTGCCTATTGATCTTGTTAAACAGAGCTATACCATTGTAAAGCATTATCCTAAACATTTACTACTTCTGTAGCTCTCTTAATATATACCATGTCTCCAAGAACTGACCTTACAAAGGACAGGAAAGTATTTTAAAATCCCATTTTATAAAAAAGGAAATTGAAAACTGGATGAGTTATTAGTACAGACCTTGGCAAATCAAGGACTAGTATCCAGAGCTCTAAAACCCAGGGCACTCTGCCTACAAAAAGGTCAGCAGGGGAACAAGGGGAAAAAAAAAAAAAAAGTAGCTAAGTAATGGAAGGTTGTTGTTTCCTATCTGTGGTGACATAAAGGAGTCATAAGGAGTGACAAGTGTATAAAACAAGACATTTCAATGCTCATCAACTCAATTACTCTTGCGATCACTTCTCTTAAGGACTTTTGCTGTAATTTCCAGAGAAACAAGGATCAAAATAATTGAAGTTTAGACCTTCACAGACCATCTCACTGAAGAATTTGAATGGCTGATGAGCAATTTATCAGTTCATTTGTTTATAGTCTCTTTCTTCCATTTAATGGTCAGCAAAACTACTCCTTAAAGATTCCATTAAGTTTTATAATTATTATTTATTGACTCCCCTGGATCCTTTATTCCCACCCCTTTCCATCTCTTGAGTAATTCATCTTCAAAATGCTTCTTTTTGGATTATGTATTGCTCTAATCCATCATCAGAGAGTTGAATTAGTGCAATACATCATAAAGGGGTTGCTATTCTATTACTCACTAATGTAACTAACTGACAACAGCATCTTGGGAGTGCTTCAGTTTTTTATGTAATGGTTGTCATCAGTGTTTTAGTATTTAAAGTTACATTTTTAAGGATTTAATCAATAGTCAAAATGAAAGCAATGTATCTTTGGTGGAAGAAGCCACTGACATACATGAATATAACAAATTGAAAATTATTTGTCTAATGTGTCTCAGAAGATACAGTCACAATGATGGACTTGAAAATATAAAGTAATCACTTCAGGATTTGCTTTAAATTATTTTGCTTTTTGTTGATGTCAAATTCAAACATCATTTAACTACAGAAATTTCCATGCAACCTGTCTCACTATGCAGTTGCATAGAACCCAGCATGGTTGCATTACAACCAGAGCATTAAGCAGAGAAAAGCTGTAGATCTGAACATAGGTTTGTGGCATGATTTTGGCTTGAGCCAACTGGCACTCTCACCAGCAATTCCCAGACTTCACTGTGGGGTTTGTCATGGTCAAGGAACCATTCTCAATAAACAGTTTGGATGTACACACTTCATTCTGGAGATAAGGATACTTAAATGTTATGGATATGGACTGACCATGACGGCTGGCCTCAGAACCAGAGAGCAGACCCTGTCTAGTATGCCAATGTAGATGTCATGAGACATCCTTCTTTTTCTGTTCACCTGAAGGCATCTCTGCTTGCCTGTGCCTCCTTCTCCTGCCCCAGGGACATCAACTGCCTGAGGCAGCTGCTGTCACTGTCTCCGGCAGAATTGTCCGCATGTAAAATTTCATCTCAACATTTTCCAAGTAACCTGAGGAAAATAATTGCTGTATTCTTAAAACTTCTTGAAAGAGCAATATTTCAAGAATTCAGAAACAGTGTCAAGCAAGTAGCTTAAAAACAGTGTCAGCATTTTGCAAAACTGGTATCCCAGTCCAGTATGTTTGTAAAAGCTGATATGTAAGCAAACATATCAAATTGATAAAATAAATAAATAAAGGAAAGGAAAGGAGAGGAGAGGAGAGGAGAGGAGAGGAGAGGAGAGGAGAGGAGAGGAGAGGAGAGGAGAGGAGAGGAGAGGAGAGGAGAGGAGAGGAGAGGAGAGGAGAGGAGAGGAGAGGAGAGGAGAGGAGAGGAGAGGAGAGGAGAGGAGAGGAGAGGAGAGGAGAGGAGAGGAGAGGAGAGGAGAGGAGAGGAGAGGAGAGAAATAGTTAGCTATAATTGCTTATGCTTTCTGCTTAGTTCTGTCTATATTACACTGCCCTGTGTATTTATATTGCACAGATTAGAAGGAAGAGTAGGGAATTATCAAAAGGAATACAATGCAAGATCCCAGACAGAGTTCTTTGGAGACAGGGGTTTCTCAAACACCCGTATTTCAAATGAGCATACTGTTCAGTGTGGGATTGGGTTTTAGAGTTAGTTTTGTAATTATTGGATGAGAATCATTATTTTTTTGATTGTGACTTTATTTAGCAAATTCCAGACACAAAGCACATCCACAGTCTGTTGACTTGAACAAATGAATATTTCAAATCTGGCACTTTTTGAAATATATAACTAACCTACTACAGTTCACCAATTAAGTGTTTGTTTTCTGAGAGGCAGTTTTCTCTCTTTGTGTCCAAATACATATCCAATGTGCATGTTCTGAGAAGGTGTTATTTTGCATTTCAGGACTCTTTGTCACCTTGGTCCAAGGACATAAAATCCTACATTGGATCCCCTAGAAAATAGAGCATAATAAAATAAAAAATCAACTTATTATTCTATTTCAGTATCTTTTTTCTCCATAAATAATAGATTACTTCTAACCTGTAATGAATTTTTATGGCCCAGGTCTCAAGCTTCTGAAAAGCAATAGTTAGGAAAGATTTCAGCCAAAGCAAGACAGTAATCAAAGGAGAGTCATACATGGTGGTGGTGGCATGGGACATGAGGCTGCATGGTGCTTCTGAGATGGAGCAGAGCACACAAGTGAGTTACAAGCCCTTATCCTGCTATTCGGCATGGATTTAATAGCCATAAAAATCTAAATCTTTGTAGCAAGCATGTGTCTGCTTCATACCAAGTCGCACTTGACATTTTATAAACCAGAATCTGCTTTTTTTTTATGTATTTTTTTACAGTTATTGCATCTTCTCTTTATCCTTATATTTAGGAATAAGGGTGTAATTAGAGCATTGCCCAAATACACTAAAACAGAAAGCATATTTTGAAAAAATTTAAGAATACTCAGAATTTTGGTTGAGTTGCATACATTACCCAAGAACCCTTCATAAAACAAGATGCTTGTATCTTAATGATATTGTTCCACAGCATTTTTACAATTTAAATGAATACAATGAGGAAATAAGAGCTTGACAATTTCAAAGAACGGTAGATCTGTCCATGCAAAGGTTGTGTCTAACTTTGTAACAGCTGCCTGTGCTCTGGGTTGCTCAGGTACATGTTGCTCATAGTTTACTATTGCAGATATAAAGAACCAAAGCTGTAAGTGGGCTCACATGTAACTGGAATAATTTCATTTAAATCCACTATTTATTATTCCCTCCTCAACCAGCTGCAGATAACGGTAAAGATAAAAATTAACAAATTAAATCCAAATGTAAATATATCAATAGGATGTGTAAGTTCCAGTGAGACTGTGAATTAATTCTGTTCATGAGGAAAATACCTAAATAACTTGTGGCAAGTTATTAAGACTTCCTGTCCCTTGTGGTGTACTTTCTATAATGCATGGAGTTCATTAAACTGTTTGCATAAATATAGATCAACCATGAAAAGCAATTAATCCTGTTACCTGTTCAGTGGCATGTGTGTTGTATATTATTAAGTATGCCACATACACATTAATAGTCCAGAAAAAAAGCTTGTGGGAAAAGTAAAATATCTCATTTTGCTTATTTAATTATTTATTTTATTCTACTGTCATTAGATATTTATTTTCTTTCATTCTTTTTTTTTTTTTTTTTTTAATATATATATATTTTATTTAATAAGTTGAAAACTGTATGCTTAGTGTCAGGGAATAATTAAGGTAGCAAAAAACAGGCATTAATAACAACTCATTACATAGGGAGGTTAGTCATAATCCATTGAACTCTGTGAGAGATTTGCCATTGATTTCAGTGAAAGCAAGATTGAGCCTATTGAGTTTCAATATAATTCCTGTAAAATATCCATTAAGTAATGAAGCATATTATAAATAAATGGACACTACTATGCTTTCATTTATCATTAGATTAACATTTTAAATAATCTTGAGAGCAAGCAATACTTAAGAAACAAAGCACTGCAGCTCTTCTACAAAAAAGTATGTGGTTAAATAATTAACCTAGCTGAACCAGAATGAATAGCAGTTTATATCAGTAATTCTAGAAGGACCTAAAGCAATTAGCAATTGTTTTTCAGAATTGCTAGAAATTTTGCACGAGTAAAATATAAATAAATAATACACGTTTGCAAAGTGAATCAACTAACACAAAATTTTGGGTAAAGATGTTAAGTGATGTTAAGAGCAATGAGTCACCTCCTCCAGCCACGCCAGCCCAGGACTGCTTCTGCGCAGGTGCTTGTGCCCAGCCAGATGTCTGGGCACCCATGGTCCCTGCCCAGACTGGGAGTGGACTTGGCTGCTTTGTTCCCTTTTGCAGGCTCAACCTGTCGCACAGGCTCAGCCACCAGCACAGAGCCCTACAATCACCTTGCTTATTCTGGCCTCCCCCAGTAGCTGATTTGGAACCACACATCCTGCCCAGTGGCTGGGAGCAGGGGACACCACACACTACAGTAGCTGATGCTAGGATCCCATTTGCTCCAGTAGCTGGCACCACAGTCCATGTGCTTGGCTACAGGTCAGCTATGGCCCCAGCAGGGTATCAAGTACCTGCAAAAGCATATTTTGTATTTGTATTGAAAATTTCCTTTACAGAAATGCTTATGATAGCTTTAAACTGATATGTGGATTAATATGCATTTCATTCTCCCCCCAGACACACCAAATATATGTGTATATATCATGTCCTCAAAAACTATAAGCAAATAATTATGTATTTTTGTGTTCTTGCTTGAATTTAACTGTACATCATTTTGAATACAAATACAATGAAACCGTATTTTCCTCACGACAAACCATGTGAGAATTACCCACCTCAAAGCCCCATTGAAAATATTATTATTTATCATATTAACATATTCTTCTTCATGGTAATTCAGTTCATGATTGTTTAGGTACATCATTGCCAAGGATTAGCTCCCACTGGTGTCCTTCAATTGCTTAATGAAATGGGAATAAAAACTGCATGGATGAGAGAAGAAGTGTTTTATGTGGAAAAAACATCAAAGGCAAGAATGAATTTCATATCTCTTTGATGTAACTTAGCTTCAGTTAAAGAGCATTACAGCTTGCAGGAGTGCTAATTAAAACCAATAGTTATTTGATTTACTTGGCATGCCTTTAAAATAGCTTGTAAAACTTGCCGTTCCTGACAAGAGGAAGATTATGAATCCATGAACATGTAAGATTTACAAGTCTCCCTCCTGTTTCCTCACAGACATAGATGTAATGATCTTCTGAATGTAAGTATCAGAAGATGGAGCTGTGCATACTAATCTTATCAGTATGATAATTCAAACTTGAAAAGCCTGTTCTTTTTCTGCCAGCTCTGGAAGATGAATTAAGGAGAATTAATTAATGTAAGTGTGATATTGAATTATTTTCCTTACAGTTGTTTGTAACAAATAATGTCATTTCTAACCTAGGATAAAGCTGGTGCTTACTAGCATCAGCTCGTCGGAGAACGTTACTAGCAGTGCTGCCTTGTTACTCTTTCTCCAAGTGACAGCAGTCTCAAATGCACCACATACTTTCTCTAATCCTCTTGTGGAAATATTGTTGGAAGGAGTAATGTCACATTCAGTCTTTGATCAAAATCAGTAAATGATTTTCCTTTTATTACCATCAGTTATTTCACTGTTAACACACGATAGAGCCTGGAACTGATTAACAGGCGAAAAAACATGAAATGCTCATGAAAGTCCATTTTTGCTCTGAGGAAGATTTTCCAAAATGTATGAAGTGTAAAAATTGAGGTATTTAACAGTAATTCCTCTTTGAAAAGTGTTTGATGTTTTCTGTTTCAGCTATCATGAGACAATTAAATAGAAAATAACGTGTCTTCCTAACACCATGGTATATCCCCCTATAGTGAAGGCCTGGCCCATTAAAGGCAGTGTCAAAACTTTGAGTGTCTTTGGAGAAAGCGGAGTGTAGGACTTTTATTGACAATTTTGGGGATTTTGCTTCTTTGAGCCTGCTGTCATGTAAATATTGATTTCAGCTAGATAGCTTTATGGTGGCTAACTTTAATTCCACTGCTGTTTGTTTGTTTGTTTGTTTGTTTTTAATTGATGACAATCCAGATAAATCCCTCGGTCAACAAAGGGGCAATTTGGACCACTGTGCATTATTAACCTGCTATCCACCATTAGATTGTACTGTGTTTCCCGGTTTACTCTAACCATCCATGGTTAAACACATTGTCCTTCATATTCATGTCTCTTCATCTCTAAAACCTAACTTGCTATTTCTCTTCTGTCTGATATGAATGTATTTATAGAAATTTTCTTTTTGTAGATCCTAATTTGACACAAAGAACTCTTTGTTCCCAGGTTCAACATGCAAAAGGTTGTTTCCTGTAAAAGGCTTTCTGCTAATATATAAAATAATATACTAAAAGTTCCTAGACAAGCAAGGTTGTGTAGCATATTTCTTTTATTGCAATAGTGTATTTTCATAGATTCATGGCACTGCAGATCCATACAGGCTGGAAGGAACCTCTGGAAGTCTGAGGTCTACTACTCCAGCCTCCTGCTCAAACCAAGGTCAATGCTGAATTCAGACCCAGTTGCTTAAGGCTTTACCTGTTCATTTCTTTAAAAATGACCCAAAATGGAAAGTTCAAAATTGCTCTGGGCAACCTGTTTCAGTGCTTTCTTGTTCTCATAGTGATTTATTTTTCCATTATCTCCACTTTCCCACTTCAATTTATACCCACTTTCTTTCATCCTCCTGCCATGCAACCACTATGAATAGTCTTGCTCCAACTTCTTTATAAACTCCAAATATTTGGGGACAGCTGTCAGGCCCTCCTGAAGCTATGCTTTTCTTAGTTTGAATGAGCATAGCTCCTTCATCCTCTCTCACATGGCACATGCTTCAGCCCTGGTTATCCTTCACTGAACTTGATCCACATTATCAATGTCTTCCTATGCTGGGGATCTGGTTTTACCCAGCAGCTAAACTCTACCACAACCCATATCTCAGTCCCCCTCCTCAAAAGAAGAGGGGGACGAGGAAGAAAAAAAAAAACAAAACTCACAGGTTGAGATATGGATAATTTAATTAAAGGGAAAGGAAGAGGGGAAAAACAAGCAAAGGCTGTCCAGAAGCACAAAGAGAGAGAAAAAAAAAATATCTCTACTTCCCATCAATGAGCGATGTTCAACAATATCCCAGGAAGCAGGCCCTCAATACAAGTAGCAGTTGTTCAGGAGGACAGACTTCTTCATAATGAGAGCCTCCCCTCTTCTTTCCTCTTCCTGCCTTTTATTGCTGTATGACACCTTATGGCATGGAATATCCCTTTGGTCGGTTTAGGTCAGCTGCCCTGGTAAGGTCCCCTCCCCATCACTTGCCCACCCCCAGCCTGCTGGCTCTTGAGGCTTGGAGGGAGTCTTGGTGCTGTGCTAGCACTGCTCAGCCATAGACACAACACTGGGCTGTTCTAGCTACAACTGCAGAGCACAGCACTGTAAGGGTCACTGCAGAGAAAGATAATTCCATCCCAGCCAGACACAGTACAGAGTCTAAGACAGTAAAAGGCAGGTAACACCTGGTACTTCACTTGTCACAGCCATCCAGGTGAAGTACAACCCATGCTCTGTAAGCATCCAGTCCTTGAACTGGCACAAGTTCTTTTTTGGCCTGCTCGGTCTCCTGATATGTCCACTCAGTTTTCTGAGTATCAAGACAGCACATTCTTAAAGGACAGGTTTCCTGAGTTCCTTCGAGCTTCAGAGCTACTCCCCATGGGATCCTTGGCACTCTCTGTAACATCACAGATCCTGTCCTCCAGCAAGCAGCAACCTCTGGTGACAATGTGCCCATCAGCTAATGGTGCCTTCCTGCAACCCCCATCACCAACTACTTCCTGCTGGTGCTGACTTTCAGCTCAGGCCCAGATGGTTCCTGTAGTTTCTCTCAGTGGAGCTTTGTCCCCTTCACTGGGTATTAGGACATTTTACCAAGACTGCAAATTCAACTTTGAGGGCAGAGAAGAAGCATTTCTCCTGCTGTCAGAAGTCACAAGCCTCCCCCCAGTATCCACTACCCATTGTGAGAGCATCCAGCCTCCACTTGTCAGCTAGGTTTCCATGAAGACCCTGCCTCTTATTCATGAGGGAGTCTTTTGAGGCTTATCACTTGAAAATTTCTGAAATACCAAATTGCTCTGAACTATTCTGTGTTGCCTCGGGAAAATTGCTTCACATATACTAAGTATATCAGAGTAAGCAAAAGCATTTTCCTTCAAAATCTGTTTATATCCAAATGCCATCTGCTCTTTTTTTTATTATATTTTTCATTAAATAAATGCTGATATGCTACAAAGGTCATACCTATTGCTCTATGGTATTTCAGCATAACACCCAATTTTGAAGAGGAATCTCATGCAGAAATGATTTGTTTTGCTACGGAGATTGTATGTAAAGTTTAAATGTTCTGTTTTAAAATAAAGGACAGTTTCTGTATCTTAGGCACACTGTAATCAATACATTCAGTCATTTTAGAACAGTTTCATGCTGTCGTAAGCATCCAGTGTTGTAACACTGGAACCTATTGATATAAGAAACCTATGGGGAATACAGCAAGACAAAGGAAGCATTTAATTTCTGTGGCAGTAGTGATCAGTACTCCCTATATAGTCCCTTTCTATGATCCCTATATTACACTTCTAGACATCCAAGTAGTAGGTAAGAATTAAACACAACTCTTAAAAATCTCCTGTGATGTCTTAAATTATATCAAAATGTTCCTCTGCAATGGGGGCTACTTTATTCTCTTTAGAAGCAGAAGATAATATAATTCTGAAAATGTACTAATGTGAAACAGGAACATTAGCACTAAAATATAAACATCTGCATATAATACTCACGACCATTCTCAGCCACTAAGATGTTCTATATATTTGTCTCTAATGCTATGTATTGCCATCTGTTACAGAATAGCTCTCTCTTTCACGTGTGCATTTTGGGCAAGTAATGTGTAAAACATCCCTCTTAAATAATAATAATAATAAAATAACAAAGCTTGCTGTCTGATTAAAAAGATGTTAAAAGAAAAAAAAAAAAAAAAACTTGGTCTTTTTTTAAGATAACTTAGCCTCATACATGACAGCACCTTTACAGTTGCTCTCTTTGGTTACAACATCACATTCAAAAGCTGGCATCATTGCATGCAAGCAGGGTGCCAATGCTCCCCCTGTGCAGTCAGAGTCACACACAACAGAAATCACAGCCTTATCAGCCTTATTAGAAGATGCCACTGAATACAAGTTAACCAAGGGGGATATGCTGAACATACAGCTGTGTCTTAAATTCTGCTCTGTTCAAGACCTTAATAGTTTTTTCAGTGCTTATAGCACAAACTATAACCTTATCCCATTCTCACTTCATCTTTCTAGTCCAAAATCTGATTTTATCTGGGCAGAACTTGCCAGAAGGAAGAAGGGAGAGATCAAGTGGGAGAGGAAAGGTCGGGTGCTGAGATCCCCAGAGCAGGTGAGGGCATTCAGCAAAGCAAGGCTTCAAGTAAAAAGCAAACAAAACAACAAATCAACAAATTTCTAATCATACATTAACAGTATTCAGATCTTCCCTCCAAACAAATAAACAAAAGCAGGAACAGAACTTTTTGACTACATAATTTTTACAATTGCAGCCAGTATGTCAGTTTGGGGATTGAAGTCTGAGTGGACTAACAAGATGCAGTAAACTGAAGATCAAAGGTAATGCTGCTCCCCTGACTCCTGTTGCTCACAGACTCAAAAAAAAAAAAAAAAAAAAAAAAAAAGATATTTTCAGCCTTTGATAGCATTCTGCTCTCTAATATATATTTCATGGCCAGACTGAGAAAGATTCTTACTTAGCAATGATTCGTCTGCAAGATAAATAGAGTATTTTATTCAAAAGAAGATGAAGGGTAATTTTATAAGGTAGTCAGTAAAAGACCTGTTTATCTCAATGTCTTCTCAAAATCAAAACATTTAAATATACGGTTTGCATCATATGGATGATGAACTGTTTTTTTGCAGGGCTCTGCTGTCAAAGAACAGCTCCAGAAGTTTAGTGCAGTCTTGCACTGCTTGCTGAACGGTGTAATCACCTATAATTGAGTGGCCACCTAAAACTTGTAGTTACAATGAGCTTGTGTGGGCAATATCTGTTTAATTTCATGGTTCCACAAGTTGCTTTTGGCTATCAAAAAATAGAAGTATTCCAATTATCAGCTCAGCAGGAAAATGTTAGGTGCTTTGCTGCTTGGGTCCAAGTCACAGTCCTGAGCCACACACACTGTGGGAGGTCAGTCACCTGTCATTAGAGCAATGAGAACTGCAGGACAAGCTGCCTGCTGGAGCTCTGGAACACAGTAAATAAATACATATTGCTCAGCTTTTTCAGACAATTTTCAAATGGAAAAAACACAGTAGTCTGTTTAATGTGACTTCATTTAATTCTGCAGTTATCAGCTTTTTTTTTTTTTTTTAACAGAAAGGGTACAGATATGTTTTCACTTCTCAGTAATTCCTTCCCAATATTTATACTCTAAGATAATTCATATGCTATTACTCAAATGCATTACAATTTTTAGAAATGTTCATTCTGTTGTAATTGTATTTATCTGATGCTAGCAAAAGATCTCCTGTTGATCATGTACCTCTTTATTAATGCATCTTTATGATGATATGTATCTTTAAACGATCTGTTTATTTGTTACAAATAGTAGCAAGCATTGTAGGTGATGTGTAGTACATGAAGATGTGTAATGACTACATTGATAAAGGTAAGCACTTGCAGTTACCACGTGACATGTCATATACAATTATGCATCTAATTTTCATAATAAAAAAAAATATTATAATTACCAATGTCACAGCTTTCATTGACAGCTTAATGCTAGTTATTATAGATATAGAATCATCAGAAAAAAAAAAAAAAAAAAAAGAATCATTTATGATATAAAGAAAAATGAAATATATAAGTATTTCTGCATATTGAAAGTTTGTATTTTTAAAACTGGACTCTCTTTAGACAAAGTTATCAATAATGCTACTGATGCCACATGCTAAAGGAGAGATGTACCCTGTTCTGGCCTGGGGACTTTGTTTTTATTATTTCTTGTTTGTCAGCCTTCCTTAGTTGTAACAATTCAGGTACTTGTAGGACTGAGAATTGTGATATTATCTGTAACAAGTACATTTTATCATAGTTCTCCACACAGTATTCCTATTCAAAGATATTGGTGGCAGACAAGAAAACTACAAGGAACTTTTGGTCTTTTGGATGAAATGAAGCTGGGGGGACTTCAAATAGAAGGAAAAAATATTCCAAGAATGAAGTATTGAATCATTTAGTGTATACAAAACTAATGTCTTCAGACTTCATATAGAAAATTCTCACTTCAAAACAATAAACCTGACTCTAGCTTGAAAATTAAATTTAAGAAACTTGGGGGAAATCATAACCTGGTGTCTCATATTAAAATTAATATTCATTGTTTGTGTTGTCTGGGTTTTCAAGCACAGAGAGGAAAAACTGGTGTTGCAAACATAAAAATAAATTACAAAAGAATGGTATTAGCATTAGGTGTTATTTTGCACTGTCTGTGATTCTCAGTACTGCACATCTCACTGAATCACTCTACTGAATAACTTATGACTTATTTTTTTTCCAGAAAAAACATTCTACCTTTGTAAGCAAAGCAAAACTTAGATGGTACTTTCCCCTTCCCACATCTTCAGATTCTTGTTAGATGTCCCTCCCTCCAATTTAGAGCTCTGGATAAATTTAGGATATGGACCAACCAAGATATATACTCTTGGTTGTTTCAACGGAACCTTTCTGAGATGCTGACCAGGTCCTAAGCCTTGGCACTGCACAAGGGCTAATCAAACAGCACTTCTGCAAACATTTTACAGCACTGTTGTTGGAAATCTTAAAATAATTTAGAAGTATTGTTATTACTAAGACTTCTTAAATGCTTCTCAGAAGACCGTACCTCTTTTTGTCTCTGTAAGGAAATTTTTTTTTCTTCGATTTTTTTCTTTCTTTCTTTGAGAAATCCCCATTTCACCAAAGTCATAGAACACAACTCTGGACATCCTGAACACTGTCAAGTCCACTGTTTTGGAAACTTAGTTTTCAAAGTGCAGTGTCCCAGTTAGAGTCTGTTTCTCCTGCTTGGGTCCCCTGTGCCCTGCATGTGGCTTATTATATGCACTCATATGGTTTTGAATTTCAATTTATGCTGAATGTTCACAAATCTTCTTTTGCATCTTGCCATACCTTCTATTCTACAGTTCAGTAACTTCCTGCCTAACATCTTTTCCTGCATCCATTCTAACATGATTAAAAAAAAAGTTCACCCTATCTTTTTTCACAGTTCCTCTACATTGTTAGCCACAGCTGAAAGCAACACTTGGATTTTTTTTTTCCAGTTTGCCTGAAACCAAAAAGTTGCATTGAAATTAGATAAAAGGTCTACTTATCCTCCTCTCTTAAGGTTTCTGAGATTTGTTCCTTTCTTCCCGTGTACATAGCTTAAGTTCACCTCAACCTGCTTCTCTTTGACCTTCATGACTTTACTGTCACCTACATGTACTTCTCTACACAGCTCCTAAAATTGTGTTTCTTGTTTTTCAATCTGACCTTTGCCAATTCCCACCTTTTGTTGTTGTTGTGGTTGTTTTAACCGCTCCAGCTTGCAGTGACACCTCCCTGAACTATCCAGACTTTCTTGTGGGTCCCCTACTGCTCTCATCTCCTTGGTTCACAGTTCACAGTTAAGAATACACAATAATCACAGTTAAGAATAACTCCCATCTGATTTAACTGATTAAAAATAAATATCTTCAGAGCAAAGTAGCTAGAAACAAAATATTCATTGACCACCTGACAGGACTTGAGCATGTTGAGTTTTCTCCCATACATAGCGAAGTATGAGAATCCAAACAACTTTGTCCATCTCACAATCCTCCTGCAATGAAGCGGGCTGCTGTGATTGCTGGCAGTTTTCATTTGTCACTGTCAAGAGCTTGCCAGCACTGACAGTCATTCAGAAATCTCTTATAGTCTAAACTGCCAGAGTGTTTTTTGTTGTTGTTGTTTTTGATTATGTTTGTTTGCTTTAATTCTTTTATTAGGATATGTATTACCCTCTACCGTATTTTATTTTTCTTCTGTAGGAAAGTAAAACTATGCCCCAAATCCTTACACAAAAGAGCAATTTATACTGAGTTAGCAATACTACCTACCCAAAAGCTAGAAGAAACACTAACCCCAGGGCTGCAAAATGAGTCTGTCTTGTCTAAATGCTGTTTGGAGCTCTCTGCTTTTGTTCTGGCAGAAGCAGACTAAACAAGAGGAATGAAGGATAGGGATTCAAACACAATCCTAGGATCATATTTTTTTTTTGTCTGTTTCATCTTTTGCACATTTGCAGTGTTACCCAGAGAAAATGAAGGCTCAACTCACTGGTAAAGTGACACAAAACACACTTGATAAATTTGTCTTCCTTCTAGAAGAAAAAAAAAATCATTTTAAGTATTCATTTCTATTCAGCATCTTTGTCTTGAGGGATTTCTTATATAGATGGTACAGAGAAGAAAGCAGACATCTGCATTTAGACAGAAATATCAGAAAAAGAAAACTTCTATATGAACTAAGCAATGTTGCTTTTTTCTTTCTTCCAATATAACGCGAAAAATTTTTTCTCTTCCATCTCTTAAACAATGATGTTCAAATGGGGCTTCAGAGTCCCCCACACACCGATAGTGAGGATATTGTAACAGGTCTAATTTTGTATGGTGACCAAATCTTCCTGAATCAAATGCTCCCAATGGTATATTTTTTTCTGTTTATTGTAAATATCTTCTGTTTTTCATTTAGGTATCATGAACATACTGGTGGTCAATGGAAACAAATGGGAGAACTAAGGAATAAAATTCCCATTATACCCAAGCTCAATATCTTGCTGCAGTCTATGTAATGTGAAGAAAAAAAAAAAAAAAAAAAAAAAAAAAAAAAAAAAAAGAAGAAAGAAAAAAAAAGTGAAAAGTGATTGATGACATTTTAATAGGTTTTCCTAGCTTTTGGAGTCTGTTGTTTGTTTTCAGTCCATAATTCACTTGGTTACAGAAGGAACCACCATTGATTTTTAGTGTAGCAGTACTTGGGCTAAAGGATTGTAAAATGCTTCACAGTGTTTTTCACACACGCTGGGACAATTCCTGCTCCAGCTCACATCCCAGGTAATGCCACTGATTTTGAAAAGGCTGGATGAGACCCAGAGGAATGACTTCAGAAGCAATTTGTGTTTAATATGTATCAGAAAAGACATGCCTTGCTCACTCATGGAATACTAGGTGCAAGGAAAAGAGGAAGAACACTGCTGGAGAAGATATAAAAATCTTCTGCTTAGAATGATCCCCTTTTTTCTATTGGGAAAATATTTTTCTATTGAAAAATATTGACCTGCTTCAAAGGAATAAGGATTTTTCCACTGATGTAAACCATGTCTGAGATTTTATTTTATGTCCCAGAAATAAGAGTTTTTGCTTAAATGGCAAATTAATGAAAATCACTTCTGTGGCACCAAGCATATCAACATATCACAGGAAAAAGTCTTTAGTATGGCCAGGATAGTTCATACCAAATCTAGTGTACAGTAAAGTCCAGATTTAAAGGCAGATTTAATGAGCTGCATTCACGGTCAATGGTTTTCCAGGAACCATGCATGACTTAATACTTATTACGATTTCCAGATAAAACAAGTCAGTCATGTAATTATACATTTAGCTAATAATGGTAGGTGCAAAACAGCTTCCTCAAAGATATGCCTTCATGTATTATGCTTATTATAGGGCCACATTTGCTGTCCACGGCTCCCAAAAGCCCTTTGTTATAGAAGGTTACAGTTTCGTGTTCTTACAAATGCTGCTATGCATTTCACTCATAAGAAAGAAACAGCAATATATTTATTGATGAAAGCAGAGATTTAGCAGGGCTTAATCATGAATAAGACAGTGATCTAAGAAAATTGTAATGGTAAATGTAGCATTAACAAGACTCATGATGGCAAGGTTACCCAATTATTCACTGCACTGAGGGCAGGGTCAGACAAAAGGAGTCAGGAAGACCCTCACCTTGAGTCACGAGGTTCAGAGTGGAGCCCCTTTTGCCATCCAAACTCCAAGGAGTGAGTCTAGATACAACACAATCCCAGACTTAAGAGCTGATACCTAAAGAAACATATGCACAACCAATCCTTTATATCACTTAGCTAAGATTACAAAGTTTCATCATGCTTAGCAAATTACTTGCAACGTCTCAATGAGCTAGCTATTAGTCAATGACTATCTGTCACAGGCAGAGAATCTCTCAGCCTCAAGGAGTAACCTTGAGAGATGTCCCTGCTCCAGGGGAAGATTCTAGCACGCAGCAGAAGAACTCAATGGGATCTGGACTGTCCCTTATTTATGGAGTAAGATGAAGGACTAGTCATATTTGTATATCAACCTTATTTGTTTGGTGCATGCTCCAATAGTCCTTGGACTTATCTCCCCCAAATCCACCCACCTTGAACCTGGTTCAGCTATTATGACTAGGTGCATTCATCACAGCTGCCACTGATGGCTGCCACCTGAGCAGGATTACTGGTGAAGGGGCAGGCGGGGGGGGGGGGGATACACCAGCTCAGATATTCACAAGTTATTTTATTCTATAAAAATTTACAAAATGCTCAGTGTTATTTAACATGTTTCCATGTACATTAACATAATGAAACTTGTGACCTGAAAGACAGGAGGTAAGGCAGCTTGAGTGGTCAGACCTAAGACTGACATACCATGAAAAGTAATGCTGTCACTCAGGGTCTCAGTGTCCTGAGCACATCATTAACAAGCTGTAACAGTGACTGAAGACTTATAATGTGGAGCTCAACTGAGTGCTCTGGATAAAACCTTTGGAAGTATGCTAACATGAACATTTGATCTCAGGAATGCTTACAAAAATCACTGTGGGTTCATAAGATTTATAAGGATCTTTGTTTTTCTAATGAGTGTTATTGCAATTTGGGAGATAAGAAGGATGATCATTGTTTTGCCATCTCTCTCTGCTTTTAGGAAACCAACTTAGTGTAGGCAAAGTTCAACCTATTGACTATACAAAGCTAGGAGTGAATGGATTTACTGCATAGATTTGCTGTTAACAGAATAGTTAATTTGTAATTAATAAATCAAGATGCTCACTATTCACTCCCAATGTTCTTTCACTTGAAAATGAGAAGTACTGTAATGAAATTCAATAGGTTTAAAAGAATCTGCGAGGATTGGGACTGCACATTACTGTTACACCTTGTTCTTTATTTATCCTCATCAACATATTGATTACAGCAGTTTGGTGAAAGCTGTGTGATAGCTGAGCTGAGAGGAATGGATGAATGATGAAGTATCACAGAATCACAGAATCACAGAATTTCTAGGTTGGAAGAGACCTCAAGGTCATCGAGTCCAACCTCCAACCTAACGCTAACAGCCCTCCACTAAACCATATCCCTAAGCTCTACATCTAAACGTCTTTTGAAAACTTCCAGGGATGGTGACTCCACCACTTCCCTGGGCAGCCTGTTCCAATGTCTAACAACCCTTTCAGTGAAGAAATTCTTCCTAACATCTAACCTAAAACTCCCCTGGCTCAACTTAAGCCCATTCCCCCTCGTCCTGTCACCAGGCACGTGGGAGAACAGGCCAACCCCCACCTCGCTACAGCCTCCCTTGAGGTACCTATAGAGAGCGATAAGGTCACCCCTGAGCCTCCTCTTCTCCAGGCTGAACAAGCCCAGCTCCCTCAGCCGCTCCTCGTAGGACTTGTTCTCCAGGCCCCTCACCAGCTTCGTCGCCCTTCTCTGCACCCGCTCAAGCACCTCGATGACCTTCTTGTAGCGAGGGGCCCAAAACTGAACACAGTACTCGAGGTGCGGCCTCACCAGAGCTGAGTACAGGGGGACGATCACCTCCCTCGCCCTGCTGGTCACGCAAGTAGAAGCATTTGAGGCTTCATAGAAGAGTGATTGTGCTTACAGGTTATAATTAATTTATTGCTGCTATTTCTCATAACTTTCCATTATTGCTAGCTACTTGCAAAATGCATAACTCAATTTCCACTAATGACCTGATGGCTTCGGAGTTAAAACAAATAGTTTTTTACAATTTAGAGGTGTAAGTGTGTATAAATCTGTGTTATGATTTAAAATATTTATAACCTGTTTGCCTGATTATTCAAATTACAAAATAATAGGTATGATGTTCACAACTATTTTAGTCAGGTTTCTTTTCCCAAGCTTTGAGGTCTCATGAGTTTAAAGTGAGCTGGGGAGATACAGTGGGAGGTGAAAGGAAAAAGTTAGCGGCCTAAGTATTGAAAGCTTTACTGTCTGTTTTTACAACCCAGTGCAGCACTTGTTAGTATGTTCACAGCAAACTGCTGCACTATATTACTAGATATAGCCTTTTATAGCTAGTCTTCATTTCATCTTCTTAATAAATATGTGTGTGTTTCAAGACCATCTAAAATATACTACAAAACTCTTGCTGACATTAACAAGAGAAAGGGCTATGTACATGCTCTGGACTTAAGAGAAAAGAGATTTGACTGCTGTAAGCTACAAGATACAAAAATTTCAAGAAGAAAAATGCCAGGTTTTTTTGTTTGTTTGTTTGTTTTCCCCGGAATAAAAGCATATATAACTGGCATTGACATGCCACTTTCCAGTGCATGCTTCAAACTGGAGTATTGGGCTCAAAATTGTTCAGGTAATTTTGTGGGACTAATGATCACTGGTTCTTTCAAAGGATCTAGCATTTCCAGAAGTTGTGTCACTCTGCTGAACTTTTCCTTCCTGAAATGCTCTTCCTCACTCTAAAAGAATGTTGTTCATGGGTCTGTTGCATTAAAACTCCTTAGGAACCTACAAGTATGGATAATATGATTTTATTTCCTCTGTCAATACCAAGCCATGTTATATATTTTCCAGTGGAGTTCCTTCCCAAGTACTACAGGAAAGTAATACCCAGTGTTTTAAATAAGATAGACAGTAGAGTTGATATATTCTTCCTGAGTTAATTAATAAGAAAAGTTCTGTGATATTTATTTGGGTGGTGGACATCTGTAGATACGTCCATGTCTCTTTCAAAAATTAAATAAAAATAAAAATCTTCCACACAAAAGAAATCACAGAATCACTGAACGCTCGATATTGGAAGTGATGTCTTGAGAACTGGCACCCGGTTTGAGCTGGCTTAATTAGAGCATGTAGCCCAAGCCCATGTCTAGTCATGTTTTGAATATCTTCAAGGATGGAGGCTTCATAACCTTTGTGGTCAACCTGTTCCAGTGTTTAACTACCCTCACTAAAAACATGTTTTGTTGTAGATAGAATTTCCTGTGTTCCACTGTATGTCCCTTGATTCTTGTCCTGCCACCAGACACCACTGAAAAGAGCCTGTCCTTGTCTTCTTTGTTCCCTCCCTTGAGGTATTTATACACTTTGATAAGATCCACTCTAAGCCTTCTCTTCTCCAGACTGAACAGTCCCAGCTCTCTAAGACTTCCTCAGAGCAGAGATACTCCACTATAAAGGAGTGGCTCTTTGTTGGACTCTATCCAATCTGTCCATGTCTCCCTTGTACTTGAGAACCCTGAACTTGACACAGGACTCCAGGTGTGGACTCAACACTTCTAAGTAAACAGGAAAGATCACCTGCTGCAAACACTCTCTCTTGTGCCACCCAGGCTGTTAGTCTTTTTTGTCACAGTCAACTGTGTTCAGTTTGGTGTCCACAAGTCCTTGTCAGCAAAGCTACTTCAGTCCCAAGAGCATTAAATAGTATTGAAGCATTAAAAACTATTAAGGCACCTGTAAATACTGTCATTTCTAAGTGTTGTTTGGTGTGTTGTGTTTTTTTCTTTTCTTTTCCTACATATGAAGAGAGTTGCTTTGTCTTCTGTTAAGACAAACAACATTTTTCTGTCAGTTAAATAACAAAGAATACTTTTTTTTTTTTTTTTAATAGCATTTGTGATATACCACAGGCTATACAGAGGATGTGTTTTATTTAACTTACTATTATGTCTTTTGATTTACTTAAAGCTCAAATTGCTCACTGGGGATTGAAGATATCTGAACTGGAAAATGAACCTTTCAGTCTCTCAGTCTTGGCTCTTGATGAGAAATAAGACTGAAGATTGTTCACTGAGAAAATCTTTTTCAATCTGTCGAGCTTCATTTATAGGAACTGAAAGCATTGGCACCCAGTAAGAAACTGTCTAGATGGTATTTAACCAGAAATCAAACTCTGTGTTCCTAAACCATTATATTTAGTGCTGGGTAGTTTTGTTGTTGTTTTGTTGGCTGTTTGTGTTTTGTTTTTTTTGGAAGTAGTTCTAGGAAACATAAGCTGGGAGTATGTTAGCAGAGTATTACTTCCCTCCATTTGCACTTGTCTCCTGTTCTCATGTCCCAGCGTGGAAAACCAGTCTTTCTCAGTGTAATATTAGTTTTGCACTGGCTCTTCAGCCCCATGCACAAGATGTGGGGAGCCAGCATGCAGTGCTGGGTAAGAACCAGGAAGTGTACATCCCTGCTTATTGAAAGTTTCCTGCCTCATGACATATCTGACTGGGAAGGATATATCTTTAATACAAAATGCACAGTCCTATTCAGGTAACAGTTGTATCAGTTGCATCTACCCAAGAGCTTAGAAATCCAATAACAGCCAATAATATAAAAGCACAGACTAGTCTTTACCCTCTGGATAAGAAGTGTGACTCAAGTTCTTCAACAGAGGAAAAAGTTAGTTGTTTTTTTTTTTAAACCATGAGGGTGGTCAAACATGGTAACAGGCTTCCTAGAGAGGTGATTGATGTCCCATGCTTGTCAGTGTTCAAGAGACATTTAGATAATACCCTCAGTAACATGCTTTAGCTTCTGGTTAGCCCTGAAGTGGTTGGTCAGTTGGACTAGAAGACCTTTGCAGCTCCCTTCCAACTGAACTATTTTTTTCTAATGGCTAGTCAACCCTGGTCATGCAAGCCTTTCGCCAGCTTCCTGTGGTCACCATAGCTTGTCTGGACTTACCCAACTCATTGTTTCATGGCACCAGTCTGCTCTCAGTGGTCAGGGAGGGTCCTAATGCCTTTAATTGTAATACATCTCTTATAGGTTTATAGGTTGTTTTCCTGTACTTTCCATCTCAGACTGGAGAATTAACCTTAGAAATTTGGGCTCAGTTGGAATAAGAAAGGCATTTTGTAAACAAATTAGGACATCACTGGCCACAAATGAGACATGGTTGAGAAATGCAAAGTGTGTGGGAGACAAATTACAGGGCAAAGCTTACCCAGAAACTAAGAAGTGATGGTTACTCCTTACTCCTGAAAAATTCTATTTCCATGCAGAAATGTGTCACTGTTATCGTAAGAGTTTTGCCCAGAAGCAGCAGAAATGCTGCCACAACGACCTCAGTTTGCCCAGTGAGCAGTTCAATTTCCCCTATTCAAAAACATGAATTCAAAATGTATTCAAAGGGTATAAATTCATTGCTATTACATGGCAGTGATTTTTGGTTGGATTCCTGGGCCCCTTCTCTGAATGACACATGAAAGTGGAGCATTTTTGGGGCTGAGCATCTCTGCGGTCCTGAGATCTATGAGGTTCTGCTTTTATGCCCTTCTCCGTCTCTTACAGAGAACCACTGACAGACAGGTTTTCCTGTGCCAGCATTGGGGCACGTTACTCAACTTTAAATAGATGTCATAGCTCTGTTTGTCAGTGCTAGACTGACTTCTCCAGTGACAGATGTGCAAAGACAGATGGAGATAGGGGAAATTGGCCTCCCAGCTCCAAAAGTTTTGATGCAGCTTTTGGACAGTGTATAAGCTGTATCTTTACTTTCCCTGTGTGTTAATGGTCTCTTCTGTTTCTTCCTAATTACCCACTTACTACCTGGGCCATGTTGTATATAGGGGTTGGCAGAAACAAAGAGAGTGACTGTACAGCCATCATTTCCTTGCAAGAGGGAGTTACGACCACTGTAAGGAAAGAATAGGGTGATGTACAGACACTGGAAAATACTGTTACGGTTGTTGGGGAGACTGAAAATGTACTGGTCATGATCTGATTGCATCTTACAGAACAGACAATTCCGATCTGCCCAGGTCATGCTAAAAGGAAGATAACAGCCTAACAGCCTGTGTTGGGTCTGTCTGGGATTGAGTCACCTTTCCCTGCAGCCACCACACAGCCTAATAGCCAAAGCCTGCTGTGTACCAGCCATCCACACATATGGGAACCAGCCCTCTGGCTGGGGACTAGCTAAGCAGTAAGAGGCTGGCAGATCACTAGCAGATAGGATTAACTGTAATCTGGTCAGCTACTTTTGTGGAGGTGAACCCAGGCAGTAGTTCTTCTACAGCTGCATATCCATATCACATGCATATCCATACAGCATGGATAGAAACAGGTTGTTACAAAGACTTTTCCAGTGCAAGGGAAGAGAAGAAGATGCTGTATTCAGAGGTTGGCCTGAGGCGCTGCCTGCCGATACCGCCATGTCACCTT
Organism: Netta rufina; assembly: GCF_964035555.1. Taxonomy (NCBI): domain Eukaryota; kingdom Metazoa; phylum Chordata; class Aves; order Anseriformes; family Anatidae; genus Netta; species Netta rufina. The sequence continues at coordinate 87,251,184 of NC_140125.1, read as the reverse complement.
GCATCGAACAGGTAGCCAGGTACGTGGCTCACAACCACCAGCAAACAAGAGCAAGGTGTCAGGCCACCCTGCACATTTGAAAGGGGAGTCTTTTTAGCTGTCTGGCTCACAGCAGTAGGTCTGAAGAGCACATCAAACTACTGTTCATAGCACCTTGGAGAGCTGAGCAGACAGCTTCCTATGTGTATAATTTATTAAAGCTCCTGATTTAATGAGATCTGTTTAGGTTTCAAACCTTTAATAATCAAGGGCTCTTTCCCAGCCATCCTTTTAAATTTCCACCATGAGGAGTTTATTCACTGACAGCTTTAAGCCAACTGATAGGTGAACAGTGCTCTCAGAGTGGCTGTCTGTCTTGTAACCTGACATATGAATGAAGCTCTCTCTATATATGTGTATATATCAGATTGGTCTTGACAGAACATGTTATTTTGAGGCTCTTCAGTAAATACTGTACGCACCAGCTGTTCTAGCCACATGCACATTTACTACATTTGTCTTAAGAATTAACTTATTGTTAAATGAATGTTGTAAATAATCACTTTAGAGCTTTGGGGATATTTTATTTGTTCTGTCACATACACCAGCACTGAAATATTCATGCATAAGACAGATGTTTACCCATGACAATTTACATGGACAGAGCTCCTGATTTCTGCAGTTCAGAGAAGCAAAATGTACTCGAGAAAATAGTGAGCTTTGATATTTTTCTCTTCCTTCACCCCCCTAAGCCTTTCAGAAAGGTTGTTTCCAGATATGAAGTGTTCATTGAAGCACCGGTTTTGAGGGACTTAAGACCACTTCCAAGTCAAGTAAAACAGATCTCTAAAACAAAGACCTATGCTAATCACAAGGACAATAAAATCTTGTGTTAGGGCAAGTGACAAATATCATCTATGTTCCTGAGATAGCAAGGACACTCTGGTGTGGTATTAAAGAACTGCATGTGGTTTCCAGAAGTTAAAGTACTTCCAAGGTGCTTAAAATCTTTTTTTATTTTTATTTTTATTTTTATTTTTATTTTTATTTTTATTTTTATTTTTATTTTTATTTTTATTTTTATTTTTATTTTTATTTTTATTTTTATTTTTTTGATAGTTGGAAAATGGAACAATGATGTTTTTATCCTACATCCATAGAAAACCTTTTGATCTTTAACTAAATGTATGCAACGGATGGGGACACCTCTTCCAGGACAAAACAATATAAGATACATGTGACATAAGTGTTTTTAGGTTTATTTTTACACCATTACAAAACCAACCAAACAAAACAACAACAACAGGTGTTTTCTTATACGCTAGACCTCAAATATTCAAAGACATTCAGAGTTTTAACTTGTCTCTTTAAGAAATCTAATCTACTTAAACACAGAGGAACGATTATTTTGGGAAAATTATTGGCAAGTTTTTCCCAAACTCCTTTTTCCATTGCAGGATGTTTGGAAAACCAATCACCTGAGTAAATTTTCCTTTCTCAATTTGAATAGCAGAGATGAGAAGGTAATAAGGCTACTTTGGAGAAAGTCTCTCTCATCACCATTTTAGACTGCATGATTGGATTCGGAGAATAAGGAATGTCATTCTGTGATAACCACTCTATAAAATCTTTTATCCCCTGCACTATAATGAAATTTCTTAAACTTCCAAATGTGTTAAAAGTGTCTTTTGTGTATAGTCTTACACTGGCAGTGTTTTGTACTCAAGAGTCACTGTTCCTATGTAAAACATATCATTTTTTAGGTCATTTGAAATGCATGAAATTTCTGGCATGCATGACAATGCATTTCTGACAAGCATGACAAGTTCCATTCAGAAAATTGGAATATTGAAAGCAACCTTCCTATATAGTATGAATTGGCAATTAGGAATGGTAATGGATGAAATAATAATTAGCAATTTATAATGGCAATATTAGTGACATTAGAAAAAATGTCACATTAGAGTAAATTTAACAGAATTTACTCTAGAGCTAATGAATATATATTGCACTATTTCTTAGCAGCATTTTTTTTTTTTTGCTGCTGTAGAAATTTCTACAACTGTAGAAATATGAACACTAATGACGTAAAGAAAATAAAGGCATTCAGATTATTCCAAGATTTCCATCCTAATGAATTGGCACTTTCTAGAGAAACTAAAATAACATGCCACCTTTCAGTGACTACTCGAAAGTATGTAATAAATAGGTAGTTAGATTCATTCAGTAAAATTCTAACACATGTCAATGTGAATTTTGACATTGACATAAAAACAGCTATTCTTGCTCTATTGTTCAAAATTGTTCAAAGTATTGAACAACTACCATTGGGTTATTTTGACACTGAACTGCCATTAAAAAAAAAAAAAAAAAAAAAAAAAAAAAAAAAAAACTTTACAAATGAGAAAAAACAGTAGTACACAATTTTAATTTTATTATCATCAACACGAAAAATGTGAAAAAGCGTGTAAGTCTTTCTCTAAGGTCACTAAAAGGATTAAACTAATAATTTAAATCAAAGATCCCTTGTTCCACAGTAGCTGTCTCTCCAGAGTAACAAATCTCCCAAAAATGTTTTAAGAGCTCATGAAATTATTCATCAGAAAATAATTGGAAACCTAAAAATAAATAAAGTAGTAGATTTAATTTTCAGTTGCCCAATGCTTCCAACTTCCTTTTTTAAAAATCTTTATTGCTGTTTTACAGATGTCTTTGAAAGAAATTGGGAATTGGAATTAATTTTCAGATAGTAACACAATATACGCAATCTTGACTAAAATAATACCTGATAATATTTAAATTAACGCTTCTTCAAAAGGAATCCATTTGTAAGTAAGTAATCACACAGTGAGTTACTGATTTAATAAGCTTGGCTTAATTTCAACTGCTTAAAACTATTTATCACCAAAGATACTTGTATATCAAGGAACAGCAGTGACAGAGGGAGCTAGAAGGATACAAGACTGCCATTTCTCTGTCTCCCACTTACAGTGGCTTTCAAATTTGAAGGGCTAGTAGTTTGAAAAGTCTTTGATCACAACATAATAGAGTTAAAAAAATATGAGAAACGCAACTCTAAACTTTCTGCAGAATGACGCCCGACCCGAAGGGCAAAGTCTGTCACTATAAATATCAGACATCCTGTGTTGCAATTCTACTCTTTCATCTCTTTCTACCATAATTGGGCCCAGTTCTGCTAGGAAACATTTTAATTTGCCCTTCAAACTTCCACACTGTCAAGAGAATTGTTAATATCATAATCTAATGCTTTGATTTTGTTTAACAGTGAGAATAATACTTTACAGCTTTAAGGTAAATTAATATGTACAAATACTTTATATGTAACTTTTAGAAACTTGAAGCAAATTGCCTCCTTTTCCTGAAAAATACTGTTTTGACAAGCGGGCCTTTGTGTGTGTGTGTGTGTGTGTGTGTGTGTGTGTGTGTGTGTGTCTGTGTGCGTGTGTGTGTGTGTGTGTGTGTGTGTGTCTGTCTGTCTGTGTGCGTGTGTGTGTGTGTGTGTGTGTGTGTGTGTGTGTGTGTGATCCAGTTTTTCCTGAATCATATTGGATCCTTACTTTCATGAACTCATGGACAGCTCTTCCCACTTTGGATGGACACTAGTTTTAATTCTTTTATCATCACAGTCATTGCAGTCACTATGACTCATAAATATATACATATCTTCCATTATAAATATTTCTTATTATAATAAACTCATTCAGCAACTTCTCTATCTGATAGTTTAGCCACAGCTGACTTTTTTCACACTCAGTAACATAAACATTAACTCAGGTGATCCTAGAACCTGGCCATTAAAATAATAATAATAATAATAATAATAATAATAATAATAATAATAATAATAATAATAATAATAATAATAATAAATGATAATGATGATGATAATAATAATAAAGTAACCATTCTTTGGGGGCAGGAGGGAAGGATAAAAATTCTTCCTACTTCTCTCCTCAAGTGAAAATTATTTTTTCAACCCTGTTTTCCCGCCATAAACCAGTCTCTTCCTCATTGTTCTCCTTCTCACAGAATAACAAAATTGTTGAGGTTGGAAGGGACCTCTGGAGATCATCCAGTCCAACCCCTCTGACAAGCAGGTTGCACCTAGTGCATGTCACTTAGTGCATTTTGCACAGGACCATGTCCAAGAGGGTTTTGAATATCTCCAAAGGATACTCCACGTTCTATCTGGGCAACCTGTGCCAGTGCTCTATCACCCTTCCAGTAAATAAATGTTTCCTTATTCAACCAGAGCTTTCTGTGTTTCAGTTTGTGCCTGTTGTCTCTTGTCCTGTCACTGGACACCACTGAAAAGAGTCCAGCCCCATCCTCTTGGCACCTTTCCTTCAGATATTTCAGATATGTTGATAAAATCCCCTCTCAGTCTTCTCTTCTCCAGGCTAAACAGGCCCAGCTCTTTCAGCCTCTCCTCATATGAGATGCTCCAGTCCCCTACTCATTTTTCCATGGTTCATCCTCTTCATCCATTCAGGGGTCTACCTTTCCTGTCCTTTTGTTTTTACAGCCACTCTCTTCTGCTCACTTTCTCTGTCATATCTCCAAATTTCTACATTGCCTTCACCGTCATTCCTGGATGAACCTGTTCTTGCAAGTTCCTGTTCACTAGTTCAGTCAGCAATGTTGCATACCTGAGAGAAATGATCTTTTTACCTTCACACCCAGACATTTTACTTATTTCCTCCAATGTCCAATACCTTGCTAACCATTACACTATGTTGTTTGTTTCGTTGTGTTTTGTTTGTTTGTTTGTTTGTTTGTTTCCACAGTACTACTTTTTAAGCAAAAATAAGGTGAAAAAATCACCTAAATTCCCTCCTGGAGGCTTTCTAAGCTGTGCTTCCTTGTTCCTAACCTCTTAACCTCCCAACCAGTAATTTATAGTGTTTTTTGTTTTTTGTTTTTTTTTAAAACTTTTTGCCCAGATCAGTTCTGACCCTCAGGCCCCCAGAATGACAATTTGGGATCAGAACAATAGTCAACCTAATTTTTCACCCTACATCTGACAGCTGCAACTGAATGAGGAATACAAGATACTCTTTCAAGATAATTATATATGTAGAACAACTTACACCACAGCTTTTGTTAATCAGTAGGTTGTTTTTGTTTGTTGTTTTCATTATTTTTGGGGGGTGATATATGACTTCAAAGAGCCCTGGAGAGACACTTCCATTTACTTGTTAGTTGATTTTGGAATCAATTCGCCCATGCTCTTCACAGGTCTCAAATATCAAATCCCACAGTTTCATTAAGATTTTATGAAGAATATTTCCTCGGAATTGTTTTAAACCTGCTGCCCAAAAATCTCATTTAGTGTTAACTACCCTCCCCGTCTTCTCCCGTCCCAGTTCTGACATAACAAGAAAAACAGACACCAGCTAGGAAGCGGTCTCCTCTCCATCCTTCATGAATCTACAATTTTCTGGTAGTTTTCCCCTTGCTAATCACTCTTCCAGTCTCTGTCTGTGGAGAAGCATACTTCACTTCAGGAGACTAAAATCCAGGCCCCTCAAGTATGGTTATCATCAGGCTTTATATAAAAGATCTGTGGCACCAAGCTGCTTAGGTTTTCAGTGCTATTTGAGAGTTGAAGGCACTTTCTGAGGCAGTTTGATAGACTTTTCTGCTCTGGAGACTTAGTTGTCTGTTTCTAAATACCTGTCCTGACCAAGACTTTTTTAAGCTAGTCCATATGACGATGATTAGAACAAGAAAGTCAGTTGCTTTATGTTCTTAGGCACGTCCAGATTCATAGGAGTACACATGGTAAGTAGCACAGATGGTTGCAGTGAACACCAGTGACTGAATTCTGCCTAAATCTGACTTCAGTGCTGTAGTAGATCTAAGTCATGTTTTAAATTCACTGTACTGGATTAGAAACAAGACTGTAATGCTCTGTATTTACCACCTTAGAAAAGCCAAACTAGTTATGAAATTTTAGTTTTAGAGACATAATCTTCAATGAAGCTTTATCATATCTCAGGTAATCATTTGGTTCATGATGCATAAAACAGATTTACTGATGGAAGAATGTAGAAGAAGGTATGGAGCCTGTACTTCAAAGGCCAAGTAAGGAAACTCTAGAGAGACACCATTGGAGTACCCTTCCTTCAGCATCTTCTTATTTGTTTTTTGCTAGCTAACTGGAAAAAGGAGATGACTCAATGCTTCCTTTAAAACAGTCCACACTATCTCGTATAGGAATGCAGCCCCTTAACTAGTCCAGGAACTTTGAATAATAGAAAACCTTTTAACCTGCACCTAGCTTTTAAGTACATTAGGCATGACACTCCCTCCATCAGCACCTGTGTGTGCAACAGGTTTTATGGTTCTCTAGAGTTCAGAAGATGAACGTCGACATTGAAGGCTACACCATGCAGATGCATTAATTCTTGGCTGCTTTCAGCTTACATTTAAGATGTATTTGTCCTCAATTTGTTTGGAAGGTCTTCCTTGAATCAGAGACAATGTCTACTTCTTCTTCAATTCTAACACTTGTCTAAAACACTTCCTTCTTTCCACATGGTCCATGCATTGCCACAGCTTTGCAGTGCTTGATGGCAGACTGGACTGGGAGGATTTATTGCCAATATCTAGCTCAGGTTGTCTTGCAGCTGTGGAGAACTCTTACTTAGAATTTTCTCTGTAACCCTTGCTGGTGTCAGGAAAGATTTTGATTATTTACAGAAAAATAACCAGATTCATGCAACTCCCCAGAGAGTGTGTTTTGTGTGTGTGTGTTTATTTTATTTTTATCTTTCTTTATTTCTTCTTTCTGGGCTGCTGCATTCTAATGCTGTTTAGGAGATTCGTGCATACATGATGTGTGAAAAACACAGAACCTGGGCTACCTGGCTGTCTGCTGAACATGCTGTGAATTCAGTGGATTTGGTACCTGAAGCAGACAAGAACAAATCAGGGTATTCAGGCATCTCTTACTGGTGCACAGTCACAGCTCACATGCAGTCACAGAAGATATAACATTGTCCCCACTGAAAAGACAGACCTACATGTATTTCCCTAGAAAACACCTCTTTGCAATAGCTGTTCTCTAAGAGAGAGTTCTGAAACCAGGACAAATAACATAAAGACATTAACATTATTTATTATCATTACTGATAACGTTATTAGTAGTAAATAAGCTACTCAGATTGTTTGTAAATACAATAAAATATTTATTGTAAACACAAGATTGTTTTTACATTTTAGAGTCTCTCACAGCAGCTGTTTCATCTTTGGGAAAGCGTCTTACATATTTTATCTATTATCAACCATGAACAATACATAGTAAAATGGAACAAGCAGAAAACAATTTGATAGCAGGAGACAGTGCAGTATCCAAATATACATTCACATATTGTGAATCCCCCCCTTCTCTGTCTGCAGAATCAGAAAACTGAATGGACTTCAAACACCCAAAATATTTTACTTAATCATTTAACAGACATTTTACAACTTTAATGAAAAACATAATTTACCACAATTATAGTTTAATTACTTCACCCTCAGCATATTATCTTATATGATAGCTATCAGATCTAATTATTTCCTTTCCATTTGAGCTTAATAGAAAAGGAATTGGGCCAATGTACATGTAATTCCTGGATTAATTCCTACAGTGGAGTAACAAAGAAAGGAAGGAAGGAAGGAAGGAAGGAAGGAAGGAAGGAAGGAAGGAAGGAAGGAAGGAAGGAAGTGGAAGGAAGGAAGACAACAAAACAGAAATTATAGTGGAAATAAGACTCACTCAAATACCAGTATATTTTCACCTAAAAGCTTCAATGCAGCAAATTTAAACTTCCATTTAAACCAATGAACACTTGGACACTGCTACTTGGAAGCAGCACAGTACACTATTCAGGACTTGATCGTGAAGCAGACTTTGCTGATATTTCACGCAGGGAACACTGGAACAAAACTTTGAATCACAACTAGTGGAAAATAAACTAGTATCCTCAAATAACTCAGCCAAAAAGTGTCTTGATAATATCATCAGTCAGGAATTTTCTGTCAGACTTGTTTTTACCATTGGTGATGCTGAAACTTTCTGATATTTTTACTGCAATAAATGGAATGAAATGATCAATTTTTTAAACTAGTTGACTGTTAGTCTGCTTTTGCTTTTGATGTTGTGTTTTTTCAAGGCACTTTGGGAGTCCCTCTGTCCCTGGCTTGGAAAGCACAGTGCTGTCTTTTCCATCCATGCCACATCTTATGGGAGTCATGGCTGCAGATATATCAGGAGAGACGTAATCTCCAACAGCCACCCAAATTACAGCTTTAGAGAAAAAGCAGTAACAAAGATGAAAATTAATGATGAAATGGCTGGAAAATAAACATTTTAAAAGAAACACAGGTAGATGGCAGGAAGAGTATTAAGCTCAAAATGACAGCATGAACTGTTCTGATTTGTGAATGTGTTAAGTGTGTTGTTTTGAGAGAAAATATCAAAGAAAGCTTCACTATTTCCTAGTCTACATTTTCTTCCCTGTAAAAAAATATTAGCATTTCCCATCAAATATAAAATCTAGTTTTTATTCTGTATTAGTCATCAGTAAGTTTGGCAAGGAAGATTTTGTTTGCAACACAGAAATCTTAACATTGGTGACATGCCTTGAAGTTTCCCTAGCATGAAAGGTCAGAGGGTTTTGCTTTTTTTGTTTCTTTGTTTGTTTGTTTTTGGTTTGGTTTGGTTGTTTATTTGAGACTTTTGTTTCTTTGTTTGTTTCCTTGCCTTTGTATTAACTACAAATTCTTAAACTTATCAGGTGTTTATACAAATGAAGACATTCTCATTATCTTCTCTCCCAAGCACATTTCCATTTTTCTTCTTGATTATGTTGCCTCTCAGCTTTGACCCATACAGCTTCATGCCTTCCTTGTAAAGCTTTCCCTCGTTCTTAGTGCAATATATCTAGGTTAACATTGCACAGATTTGTAAAGGTCAGGCTCATTGGTTTTTCAGAAGGAATGCCTTCCTCTTTTCATAATGAAATTAAATCTCTTCATATTTTCAAGTGTTTTTACAATGTTATTTAATCAGTCCATTATGCAGAACATAAAGTCACTTTGGTTGTCTTCCTCAAACTCTCTAAGTGTGGCAAAACACCATCAGGATGAAACAGCTATATGAATCTTTAATCTGTATTGCAACCCATTTGCCATACTTTTATTCTTTCTTCTCTTTTGAATTAAAACCTTTATTCTGTGTACTCTTAATCAAGCTAACAAGTATATGACATACTTGGCATTAGTTTAACTTGAAATATTTTTGCTTTGCATTGGCAAATTTGCATTGCATCTACACAGAAATGAAACAGGTTACCTGCTCTTTAATAAAACTGCCTGCAGCTCATCCATCTGTTAAGCTAAAGATTAATCAACACTTACTTCATATGAGAGTGGAAGCTGGATTCTTAAAATCACAGCAGCAGTCCACTCCTTGTGTTCATTGAAATCTATTGGTTTCTACTGATGGTTTCAATGAGTCCAAAGAGCAGTTTCAGAAATCCCATCTCTCTGCTTTACAGGAAAGGCTAATGTCTAAAGAATACCTCTATAAGATGACCTGAGTCATTTCAATATCCGGTACTCTGAAGTTTATAGTTATTTCCTTTCTATATAGAACAGTTTATATCCTCTCAAAAAGGCTTTCAGGTTATCTCCCAGGTATTCCATGGACACAGAGTTCACTCAAATATGACAGCATCAACACTCCTCTAATTTATCTATTTAATATTTTGAGAGGTCTGTAGTTTTGATACCTCAACAATTTTTGTTTCAGTGCTTGATAATATGAAAAATAAGATCTCTGCAGAAAAGATATCATTTTGATAATCCCTTTGTCATCAGATATGGCACAAAACTTTTAATCTGACATATTGCTGTCTTTAAATATGCTAGAATTGGAAGATATGAGAAATGGAAACACTTTAGAACACATATGATGTATCTAAACTTGTGTTTTAAAATCATATGCTTCATTTACCTCTAGGTAGGCATACAAAATATGACCGGCCTCCAGAATCTCAAGTTATGAATGAGGCCTGTTAATGAGTCCTGAGTGTAGCTTAAAGATTGGGATATTTTTCTAAAACATTTTTTAGGTTATTTGTATCTGTCTTTTGGTATCAGAAACATTTGGATGGAAATATCCAAGATTTAGTCTCGCAAAAAGAAAAAAAAAAAAATAGATTTTTGTCATGGTGAAGAAATCCAGAACCTGAAATTTTAGAAGCAGCAACAAAAAAAATGTAAAAAAACTGTACAAACATCACAAGAAATAGAAATATAGTATCACATATTTTTCAGAACCTTCTTAACCTGCTACATTTTTTAGTTTTCCATCATTTTTCTTTCTGCCAGGTGAGAAAATATTAGAAGTTACAGGCTGTTTTTTTTCATAAAATGACAACGCTCTTTTTGAATTTTTCTTCCCCTGAAGAATAAATTGTTTCCAAATGCAGAACCTGGCTGCTACTTCATTCACAGCCATAAATGTTGTTGACAAGGTTGTCTCCTAGGGGCAAGACATCACTGCCACCATCTCCAAGGCATTTTCCAGGGAGCTACATGTTCAGGTTTAGCGCAGTTTCTCCTTCCAGTGAACATTAACCAGGAACCACATGGAATTCCCTGGAGTTTCCCAGAAAGAAAGGCAATCTGGTCCATTGCTGCTGACTCCTTCATTCACCTCCATCAATCTTAACATTTACACCTGCCCTAATTTTCCTGCTGATAGTGACTTGGCAGTGCTGGTGTTTCCAGGGCACTCCTGCAGTCTGGGGTTTTCTGACAGCATTCATTAGGAGGTAATTTGCCAGTTGCTCTGAAGGGCCACGTTGTGTTCTGTAGTTTAAAGATCTCTAATAAACACCTGTTGTGACTAATTGAATTCTATTAATCCTTGATGCAGTTATTTTCATTAAAGGACTTTTGCAGCCTTGTAAAGGAACAATTAAAACACATCCTTTCCTGCTTGCAGATCAAGAAAATCAGTTTGTTTTTATTCAGCTGTGCCTGGTCTCAGCTGCTGCTGTCAGGCAAACCTTTCTTTCACTATGAGGCTTCCTGCAGGTTTTTATTTGTTGTTGGTGGTGGTGGTTTTTGTTTGTTTGTTTTTTTACTGCCACTCTGTATTATTTAAGATTGAGCTTTGCAGTTACAGCATGCCTGCTTCTCAGTCCAAACAATGAATGTCTGTGCCCATTTATGTGTACACTGTATTCTAGTCAATGTTTCATTGCATTTTTATTCAAGGACTACCTCACTTTTGTGAAGAAAAAAAATAAATAAATAAAAGAAAAGAATAATTCAGGAAATATCAGTAGTGCCTTTGGTGGCACTCCATTCAAGTTACAAATCAGGCTAAAGCTCAAATATTTCTTCATGCCTTTTCTGTTTTTTAGATAGAAATAGGTATTTTAGGTAGCAATCTGTGTGCTAGGTTTGTTGCACTCATGCCACAGGCTGCTTGCCAGTACTGCATAGATCCATTGGGGTTCAATAAATACAAACCAAGGAATTTTTCACAGAATCACAGAATTGAAGAGGTTGGAAGGGACCTCGAAAGATCATTGGGTCCAACCCCCCTGCCAAAGCAGGTTCCTTAGAGCAGGCTGCCCAGGTAGGCATCCAGACAGGCCTTGAATATCTCCAGAGAAGGAGACTCTATTACCTCCCTGTTCCAGTGCTCCGACACTTTTTTTTTTTATGCAACAAAACTGAACCACAAGCCAGGCAAACCTACTCTTGCAAATATAGATGCAGTACTTGACAAGAAAAGCAAGCCCTTTCTGATTTCTGAAGCCATGAAGGTGGCTTCAAAAGTATTGAAAAAGGATTATATAGTATTGATGTACAAACTGATGTGGAAAGAAAGAATGGCGTGAAAGAATGAAGCATACTGGAGAGGTCTGGAGGAGGAAACGTCTTTTTGCCCCATTTTTTTTAATACTTCACTGACATTTTTTCAAGTGTCAGGCAGGCCAATGTCCAGCTGAGTGGAAGAATGAGATTGTCTATTTACTGCCTGCTGCCAGATAAGTGTGAGGTTGGAGAAGTTCAAAAGGTTCCTTGTATTTGAGTCTTCTCTGTCCTTACATGACTGAGTGTGCCCATATTTGCGCACAGCTTCTCCCCTCATCTCTCCTACCTACAGCATGGATGCCATGAACGGGTTGATCCTCTTTCTCCCAGGGAAAAGCAGGGAACAGTTCTTGTCCTGAGGGGAAATTCTGACCCTATTTCCCAGGGCTCTGCTAGGTGATATTTTTTGGTTGCTTGTTTATTTATTTATTTAATTATTTATTTTATGGTGAGTAATATCTTTTTCAAGTTATGGTTGCCTGCACTTTTGTCTATTTTAGCACTCCCACATTTCCCAACTTCTGCCATTTCCTCTCTCCCAAAGCCACTCACAGGTTTGGAACAGGAGCTGATTGATGTCCTGTTAGGAGGGAAACATTGCTTGCCAGATTTGCTCAAACTCCACAGCTTCTGCCTTGGCTGGAATGGTCTCAAAAGAAGAAAGAGAGCTGCACAGTCCTATCACAGCTGAAGAATCTCGGTTTGGTGCCAGGGAAAAATGTAAGAACCTCAGAAGAAATGTAGAAGAAAAGGAGTAAGAAGGGGAAAAAAAAAAAAAAAAAAAAAAAAAAAAAAAAAAAAAAAAAAAAAAGGGGGGGGGGGAAGTCGGCTGGGAAAGAGTAAAAATTGAAAATAAGTAGAAATAAAATCTTGCCTTTGACAGAGGAGTATGAGCTGAGGAAATCATTGCTCTGACATGCCATCTTCACTGCTGCCTCCTGTCAAAACTTCAAAATCCAAAAAATTATTTCCCTTCAAACGGAGAAAGAGAAATTACATTTCGGTTTGTTTCCATCTATAACTCAAAATAATAAGCCTGTCAGGCAGGGAGGTGTTTTAAGTTCTCTTTTGCTTTCTTTCTTTTCTTCTTCCCTATGCTGTCTCACCTATGAGATTCAACAGTAAACACTCATGAAAGGATATGGAGTTATATATGTTGGGCAGACCATTTGGAGTCATGAGGAAATAAGAATGTATTCAATACTCAAAAAGTGAGAGAAACATGGGTTTTTGTTATGAAGTACACCAGAAATTCAGGGACAGGAGCTTATGAAAAGATCTGGTGACACTGTGAAGTAAAGATTTCTTGGGATCCACACATAAAATTGAACAACTGTGTTAAGTGATATGTGAAAGATTTAGAATAATAATGTAATCCTTAAAAATTTGTGCCTGATAAAAATTTATTTCCTATTGATTTTATTTTCTCTGTTTATGATGACATTCAGATGACTTTATCTCACCTTTTTAGCTTTTAATGCTGAGGCATTGGCTCTGTTCATCTTCCGTTTTCCTAAATTTTCAGTACTTTTGCCCCTTTTTTTATGTTACATTGGTAGTGTGACTGTCCTGGTTTCAGCTAGGATAGAGTTAATTTTTCTCCTAGTATCTTATGTCCTAAACCAGGACAGTGACCCTCCAGTGAGGTTTCCCACTTACCTCAGATAGAGAAAAATAGAATCTCAGACAATGAGTGGGCATAAAGAAGTTGGGCTTTCCATCACCAGCTGAGGCAGGGGAAGCAGCTGCCTTTGCTGTTCCTGGACCTGGGAAGAAGTGGATATTTCTGCTTTTAAAACTGTATTTTCCCAGCATGGAAGAAATATAGACATGTATTTGCTACACCAACATTTCTCCAAATGTTAAAATAATCCACCATCATTTTCCAAGTACCAGACAAGTACTCCAGGAAATTTTTTTTTTTTTTATTTTTTTTTTCTTGTGGACTGCCAGTCTACATTTATATTTCCACCTCCGCACTCCTGATTTCATTCTTATATGTGACAAAGCACTTCTCTGAGAATAGCTAAATCACCTGATCTCTGTGGCAACTTGCCTCATGAGACCACTAATTAGCTGATGTCTGGGTTTATAGAGAACTGGCATGAATTATGTTTCTTTCCTAGGAAAGCTAGAATCTCCCAAGCTATCCTTTTGCCAGAAAAGGCTACAAATTCTTCAATTTAATCTACCATGCAGCCTCTCATATGTGTTCATCTGGAGACAAATGAAGTACTTCTTAGCCACAGTACTTTTCTTACCCAGAAATCAAAGAAAAAATCCCATGCTTGATTTCGTAAGGCAACTCACTGTGTTCCCAGCAGGGCTTGAACCGAGACCTAGTTACCAGTTACCTACACCCTGCAGGCGTAGGCTCCAAATTAAATACCATGACCCTTCTGTGAGGTTGCCTCCAACAGAGAAAACAATGAGCCTCAGACCTTCATTAAACAGTGTGTGGCTAAACACCACTTTTTCTTCCTCAGCTCATGATGTGAGGCAGCAGTCTGGTGAAGAGAGCAGGAAAATCTAGATGAAAAGATGCCAGAACTGTTTGTTTCCAATTCATCCAGTGCTAAAGGATAACTTTAGCAGGCAAGTGAAACAGCAAGCTTGAACAGAAACTTGTTTTTGACTCTTCTTTAAAAATTAATGCATCTAGTGATACCCCAAGGCTGTTCATGAAAGCATTTTTGGTTAAAATGATGAGTACAAAGAAACAGAAACCTGAAAATATGCCTATGTCTTTTCCTGAGCTGTCACAATGTCATTTCTCCTGCACCTGTTTTTCATAAGCCCCTGGATTTCTTTTTTCTTGTCTAGGAAGTAAATCTCAGGCTTAAATGTAAGTCAGATTAGGAAATGCTATGTTTTAAATACTCTGAAAGCACTTCTATTCAAATCCTGATTATAACCATCAGACATTGTAAAATCTGTGATTCCAGAGCACTCCAACACCAATTACATCTTTTTAAATGTGTCATCTGAACTTGGCTACTCAGCAGAGACTTCTAGGGAAAATACAATCCTTTTCTTTCATTTTCTTCACAGCTGATGGTCACATACAGATGCAAAAAAGAAATCATCCTTAATTAAAACTGTGATTACTTTGTCTGACCTAAAGACGCTACAGTGTTTGGTAAACTGTCAATGAATAGACATTTCATCATCCTGTATTGTAGCTTTAAACTGTTTGTTTTTTACAGCAATTTGTGCAAGAGTTTTAAGATGCTTTTTTTTTTTTTTTTTTTTTGACAGTTGTGATTTATATTACCTTATTCCCATAAAAATATATATTTATTTTAAATATATTCTGACTTTTTTTTTTCCCCTTCCATTTCTGGTCAGTATTTAGATCATTTCCATCTTCACACAAATCTGGTAATAATATTTCATTCAATTTTTCTACAACGCATATAGAATAATTGCTGGAGGTGACTTACTAAAGTTAAACGTTTGTCTACATCTTAAGAGAAGATTCAACGTTGAGGAAATTTGCAGGGTGAGATGCGGCAGATATGCAAGGAATAGGTTTCGTGATGGTCCCCTTGGCAACATAACCTGTAACATTAGGTATTGGTAACACGAGCGGAGCTTGGTGTCCTGACTCTAAGAGATATAGCATGGAAGATGGAGCAATGTGAAGACACCTCGGCCAGGCTCTGTGCTATCACTGCGGGGATGGAGGACCTGATGGCACTATGTAACTGCATGGCCAGGCTTGAGTATAACTGATAACCAAATCATGTCCTCTGGGTGAACTTTGTTTATTATAATATCATTATAATGCCAGAACACCTCTGTCACAAAGGCTACTCACCTCCAAGGTGCAACCACCCCTCACTGGGCATGCACTCTGAATTTCTCTGAACCTATACCTTTAAAACAAAAGCAAGAAAATTGTATACCAATCACAATAAAGAAACATATTACTAGAGTTGCTCAAGTTCCACCTAAAAAATAGTATTAAAATGCCTCGAGAGAGGAAAATGTCAGGGAAAACACCATCACAGGGAAGTTGGAAGGACATCACTGACTTCTGGGATCAGTCAATGGGCTGAGCTCTCTTTTCCTCCCTACTGGGGACAGCTACTGGGTGAGATTCCAACTCTCGGTTATACAGAGTTCTTCCCAGGAAACCAAACGTTCTCTACGGAGTTGTTTCACAAGTTAGCACATGTAGTTGGTTGTGTTTGTCATATTCTTGGTATTTGCACGTGCTTTGCAGTGTGTTTATCACAGGCAATCCAAAGGAACTTGTATTCCAGTTTCTTCAATAAACTAAACAAGTCATTTATTAGACTGAAAGTGTATTGAGCTTTTTTTGTACATCCATGATCATGATTAATGCGATCTGACTTATAGTGCCAATTGCACTATTTGTGTATCTATGATCTTGATAATTTAATATATTGAATGCAACCAAAATTATAGTGCCAAATTAAGCATCACTCAGAATCTAAGCCCAGCCACCCCCAACCCCTCTGATATCTGAGGACAAGCTGGAACACAAGGGGGTTTAGGTCCTGATAAACTTCCTTACCCTTTAATGCAACATAGAGGTCATAATGCAACATATTTGCAGTATCTTACATATGCTTCCTTTTTTACTTTAGCAGATAACATGTATAGCTCAGCAATTTCAAGAGCATGAAAATATTTTGTAGAGGCCTGCAGAGCAGAATTGTGCACATCTCCAAAGGAACAATATATACACACCCTTCACACATACACACACACACACACACACAAAAAAAAAAAAAAACAGTCATCATCTACAGAAACTGAATGCCTGTACCTGTAAGTTTTGTGGGTTTTATCACCTTCACGTAAAATTATCACCTTCTTAAATAGAATATTTTCCTTTGGAAACTAGACAGTGGCTCATCCGTTAATGTGTGTTAATTGTGGTGACTAACCTAAAGAGGAAACATTGATTGAACTCAAGCCAACCTCACATCACTCAGTAAGGTAAAACATTCATGCTACGAGTGCATTTAAACTAGATTTAAAGGCAAAACTTAATCTTGGAAACATGAAATTTATAGCTACTTCAGGAGACAGGATGTCTATTTGAGGCCTAAACATACATTGGGTATGTCTCCTTAAGAGATGGCTTATTGAAAAAAAAAGGGGGGTGAGGAGCCCATGAAGAGCAATTCTCTTATGGCTCCAGGCATATTGAAAAGCTGTTCAGAGAATATGAAATTATGTTGACAGAATGCAATATTTTTGTCATACTTACACCTAAGATTATCTCTGTGGTATTCAGCCAAATTAAATTCAGAATTAGAAGGAGAAGAAAAAAAAAAAAGATAAACTTTGGACAACAGAAAACCAACAACAAAATTGAGGAACCTATGAAATAGTTTAATTCTCTAGCACTTATTGAAAAGAAGTATAAAGCCCTTTTTCTGTGCTTCAGTTCTAAGGAACTAATAATGTGCAAGAAAAACATGTTTCTATATCTTCAACAAAGAAATATTTATTAAGTGGCCAGACACTGCAGCCTGATCCTGGTATGGTGCTCTAGGAAATAATAAAATAAAATAAAATAAAATAAAAATAAAATAAAATAAAATAAAATAAAATAAAATAAAATAAAATAAAATAAAATAAAATAAAATAAAATAAAATAAAATATAATAATAAAATAAAGTTACATTTCTGATTTTTTTTCTAGGTTGTCCTCCATATTATATTCAGATCCTAATATATTACAGAAAAATATATATGGCTTTTATTTGAAGAAAGCAAAGTTATTAGATTTCACATACCTGATGAATCAATATGGAGTAAAAATGGATTAACATAGAGACTCCAAAAGAAATGTGAACAACTTGTGATAATGAATTAAAAATCAATAAACAGTAAGTAAAGTTATGACTAGTGAAATAAACCCCTTATAAGGGAAAAGAGAGAGAGAGAGAGAGACTGTACAGCTTCACTTGTCGTTCTGAAAAATATATATTGCATATTGATATTATCACTATTGATAGTGATTCTATCAACTATGCAGATTTAGCATTGTTGGAGAACATAACTTCTGAGCATAAGACTTCATATAAGTTCTATTTCTTAGGAAAGAGAATACCACCTCATTATAAGAACTGATAATGGATTACAATGTGCTGTGTTTAAACGTTTTAAAAAGTAGTAGAATTTTAAGAACACTTCTTTGTACCTTGGGGATTGTGTCAAATTATATAAAAGCTGTTGAAAGAATGCTTTAAGACTTTTAAGTCAATTCTGTTTCAAATTTAAATTCACATTGCTAAATGAAGGCATCATCTTTGAATCCAACTACCTCTTGAAGCAGACAATCAGAATTCAAATGTCTGATTGTAAAAACTCAGGTGTTAGAACCAAGATACAGTAAACATCATTAACTATCATAAGAAAATGAAGCACAAAATATTCTTCCACAAAGAGTCAAGTAATTTAAAGCTTATGTAGTCACAAAGCAGCGTATACATATATAATGTCTGAAGGTGTTACCCATTGCTATGAGGTGCTCATGAAACCCAGATAGATAGGCAGAAGGTTTATCTTCCTGTTTATCTTATGTATAGCTATTTGTGTTAAAATAAATAAAATAAAATAAAATAAAATAAAATAAAATAAAATAAAATAAAATAAAATAAAATAAAATAAAATGCTGTGATTTTGAATCCTGAAGCTGGACTGAAATGGAAGAACCAGAGGAGAGCTCCATCAGAAAACCCTAAGCACAGCAAAGCAGTGGGCAGTCTAAGGCATCTCTTGGTGACTTGCACAATGAACAAAGTCTTTTCTTTTATACTTTGTACCAGGTGGTGAGTGCAAATGAAATTATTAATACATAAATAAATAAGACCTTCACTTTCCTTCAAACTCTCATTTTCTTAGAGAAACTACATTTATTCTTGTAGTACATTTTAATAAAAGACCTATTATTCTACAACTCGATAATATGTAAATTCAAGATAGGGTGAGC